>NC_140078.1:70712316-71312316 GCF_964194135.1 Talpa europaea
GAGATGGGTTGGCGCTCAGGTTCAATTCAGATAAGTATATATTTTTATCTGGAGAATTAACAGGTAAACCTCAGGGATAGAGATTACACAGAGGGCAATGGTCGAGGAAAGATTTGTGGGAGCATCAGCACTTACAGGAGCAGAAGAGGTGCCAGAAACGGAGAGGTCAGAGAAAGGATGAAAAGATGACATCACTTCCACTCCAGTTTAGTAGAGTTCCCAGGAGGAAGAGGAGGAGAGGAAAAGGAGGAGGAGGAAGAGGGATCTTCAACACACATGCACTATGAATCTGCAGACTAGGAGGCCAGTACGGAAAAGTTGCCCCCATGAAGGCCACACCCTGAATGCCCAGGCCCTCTCCCCCCCAGTCAGCTCCCTAGCCTGAGCAGCACAAGGGTCACCCACAGCAGGAGATCCAGGAGTCAAGACTGCCTCTGATACACCCCTGAGCATAAGCCCCACCGGGACCAAGGTGGCTGGAGTAGCCCAGGGCCTCCTCAGCAGGATAGAGGTGCACCCTCCAGGTGGTCCTACTTAACAAAGGTCTCCACTGGGTGGGAATAGGAACGGAAGGAGGGAAACAAAGAGGAGTGAGGTAAACACAGGCAGGACCCCGCCCAGCCCTAGGGAAGACCTGGTTTCATGGTTATGATCCTGTGCGGTGAGGCCCTTGAGGCCATTGTTCCTCCCAGCAGCCTCAGGGAGCCCCGGGAGCTGCCTTAGGACAGGAAGGGGAGAGGGACACTGCCATAAAGCAGAAAAGAAAGGAGGGCAGGTAGGTGGAGAAGGAAGAGGCAGAGATATGGGGGAGTGGCTGGAAGCTCAGCAGGAAGGAGACTAAAAATGCCTTATCTAGATATATTTTTAAAATGGCCAGGAAAGTTAGAGGATGTAAAAATAGCTGGGTTTCTACCAGCTTTCTTCCCTTTCGGCACTGAGACTATTAACTGATCAGACACAAGTCTTGAAGCTGTTTAGCGTGGCAGGAAGGAGGCCCTGGTGAGGCAGCTGGGGAGGAGCACAGTTCATTCAATCGGTCTCCCCCTAGTATCACTCAGAGCTGGTGGCTCCTGTGCATGCCCACTCCTGGGGGAAACCACCCACACCACACTGGTCAAAACTTGGGCTCTCCTCAGTTAGGAAAGGCCTAAGGCCAACATGCTCCAGTGGCCAGAAATGCTCCCAAACACCATGGGCATCAGTAAGCGCAGAGCTGCCAAGGACGGGCTGCCCTGGACCATGGTGGGAAGGAGTCTGGGCTGCTCTGGTAGCTGCGCTCAGGGAGGGCCTGCTCAGCGTGAAGCAGACCAGAGGGAAAAGCAGGGAGGGATGGAGACAGTGGGGGCGCCAGAGGGAAAACCAGGCTGGGTTCCACCTGGCAGCATTCTAGAGCATGCACCCCACTGCCTCCAGTTGAATATTTGAAAGAGAAATATTTCACACCAATAAGTAGCTGGCTGTTCACCAGGAGGGGACTGAAGTTAAAGAAACTGTTTTTCCAAGTCAGAGGCGCCGGAAGAGCTGGGCAGCTTCAAAGGTTTTGATAAATTCAGGCTGACCTTTCCGTAATGGGTGATTACAGTGGGCAGATGCTATGAGAGGATCTCGCCTTTGAGACTCATGCCAGGAAGGATCACGGGGCGGCCCCAGTGGTCCCCGTGTACTCAGGCAGAGAGGCAGAGCCTGCAGAACAGAAAACAGCAGATCCTGGTCCTGGAGCATCTCTCTCAGAAATGGAGGTGAGAATTCGGAAAGTTTGAGTTTAGGAAAAATGCAGTTTTCACACAAGAAGACATTTCTTGGCCTGCCCAACTCTCAGGCTAGTAGCTCCTGATTTTTTTTTTTTAAGATTTATTTATGCATACAAGAGCTGGGGTACAGGTATGGGGGGTGAGAGGATTCACCAGAGACAGAGTGGGGAGTCTTAACAGGCAGATTGACTGAAATACACTGCTGAGGGGAGCAGCGGGCGAGTCAGAAGTCTGCTGCACCATGTGGGTTTCTCCCTGGCCAGCTGGAGGATCGAACTATTGTTGCAGAAGCTGCAGACAGCTTCATAGTGCTGTGCTTAACCCCTTGCGCCACCAGGGAGGCCCAGCTCCTGATTTTTTGACCATGTATCCTTACCAATAACACATGTTTGTACATCCCTAACATATGGACATTTACCCACCGGTTATGTACATATATACTATTGATAAAATATACCTCTCCAAATGGAAAAGTTATAAAGTATAAAATAGGAAATAAATGTAAATAGGAGTTTTCATGTTTTCCTCCCATAATTCAGTTGATTCTCATCTCCTCTGCCCCTCTTGCCCAGTTCTGAGGCCACTACTACAAAAATTCTTCATCTCCCATTCTTTAAAGGCATCTCTGTCGGTTGACCACACCAGATTCTCTCCTCTCTCCAGCTTTGTTCCATTGACAGGACTAGCCTCACCCACCTTCCTGACCCCCTGGGAACCAAAAGAATTTGCTCTGCTGATAGCAACAGCACAGAGGTGAGGGTCCCCATGATACTTGGCTGTGACACTTGGGAGCCTGTGATTGCACGGAAAGCCATCTCCATGGGCTCAGAGCCTCTGAGATGCTCTCTTGGAGCCGGGGGATGCCCTGCTGGCTAAATAGGTATCACATATGGAGTTTGGGGGTGATGTCATGCATTAAGCAAGCACTCCTCAAAAGGCTGGCATCCTTCAAGCTAACTTCACAAACTTTGAAGTTGCTGCCTCATTGTGAGAGTAATAGTTTAACACCCAAAAGACCCCCAGAGAGTTAGTTCCTCCTTGGTACAGGTGGTCACAGCAGCATGCCAACCTGGTGATAGCCCTCACAGTAGGCATGCCCTGGTGCACTTGGGGATATACATCCTCACCCCTAAGAAGAAAATCCACGTGAAGAAACCATAAGTGTTATCCAGATACCTCCCTCCTCCATTCATCCTTTCTGCTCAGAGCTGCCCAGCAATCAGGACTCTTTCCATGACCAAATAACAAATTAAATGGGTGCTAAGCAGGCCTGTCTGGGCCAGCAGAGAACGTGTGTAAAGCAGTAAGCTCTGACTGTTTTGTTCTTGCTGAGGGAAAAAGTTTGGGATGAGCCTGCAATTGGGTCAGGAAAGCAGGCGAGGTGGCAGGAGAGACTAGTAGGAACAAGAGTTGCTGCCATCACATACAGGCCAGGGAAGCTGCAGGCATGAAAGGAAAGAATACAGGAGACTGAGAGCAGGTGGGGGCTGACTGTAACCACAACAGCAGGCCCGGGGACCTTGTTCTCCAGGCCTGAGGCCTACGTGGATCCTCTAGGTCCTGCATCTCACAGGATATCTGACTTGGCCTTGCATCCTTTCAGGCCCAGCCAGTCTCCAGAGTCCAGAGGATGGGAAGTAGGCCACAGACTTTGTGGTCACAGGAATCTGTTGAAGGGTTGTCAGTCCTGTGATCATAACTTTTCTATTTGTATTTTTGGAGTTTAGCTCTAGAATTTTTTATTCATTCATTTTAAAAAGACCTTATAGGAACCACATTCCCTGAGGTCTTGAATGTCTGAACATATCTTTGTGGTCTTTAAACCTGAACAAAAGCTTTGCTGGATATAAAATTCCAGGTCCGTACTTCCTTTCCTCAAGGCCTTCGCAGGCACAGGCCTTCGGCTTTCTAGCATTGACTGCAACTGCGAAGAGCCTGGGCAGCATGATTGGTTCCCCTTATAGGCATATTAACTTCCTCCACTGGATGCAACAGAATTTTTCCTTAACTTTACCAATTCCAGTAACTTTACCAAGACATATTTAAGATTGAATATCCCATATCTATTTTTCCCGAAATTCAGTATGTCCTTACCATCTAAATACTGCTCTCCTTTCATTTCAGGGGCAAAAGTTTTCTATAGTGTCTTTGAATATTCCTGTGTTCCTTTTGTCCTCTTCCCCAGGGATACCAATTATACCTATTTTTCATTTCCTTTGTCCTTCCCTTGTCCAGGCTGCTGGCAACCCATGGTTTTTCCCCGCTCCACATACTCTGCTTGACTCCATGGCAAGCCCACCTGCTGGTAACTCCTTGGCATCCCACAGGGTTCAGGGACACTCCTTAACATCCCCACATATATTGATTTTCTTAACCAGTCCAAGAAGGGAGTTCGTGCATTTGGACCTCTGGCCTCTCTGCCGTTGCCCCACAGAGGCAAATTTCCCCTCTTAGAACCCTCCCTCATCCAGAATTAATTTTCCCTATACTTGGAAACCATTCCTTCTTTCTTCATTGCATTTCAGGGTATGGGTGTTTCCTAGTTTTGTTAAAGATCTGTTTTCTGTTTCCTATCCTTGCAGCTTTTGGTTCAGTAAGGAGATTGAGCAAAGATATGTTTTTAATTCATTGTATTTAATCTGAAGACATTTTACAACCTCAAACAAATGTTTTTCTCTGACTTTCTACCTACACAAGTCCTAAGTTTTCCAAAGCATGAAATCCTATACAAATCTGGTTTAAACCCTTAGATCTTATCCCTGGGAAGAAGAAAAGTACACATTCATAAAAATTTTTGTTTTATTTCAGAAGGCGCAAACTCCCAAAGCCCCTGAAGGGCAGACTCCTGACTGGTTGAGCCCCCAGCTGGTGGGCTTCTGCCTATCACATCACTTATCTCTTGACCATAACCCAATGCCCCCTATAGCAACCCTTGTGAAGGCATAGGAACTCCCCAGCAAGCCCAGGGCTTTCCGCATTCAAGCCCATGGGTTTTGCAGAGGACTAGCTGATGGCCTCTACAGTACCATTTGATTCTAACTTCCGGTGTGGAGTCTCCCTGGGGTGTCCCTCCCTATGCATTTCCCAGCAGCCCACTTCCAGGGCTATTACCCATCATGCAACTGGCATTGTTGTAAACAAATGAGGGGCAGGCAAGATACTTGCTAAGAGAATTAATGTTCATATTGAGCATATTAGGCTCTCTAAGAGCTAAGATAGCGTCCTGAAACATGTGAAAGAAAATGATCAGAGAAAAGGAAGCCAAAGAAAAAGGTATTTGGATACACAGGTGGCCAACAGGCACATGAAAAAAATGCTCATCATCAATTGTCAGGAAAAGAGAGAAAACCGCAATGAGATATCACCTCATGCCTGTGAGAATGGCCCATATCCAAAAAACCAGAAATAACAAGTTCTGGCAAGGGTGTAGGAAAAAAGGAACCCTCGTAAACTTGGTGAGAATGTCCAGCCCCTGTGGAAAACAGTATGGAGGTTTCTCAAAATGTCAAAAACGGATCTATCACATGGCCCAGCAACTCCACTCATAGGTATCCACCCAGAGAAAACAAAAACACTAATTCAAAGGGATGTATGTGCTCCTGTGTTGACTGTACCACTATTTACAATAGCCAAGCCATGGCAACATATGTGCCCAAATACAGATAAGTGGATCAAGAAGATGTGGTATAAATACACAACAGAGCACTACTCAGCCATCAAAAAAGATAAAACTCTTTTTTTTTTTTTTAAATAGAGGCATGTTTATTTATTTATTTGTTTGTTTTGTTTATACATGCACTGGGTACAGTCAGAAGCGCGGGAGGGTGAGAGAATTCACCAGAGCCAGAGCGGGGAGCAGAGCAGGCAGAAGGACCGAAGTACACTGCTGAGGGGAGCAGCGGGCGGCAGGAGAGGTCTGCGCGCGCCAAAAAAGATAAAACTCTTACCATTTGTAGCAACAAGAATGGAACTGGAGGGAATTATGCAAAATTAAGTCAGAAGGAGAAAGACAAATATCATATGGTGTCACTTATATGTGAAATATAGAGAAACCAAACAAAGATCAGATAAAGTGAAACTAACAACGAACCCTAGAAATCTGACTATTGAACTGAGGTTACCAGAGGGAGGGGCGAGAAGAAAGTGTGGAGAGAGCACAATGGACTATGTGGATAGACTGGTTGCTTTGGTGGTAGGCGTGGCATAGTAACAACAATGGAAGGAGGAGATGCTATTCCTCCAAACCAATATTGCCTCAATTAAAAAAAGAAAGGTACTTGGGTTCAGCTGCAGCACCAGTCTGCTCCACCCAGAGGCTCATGCTCTGAGAGAACCAATGGAAAGAAGCCAGAGCTTCTAGAACCCATTCCCTGTGAATGGCATGCTCAGTGTGGAAAAAAATAAAAGAACTCTGGATTAAAAAAGAAAAGAAAGGAGGGAAACTTCTTTTTTTTTTAATTTTTTTTTATAGAGGCATGTTTTATTTATTTGTTTGTTTGTTTTGTTTATACATGCACTGGGTACAGTCAGAAGCGCGGGAGGGTGAGAGAATTCACCAGAGCCACAGCAGGGAGCAGAGCAGGCAGAAGGACCGAAGTACACTGCTGAGGGGAGCAGCGGGCGGCAGGAGAGGTCTGCGCACCATGTGGGATCCTCCTCTGGTGGCCGGGGAGCAGCCGGGGATCGAACCGGCGCCGCAGAGGCCGCGGGCAGCTTCGTAACCCAGCGCTCAACCGCTGCACCACCGGGGAGGCCCAGGAGGGAACTTCTTTTAGGTGAGTTAAATCTTATTTCTAACAAGTTCTGGTCCCATCAATTATCCCAAATTCCAAGGGGAAGGGATACAAATTTGAGTTTCACTACATTGTAGTAAAGTTGGCTTCTTTAGCTAGAACTCAGTAGGAAGGCAGTGTGTTACTTTTAGTGCCCTAATGCCTTTTTTTCCCACTTACCCATGGGGCCTGGCTAGCAGCTCATCAGCAGGACATTCCTGAGCCAGCCAAAGGAAGTGGGGGCCCAGCTGAGAGCCAGGAGGGCCAGGGGAGGGAAGAGGAGAGAAGGAGGAGGCCAGAATCACTGCCCAAATCTAGGACCCAAGTCAGCAGCAACGTGAAGCCCTCTTCCATCACCCCCAAAGTTTTCCAGGTGGCCCTGACCTGGGATACCAGAGGAAACAAGGCCTCCAACTTTTGGGATGCTTCCCTTTGGGCCCTATAAGGACTGATGCCAGGACACTGACATGGGCACTAGGCAAATCACAGTGCATCTCTGCGCCAAGGCCCAAGGCATGTACAGCATTTAAATTTTAAGAAATTTCCTGTCCTTTGTAGCCTGCAGCAACTGGGGCACCTTTCAAGAGTGCCTCCAAGCCAATCAGATACCCTGTGGACTCCTGTACTAGGTCCAGCTTTCTGAGGGAACATATGGAAGGACAGGCAAAGTCTTAGTCACCTCTCCACTGCTTTCTCAGGAGCCTTGGCCCCAGGGCCAGCCCTCTGTTCACATTCATCAACCCCGTCCGCTGGTAACTGAAGAGAGTGGCACTCCTGGCCACACTTCATGGCTCCCAAATACAGCCCAGGAGTTTGGTTCCAGTTCAAGCCACTGAGGCTCCTACTCCCCACCCTGCCCCAAGCTTGCAGACATCTACATTGGGACTTTGAGCTGTGAAGCATCCCAGTTTCCTTGCTCAGGGGGAAAGCTCCTAAAGCTGGGAAGCTCTAATCAGGAGTCAGAAGTCCTTACATAAAGCTGAGCCAGCTTTCCCCTTCCTGCTCCTGCAAATTCTGCCACCTTTTACCTAGAGGACAGCGCTGTGCTTGTCAGCTGTCCTCCAAATTCTGCTGAAACCAGGAAGTTAAGAAAAGCTAAGAGAAAATTTAAGTCTTTATCAACATGGAAGCAGCAGGCCCCACTCCCCCAACTCCAGCCCCAACAGAACAGAAGCCAGGAATCTGGCCCAGAAAGTTCTGCAGTGAGGGCTCAGCACTCAGCCCACCCGTGGGGGTTGCCAGGTCACATATCAGCCCATAAAGACGGCTAAGAACCGGGGTCTCCCCTGGTGGCGCAGCAGTTGAGCAGCCTCTACAGAGCCGGTTCGATCCCTGGCTGCTAGCGAGGGTCCCACATGGCGCCCAGACCTCTCCTGCCGCCCGCTGCTCCCCTCAGCAGTGTGTTTCGTCAGTCTGCCTGTTCTGTTCCCTGCTCTGGCTCTGGTGAATTCTTTCACCCTCCCGCACTTCTGATTGTACCCAGTGCTTGTATGTATAAATAAATAAATAAATAAACAAACAAATAAATAAATAAATGATCTAAAGAAAAAAAAGACAGTCAAGAACCCCCTTCACTGTTCCCTGAATAGGAAGAAAAAACAGGGGTCAGTAGCGAGAAGCTCAGTGCCAGCCCATCAATACCCCAATCAGTGGGACCCCTGCTGGGCTGGACCTAGAGAACCCCAATGTATGAGGCTTCCCAGAGTCTTCTCTCCTAGACTTTCAGGGAAACCCCGACCTACCTAAAGCCCTTTATCAAGACTCCTTTATCATGGCAAGCCAGTGAAATTTAAAAACTATGTTTATTGGGCCTCCCTGGTGGCACAGGCGGTTGAGCGCTGCACTATGGAGCAATCCGCAGCCTCCGCAGCACGAGTTGGATCCCCGGCCAGCCAGGGAGAAACCCACGTGGCGAGGCAAACCTCTCCTGTTTCACCCGCTGCTCCCCTCAGCAGTGTATTTCAGTCAGTCTGCCTGTTCTGTTCCCCACTCTGTCTCTGGTGAATCCTCTCACCCTCCCGCACATCTGGCCTATACCCTGATTCTTGTATAAATGAATAAATCTTTAAAAAACAATTAAAAACAAACAAACAAACAATAGGAGGGGTCCTAGCCCCCACCCATCTCAGTATCACCCTATTGGCATGGGCTCAGTAAATATTTGTGGACTGAATGACAGATGGACCCAGAAGTCCTCTGTGATAGAGGTGGCTGAAACAATGGCCATGGAAGGCAGTGGAAAGATGCACTGAATCGATCCTGGGGCCTATAGACTTGTTAGCCTATAACAGGCATCTGAGAGGAGAAAGGACACAGCAGGAAGGCATGGCAGATGGGGGTAGGTGCCTGAGCAGGGTTTTGAAGGTAGAACTGGGTTTTTAGGAAAGGGTCTTCTAGAAAGAGAAGTTGAAATCTGAGTTGGTCCTGCTCAGGAGCCTCACTCAGAAAGCTTATTTGAAATAGGCCTGGCTTTCCTATGACAGTCACACAATCACACCCTTGCACAGGCCACACTAAGTGATACACTGAGTGCTCCCTACCCAAGGAGGGGGGAGGTAAACCCAGGCAGCAGGCATGAACCCCATGCTTCAACCCCAACAGCACTCCAGGGTGACCACCTACTCTAGACACAAGTGCCCTCTGCTTTCAAAGCACTCTGCTTGGTCCCTTCCTCCCTTGGCTGCTCCCTCCTGCCTGCACTGCCTTCAGGCAGGGAGGCCTGAGGCTCCTCACCTGACTGCACCCCTAGCTTATGTTCTGCTCTCTTTCTACAGGGCCCTTTCCTAAAAACCTAGTTCAGCCTTCAAAACCTCGCTCAAGCACCTACTCCCATCTGCTGTGCCTGCCTGCAGGTGCCTCACACAGAGCAGCTCCTTGTAGTGCCTGTCGGTCCCTCTCTGGCCTCACTGTCTCCCCTCACCTGCATGCAACATGAGGCCAAATGCCCAGACCCAGAAGGGGCTGGTGCTGAGGAGGTGTTTTATACTGACTGCAATTCTTCATAGGGTTTGCATGGATAGAAAATCAGTATGATTAAAAATTTGCATCTCAAGATGGCAACTCAGACTCAAGATTCCAGCAAGAAAAACATGCTTTCCTAAATAATACCCAAGGCAACATTAAAGGACATTTTAAAAGGAAAGCCATGCACCACCCTTCCAGCCTTCAGCATCACTGTGTCCATTGTTCTGCACGCCCTGTTAGCCTAGTTGCAGAAAAATATACACGGATAATGACGCTTTCCTTTTCTGCCAACTCTGCAGTCTTTCTGCTGTGGTTTTCTTGCCTTTCGTATCTAAGGGATATAACTTGGAAAAAAGATCTATTACCTACTGTGGCATTTTTGGCTCTTGCCTCTCCCTTTCTCTCAGACTGTGAGGGCCAGGAAGGTGCTGGAGGTTCATTTCTAGATGTTTCCTGTCAGAGATTTACCAAGAGCCCTTTGGGAGCTTACCTCCCATAGGTAGAGATTTTCCAGTGAGGGGAGGGGCGGGAGAGGGGTTCCTGCAGGCAGAAACCCCCATCTCTTCTCATCCCTCCTCCCATTCTTCCCTCCTGCCTGAGGGGTTGACCTTCCCAACCCCTCACAGTTCAGTCTGCTACAGGGCAGCTGGTGCTCCCCTTAAAGTTCCCATGTGAGGGCCTCCCTGGTGGCGCAAGGGGTTAAGCACCGCACTATGAAGCGATCCGCAGCCTCTGCAGCATAAGTTTGATCCCCAGCCGGCCAGGAAGCTACCCACATGGCGCAGCACTGTCTTGCCCACTGCTTCCCTCAGCAGTGTACTTCGGTCATCTGCCTGTTCTGCTCCCCACTCTGTCTCTGGTTAGTCCTTTCACCCCCCCCCATCTCTGGCCTGTACCCCGGCTCTTGTATGCATAAATAAATCTTTAAAAAAAAAAAAAAAGCTCCCATTCAAGGAGCCATCCACCCCTTTCAGTGGGCTGGGCTGGGAGAGGGCGTCTCCCTGGCAGAGTATCAGCGCACCTACTCTCTTCCCCTCCCCAGGACAAGCTTCTGGACAACAGGGGATCAGGAATGCCCAGGTACCACCTGATATATTTCCACATGTCGAGAACATTAAACCCAGCTAGACCAGGGCTTAAAATCATCAAGATAAATGTTCTTATAATGAAAATATCTGCCTGTGGGTCTGAGAGTGGTGATGAAGATCTGAGAAAAAAGCCTGAGACATGGTGTGAGCATATATGTGCACATGAGTGTGATGTGTGCTTACATGTGTGTACAGGGGTGTGAGGGGTGTGACACATGCACACACATGAGCGTGCAAGTATAGGTATGATGATCACATTCTTCATGGCTTGTGGCTATCCCCTGAAGCATGAGTAAGACATGGCCAGGGAGGCCTGCTCCCAAGGGGAAGGGCAAATGTTCCAACCTGCATCACCCTACACAGAGTGCCCGGTCCAGACTGAGTCAGCAGAGGGGCCAGGGTCACCCCAGCCTGAGGAAGAGCAGTGCTGGGTGCACAGTAGGCACTGAGAAAACACTAGCTCCTTCCCTCCCCCTCTCCTCCCTCCCCTGGCTTCACAGCAAGTGGAGTGGGCAGAAAGCCTGGGATTCTGATGCCAAAGTCTTTATGGAAGCAATGAGAAGTCCAGCCAACATTGCTGGGGAGAAAGGGTGGAGCTGCATGGCCCATGCAGACAGAAGAGGAAGAACCAGGGTCTGAGGACCAGGCTCAGGCAGCAGGCCCAAAGGTCAGGAGGAATAAGCAAGGGAGTGGGGGGGTGACAGCCTTGATGAGGGGGTAAGACGAATGGTAAGTATTCAGGCATAGCCAGGCTCTCACCTGACAAAAGGTGGAGGGAATATTTGGGGAAGGTTCTGGGGCTAACGGGGAGAATGGGGTTCCAGAGAATGGGATGAGATGCCTGAGGTAGAGGATGGGGTGAACGTAGATCCAAATGCACGAGGGGGAAACAGAAGGAGTTAGTTCTCCATCAGCAGTTAGAGCAGCACAAGGGTGAGGCTTCACTGAACATTAGATCCTTATCAGCAGCTGCACGGTACCTGGCTCTGGGCTGCACCACAGATGTCGCCTGCCTAGCAGTGAGCAAGGTACACAAGGCCACTTATCTGGTGAAACTCGCTTTCCGGTGCAGGAAACAGGCAAAGACAAGAAGACAAACAGGTAAGCCCAATTCATGCAGCATGTGATAGGTCCTCAGAAGAGTAATACAAATGAGGAAGGAGAGAGACAACCCGCTGCTCCCCTCAGCAGTGTATTTCAGTAGATCTGTCTGTTCTGCTCCCCACTCTGTCTCTGGTGAATCACCCCCCATGCCTCTGTCCTATACCCCAGGTCTTGTATGCATAAATAAATAATTCTTTAAAAAAAAAGAAAAAAGGTTCTGGAGATGGTTGCCAATGATGCTTGCACAACAGGAATGTACTTAAAGCTGCTGAACTGTACACTTAGATGTGATTAAAATGGTAACTTTTATGATACAGTTTACCACAATAAACAAAGTAAAACAAAAGGAAAGAAATACTTTGACACACTATTATGTGGATGAACCTCAAAAACATTATACTAAGTGAAAGATGCCAAACCACAAAAGGACACATAACTTATGATTCCATTTATATGAAACATATCTTTTATGATTACACTTACATATGCAGAATAAACAAATTGATGGAGATAGAAACAGACAAGTGGTTCTGGGGATTGGGGGCAGGAGGAAATAGGGAGCAATTATTGCTTAACCGACATGTGGTTTTCTTTTTAGGGGTGATGAAAATGTTTTGGGAGTAGATCAAGTGGTGGTCACATAACACTGTGAATGTACTAAATGCCAGTGAGTTGTGCACTTTAAAATGGTTAATTTTATGTTCTGTGACCTTCAGTTTAATTTAAAAAAAGACGGGGTGGGAGGGGTGGAATAATCAAAGAATGGCTCCACTGGGCTGCAAAGGTCCTCTTCTCACTGCAGCCCCACTGTGAAGCAGTCCCACCAAACCCAACCACAGTCTGTGCCTGGTCTTTCCCTCCTGTGGCAACACCGAGGATTGTGGTCTTCATGGTCGTCTCCTCCTCAGGTTCTTGGTTTGGTCCTCCCCTTACCTCTCTGATGTTTCTGCTTCAATCAATGAGTATTTATTTAATCATTTTTTAAGGTAATTCACTTCAAGTCTGTTTCCCTTCCAAATGAACTTCACTCATCAGTCTTTAATTATCATAGAGCAGTGACTAGAGGATCCTAAATGCTCAAAAAATATCTTGCTTCCTCTCTGAAAGCTCTAACAGAAATTGGACATGGATCCAGAACTTCTAAAGGTCTAGGTACAAAAATACAATAAACATTTGCACTTGGAAGCTCATTCCAGAACCCTCTGTGACAGTAAAACCAAGAAAACCACCCCAAAACTGTGGTCCAGTCACATAATGGGATTATTCACAGCTGGGAAAAGGAAGGAGAAAGGTATAGTAACTCTGCCTCTGACTTTGTTCCCCAGGCAACTCCTGTGACACACCCTGTGTAGTCCAGAACCTGAAGAAGGGCTCAGGCAAAGCTGGAGGCATCTGCTTAAAGGCAACACAGCCCCTTCAGCTGCCCCTACAGGAGGAAGCCCCCACTGGCCGGCAGCATACCACCACCAGGCAGAGATGAAAGTCGCACAGGCCGGCACTTCCTGTGACAGCTCAGAACTGTGCCTCTGGGAGAGTAGACCAGGGAAGCAGCCGAGTAGTGGCTGGACCCTTCAAGAATGCCCAGACTGGTTCTCCCAGAGCAGTAGAGGGTCCTGCCTCGATAAGCCCAGTCCCTTCTGTGGGTATGGATGACCAGGCCTTAGCTCCCCACAAGAGGCAGGTATGTGAGTGGCCAAGTGGGTCAGGTCAACCTGCTGACTGAGCATGAGGCTCTGGGAGCACCTTGCTCCAACACAGAGCTGCCGCTCCTCTGCGGGGAGCTGCGTGGGTTGTCGGCATCTTCTGTGCTGTGCCCTGACTCACAACACACCTCTTCTTTCACTCTGCACATGAGAACAATCTGTCACTGATGAAAAAGGAGAGTGCACAGAAGAGAGTAGGCCAGACCGGGGTGGGGAGTGGGGGCGGCAAGGAATCTGGTCATTTTTAGCTCATGCAAGACTTCACGTTCCTCATTCCAGTTAACCCTTAACAACAGCTCTATATAAGAAGTTCAGATGAGGAAACCAAGAGAGGAAGTGAGGTGTCTAAGGCAAAGCATGACTGGTACCTAGGCCTCTCTTATCCCAAACCTATGCCCTTACTTCCATATTGTTCCATACCCTCCTGACCTGAGGCATTGCCACCTGCCCTCAGAGAGCCAGTTCAGTCAGGAGCAGTCTTAGGGTCCCAGGGACATGGGGAGAGCATCAGGGCACAGGAGGCCAAGAGGAACTGAGGAAACCATTTCCATGGTGGATGCTTCCCCAAGGAGCAAACTCAAGGGTGCTCCAAGGACAGAGCTGGCAGAGGAGCCCTTGGCTCCTGGCCCTCACTCCTCACCTAAGCACAGTGGGCCAGTTGTAAAGCTCTCAAGAAGGGAAGCGCTCAGGAAACAGGGTCCACTTCTACATATCTTTACTTGGTAGGCTTGTGTCTGACAAACAGGACCAGCCATGAGGAGCTCACAGAACACCGAGTTCTCCTGCTTCCTTTACAGCTCACTCACAGAGAATAGAACCAGGACCACGTAAAGGCGACAGATGGAGTCCTATCTATTTCAGCCAAGTATGTGACTCATTTAAACAAATTCCAGTTTTCAGAGATCTAATAACTACCTCCTATTGAAAAATAAAAGAATAAATTCTTCAGCAGCAAACCGAGCCAGTGATACACACAAAAACCAGGAAAACTGTTTTGGTGTCATTCTGAGACTGGATATAAACCACGCTAGACTGAGACTCAGCCTTCACTCTGAAAGAGACACCCTGGAGCTGACTTTGGGGAGGAAAAAAACAGCACTGAAGGGATCTGTATCACCAGAGCCTTGGGTCCAGTCTGCCAGCTCTGGACCTGCATCCCCCTCCAACTTTTTGGGCCAAAACAAACAGCTACAAGTTTGCACTGGACAAGATGTTACACTCAGAAGACCAAGCTCAGCAAAACCATGCTTTACTAAGAGCTCTTGAGGCTTTTGGTCACTCACACATCTCATGAAGACTTGGCAAGAAAGCAGAGCTGAGCCCACCGGATGCTGCCATGTCCAGGAGAACAAGTAAGCACCTCCTTAACTTCTGCAGAACCTTTGGAGAGGTCTCATGTGTGGTGTTAGGCAGCTCTGATGATTACTACCTGCACTACACACCACCTCCTTTGCTCCTCTAATTTTCCTGGCCATATTTCCAGGCAACCTTCCCCTTGGTTTCCTTTCTCTGGAGCCCAGATCTTCCCTACGCGCCTTCTTTTTCGCGAACCCACCCTCCTGTCTGATCTTCCAGCAGGGTTTCTCTGATAGATTGGTCACAGGTGCTAAGAAAAAGAACTGGGCCTTCCTAACCTGCTTTAACCCAGTCTTGAAGATGACTCCTCACTTTCCCTTCCTCACTTCCTGCGGGTCAGAAGCAAATTGTGTGAGTGATAACATACAAAAAACCAGAAACACTGTTTAGGTGTCATTCTGAGACTGGCTGCCTCAGTCTGTCAACATTCTCTGTCACTGGCTCCAAGGTGGGGTCCTGGGCTGTGATTATAGCCTCCACTCATTCTCAAGGTTTCAGGTTACACCATCATGCATATCATATAGAGCAACCGAAAGAATTTTCCTAGCAAACCTCAGCAATCTTCAACAACTCCCCTGCCACCTGTAGTCTCAAATCCAAAACCTTCGACCTGCCATTCCTAACCCTCTAGCCTCTGACCTCACCACGCCACTCAACCTAATGTCCTCAGTCCAGCCATCCCTCCCAGTCAGATTGGTCTCCGCACAGCTCCTGCATACGTCACTGTCTTCCTCTCCTAGGAGAGCTTCCTCTCCTAAAGGCCAAACATCCCAGCCACCATCCCAATCCCAGGGCCAGAATCAAGCCTAGCTCATCAAGACCCAGGCTCAGGTCACCAATCTAGGGTCCTCTTCTGAGCTGCTCTTTCTCTCTCCTCCTCCTGAACTGACACAGTTGTTGTTGGCTTCATCCACCCACCATCTGAGCACCAATGCATATATTACACCCCAAGTTACTTGATAACGGGCCGCTTTCTTCCCACAGAGGTTTCTTCCAGCAGCTAGCGTGCAAGGGCCCATCCCTGTGCAGCCCCTGGCAGCAGGCCAGAGCATAAGCACAGAGCCGTCCTCCCTCACTGATTAGATGGGGAAGGAAATTCAAGGGGATTCTCTTTACTAGGCAAACCCTTAAGAGCAAAGTCAGTGCTTAAAGATTCTTAGGATCGCTCAAAACTCACAGAGTAAATATGAATTGATGAAGAACAACGTCTGGCTTTATACCAAAGAGTAACAGTATTACTTTTTTAAAATTCTGGAAAAGATTTCCAGAAGACTGGAATGAAGAGATTGGTGAACCTTCTTTCCACTAAAACAAACACTGAACTCAAGAAAACTGTGAAGAAAATCAAAACAGTAAGAGTCTGTGGCACTTGGGCCACAACTCCCTCCATCTACTCATCCCTGGCTCTGACTTATCGAAATGTGATTGCAGGGGTGGCCAAGAAGACAGGGCTTCTTGCCCCCTCACCCCCAGCTTCCATTTTAAGGGTATAATTTCACCCCCAAGGTAGGGAGGCCTCCAGATTTCTCATTTCCCTCTTATAACACCATATACAATCATCCAAAGAAAATAAAATATTGGGCCTCCCTGGTGGCACAGGGGTTAAGTCTCAGCACTATCCCCCTGTGGCCTGAGTTCAATCCCCAGCCAGGAACCTAACCTATCTGGCACAGCAGACCTCTCCTGTCTCACCTGCTGCTCTCCTCAGCAGTATATCTCAGTAGATCCACCTGTTCTGCTTTCTAAACTGTCTCTGGTGAATCCTCTCACCCCCTGCACCTCTGGGCTACACCCCAGCTCTTCTATGCATAAATAAATAAGCATTTTAAAAAATTAAAGAAAATATTTAGATACACACTTAAAAAAAAAACTCTTATAGGAGCCTTATGCTAAAAATTACAAAATACAGATTTAAAAAATACACCTAAATAAATCAGGAGGCATACTATGTCAATGAACTGAAAGACTCAACATATAAAAGATGATGAGTCTTCCCAAATTGATTTTAGGTCTAATGCAATTCTTACATAAATCCCAGTAAGATTTTTAATAGACACTGACAAACTTATCTTAAATGTATATGGAATAGTATGGGCTCTAGAACAAAAGTCATCTTGTCAAAAAATAGTCAAGTAGGGTCTCCCTGGTGGCACAAGGGATTAAGATACAACCTATAAAGCTGTCTGCAGCTGCTGCAGCACGAGTTCAGTCCCTGGCCAGGGTGATACCCACATGGCGCAGCAGACCTCTCCTGATTCCCCTGCTGCTCCCCTCAGCAATATATTTCAGTCAATCCGCCTGTTCTGTTCCCCACTCTGTCTCTGGTGAATCCTCTCACCACCCCCCCAGACCTCTGGCCTGTACCCCAGTTCTTGTATGCATAAATAAATAAATCTCTTTTTTTTAAAGATTATTTTTATACAGGAACTGGGGTATAGGTCAGAAGCTTGGGAGGGTGAGAGGATTCACCAGACAGAGCGGGAAGCAGAACAGGCAGGCGGACTGAAATACACTGCTGAGGGGAGCAGCAGGCGAGATAGGAGAGGTCTGCCGCACCATGTGGGTATCTCCCTGGCCAGCCAGGAATCGAACCCGCACTGTAGAGGCTGAAGACAGCTTCACAGCACTGCATTCAAACCACTGTGCCACCAGGGAGGCCCAATAAATAAATCTTTTAAAAAAAAAAGTCAAGTGGCAGGAATTATTCTATCCAACATCAACTCTCTCCATGTAACTACAGAAATCAAGATAGTGTGGTATCCATAAAAGGACAGGCACAATAAATCAATGGAATAGAACAGAGGATTCAGAAATAGATCCATACAAATAGTTACTTGGCTTTTTACAAAAGTACAAAGCCTACGCAATGGGGGAAGGATAGCCTTTTCAACAAATGGTGTTCATGCAACTGGACATCTGCAGGCCAAAAAGAAAAGAACTTTTCCCTAAGCCTCACCTCTTACACAAAAATTAATTCACAATGAAAAATAGATGGAAATGGCAGGAAAATCTTCAGGATCTAGGTTAGGCAAAGAGTTCTTAGACTTGATACTAAAATTATGATCCATTACAGGAAAAACTGATAGAGAGGACTTCACCAAATTTAACAAGTTTTGCTTTGTTAAAGCAAAGTAAGAGAATGAAAAGTTAGAGACTAGGAAAAGGTATTTGAAACCACATATCCAATAAAGGACTGGTATCCAGAATATATAAAACTCAAGAGAAGAAAACATTTAATTAGCAAAACAGGCAAAATAAATTAAGAGACATTATACCAAAAAGGATACACAAATAGCAAATAAACATATGGAAAATGTTCAATGTCCGTAGCCATTAAGGGAAATGCAAATTAAATCCATAATGAGTTAGCATTATAGACCTATCAGAATAACTAAAATAAAAACAATGACAATACCATATGCTGACAAGGATGCAAAGAAACTGGACCTCTCATACACTGATGGTGGAAAGGTGAATGGTACTGTCAAACTGGAAAACAGTTTGGCAGTTTCTTTAAAAACTAAGCATGTGGGGGCCTCCCCGGTGGCACAGCGGTTGAGCGCTGGGTTGTGAAGCTGCCCGCAGCCTCTGCAGCGCTGGTTCGATTCCCAGCTGCTCCCCGGCTGCCAGAGGAGGGTCCCACATGGCACGCAGACCTCTCCTGCCGCCCACTGCTCCCCTCAGCAGTGCACTTCTGTCCTCTGCCTGCTCTGCTTCCCGCTCTGGCTCTGGTGAATTCTCTCACCCTCCCGTGCTTCTGACTGTACCCAGTGCCTGTATAAATAAATAAATAAATCTAAAAAAAAAAAAAATCACTGCTATCTATTAAAAAAAAAAAACTAAGCATGTGGGCCTCCCTGGTGGCGCAAGGGGTTAAAACGCAGCACTATGAAGCTATCCACAGCCACTGCAGCACAAGTTCAATCCCTGGCCAGGGAGCTGACCCAAATGACCATAGCAGACCTCTCCTGCCACACCTGCCGCACCCGCCGCTCCTTCAGCAGTACTTTTGGTCTATCTGCCTATTCTGCTTCCTGCTCTATCTCTGGTGAATCCTCTCGCCCTCCTGCACCCCTGGCCTGTACCCCAGCTATTGTATAAATAAAAAATAAATCTTAAAAAAAAAAAAAGAATCAACTATTAACAGACACAACTTAGGTGAATCTCTAAGGAATTAGGCTGAGTGAAAAAAAAAAAAAAAAAACCCAAAAAGATTATTTAGTGTGTGCTTCCACTTTACATTTTTGAAATGACAAAAAAAATTTAAGTGGAGTCAGTGGTGGTTGCCAGGGATGGGAGAGGCAGAAGGGAGGTGGATGCAGTTGTAAAAGAACAACACAAGAGATCCTCATGGCTGGAACTTTTCAGAATCTTTACCTTGGTACTGGATACAAAATCTACATAGGTGATAAAACTATATACACTATAATAAGCACACACAAAAATGAATACAAGTAAAACTAGGGAAATCTGAATAAGACTGGGGAATTGTAGGAATGTCAGTATCTTGGTTATGATAATATAGTACAGTTTTAGAAAATGTTACCACTGAGACATTAGGAAAAATGTAAAAGGAACATCTCTACATTATTTCTTACAAATGCATGTGAATCTATAAATAATCTCAATTTTCAAAAAACCAAATATCTCTCAAATTATCCTACTCCACTGGCTTGCCATTTGAAAATGATATAAATAAGAAATGCATTGATATTTAATCATTTCATAATGTTACTCTATGTCTTCATTCTAAACCTTATCAGAAGCCACAATCTTTTATTTCTTTTATGATGAAAAAAATACATATTTAGAATTAGCCAGCTGGGCTAGGCTTAGATGATACCAATTTGCTGGCAATATCCAAAGCATCGTAGTCAGGAGCCAATGGAACACATGCCTTCTCCCTCAGGTCTGATCAGGGCCTTGACCTTGGCCACATCACTGTCACAGAACTTCTCACGGCCTGTCTGACCTGGAGCTTGACCCCCACTCCCCACCTCCTGCCACGAACAAAGTGTGCTGCTGTCTTCTCTCTTCTTCATGGCTGACTGGGAGCCACTTGATGACGGCGCAGCTCTCCAGTTGTTTCTCCCGGGGGTGCGCTCCCCGGACGGTGCGCTCCCCGGACATCAGGGTTGTCTGCAGAGTCGCAGTGCCCCGGGCCTCCGAAAGGTGGGTGACGTGCGGGTCTTCTGTTTCCTGTGGCTGTGGACGGCTCTCAGCACTGCTTCCTGGCCTGCAAAGCTTTTGCTTTGTCTTCGACTTTGGCAGGAGCAGGGGCTTCCTTCTTTACTTTTGGCATCATCTTCATGAAAAGGCAGAATCCACAATCTTTTAATAATAAATATAAAATGAGCTTTAAAAATCTCTGGAAAATAGCTATTTTTTAAAGTAAAGGCAAAATAAAGACCTTCTCAGATAAACAAAAGCAGAAAAAACAGTTAGTAGGAGATTGCCTTATATGAAATAATAAAGGACAATCATAGCTCAATAAAGCTGTTGAGGGTATAAGGAAATAATAGAGGAAGTTTTACAAGCAGACAGCATTCGACACCACACAGTAATTTGAATCTACACAAAAAAACAAAGAGTGCCTGTGAAGGTAATTATGTAGATACATATAAAAGAAAGTGCAATCTTCTCTTTTATTCTCTTAAATGATTAAAAGGCCATCTCATAAAACCATGTGTATGTGTTACTGAACTTATAACATATAGAAATGCAATGTGTTTGACAAAAAGAGTACAAAGGAGGTGTTGGGAAGAAAGCTGTACTGAAGTAAGGGAATGACATTAGATAGTAACTCGTAGTCACAAGAAAAAATTAGGATAGTCAGAAATGATAAATAAGAAAGTTAGTATAACAAAATCCACAAATATATATTTGTTTTCCTTTGTTCTCTTAGCTTCTTTAAAAGGTCTATATAAGATTACACATAACATAAAATAATATTATATAGAGTAATAATAACAATGTATTGTTGGATTTGTAACATATACAGATGTAATAGGTAACAGCGCAAAGAGAGAGGGGAAATAATGGAGCTATATAGGAATAAAGTTTTTATATTTCAATGTAATCAAGTTGGCATAATAAAGTCAACTCTGTCAAGGTAAGAGGTATATTGTGTGTAGTCTTAAAGCAAACAGTAGACAAATAAGTTAAATACGTGTAACTTAAAAGTCATCACAGTAATTAAGATATTATTCTAGAAAGTGTCCACTTAATACAAAATAAAGCAGTAAAGGAGGAATAGAGGAATAAAAAAGTATGAGATAAACAGAAAAGAAAAAGCAAACTGGCAGACTTAGGTCCCACATATCACTATTATTATTTAAATAAACATTGGTTAATCTAATCAAGGTGTAAAGATTATCAAACTTGATTTAAAAAGACTCAAATACATGTTATTTATAAAAGATAATCTTGGGCCTCCCCGGTGGCACAGCAGGTTGAGTGCAGCGCTGTGAAGCTGTCTGCAGCCTTCGCAGCACCCGTTCGATTCCCGGCTGGCCAAGAAGATTCCCACATGGCGTGGCAGACCCCTCCTGTGGCGCCCACTGCGCCCCTCAGCAGTGTATTTCAATCATCTGCTTGTTCTGCTCTCCACTCTGTCTCTGGTGAATCCTCTCACCCTCCCATGCCTCTGGTCTGTACCCCAGCTCTTGTATAAAAATAAATAAATCTTTAAAAAAAAACAAAAACCAAGTCAAATCTGAATGCACTTTTAAAAAAATAAAATAAAAGATAATCTTAAATTCAAAGATACAAATAGGGTGAAATATTTTTAAATGCTTTAAAATGATTACCAAGCCAAGAGCAACCACAGAGACTACACTAATACAGTCTCTATACTATAACAATATCAGTATACTGATACTTTGCTGATATCAGACTATACTAATATCAGACAAATAGACTTTAGAACAAAAGAAAATGTTACTGAGGTGGAGACTGATAAAAAGGGTCGATCCATTAGGAAGATTTAAATTATATATAATTATTATAATTATATACAATTATATGTAACTAATATATAGCTTAAATACATAACTATATACAATTACAAACATAAATATATATATATATATATACTTAACAACAGAGTCCCAAAATACATGAAACAAACTGAAAGAATTAAAGCGGAAAGTAGACAATCCAACAATAGTTGGAGTCCTTCATACTTTATTAATAATAGATAGAATTACAAGGCAGAAGACCAACAAGAAAATAGACTTGAACACAATAAACCAATTGGAATTAATAGGCACCTATAAGACACTAACCAACAACAGCAGAATGCACATACTTCTGAAGTGCACTTGGAACATTTCCATGTTAGATCATAGGGAAGGCCATGAAACAAGACTCAATAAATTTAAAGGATTTAAATAATACAAAGTATGTTCTCTGAACACAACACAATTATTTTAGAAATCAATAACAAAGAAATTCGGAGGATTCACAAAATAAGTGTTAAGTTAAATAACACATTCCTAAATAACAAAGAGATTGAAAAGAGATCACAAGGGAAATTAGAAAATACTTTGAGATGAATGAAAATGTAAATGCAGTATACTAAAACATAGGATACAGTGAAAGCAGGGCTCAGGGGAAAATTTATAGTTATAAATGCCTCTATTCAAAAAAAGAAAGACTTCAAATCAATAACCTAAACTCCTAACTTAATGACTAGAAAAATAAGAGCAGACTAAACACAAGGTAGGTACAATGAAGGGAATAATAAAAATTAGAACAGAACTAAATGAGCAGAAAATAGAAAAAAGAGAAAATTGTGAAATGAAAAGCTGATTCTTTGAAAAGATCAACAAAACCAACAAATCTTCTTGTGATGAAAACACTCAAATGACAAAAACCAGAAATGAAAGAGAGGATATCATTACTAACCTTAAATAAATAAAAAGGATTACAGGAGATTACTATGAATAATCACATGCCCTTAGGCAATTTAGATTTAATGGACAAATTCCAAAAAAGATGCAAACTATCAAAGCAGGAAGAACCCTCACTGGCTTCTTCACAAAAATTGGATAGAAATAAAAAATCTGAATAGATCCATAAGGAGTAAAAATTGAATTAGTAATTTAAAAACTTCCTATAGGGGCCTCCCCAGTGGCACAGCGGTTGAGCGCTGGGTTGCGAAGCTGCCCACAGCCTCTGCAGCGCTGGTTCAATTCCCGGCTGCTCCCCGGCCACCGGAGGAGGGTCCCACATGGCGCACAGACCTCTCCTGCTGCCCGCTGCTCCCCTCAGCAGTGTACTTTGGTCCTTCTGCCTGCTCTGCTCCCCGCTCTGGCTCTGGTGAATTCTTTCACCCTCCCACGCTTCTGACTGTACCCAGTGCTTGTATAAATAAAAATAATAAATTTAAAAAAAAATAAATAAAAACTTCCTATAAAGAATAGCCCAGACCCAGGCTTCACTGGTGAACTCTACTAAACATTGAAAAAGAATTCATATCAACGTGTAAGAAAAAAAATTACAGATCAATATTCCCTACAGATGCAAAATTCCCCAAGAAAATACCAGCAAGCTGAATTCATCAACATCACAAACAAGTGGGACTTATCCCTGGAATACAAAGATGGTAATGTCTCAGATCTATAATTTGCCTGCTAGTTTTTTCTTTTCCTCTGACCTTTTGTTCAATTTCCAAATATTCTTTCTATAAGTGAAACCATCCAATAATTTTCTTTTTCTTTCAGACTTATTTTGCTTAGCATAATCCCTTCCAGCTCCTTCCATGTTGCTGCAAATGGCATGAGTTTATCTTTTTGATCGCTGAGGAGTACTGCATTGTGTGTATATACCACATTTTCTTTTTTTTTTTTTTTAAAGATTTATTTATCTATTTACACAAGCACTGGGTACAGTCAGAAGTGCAGAAGGGTGAGAGAATTCACCAGAGCCAGAGAGGGGAGCAGAACAGGCAGAGTGATGAAGTGCACTGCTGAGGGGAGCAGCAGGCAGCAGGAGAGGTCTGCGCGCCATGTGGGACCCTCGCCCAGGGGCCGGGGATCGAACCAGCGCTGCAGAGGCTGCGGGCAGCTTCGCAGCCCAGCGCTCAACCGCTGTGCCACCAGGAGAGGCCCACACATTTTCTTTTTCTTTAAGATTTATTTATTTATGCACACAAGAACTAGGGTATAAGCCAGAGGTGTGGGGGGTGAGAGGATTCACCAGAGACAGAGTGGGGAACAGAACTGGCGGACCCACTGAAACACATTGCTGAGGGGAGCAGCGAGCGAGACAGGAGAAGGTCTGCTGTTCCGTGTGGGCCAGCTCCCTGGCCAGGGATCGAACTCTGCCGCAGTGGCTTCGGACAGCTTCAGAGTGCTGAGACTTAACCCCTTGTGTTACCAGGGAGGACCTATACCACATTTTCTTGATCCACTCATCTGTTTTTGTGTGGCCCCATTTTTGCTAAGCCTCAGGAGAAAAGGGGACTAAGCATAGCTTTGTGTCCCCTCTTAGGCAACACATCTTTCCCCAGAGCATTGATTTCTGGAGTAGGTACCACTTTATTATTGTGACCTAATATTTTGCTTAGAGCAGTCCTTGGGCACTCAGGGGTCACAAATTTTGTTTGGTGATTAAATATTTGTTACTATAGGGCCTCCCCGGAGGCGCAGCGGTTGAGCGCTGGGTTACGAAGCAGCCCGCAGCCTCTGCAGCGCCAGTTCGATCCCCGGCTGCTCCCTGGCCACCGGAGGAGGGTCCCACATGGCGCGCAGACCTCTCCTGCCGCCCGCTGCTCCCCTCAGCAGTGTACTTCGGTCCTTCTGCCTGCTCTGCTCCCCGCTCTGGCTCTGGTGAATTCTCTCACCCTCCCGCGCTTCTGACTGTACCCAGTGCTTGTATAAATAAATAAATAAATAAATAAATAAATAAATAAATAAATAAATAAATAAATAAATCATTTAAAATAAATAAATAAATAAATGTCTGTTACTATAGAAAATGAAATGATGCCCCTCCCTGCTGGGTAGCCCAGTGCTCCCTGTGACCTAGTCTGGGATGAGAATCTGGTAAACTTGCTCCCTGTGCCTGGTTCATGCAAAGTAACCACAGACTGTGATCAGTGGTATCATGCTCCCAGGGGAAGCCACCATGGGTAGGACTTTCTGCCCCAATTCCCCAATGCACCTCCAGGCTCTCCTCTCTTTGTCTCTCCTCCCTTCATAAACTCAGCCAGACAATGGGGTCAGACCTGGGGGGGGGTCTCTGTTAAGTATCTCTAGAGGCCTGGGAGTGACTTCCTAAGGTGTGGCTTGTGATCCTGGGGGATTAAGAGGCCCATTCTACAGACAAGTGGCAAGGAAAGCCTCCCTAGGGGCCCTGTCACAGGCTGATATGGCTATGAGGGCTACTGGCCTACCTCTAGGGTGCCCTTGCTGCACACCTGCTTAGAGAGAAGACATTGGCAGCATCCTTAGGAAAGACCCCGTTGGGACAGACCAAGCTTCTAAATCCAGGAGAAACCTGGGCCCACCCACTGTAGATTCTCCACAGGGAGGCCACGCTTTGCCAAGACTGAGCTTAAGCACCTGTTTTTCTGAAGAGTTCCTTTGCGAAGCCTGGTGAGTCGCAGTAGCTGTTGATAGTTGCTCAGCATTGTTCTGCTATGAGAAAAGGAGCGAAGGCCCTCCCTGCCCCTAACCTCAACACCAAGCTTTTGGACTAAGGCAACAGTCAGAGCAATGCCACAGGGAGGCTGTGCTCATGGAAAAGAGAAAGAGGCCAGAGGCCAGGACCTGGCTGGGAAACAAAGGCCATCAGATAGAAAAGAGCAAGCATATTCATGGTCCAAGAACAAAAGGGGGCCCAGAAGCAGGTTCTGGAAGAAAAGCTGAAACATAGCTCTGCATGGGAGTCTTAGGATGGATGAGAGTCTGAGGCTACTGGAATAAGTTCTCCTCTTCCTGGACAAGCAATTAATGGGACCCAAGAGCCATCCTCCATTTTGTTGTGTGAACACCTTAGCAATCATTCTGACCCACTTGGCCTTCTCTGTCTTACCTGGATACAGGATCCTCTGGGGTATGAGAGACCCAGGAGAAAGGACCACACATGGAAGAGGTTTAAAGGTCATCTTGACATGCTGGCCAGCAGCAGGGATCCTGCAGGTGACCCCTGGGGTTGAGAGTGAGTTTTCCACTCAATGGGGAAATCTGTGCAATGAGCCTTGGCCAGCAGTTACATCTAACAATGCCTCTACTCCTGGGAAAGATAGGAACTTGACTGTGCATCCAAAAATGTCTTAAAAAGCATTGCTGCTACCTTTCTACTTTTCTTCAGGGAGCTGGAGCCCCTGCCCAGTGGCAGGGGGAGTCAGCTGGACAAACAGCCCAGAAGTGGGGAGTGGAAGTGAACTTCTATCGGAGCCCAGAGGAAAAAGCAAAACTAGGGTATGGTCGAAGGGGACACAGGAGGCAGACTCCATCTAAACAACCAGCTCCAGCAGTCACAGTAATATGTCCTGGCTGGAAATAGGCCCATGTACTATTGTTCCCCCTTTGCTCCCATATATATCTCTAACTTTTCATTCACTGAAAATGACCTCCTGCTCATTTGAACACAAGCCTCGGGGTCTTGGTATGTGTGGGTCATCTTGCCTAGAAGGCTCAGCCCCCTCGAATCTCCTACATGCTTCTTTGGCCCCTTTTCACTTTGTAGACATCCCATTCCCATATCCTCACCCTGGCACCACTTTCTCCAGCACTACTTCTCATGGTTTCTGGTCCTATTCCTTCATCAGTATTTGCATTTGAGTGTGATTAATGTCAGTCTCCCCAACTAGCCCTTAGGTCTTCAAGAATAGGGCTATGTCTGCTTTGTTCGCCATGGCAGCTCAGACCGTGGCATAGTGCCCAAGAAGAGGAGGATGGACAAGTTTCCATGAGCCTGGGTTCCTTAAGGAGGCCTCCCTGAGTCTAAGGGTACCTGAGAGCTGTCCCCAAGAGAGGCATCTGGCAGATGCCACCTATCCACTGCCCTTCCCCTACTGCACATGTAGCTGACGGATCCGAGGAGGCCATGAAAATGAAAGTTGATCTCAATAATGAAAAGGGACTGGCAAGAAAAGCACAATCCCATCCTCTACAAAAGCAGAGACTGGAGAGCCTGGCAGTGCCAGCTCTCAACTAGGGCAGCTGAGCTCAATAGACAACTGGAGACTGGTAGCCTCAAGATGCTTGGAGGTCAGGCTAGAAGAGAATGAACAGGTCATCAGTGAAGCAAACAGCTGGGAGACGGTCCTTGCTTTGAGAAAAGAGGGGAGAGGGGATAAGGGGAAGAAGAGTAGGGAAGATGAACTAGCCTTTTGGAATTTTCCCTGAGTTTACCTCTTATCTTAGTCTCCCTTGCTCAACTGTGAGGCTGCTTTTGGGGCCACCCCAGGTGTGTAAAAGGGGCCTGTGCAGGCTGTGTACCTGTACTGGGGATCAGAGCTCTCCTGGGCCCTGCGCCACATTGAGCCTCTCAGCCTGCCCCCTGGAAATCTGAAAATGGAAGAGAGAGAGAAAGGAAAAGGAGAGAGGGATATGTGAGCTTTGAGTTACCAAGATTCCCAAGGAGCCCAAAGAAGCCAGAAACACCAGATTAGAGAGAAACAGCAGGGAGAACAATAAGAGAAACAAGCAGGGGTGTCCAAGTCGGCTGGTATTTCCCACCGGAAGTGTTCTTTCACCATCCACACCCTGCTTAGCCATTCTCAATGACCTGGGGTCCCAGGAAAAGCCGGGTCTGTGTCTGGGGAGAGGTCTGCTCCCTTCCCAAACAAAAGAGTTTTAGGATCTGTTATGGACACCAAACAAAGTCTTTAAATCAGATTAATTCCATCATGGAACAGGCTCAAGTTTTCCCAAGGAAAAGGTCCTATAAGCCCAACACTAAGTACTATTTCAGCCCTACAGAAGGTGTAGGGTAAGTGATGGCACAGTGCATGAAAGGTAAACAAGGAGGTGCCGCTAAAACCAAGAAGGGGCTTTCCAGAGGAAAGCTGGTCAAATGTAGCTGAACCCTTAGGCGGCTAAGAACAGGAAAATGCCATCCTAGGAGGAGGTAGCAGGGTCAGGGAATGTGTGCACACGTGCATATGTGTACTTGTGCACATGTGTTTACATGTGTCAGGGGATGAGCAGCCCCTGAGGTCATCTGAGGCCCGGCCCTCAGCAGGTAGAGAAGAAATGCTGCCCGAGGCTGACAGGACATGGGCACTGAGAGCTATGGTGAAGGCTCCAGAGCTCTGCTGCTCCTTTCTCGCTCCTTCCTCGAGACTGAGTGGTTTTTCCTGGGCTCTTCACGCTCACACAGACCGTGGAATCCAGAGAGCCTCACTGTTCTGTTTCTTCCGCGAATCAGAGCCTGCACAAACCTAATATAGTCAGTGAGGCTAATCACGTATGTTGAACGAACAAGAGACTGAACAAAAATAAACAGTGAACAAAATGTTGGACAAAGAAACAATCTCAAAGTGAGGCTGCGTGTTTTGGGAACAAAACCTTCCCTGGGGATAAAGCAGGGTCTCTGGAGAAGTTAATTTGTGATGGGAAGATACGGCTAGTGCCACCTGCATCCTGTGTATCAAAACCCACCCTCACATCCTCCGATAATACCCACACACTTTACCAGAACCACCTATAGTTGTGAGTCTTTCTCCTGAAGGCGGTACACTCCCTGAGGGCCAAAATCTTATCGGTTTATTCACTAAGGTAGCTCCTGTGTCCATGGCAGCATGCAAAAGAAAGGACTGAACAATCTCTGTTCTCATTCCCGACTGCATCCTGAGGACTCTGGGGCCTGGCACAGGGGTACACACCACAAAGTGGGTCACTCCGTGGAGTCTCTGCAGCAGAGACCTCGCCCCCAAACTCCATCGAGT
This sequence comes from Talpa europaea, assembly GCF_964194135.1. Taxonomy (NCBI): domain Eukaryota; kingdom Metazoa; phylum Chordata; class Mammalia; order Eulipotyphla; family Talpidae; genus Talpa; species Talpa europaea. Next base: position 70,740,958 of record NC_140078.1, read on the forward strand.
GGGGCCTGCACTCTTCTCTTTTCATTCTGAAGCCTCATATCCCAGGACCACACTGAGGCTGTCTCTTGCTTCCCAAACCCAGCCCACTTGACCTAGGGCAGGGAGGGCGCCAGACCAGTTCTGCACACCGGATGCCGAACCCCTTCACTAAACATATAAAAGCTTCCTCATCCCAAAGTAGTCAGGAAGATTCACCCAGCCGACGCTGGAGCTGGGAATCTCAGGTTCTTCCTCCCCCTTCTGTTTCATCACCCACACTCTGCTTAGCCATTCTCAATGACCTGGGGTCCCAGGAAAAGCCGGGTCTGTGTCTGGGGAGAGGTCTACTCCATTCCCGAACAAAACAGTTTTAGGATCTGTTATGGACACCAAACAAAGTCACTGACATTCCCATCCTATGGGGTTCTTGCTATGGCGTTCTTGAAAAAACATTTTTTGCTCTCTGACCTCTGTATGCCAACCTGTGGTCCTGACCCTCCATTAGTCAGAGCTACACAGAGGAAAAAAGTGTATATACACAAAATTACTGTTAGCACCAAGGATCATTACTATCTTTTCAAAGGCAATGCGTGCCCTTACCGGAATGTCGTTTTTTTCTCTCAGAACTAAGGACTAAGAACTAAGGAAAAGGAAGCTGAGGGAACCTGGCAGAGGCCCATGTTCCCTGCCAAATCTCAACAGGAGGTGAGCCTTAATGGCTTGTGGGGTCACTGTCCCCCCAATCCCTTGTCACACAAGCCTGTGAGTTCCCAAGTGAATGCTCAGACAAGGAGTACAAGGGGCACAGGGTGCTTTCCCAAAAGGAAAAACTTCTCGCTTCCTTTCTTTGTGCCTCAGAAGACAGGTTCTCAGCACCACCAGGCAGACCCAGAGCGGTGAGCTGGAGTCTTGGCAATTGAAAGGGGTGGTGTCTCCCCCAAGAGGCCCCACCAGGCTCTCTGGCTCTCTGAGTTGAGAACAGAGAGGACATGTTTGGTTTCATCACTCCACACTAAGGGCTGTAGAGGTTTCTACCAGTTAGAAATGAAGCAGGTTGTGTAGCTCTGGCACCTGTCCCTGGAGTCCTGGATGGGTTTTCCAGCTCCTCACACCTGACTGGGTGCTGGGGAAGGGACAGCGCAGAGACTGCCTGCCGCTCCTCAGTCTGTCTCCACAGCTCAGGCAAGCCAAGGCGCACACCAGGATGGCCAGGGAGCTGCAAAGTACTAGTAAGAGCAGGGGCTCCTGGGTGGGCTCCTATCACATTCTGATGAAACTAGGGAGTAAAGGGGTTGAGTGGGGAGAGATAGTGTGGCAGGTGTGGTCTATTGGGAGCATGCAGAACAAGCTGCCCTTTTCTGCCTGCTCCCCACAGCCCTTCTTCCACAGGCTCAACCTGCAGCACAGCTCCCCAAAGGTGCCTTGGCAGGAAGTTTCTTTGACCCTGGCAATCGGCACTGAGCACTATCATTTGCAAAACAACTTTCAGTACAGGAGGGAGCAAGGATGAATTGGGAAAACCCTGCTCCAGTCCACTGGCTTCTGAGCCACTGCAGGTGCCACAGTCGGCATCCCAGGCCCTGGATGCAGAGAAATGCATGACCCAGAATTTAAATTATGGTATCTCTACCCTATTTTCCACCAGAAGATCACCACTCCAGAGCAGCTGCCCCACACCAGGGGCTCCCACTCTCTTGCCCTCTTCTTAATTCCTATATTTCCGAGGGGACCCTGCCCCACACTACTGTCTAAACTTCCTGAAGTTTCTTGAACACAAGTGAGAGTTAAGAAGCAAAGTGACACTCTTCCCATAGAGGGGGGTGTTCTCTGTGGCTCTGGTGGCCTAGGCTTCATCCCTGCCCAGCAGTGGATTCTTAGAGCCTATAGGAAGTGCCAAGTAAACTCTCCAGTCTGCAGTCCAAATTCTGTTTTAGCAATTGTATGTGAAGATGAGGCGCATGAGGAGGGTCCTGAGCCCCCCCCAAATGCTCCCTACCGAGTCAGAACTCTCAGAGGGCTGAGGCCATACCTTAATCAAGTATTGTTCAAATATGTTGTATGGCAGGAAATAAGGATGCTAATCTCTACCTGTTCACCTGTACATCCTCAGCCCTAGGCAGGAAGTAGGCACCAACTGGTATTTAATGCCAAGGCTCATGCTGAGTGTTTTCATTTATGACACTTCATTTGATAAGATAAATGTTTGTTGAATTAAATGTACTTGATTCACCCTCTTGGAACTCCAGTATTACCTCAATTTCTTCTTCTTCCTTACTCTTTCCCTGGGTACTTGTAGGAAGCAGGTGGCATTAATAGTAAAGCATTTACAGGTGAAGTGCTACTTTATTTCTCATGGAGAACTGAATACCCAGCTGCCTACCTGACAGCTCACTTGGATGCCTCTAAAACACAGCATATCAGAAACAAAGTCTCCATCATAGTCCATCTCCGTTGCATCCAGTGTGCACCAACGTTCAAGTCAAAACTCAGGGGTCTGGGCCTCCCTGGTGACACAAGGGGTTAAGACGCAACCTATGAAGCTCTCTGCAGCTACTGCAGCACAAATTCGATCCCCAGCCAGCCAGGAAGCTACCCACATGGTGCAGCAGACCTCTCCTAACTCGCCCGCTGTTCTCCTCAGCAGTGTACTTCATCAGTCTGCCTGTTCTGTTCCCCACTCTGTCTCTGGTGAATCCTCTCACCCCCACACACACCTCTGGCCTGTACCCCAGTTCTTATATGCATAAATAAATAAATCTAAAAAAAAAAACCTCAGGGGTCTGCCTGATTTCTCTCTTTTTCTAGTTCTGTATAGCCAACACTTCAGCAATCCTTCTGGCTCCACATCCAGAATATATTTAGAAGATGAGCAGTTTTCAGCACCCTCATGCCCTCCTTGCTTCCCAACCCCCACCCCTGTCCTGGTCCAGTGACATCTTCTCACACCCAAATACTATTCCAGCCCCTCACTAGCTCCCTGCTTCTGCCCTTGCCCCTCAGGCGTGGCAACACATAACAAAACAACTTGTGGATCTACCATTTGGTTTCAGAAATCCTACTTCTAAGAAACTATCCCACAGATACATAGGTAAAAATACAAAATGGCATATACAGTGAATTCCTCACTGTGGTGCTCTTTGTAAGAACAAAAGATTGGATACGGGGCAACTGCTGTGGAAGAACCATGGCAGTTCACATGCAGAGCACTGTGCAGATGCAAGGAAAAGTCAGGAGGATTTCCATTTCTGTTACAGGGTGATCTTACAGATATGTGAAAAAATGCAAAGTACAGAAGAAGGTTTGCAGTCTGTTATCTTTTATATTGAAAAGAGAGATAAATAAATGCATACTTTCCCTTATATTTTCAAAACACAATGGAAAAAATGACAAAAATGGCTTTGTCAGAGAGAAAAGAACAAGGTAGAAGGGAACAAAATGGAACCTGACCTCTCTCAATATACCTTGGTTTATTTGCAATCACACATAATTTTGAGAAAATAAAAAAAAAAGTAAGTTAGATGGCATTATTGTTCTCAATTCTTCACCTTTGTGGATTGGCTGCCTTTTGCCATGTGACTCCCCAACTCTCTAGCTGTGGCACTGTTTTCCAAACATGGTCTCAGCAAGACTTCCAATCCCACATGGTCTTATAGAACCTGGACATCTCTCCTCTCAAACTCGGGCAGGACTTTGTGATTGTCTCAATGACAGAATGCAGCAGAAGTAACATGTATAAGACTAGATCGTAAAAGATAATACACCCTCTATCTATCTCTCTCTTTTTCAGAACACTCTTGGGACCCCACAACCAGGTAGTAAAGAAGCTCAAACTAGCCCACATGGAGAAGCAGGAAGGCCCGCAGTAGACAACCAGTATCAACTGTGACACATGAAAATGGTGAGGATATGGTAGATGGCTCTAGTCCACAGCCTTCAATTGAGTCTTCCAGCTGAACCTCCAGACACTGGCACAGAAATAGACCATCCCACTGTCAGCTGCCCAAATTTCCGACCTACAGAATCTGTGAGCACAGTAATGGCTGTTTTATGCCACTAAATTTTGGGGTAATTTGTTACACAGCCATAGTAACTGTAACACCACTCCTTTAACTTTGGGTTTAAATATTAATTGCTTTGACTAAAGGAACGCTAGCAGACGTGTCATTTAAAAGAGAGGCTTTAGGGCCTCCCTGGTGGTGCAAAGGAGTGGCATTAGGGCCTCCCTGGTGGTGCAAGTCTCAGTACTATGAAGCTATCAGCAGCCACTGCAGCACGAGTTCGATCCCCAGCCAGGGAGTTAACCCACATGGCACAGCAGAACTCTCCTGTCTTGCCTGCTGCTCCCCTCAGCAGTGTATTTCAGTGGATCCGCCTGTTCCGTTCCCCACTCTGTCTCTGGTGAATCCTCCCACCCCCCGCACCTCCAGCCTGCACCCCAGCTCTTGTATGCATAAATAAATAAAATTTATTTAAAAAAATAAAATTTATTTTAAAAAATAAAAGAGAGGCTTAAAATCTGTGTGTGTGTGTGTGTGTGTGTGTGTGTGTGTGAGAGAGAGAGAGAGAGAGAGAGAGAGAGAGAGAGAGAGAGAGAGATTAGGCCTGCCGTCTTGTGTGTCTGCATCACCATGGGGAGAAGATGCCCTGGGTCACCAGCTATCCAAGGAGGATGAGAGAAACAAGCAGCAGACCTGGACTCAACTGCAGCACAGAGTCCAGTCCGGATTAGTGAATTCTAGCCAGCATGAAATGTAGGTCTGAGAATAAAAATTGCTGTTTGAGCCACTCTGTTTTGAATGGTTTATTATGCAGTAATGATGATGGCAACAGATATCTAATCAAAAAGCAATCCTTACAAAATGAACAGAAACTGAGAAAAAAAGAGCTTCACTTTATATCCTCTTAATAGCATAACCACACAGAGAAGAAATATCTCTAAAACTCAAAATCACAGAACTTTGTACATCCTACAAAGATATAAACTAAGGATGAAAGAAACCACAAGGAACTCTTAAACAACATTCATTAGTATTATAGTTAGTAAAAATATGCAAATTATTCTCTTGAAACAAATACATACATACGCTACACACATCTTCTACATATATGCAAGGTTTGTTTAGATCTTGATTTGAACAAACCAAATCTAAAAAGTCATTTTTAAGATAATCAAGGAAAGGGCCTCCCTGGTGGCCTAGGAATTAATCTTAACACTACCGCCGCAACAGCCTGAGTTTAATCCACAGTCAGGGAAGTGACCCACATGGCACATAAGACCTCTCCTGTCTCATCTGCTCCCCTCAGCAGTGTATTTCAGTAGATCTGCCTGTTCTGGTCCCCACTCTGTCTCTGTGAATATTCTCACCACCCCACCCTGCCCCTCCAGCCTGCATCCCAGTTCTATGCAAAAATAAAATAAACAAAAAAAAAAAAAGAGGAAAATTGAACTTAGGTTTTAGGTTATATTAAGATCTAGCTAATTTGTTGGCTGTGATAAAGGCATTGGAGTAAAATAAAAACACCTTTTAACTATTAGAAGGAAGTACATCCTCAAGTATTTGTGATTGAAATGACACATATGGATGTTAACTGAAATACTCAAGCTAAGACAAATGTTGGAGGAATACAGATAAAAACAAGTTGGCAAAACTCTTCATTGCTGAAGCTGGGTGGTGGGTTTACAGTCCATCTCTTCTCCTTCTATGTGTGTTTAAAATATTCATCTGCAGAGCACCTGCTGCCCCTGGGGACATGCACACTACAGAATGAACGCCAACACACCTCAAAGATCAGCATGACACCAGCCACCGAGGAAGGACGGGCCTATAGTGCATTCCCTCCACAGGGCACAGAGGCTAATGTGTGGCTGGAGTGCCAGGAGCGGTGGCCTCTCCAATCCAGCCATGGCTCTACCACTGTCCTCAGCTAGCAAACCCAACCCAAGCTGGCAAGACGTTGGCCTGGAGAGCCCAACACTGGCCACCCGAGGTCAGACATAGGGGTCTGGGAAGTGGGCTCACAGTTTTGCAGCATAACTTCTGAAACAAGCACACTGCCTTAGTTATTATCCCATTTAGGGGACAGAGTCTGGATTCAATAAGACCTTCACCTGTCTGGAAAGGATCTCTAAGCACAACCAGAGAAACATGGCAGAGACCCAGGCAGGCCCCCACAGACTCACACAGGGTGCACAAGTCCAGGATGAAGGGAAAATGGTCCTTGCATGGAGATGACCAGCAGGAGGCTGAACAAGGGCGGGGGGTAGTGCCAGAGCATGCTCAGAAAAGTATAGGAAAGTGTTGTCAGGCTGCATGAGCAAAGGGCACTTGTCCTTCAGACTGTGTCAGTCACAGTCCATGTGACATGCTGAGCTCTGGCCTGAGCCTCCCTGCCCTTAGGATAGTGAAGCCTTGGGCAGCGCAGCCCAAGTCACACCCCAGCAAGGGTCTCAGGGACACATTCCAGCCACAGAAGCTGAAGAAGTCAGTCTAGAGAAGAAGACTGGAGCTGAGGAGGTGAGAGCACACGGAGCTCCTGCTAAACCTGTGAGCAAAATCATCAGCTGTGCCAGAGGGCAGAGCCTGGACCGAGAGGTGGGAGGAATAAGGAAACCTACTTTAGACAAAGAGAAAGTAGAACTTTCCAACAGTGAAATAATCTGCTTGGGAGGGAACAAAGGCTCTTAACCACTGGGGTTTTCATACCAAGGCAAGGTTCCTGCTTCAGAGAACACGAGAGCTGACATTCTGGCATCCGTCAGGAGTTAGATTAGATGCTCAAAATAAAAGGACAGGACCTTGATGTTGGAGGAGACCTAGCCTGAGCCCTCAGAACTCACAGAGCTGCAGAAGGAAGTGCATAGAGCCACACCCTTCTCACCCTACGAGTGAAGGAATCTGCACAACTGGAGGGAGCAGAACTATAGCCTTTTTCAGACCAGCCTTTTCCATGCGCCAGCTTCCCCCACCACGAAACACTGGCCAATCCAATTCCCCTGGAATTTATGTACTCACTGGCTGCTGCCAAAGCCCCTGTGGGATATGGATATATGGATAGAACAACACTAGGGAGATAAGAAGCCGAACGCAACTGGGAACAAGGAGCCAGCGGCAGGCTCTGCTAGCCTAGGTGGGAATCTTGCCGGCTGGTCAGCCAACCCAGTAGAAGAGCTGCTGCCTACAAGGAGCAACCAAAAGGCAAGGTGCCAGCCAATCCCTCTTGGAATCAAGGTTCCAGGCTTGGGCCTCCCTGGTGGCGCAGGGGTTAAGTTTCAGCACTATCAAGCTATCAGCAGCCACTGTGGCTTGAGTTCAATCCCCAGCAGGGAGCTACCCACATGGTGCAGCAGACCTCTCCTGTCTCCCCCCACTGCTCCCCTCAAAAGTGTGTTTCAGGGCCTCCCCGGTGGCGCAGCGGTTGAGCGCTGGGTTGCGAAGCTGCCCGCGGCCTCTGTAGCGCCGGTTCGATCCCCGGCTGCTCCCCGGCCACCGGAGGAGGGTCCCACATGGCATGCAGACCTCTCCTGCCGCCTGCTGCTCCCCTCAGCAGTGTACTTCTGTCCTTCTGCCTGCTCTGTTCTCTGCTCTGGCTCTGGTGAATTCTCTCCCCCTCCCGTGCTTCTGACTGTACCCAGTGCATGTATAAACAAAACCATCAAACAAACAAACAAACAAACAAATAAATAAAAACATGCCTCTATAAAAAAAAAAAGTGTGTTTCAGTCAATCTGCTTGTTCTGCTCCCCACTCTGTCTCTGGTGAATCCTCTCACCTCCCCCCTCCCACCCCTCTGTCCTGTACCCCAGTTCTTGTGTGCATAAATAAATAAAAATAAATCTTAAAAAAAAGAAAAGGTTCCAGGCTTGATTATGAGGTCATCTTGTCCACTCTAAAGATCTCTGAAGCAAGACAGAAGAGCAATCTTCACTTAAAGCTCTTCAATTAACCTGAAGTCTGCACATCCATTGTACTTGTTTCTTCTCCCCCGTGGGGCTGAAGAACAATGGGAAGCACCACTGTTCCTCATCTCACAGAAATAAATTGTCAGACATACAGGGGACTTTGGATATCATCTAGTTAGATCTCTCATTTTACATATGGAAAAAAACTGAGGCCCTACTCAACCTGTACAGCCAATTTGGGGCAATGTTTTAATGATTGATTAAAACCTGAGTTTCTGACCCCCACCCAGGAGGTTTCCACTATTTTTAACCCCCATCACACACTACGCTGTCCTTTGCTCAAATGTCCTACTTCCTGGCCCTTTTCTGTCCTCCAAGCACTCCCCACCCTCTTGCTAAATTTTCCATCTTCTCAGAGCAGGAGGCAGGAAAGTGACGCGGCTCTCCAGCTGTGCTCAGTGTATGGCATTTCAGTTTGCTCAAGTCAGCTAGCTGGCTGTTCTTCTAGATCTCTCATATTAGGCCTCTGAAGCTCCCAACAGAATAAGCTAATGTTGTGAATGTGTTTTGTAAGCTGTAAAACACTACACAAATACATGCTGCACTATTTTAAAATATGAAATAATACAATTCCTTTAGATCACGCTCTCATGTGTCTTACCTCTGTGAGACAAAGAGAAAGCCAAAGCAAACTCTAATTTAAGGAAGTTGAGGGTTAAGATTTGTATCTCTCTCCCCCACCAAACTGTGCACCCTTGAAGGCAGCACCCATTTCCTGCTCTTTCCTTTGTTCCTCACAGGTCCCCCAGGAAAAGCATGCAGAAGATGCTCAACAAGAGTTTCCTGAATATGTGGATAAAATTTTACTTTGAACTCCTTCTACTTTTTTTAAAAAAAAAGATTATTTATTGGGCCTCCCTGGTGGTGCAGTGGTTGAGTGCTGGGCTGCGAAGCCACCAGCGAGGGCCCCACATGGCGGGCAGACCTCTCGTGCCGCGCCCGCTGCTCCCCTCAGCAGTGTACTTCGTCAGTCTGCCTGTTCTGTTCCCGCTCTGGCTCTGGTGAATTTTCTCGCCCTCCCGTGCTTCTGACTGTGCCCAGTGCTTGTATAAATAAATAAATAAATCTTTAAAAAAAAAAAAAGATTTATTTATTTATGCATACAAGAGCTGGGGTATAGGCCAGAGGTGCAGGCAGTGAGAGGACTCAATACAGAGTGGACAACAGAACAGGCAGATTAACTGAAATACACTGCTGAGGGGAGCAGCAGGCGAGACAGGAGAGGTCTGCTGCGCCATGTGGGTTAACTCCCTGGTCGGGGATCGAACTCATGCTGCAGTAGCTATGGATTGCTTCATAGTGCTGACGCTTAACCCCTTGCACCACCAAGGAGACCCCTCCTTCTACTTCTTTTTTTTTTTTTTAAAGGGAGTTTATTACAGACTCGAGTCCGCGCTCATGGCACCTACCAACGCATCACATTGGCAGATATCGAGAGCCCCGAACAAAGGAAGCAGGGTTTTTTTGTTGTTTGTTTGTTTGTTTTTTTAAAGATTTATTTATTTATTTACACAAGCACTGGGTACAGTGAGAGGCACGGGAGGGTGAGAGAATTCACCAGAGCCAGGGCGGAGAGCAGAACAGACAGAATGATGAAGTACACTGCTGAGGGGAGCAGCGGGCGGCGGGAGAGGTCTGCACGCCATGTGGGACCCTCGCCGGGCTGCCGGGGATCGAACCAGTGCTGCAGAGGCCGCGGGCAGCCTCGCAACCCAACGCTCAACCACTGCACCACCGGGGAGGCCCCCTCCTTCCACTTCTAAGTAGAATTTAATTGTAGAAATATAAAAAGTATAAACAACCCTTGTTACCTACTTGCAAGTACTGCATGCAGACATGTATTGAATGTACGGCAGGACTGCAGGGAAATTTCCTTACCTCCCTTTCTTCCCAAGCATCCAATGCCTTATTGGTTCTTCCAGCATTCTTGGGAGAGACAGTTCCATCTCCAAGCCAGAATCACTGGAGAACTTGGGCTTCTCTGAGTACAGGGGGCAGTCCCAGATTGGGGGGTGGTGGGGTGGGGGGTAAAGGGAGGCTGTAATCTTTGTGAGAGCTCATCAACAGGCTATCGAGGCTCTTTGCTTTCATCAACAGTTGGGATCCTGAAGCCAACCCTTCTATTTCTCCTCAGGGAAAATCTCTTCTTCACATATAGCTGTGACAGTGGCCCCTACCCATGTCAAGAACAGCCAGGACTCACACTCTAAGCAGTTCTGGATTTGATCCCAGGGGTGAGTAAAAGTCCCTCGGAGACTCCCAATGTGCCTCCATGTGATTCCCCTGATGGCATGGAGTAGGGGTATTAGGTAAAGGGTGTCTGCTAGAGCAAGGTTCTCTTCAGAACCCTATATGCCCATAAGAGCAAAGAATAGGAAGGAGGGATCAGAGCAGTCCTGTGACTGGCCTGAGTCCCAAGGTGCAGCACACATGAATCAAGCAGAAGGCTAACCCGCTCCATCCCACGGGCACAGCTGACCAGAACCTAAAGTATAAGGCACACGGGCTGAGAGAATGTCAGGGGCCAACAAATCCTCACTAGAAACAAAATCTGCAAAGCAGGAGACAACACATTCCACCTCCATTACCACAGCAGATTTTGGGAGGGCAGGGTCCCAGTTCATCCCCCAGCTAAGACCAGTTTCTACCATTGTACTGGTGAATAGGTAGTAAAGAGCCCTGCAGGAAAGGAACACTGATACAAATGCAGTATCAACACCTGCAATGCATGTCCCTGGCACCAACTGAGAGGCCTGGGACAGAAGACCCCACCGCTAGATTTTCCACCATGTCCCAGCATACCAGGAGAGCCTCGAGTCCTAAAGTGACACTGGGCCCTTGCTGCAGGCACGCAGGTCTCAGCCACCATTTCACCATTTAAAACTGTGATTTCTGAGCAGGAAAAATGTGCAAGTTTATGCAGGTGGAGAGAGGAATAAGTGTGTAAAACATCTACAAGCATGCTTGTGATGAAGCAGGCATTCAGGAATAGTAGTTATAACTGTTTTGCCATAGCCAGCTCCAATTTATTTTATATAGGCTAGAGACCCCAGGAACAGATTCCCCCCAAATAGCCCATACATGGCAAGGTCTGTCCCTCCCCACCTCCATCACTAACAAGAGAAGGGGCCCCATTTTAGACACACAGGATTAATGACAAGAGAGAGGATTTATTGGAGCCCAAATCCTGTCTCCTAGCAGCCCTCCTCCTTACATATGCACGGAGAGCGCCCCAAAACTGAGGTAGAAAAGCATGACCCTGGAACCTCTGAAAGTTTTGTCTTCTGAAACTCATATCCTAACCAACTCAAAGGAGAAAAACTTTAGGAAAAGAACAGGAAAGTGACCCAGTGCACTGTTCCTTGCTTACCACACTCATGCAAATTCTGGCTCTACATTGACTGAACTCCCAGTTCTTCCTGTCAAAAGCCCTCAACATATTCTTTTTTAAAAACCTAAAATTGGGGCCTCTCTGGTGGTACAAGGGGTTAAGGTGCAACCTGTGAAGCTGTGCGCAGCCACTACAGCATGAGTTCAATTCCCCGGCCGGCCGGGGAGGTGACCCACATGGAGCAGTAGAACTCTCCTGACTCTCCCGCTGCTCCCCTCAGCAGTGAGTTTCAGTTAGTCTGCCTGTTCTTTTCCCCACTCTGTCTCTGGTAGATCCTCTCACCCCCTGCATCTCTGGCCTCTACCCCAGTTCTTGTATGCATAGATGGATAAATCTTTAAAAAAAAACAAAAACAAAAACCTAAAGTTGGGGCCTCCCTGGTGGCGCAAAGGGTTAAGGAGCAACCTGTGAAGCTGTGCGCAGCCACTACAGCATGAGTTCAATTCCCCGGCTGGCCAGGGAACAACCCACATGGCGCAGCAGACCTCTCCTGACTCGCCTGCTGCTCCCCTCAGCAGTGTATTTCAGTCAATCTGCCTGTTCTTTCTCCACTCTGTCTCTGTGGATCCTCTCACCGCCCACACCTCTGGCCTGTATCCCTGTTCTTGTATGCATAAATAAATAAACCTTTAAAAAAATAAAATAAAAAATAAAAACCTAAAATTTTCTGGCCAAAAGAATTAAATTTGAATCTGAATGGCTTCTAGATATAATTCCCAGTTTATGGGTAAACAGAGGACAGAGGAATATCTTAAATGACACCAGAGGGATACAATCGCATAATCCAGAAAACGAAATACCTTAGGACAAATGATACCCTTTCCAATCATAAATGACTAGAGGAAAACAGAAGGAAGCTATAGTTTTAAAGAAATGGAAGAGATACATCAAACAAATTAAATGCATTAGATTACAGTTCCAACAAACCAACTGTGAAAATAAATTCCTAAGATAATCATAAAAATTGATTTTTGCTGAGATTAAACAGGGATTGTTAGGGCCTCCCTGGTGGCGCAAAGGTTGAGTGCTGGGTTGCGAAGCTGCCCGCAGCCTCTGCAGCGCTAGTTCGATCCCCAGCTGCTCCCGGCCAGGAGGGTCCCGCATGGCGCACAGACCTCTCCTGCCGCCTGCTGCTCCCCTCAGCAGTGTACTTCGGTCCTTCTGCCTGCTCTGCTCCCCGCCCTGGCTCTGGTGAATTCTCTCACCCTCCCGCGCTTCTGACTGTACCCAGTGCTTGTATAAATAAATAAATAAATAAATCTTAGGAAAAAAAAAAATAATTCTTAAAAAAAAAAAAAACAGGGATTGTTAGTCTGCTTGGATGTGACTATGATGCTGCGGTAACACACAAAGGCCTTATTTTGTGGAAATACATAATGAAATATTGATAATACATTGGGCTATCTGGAAGTTGCTTCCAGGAGGGAAAGTGAGGGAGATAAACTTGGTCAGTCAAGAGTTGATGATGGCTGTGAATGAACAATGGGAACACAGGGGTTTGTTAGCTTATTCTCTTTGCTCTAATGTACATTTGAAGTTTTCTATAACACTTTTTAAAGATAGCCTTTCTCTCCCCTAATATCTCCACACTTTTTAAAATCAGCAGCATATTATCAATGTGAATAATACTGGGAACAACTATATTATCATAACCACCTCTCCCTGACACGGTACAAAAATGGCTGCCTGCTTTGAGTGAAATTTAGATATCATCACCACTCAGAAGTTAGATGACTTAATGCAAACCCCATGACATGTCCTCCATGAGAATCCTGCCACCAGGGCCAACGTGATCTCTAAATGGTAAAGGACCATTGACCATTATTTCCAAACCTAGCAATTGTGTCCTTTCATTTTATCCTTACAAATTAGTCTCAGATTTTTCCAGACTCTGGTTGTTAGCTGACATATTATAACAAGTCTGGTTAATTGCAGACCAGAGATACTGCACCTGACCAACCCACTTCGAGAAAGGAACTCGGGGTGTGGCTCTCAGAGCAGCCCTCCCCACCTTCCCACAAATGAGCAGGTACTCTGTGTCCAGCTGTCTTTGGCTCACAATGTCTCCATGGCATATGGGCTGGAAGTGAGCAAGAGGCAACCTCAACCTTGATCAGAGATTTCGAAGGGTAATAAAGAGATGCCTCCTCCAGTTCATCCCACCTCTCCTCCATACTCCTGAACTCGGTCCCATTCTGCTCACTCTCTCTACGTGTTTAGGCCACACCCATATGCCATTTCTGCCTTTCTCTACCTCTCACCACTATTTTTCCAGCATGCCTTTTGAAGCCTGGCTCTGCCTCTCTTCTAACTTGACACTGCTTCTATAAGTACTGCCTATTTGACACTTCTCAGCACTGAACTGCCCACAGTGTTGCTCATAGAATCCTTCAATGATTTGTCTCTTCCAGAGATGTCTGATCAACCAGACTGCAAAGTACTAGAGAACAGGGAGCACTGGATGCCCTTTCAGATCCTACACAAAGTCCAGCCTAGAGCCTATTTTTGGTACTGATAAATACACCTTGGCTGATTGACTGAAGATGAATTTGCAAATGTCAAAATACGTGCAAAGCACAAGACTGGTGTAGATGAGACAGTCTGCCACTGATCTACATGGCTGCTTTGTGCAATTTTTTAATTAAAGGTGCTTCCTGGGCTGATAAAATTTCATCTTGAACTGGTGGTTTGGCATGGGTAAAACCTTATCGACTTGAGCACTTCACTGCATACCTCTGTAAAAACAGGTAACTGTATCCATGACTGTATACATGAATGAAAGGTTTCCCTTCCTTTAGGAAGACGCAACTCACACAGTTTGGATAGTGGAGCCTGGGGCAGCGTTCAGCCTTCCCTAATCTTCTACTAAGTAGAACCTATATAACTGTAAATACACCCCTTAGACCAGAAGCAGAGAGCCCCGCCTTGTAGAACTCTCCAATGTCCATAGTGCCGAATCATCCAAAAGGGCTAAGATGTACATGGATGTGGTGGTGCTGCTACTCATGGAATTCAGGTCAGGCTCTTCAGCCACAAATGCTGTAGCCACCCCCTCACAGAGCCCAAGTGAGCTGAGTATGAGCAGGAAAAGACTAATTCAGCCTGGGGTGACAAGGGGTAATATGGCAACAGGAAAGAGTCAGGATTCAGCTTCCCCAAAATCTTAATTCTGTTTCCCTCTGGGGTTAGTAAAATGATCTTCCCCCTTACCTCACCTTCCACCTACCTCTATGAGGTTTCCAACTGCTCCCAAATTCACAAGCTTGCTGGAAACTGAGCTAATGCTCTTTCCCTGAATGCCCAGAAGCACATGCCACAGGGTTTTTTCTCCATCAATGGGCCAATCTGTTCAGCGGCATCTCAGAACAGAACATGCTAAATTTGGCATCAGGTACCTGAGACGCTCTGGTGAGAGGAAGCAGAAACCATTCTGATGCTGAAGGAAAGGTAAGCCATGGAGGTGCTGCTCAGCTGAAATGCTGTGACAAACTGAGCTTCAGCTTAGAAGAGTAAATTCCCCTAGTCCTGAGCTTTAGGGACAAACAGCTCACACCCTGAGCCTGACAGCCACAGGACCTTGGCGCCACAGGCCCATTTGTGAGCCTTACCCACAGCCAGGAGAGAGATTATGTGACTGCTGATCCAGCAGGAGCCATGGTTCCTCTAACCCATGCTGGGGGTTAGCCCTGTAGCAAAACTCAGATAGAGGGAAGTGAAACAGTAAAAAGGAACACGAGCAAGAGACACCATCCTCCTTTCCGTCCTTATAAAATTTCACATTCTGGGCTCTACATCAGACCAATGATGAGCAGAGTAGCCTGTTTGGTTACCAGAAGAGAAATGTCAAATTCCCCATCTAGAGAGCTCTCCAAACAAGGGTTTTTTCCATTCAGCTATGGATGCTTTCCCCATGGAGGGAGGGCTCTAAAGCCTGGATGAGCCTCCTTCAAGCTAAAACTCAAACAGCAGTTCAACACACAGCAAAATGGACGGTATTTTCAGTGTTAAGAACTGTGTGCTATCTAACTGCATTACTGTAATAGCTAATGTAAAATGGACAAATTCCACCTCTAAAAGGGATGCTCACTGGCTGGCCTGTTTGCGGTAGGTTTCAGGGTACTAAAAGCTGTTCATTACTATTAGCTGTCAAAAAAATTACTTCTGAGGAGATAAACACATCAGAGGCATAGTTGGGCAGCTGAAAAATAAAAAATTATGCTCTCTTACAACTGGTGAGCTCCCACACCAAGGCATCATTATCAGCAGACTCACACGAAGACATAAGCACTCCTGGTTTTGCTACTCCCCAGGCATATCTGGCGTAAAGATAATACCTTCATTTTATTCTGTTGTCTCTTGGTAGCTTTCCTGAGTTTTTGGTCTACTGGTTTATTACATATTGGTATTCTCTTCCACTGCATTCAGAACCACTTGACTTTTTTAGAAACTAGGTTGGCATAAATTCTAAACAAACTGTCTTCACAGTATTTGGTCATTCATGTTCTAGTTGAAGTAGTCTGTGTGGATTTCACGCTTTCCACTGGCTTGAGGTGGTAATAAAAATCATAAGACAATAGGAACATATCCGGTGCCAGATGATTCGACACCATTTTTACTTCACCCCAAAGTGTTTTTACTAAACCTTGGTGAAAGCACATGACCTGTTAGTATCGCTGAGCTTAAATAACTACCTTTTGGTGTCCAGAGGCATTTTCCTCCCTCCCAAGATGGTTACGGTTACTAAATACCTGAGGACAGCACATGACCAAGTTCATGGTTCAACAATTTCTATGTCTCTCTGCTCCTCACAGTGACAATTATCTTTCCTGACAGCCACTCCCATTGTGCTCTTTCCTCGACCCAACACAATGGACACATGCAGACAGAGTGGACGTTTTCCATCCCACTATTTCCCAGTGCAGAGGGAACAGAGTGAGGTTACATAAGCCCCTCCTGAGTCCAGCTTTGGGGGGAAGAGAATTTGGGGTTCGTGACGGAGTCATGGTCTGTAGGCCCCAGCTGACCCTGCGCTCACCACCCTGCCTTGCCAAGACAGGGAGGTCGGAAAGGGAGGGTCACTTGGCAGGACCACTTAGTTCACCCCAAGGTGGATGCATTCAAAGTGCGCCCAGACTCCGACCTAGCTGTCCAACCAGACCGTGGACGGCGGGCCCTGGCCCCGGCCTCAGACTGCAGCTCCCCGCCCCCCACCCCCACCCCGGGGGCCGCGACGCGCGCTTACCTGCCCGGGCCGGGGCCGCCAGGGCCGGGGCCAGGGCCCGCGCCGGGGCCGGGTGGTCCCGCAGGCACCCGAGCCGCGCCCGCCGCGGGGAGCTGTCCGCCGCCGCCCGGTGCTGAAGGCGGCTTCCCAGCGCCGGGGCCCAAGCCCGGACCCGGGCCTCCGGGCGGCAGCGGCCCATCGCCAGCGCCACCCTCCAAGCTGGCCTCGTTGCCCATGACGGGCAGGAGGGCGGGCGGGGTTGGGGTAGTGCTGGGCCCGGGCCGGCGGCTCCCGGGCGGCTGCTCACACGCTCGCCGCCGCCATCTCCCAGCTCAGCTCGCGCCTCCGCCTGCCGCTGCGCATGCGCACAGGCGTCCCGCGCGCCCCTTCCCTGCACATGCTCCCCCCAACACCACCACCCCTCACGCGCGCTCCCGCCTGCCCGAGAGGACGCGTGTCCAAGAGCTCGCGGCGGGGTCGCCGGGAAACTGCCACCAGAGCGAGCGCATGCGCTTTTGGGGACCAACGCAGCCGGCGTGTTACCTGGAGCCCCGCAGGAGTTGGCGGGAGCGTGAGAAGAGGCCGGAAAAGGGGGGTGGAGGTGTCACACCGTGCCTTCCTCTGGATTCAGTGGCGCTTCCTGTCCTGGGGAGCTTGGAAGGGCGGGGCGGGCGGGCGGGGGGTGCCCTCCTTCGTGTAACCTCAGTACGTTAGTTGGTAGGCTTCTTAGGGACAGGCCTCTGAGAGGAACCACTCCAGTGTGACCTGAAAGGATATTTAGGAGTCGAAAAGGTAAACGAACAGGGGTCTTCAGAGGTGCAAAGTCATGGAAGTGTTACGGAGCAACCCCCATATAAAACGGGTTGCCTGGCTGTGGGTCCTCACCAGTGTCTTTTGGCTTTGGTCTGGAGTGGGGGTGGAGTCCACAAAGCCTGTATGCAATTAGCTTTAGGACATCCTTTTCCCCTAACAGAAGGATGTAGAAAGAGGATACTGGGTGATGAGGCCGGACTGTGACAGTCTCCAAGGCCAGCTAAGGAGTGAATATCCAGATGGCAATGGAAACCATCTGGAATTCATGGTGAGTCCTGGTCCCACCGGACAAGAGCCCCAGGAAGCCTACCTGGAAAAGATGGAGGGTGTGTCAGGGCTGCCCTGAAGCCAGCTGGATGTTAGCCTCAGCAGGCCTTGGGACAGTGACCTTGGGGATGGAAGAAGATCTTGAGCTATGGCTCCCAGGGACTGTCTAGGTGAGGGGCTGCAGGCCACCTCTCATTAATCTGAGAGCTCACCAAACTAGCTTTCCATTACCA
The DNA here is from genome assembly GCF_964194135.1 of Talpa europaea. Lineage (NCBI taxonomy): Eukaryota > Metazoa > Chordata > Mammalia > Eulipotyphla > Talpidae > Talpa > Talpa europaea. The sequence goes on from NC_140078.1 coordinate 70,758,822, forward strand.
CATTTTTACAGTGTTTGCATATTACTCAGTGATCTGCCTCATGGCTTCTCACATAAGCCTGTGCTTTCCTGAGGGAGAACACTTCCTAGAAGAGCCAGACTATATTCCAAACAATTCCTGGCTTCATAAATCATGGCTGTGTACTTGAGTACACTTGGACCTATTTTACAAACCCATTTAATTCTCCTAACAATGAAGAATGCATCAGATGGGGTGTCATAAGTTCTGACCTGACCTGGAATAATCCAGGGATCAGTGAGCACTGATAGCCAGCCTGATGGACCGACCCTGGCTGAGTCTTCTATACACTCCAAATTGCTCCTTCCAGCCTCTGGGAAGGAGTTTCCATGAAGTCTGACCTGGCGGGCACTCCCTGGGTTGATGAGAGCCTCTCCACCTGTCATGATGTCCTTGCTATTTCCTCCTGTGCTGCAGGATGTTTTTATCAGCTTCCTGAGTGTCTGGTGATTACAGGTGCACATCTAGGCTCCACAAGGATCTGCATCTCAGCACCGTACCTTCCCAGATGGAAACTAGGCGACTGCCACGGGCTCACCAAGCCTCCATTGCCTAGCCTGCAAAGTTATGATAACACTAGCCCTTCTAACATAGGGGGTTGTGAGGGTGACGTGCTGATCTAAGTAAAACAAGGGCAAGTACCTGGCATACACATGACCAACTCTTATTGTCTCTAGTGAGTGGTCTGGGCTCAGAGGGTTGGTGCCGCACCTTTTCTCCTAGAGAGGAACATGAATATAGGCAATATAGGCAAGCTAATGACCTGATCTTAGCCCCACCCAGACTCTCTGGCTTCACAGACACAACAGTCAGGTGTGAGTTGGGCTACTTGGAGAGAAGGATGTTTGTTTTCTGTTTTTGTAAAAGTCATGGGAGCTGCGGCTTTCTGCAGATTTAAATCAACATGTTCCTGGTTCCTATGGGGGTAATTAGCCCTACCCAGCCACCAAGCCTGGGGAGTTGCCCTTCACAGAGCAAATTCCTGCCTGTTAGCTGACCCCCAGAGTCTCTGCTGCCTTGGTGCAGACCCAAAGGACAGCACAGTGGACTCAGGAGGACCAGGAAGTATGGGTGAACGGCGCCTCTGCCTTCCTTTCAAATTCTCAGTTCCATGTCTTCTGAGAAAAAAGTCCCCAGGAATATGCCTGCCCTACCCGCATCCAGTCTGGAATTCAGACTAGGGGCTCCCGCTGGCCATGGGATGGTTTTTGTCTCGGGTTGTCTGGGACTCTGATTCAGTTTTCCATTTTTATTCACTGTTCTAGGGTTGTTTTCTTCCTCTTGATCAGACTAGGGACGCCTCAACAGCAGGACCTTGTACAACTTGTCCTGTCCCCTGGGCTGGTCTTTAGCAGGACCTCAGGGACTGATGTTTGGGCTGAGTTCTCCATGGTGCTCTGAGCAGTTCCTTCATCTGCACTTCCAAAGGGCTTCATCAACCACCAGTCTTCAAGGCAACCCAGAGGAACCTTTGGTTGTAGCTCCTGCGCATTTAGGTTCTTGACTTATTAAGTACCAGGGAGGGTCCTGAGGTTGCCTTCAGAGTTTCTCCTCATTGGAGGACTCATAGATGAGACATCTACACTCACCTAGGAGAATTCACTAGCATTGACTGTTCTTTATGATAAGTAAATGAACAAATCTGCGTGCAAAACAGCTGTGTGGTATGGTTAGTACCATCCTTCCTGGATCCAGCTGCTGCCTGGCTAGGGACTGCATGGGCCTGGAGACCCAGCAGGAATTTCCCTAAATTTCACTGACTGAAGGTAATGTCTTCCCACTTGAGTGTGATATGGAGAAAGGCTGGATGAGAGAAGAAGCAATTCACATGCCAAAATAAAACTGATGGATGAACACACATCCACTTACTTTTCCAGTCTGCATTCTCAGTCACTTGTAGAAAACCAGAGGGGCAATGCAATCAGGGGTGGCCAAGAGTGGAGGGGGGGAGGGAGGGGATCCATCCAGGTGGGAAAAGGCTCAGTTAGAGCGAATTTACTGCTGGGATTTGTGGAAGTGATTAGTCATTCGAAGGAAAATCTTGGGAGAATGAAGACCTGGCAGGGCTCCAGGAGCTGCACTCAAAGGCCGGTTGGGTCATGGACAAGGCAATATGCAGATCAGCTCCAGGAAGGTGAAAACGGGCACAGTGTAGACATTGGGGCTTTCCTGCTTCCCCACTGTCCATTTCACTCTGGGCTGCTACTTTCTTCCACAGAGAGGCTCAGGGTCCAAAGATGGCGACAGGCAGGGATGAAGAAGAATGGCAAAATTTGCAAGAGGAAGTAGAGAGTGAAGAAGGATGACTGAGGGTAGTCATGGGTTACAGGGTGCCATGGGATCTGGACTTTTCCAGAGAGGCTGGGAGCTGGGAGAGCTGGCTCCTAACTAAGGGATGCCCTGAGCTCCACACTCTTCATTTCGTTCTAGTGCTGCTGAGCCCTGTCTCACCTCCCGGTGAGTATCAGTTCAGGAAACTGGCTCCCTGTCTCCACTCTTCCTCTGGGATGGGAAAATAGAACTGAAGAGGAAGGAAGGAAGAAACAGAAGGCTTTCCTCCTGGCTGAGCTTTGTTGACACCACCCACTAACATGGGGAATAAGATATTTCAGGCTGGTATGAGGTTACAGATGAGACCCATCTGTGTCCTGCACAGCAGCCCACCTGGATCGGCCTGGATGATCTTTCTTGTATATGAGGGTTTTCCACACTCACCTAGAATTCACTAGCAGACTGTTCTTGATAAGTAAATAAACAAATCTTTCAGTATGCAAAACAGCTGTGTGATATCTTTCTACTTGCAGCAAGAGTGTTGCTTCCCCATCAGAGGTCCCACCCCTCCCCCATCTGTCCTTTTTTACAAGGTAGGAACTCTTCCAGCAGCCCCTGGAAGTTTCCCATGCACTCAGTAATGGTGGGAGACAAGCCTATGGCCCTTGGTAGAGTAGGAAAAGGAAGCGAAGCTGGAAGACACAAGATTTGCTTGATGCCTTGTCTGTATAATTCCTTTCCTGTTGCAATGTACAAATCTTTACTTACAGTATGTTTTAAAAGCCACTAAAAAAAAAATCATCAGAAATGTTTACCACCAGCCTAACCCCACCGCCTATGCATTGCTCCCAAGAAAGCTAATTAAGCCCCTTTGCTATTACAGTTATGTGCTTCTGAGGGCTTGTTATGACAAGGAAAAATAAGGAAACCAGGGTTTCTCCAAGATGTAAGTATCCAAGTCAAAACATGCTATTTGCCTTGCCCTTCTACACTCCCCTAGTTAGGCCTCTGGGTTGACTTTGCCTGTTTCATTTGTGTGTGCTTGAGCTTATCCTCCTTCAGCCGCTGCATACCCAGCTCCAACTGGGTGCCAGATTCAGAGGTAGATCTTCCCTGGAGGAGCTCAGTTTGCAGAGGAAAGAGACAAACACACAAATCATTTCTCATAACCTAAAAAAAAGTGGCACTTCAATCCTATTGCCATCCTTCCCACTAGGATTTCCACTCTGTACCATACATGGAGGTGGAGGGATAGACCAGGCCCAGATGGAAAACCTGATGCCTTCTCCTAACAAGTCCACATGTCCTACCCCAGGCAACAGAAGTTTAGATATGACTTGGTCACTTCAGGGGAAGGGGTATCTTGCTCAGTCCTTCCAGCAGGTTCAGTTCCACATGTGTTCACGGAAATCCCTTAGAGGGGGCCTTCTGTGGCTCCACTACTATAAACCCAATCACATTACTGAGAATCATCCTTTACCACCAGGATTTCAGGCATGGGATGCAGCCACTCTCTTTACCGACTTTCATCTTTGTCCAGCTCAAAGTGTATAGTGATAGAGCTTGTCTGTCCCATCATCTTTCCTGACTGCCCAGGAAACTTCCAGGGACTGCTGGAAGAGTTCCAGCCCTGTAGGAGGATGGACAGAATCAGGGAGGGGAGGGGTCTTGGATGGCGAAGCAATACTCTTATGGCAAGTAGAAAGGTCCATAGCCCCTGAGGCCTCTGCCAGGATAGATGATTTCAATTCCGTTAAATAGGAATTCCAATTACATTTGAGTCCTAGGACAAGAATAACACCGTGCTAGAACCCACATATGCAGCAGAAACCAAGATCGTTGAACCTACTCTACCCTCACAGAGCTTGCACTCTCCAGGTCTGGTCATGCCTGGCTGCTGCTCAGACAGGCCCTGACCTGGAGGGCTTGGCTTCTGGCCCTCAGTGCATGACCGCTGTTCTGTCCTCTGGTGGTGGATATGGCCAAAGCACCACCAGGCCAAGCAATGAGGACTGAAGTAACATCCAGGCATCGGAGTTTCTGAGGAAAGCTCTCCCTGGTGCCCCAGGTACTGGGCTGGGTGGCAACCAGTATCACTTGGGCAGCAACATCTGGATTACCATGCTATTTATGTACTAATTACCCCTCCAGCTGAGAGACCTGGCATGGGCTTCAGCTATCTGGGAAGGTGGTCTTTCTGACAAGGACATGAGAGTGCAGTCTGAGGAGTTCCTAATAAGGCTGGATAAAGCACATCCTCCATTTTCCACCAAAGTAGCAGAAAAGTTATGTGTTCAGATGAACCCGGTCCTCTCCTAAACTTTGCTGATGCCAACCAAGCACGCTTCCAGATCTCCTTGGGGCTCACAGGGTGAATATGACCTCCTGGCCCTGCCTGGCCAGTAGAAAACGGATCCTGGGATCGAGGGCAGGGTTTGGGGGACATAGTGGTTGCTGAGTTGGAGCCATTGGGATCACAGTGAATGACTCCTCAGCTTTTAATTTGCACTCAAATCACTGTATTGGACACAAGAAGACAAAGCTGCCTTCCCTCTCCCTCACTCTCCCTACACACACCATGTGTTCCTTAAACAAGAGTGGAATTTCATCCCCTTAGCATCCACCAGTCCAAGCTCTTTGCCCAGTCCAACAAGGCATGTGTCCTGAGAATGAGTTCATCTGGGACAAAGCTGGTTATAATCCTTCAGGCACACCCAGAGACAATCTGTTGCCACCTCCAGGGGTGGGGTGCTCCAACCTGGAGCGCCCCACCCCTGGCTGCTTGTCACAGCCAGTCCATTCACCTTTCTCTCCCAAGACCTTTTATGACAGAGGTCCTGGAGGAAGCAGGAATGAACCCTGGAAGGGAGCAGCTATTTTGGCAAGTCCCAAACTTGGCCTTTGTCCCCTAATGCCTGAGGCTGTGATACGGTGAGGACAGAAGGCAACAAGTACCCTCAGTCGTGTAACAAGTAGCCTCAAATCACTGTATTGGACACAGGAAGTCCAATACAGAGTTCTGGCCAGCTGCCAACTAGATGTCCCCTGCTATCCTAAGCATGTACCCAAAGCTGTGGTGACAACTTTGGTCAAGGTGTTCGTTGGGGCTTTAGGGTGCCCAGGATCAACCCAGAGAAAGTTATCTGCTGCCCCGGCCCATCTGCTTCCAGTGCCAAATGTACTCCCTCTGGGGCACGGACTAGAGGGGCCACCCATCAAGCAACTGGAGACATCTTCCATCTAGGACTCTCCCAGAGCCCATAGCATTTTTTAGGTCGTGAAATCAGAAGCTCTCAGGCTGGAGGGAGTGGAGACTTGGAGAGCCTAAGACATAGGCGGAGCCCTACTGAGCGCTAGCCCCCACCGGTAGAAGCCTGGAGGCATACAAAAGTGAAGGGGAGGGAGTGTACACAGAAAGGGCGCTTGTTTGTTCAAGTAATGCACATCTGAACTTGAGGGTTGCTGGTGGGGTTGTTAGGGGGAAATGATGTCCTGAGATAATCCCATACAGGCTTTGTGGACCCCACCCCCACTCCAGACTAAAGCCATCAAGACTCTGGGAAAGACAAATCCCATCACCACCAAGGGAGGGTGGCTGGGACCTGAGGGTGGAGTTGGGCAGCCAGGTTGGATATAAAAAACCAAACACGTGGGCCTTGGGCTCTCTCTCTGGCTCGCGATCGCTCGCCTCCTGGCTTCGACGCTCCTGGCTGGCGGCCAACTCTGAGAGCACCATTTTGGGATTCCTGATCGGCGGATCGGGTAGGACTCATTTAAAACTTTGTCTCCCACTTTTCTCCCAGAGCTGTACATTTCATTTCCCCATCCCTTGTAAATAAACCTTTTATTAACCTTTCGTGTGTGCCTGCAGTAGAGCATTGATAAGTCCTTTTTTTTTTTTTTAATAGAGGCATGTTTTACTTATTTATTTATTTGTTTGTTTGTTTTGTTTACACATGCACTGGGTACAGTCAGAAGCACGGGAGGGCGAGAGAACCCACCAGAGCCAGAGCGGGGAGCAGAGCAGGCAGAGGGACCGAAGCACACTGCCGAGGGGAGCAGCGGGCGGCAGGAGAGGTCCGCGCGCCATGTGGGACCCTCCTCCTGTGGCCGGGGAGCAGCCGGGGACCGAACCGGCGCCGCAGAGGCCGCGGGCAGCTTCGCAACCCAGCGCTCAACCGCTGCGCCACGGGGGAGGCCCTGATAAGTCCTTTTAAGCGCGCGGTGAGGACCCACAGTCAGGCACCCCGTTTTGTATCGGGGTTGCTCTACAACAGGGTCGCAGGAGAAGTTATTCAGACGCCTGGGGTCCATACCTGCCCCTCCTATCACCACCTACAGGATACGAATCCCAGCTAGCATCGCCTCAACGCCCTCAGGAACTGCGTAGGGGTGACTAAACGAAAGACTCACCCAGCTATACCTCCAGAGTGAGGCCTAACTCAGCAGCTCCCGGCAGCCAGCCCTGCGGTCTCAGCTGCCCACAGCCACTCGGCCCCGCCAGCCTTAGGCCTTAGTCCAACTCCACGCCGTCACAGCTCTGCTCGAGGCGAGGTCCCGCCCTCTCCTCCCTGGGGGGCCTTGACCCCGCCCACCCCTGGCCGCACCCAGGTCTAACTCCGCCCACAGCCCGACTCGGCGGCCCCGCCCTCTGCTGGCAGGCTTGCTCTGGCCTCTGGCGCCACCTTCTGGGAACCCGTGGGCTATGTCCTTCCATTGAGCCCAGAGCTGCAATGTGCAGCCCTCTGCTGGGTTTACCTGACACCTGGAGCCAATGCCAAGGTTGGCTGCTGATTTGTCCCACCCGGAAACTGCCCAGAAGCACTGTCTTAGCCCCAAGGAAACTTCCATGGGACATGAACAGACCAATTTTACTCTACCCTAGCTGAGACTCCACGGTCACCCCACCAAAGCTGGGGGCAATGGAGGTAGTGAGAGGCCGCTCAAATGGCCAGGTCTCTGGGGTGACTACCTCAGGCTACCCTCAGGCCTCCCTCCTGCAGGAGTACCTATTCCCATCAGATGGGAACCCTCTCTTTGAAACTCTTGTATTATCTCTTCTTCTGGGTCTTCCAGAATCCCCATAAAGGAAATGGTACCCAGCAATTCCCAGTGAGGGCTTCAAGTAATATTTCGCTGCTCTGTAATGTGTACAAAAGTTTAGTCAGAAAAAAAACTAGAGTTTGGTTTCACACTTTGAACTGAACCTGCCTTGCACTAGTCATAAGACCTGGCCCTTGCCCTGTCTGAGTTTCCAGACACCTTGCCTCAAGATAGTGATTGAGAAGGTAAGCACAGCAGGAAAAGAGTAAGAAATAAGCCAATTTGTATTTTTAAGATACGGTAATACAGAGAGGAGTAAAGCTGACCTTCAAAGACTGGTGCTTGAGTGGGGACTTCAGCGCTTTAGAGGACCCAAGGGCCTCTCCTAGGAGCTTTTCAACCTGTTGCAAACAAGGCCAGGTGGGGCTGCATGAAGGGGAGTTGGTCCCCACCAAACTGTTGATATTCTAGAGGGCTTGGCTCACCAGAAGTTTCTAGACACCTCACTATGGTCCCCTTTTGTAGGCAGACACATTGGGAGTGATTCATCCTAATTCTACCCTCCATACCTGCACTAGTTCCTAGGGTATCTCAGAACCCCTTGGAAAGGATTGCTGTCCCCACCTCACAGGTGGTCAGAGGGATCCCAGAAACTTACTCTATATGAGAGGCAGGCAGGAAGAGATTTACATGGATCTGAAAGCTCCCTCTTTCCCTCCCCCACAATGTCCCTTTCCTTCTGCCCCTTCCCTCACCACCCTCTCTCCAGATCAAAAGACCTTAACCAAAGAAAGGTCACACAGACAAGGTAAGAGCACTGGGGGGCAAAGATGTGCTGGGTCAAGTATCAGGGGTCCTCAAAGTGAGAGTAGGGCAGGGCAAAGACCAAGGGTCCTTGTGGCTTCTCTTCCTCATGCCCTGCCTACCATAATTACTACTCTCTGTTGACACTGAGGATCCCTTTACTCACGTTCGTTGCAGTGAGTTCACTGATAACCCAGTGGCTTCAAGTTAGACTTTAAGCGGAACTTCCTGGGGTTATGAGATCAAGAGCAGGGTCATTTTCTGGGCTCTCCTGCTCTGAGGCATCTCTGAATACCTACTGGGGGCATTTCCTGGCATTTGTGTGTTTTCTTAAGTAGTTGTTTGACCCTCAACAACTCCCCACACTGGGACCTGGCTCTACCTGCAATGTGGAGCTCTGACAGTTGTGAGCAGAACAGCAGTCTGGGGCCTGTAGGTAGAGATGGTGAGGACCCCATGGCAATGGAGTGAGCCCAGAAGAGGTATCACTTAGTTGTTCTGTGACCCTTGATCCTATCTCTGAAAACACAGCTGTGGCATCCGCTGTCTCTCACACCCTGGGCACCGTCCCCTAACCACTAGTTTCTTTCTGAGTACTGAGTCATACTAAGCCTGAGTACTCAGCTGGCCTGTTTGTCCCAAAAAGGGCACTTAAGGAAAGGCTCCCAGAATCACTAGGTCCAATTAGGGCAGAACACCCTTACCAGAATCCTTTCTCTCCTCCCCACTCCAAAGCCTAAGCTGCCTTGTGACTACCTGGGAGATTTACTAACCCACAAGGCAGTGTGGGCAGAGCTAGGGTGATGCTACAGCCAGAGGAATCTTTAAGTCCTCATCTTTAGAAGCCTGAGGGACCCTGCCCAGGAGTTGCAGAGCCTGGCACACTCTGGGGCAGACAGACTGTGGCAGGACCTGTGGGAGGAGGCGCCATCCTCCCTTCCTACCCAGTCTCCACTGGGGTTTCTGCACGCCCCACCTTACATTGAGGAAACTGAAGCTCCAAGCCTATTTCAGTTGGTTTGCAGCAGAAGAGGTGCTAAGGGGGCCTGTGTTTTGGCAGAGCTTCTGGAACACACCCGCCTGCGCTCCAGAGGCACAGAAATGGAAAGGCCGTGGAAGCTAGCTGGTCAGCTGCTCAAAGGCCACCTCTGAGTAGGCTGGCTGGTTCCCATCTTCCTCTGTCACATGGACTCCAGCCCCACCACCACTCATCCTAGAACATTAGGGGCCAGAGAAATAGATGCTTGGAGGCAACGGCATTGTAATAAAGACACTGCTTTTATTTAGTTTGATATGTTTCTATACAGAATGCAGAAAACACATCTTGAAATCATATAGAAGGAAATAAAAACACATCAGTGGTTGGTGAACACTTGAATGTGAGATTGGCTCTCTGTCTCACAGAGTTCAATGGCCATCGCCAGCCCAGCGCTCAGGGGAGGAGGCGGCCTGCAAGGGCATTGTTGCTGTTGTTATTCCGTTCACTGCCCCATCGCCTCCGGTTGCTATGGCAACAGGCCATTCTGGGCCAGCCTGTCTCAGCATGGCAGTGCCCAATGGTGGGGTTGCTAGGGGCAACGGAGCTGTTGGAAGGCCTTTCAAAGCCCTCACCTGGAATACTGGGAATTGTTTATTTTTTGACGAAGTCATCAGAAATAATCTCACCAGGTCAGACTCTGCCCGTGCTCCTGACTCTGGGACAGTGGGGACACTTTGGCTTGGAGGCACAGGCCCAGTCGCCAGAGGTCCGCTGAGCTCTCATCTACAGGCTCCCCCAACAGAGGCACTGCTCACTATGTAGCCCCCCACAAGGATGGGCAGGGGAGAAGGGGTGGGTCCTGTGGGAGAAGGCGCAAGGGGAAACGCTCTCCAGAGAAGGGCAGGGTGGAGAAACCCTCCCTTATAACTGGCCCTCCCCTCCTGAGGCAGCACACACGAATCCTCTGAAAAATGGTTCGATATGGCTTAGAAGTGGCTGCTCCGTGTGCAAAGGGAGCCTGGGTCCACCCACCTGCCCTCAATCATGGAAGGGATACATTATTGCAAAAGGCATTCCTCCCTCAAAGGTACCCAAAATAACTCCCAGATGTCAAGAAAGTCATGCTCAAAATGGTTTCTTCCAGGCGCGGAGAATCAAAGCAGAGTGGGCACCCCTGAGTCACCCGACAGAGACGCAGATGGACAGACAGACATTCTGCTACAAAAGGCAAAAGAAGTCCCAGTGTAATTCCGGAATTTAAACTGTTAGGGAAAAAGGGAGGTGGGGGGGGGGCGGGGTACGGGGTAGGAATCAAAATGAGCAAAGCCGTCAGTTCCATGGAATCAACACTAAGAGCTTGTACAAACTGCTGTAAGCATCACCATTTTTAAACTTTTTTTAATAAAACAATTTGAGGCTGTATAAAAACTTTAGTAAAAAATTAGCTTTGAGAGCCCACAGATTTTTACTATGAACTATATTGCTGGCACTCCTCCCCAGCCACCAGACCTTTTCCAGCCACTGAGGCCTATTGTCTGGGACTGCAGTGCCAGAGGAGGGGTGAGGTGGGTCTAGGTAGGGTTCTGGACGGTTGGGACAAAGCGGCCAAAGTCAAGTGAGGAAAGAGCATCACATGACATAAAAATATTGCATCTTCACCAAAATGTCCCCCACTGAGTGTTTCAAAAACCATGATATTCCTTTTAGAAGGGAAAAGAAAAACACAGAAGGGTAAAAGAAAGAAAGGTGATGTAGTAGAGTCCCTCGACCTCCTCAGGTCCCACCACGAGCAGCTGGCCCACCCTGGAGCACCTAGGTTGGGGGCCATGGCCACCACTGCCTCTTGGAGTCCCCTTTCCATGAAAATGAAGACCCCTAGATGGCGGGCCACTAGCGTGCATGGGGTGAGGGTGCGGATGTCCACGGCCCAAGAGGCCCCTCCAGCTTCCAGCCCCTGGCAGCAGCGGGAGAGCAAGCCCAGCACCAGGGCCGGGAGGCCCCCAGGCAGGCTCTGGGGTATCAGAGCAACCAAGTTACATAGTGTGAAAAAATAGGATTCCTTTGATAAAAAATACTGTCCCTTGGTCTTCTCTAAGTTTGAAACACCCTGGGAGCTTATTTTTAGCAAAGCAATTCCCCATACCCACCCCGAAATTATACATACAAGTTTAGGTAAACAGCAGATTAAATGTAAAAACTTAACCTTAACTTCTGAAAGTCCTTTGAACTTAATCTTTAGCTACTGTTTTCCATGTTACATCCTGCAGCTAGACACACGTGAATAGAAAAAACAGTACAGTTAGTGTTAAAGGCAAAACGCAGAGAGCCGGGGGGCCGCCCAGCACTGCCTGCAAGTTCATTCACGGTTCCTCGCTCCCTCCATCTACCTCTACTCCAAACAGTGCTTTCAGAGCCAGCCATCAAGAACGTAGCGAAGAATTTTCTATGAACAAACAAAAAGCTGTTAGGCAAAAAATAAAAGTAAAAATGTCCCCAAAGTCTCTCCAGCTGCTTTGGGGTTTAGGAGGACCAAAGAGGGTGGGCTTGTCCAGGCCCTGTGTGTGTCAGTATGTGCTAGGTCAGGTGTCGGCTCCCAGTGGGCGATGGTCTGCAGGCCACCGGTCTCCACAGACAACACCATGTTGTCTCCAGGGCCCTGCCCTACCCTTGCCTCCACCCAGGCGCTTGTGGGTTAAGGGGGGACATAGGGCGGGGGCGACCGGTATGGGGTCATGTTCTTGGGACGGGAGCCCTTGCCCTCCATGGGGGCTGTGAAGGGCGGAGGTGGCTGGTAGGGAGGAGCATTGGGATCCTCATCCCGCAGGGGTGTGTACTCTCCCACGGTGTCCTGGTTCAGAGGAGTGGTCTCGGGCACACTCTGGTTGGGGTACTCGGGAGGGGGAAGAGGGGCTTTCTCCTCCTGCAGGATGAGTGGCATGCTGGAGGAGGGGGGGGGCTTTGAGTCATCCAGCTCATCCGCAAAGATGATAGGCACCCCCTTCTTGATGAAGGTGGCCTGGTCCTCAAGGGTGAGTTTGCCCTTCCGCTTCTTGCGATAGCAGATCATGGCGATGATGCCAGCGATGAGCAGGATGGCTGCAACCACCACAGCCGGAATGACTGTGTGCAGGTAGACATCATCCTCGCTACTCTTCTCCGGGTCCCTGTCTGGCGCCTCGGTGGAAGGTGCCACTGAGGATGTCCTCCCAGGTGGCATCACAGGGATAAACTGTACATGCCGGCAGCTGCCAGCACCTGTCACAGTAATGCTGAGGGCCTTGAAATCGGGCTCCAAGGCATTGGAGAAGGCGGCCCGAGGTTTCCCATCATCCTCAGCAATCCTCTGGCTCAGCCCCGTGATCTGCTCCTTGGGACAGGGCTCCAGGGGGAGTGTGTTGTTGGTCCATTCCACCACAATGGAGCCCCGGGTGATATTCTGCAGAGTGATGGTGCTGCAGTTGCGGTCCCCAAAGGCAAAGGCTAGCTTCTTCACCAGGGCAATCTTCTTGTGTATGTCATTCACCACTGGTGCTGGTTCACCCATAAACACAGCCTTGAATCTGGCAGGAGCCTTGTCCCCTTGAGGGCGCCTGTGGACATGGATCTCAAAGGCATCCACAGCTGATAGCCCCCCCTTGTCTGTGGCATGCATGAAGTACTCATGCTTACCCACGTGGCTGCTATCGGGCAGGCCATACATGAGCTGGCTGTTACTATTGAACTGCACCCAGGACTTCTCGCCTACCAGCTGCTGCTCCCGAAGCTTCAGTGTCAGCTTCAGCTTGTCGGTAGTAGTGTCCTCTTTATCATAGAAGGTGTCAGGCGGGATCTTCACCTCAAAGTAGGTGCCAACCCAGGCATCTACCTTGTCAATGTGGTTCTTGAGCTCTGGGCGCTGGTTGGGTTCTCCGCGGGGCATGCCACTGGTGGTGGTGCGGATGCGCGTGGGCGGGGAAGCAGTTTCCAACCTGGTGATAGGAGCCTTGGTGGTGACCCGGGGCACTGGCCGGGGGGTCCGTGGTTTCTTGGTTGGTCTGCGGGTGGTGGTGGTTGAAGAGTCAGTTGAAGGTGTAGCGGGTTTTGGTGTGGACACCCGTGGCTTCTTGGTGGTAGTTGTGGGAGGGGTAATAACTGCTGTAGGCTCCACATAGCCAGGAATCGTCATGGTTGGGCGAATCTGGCCAGGAACCGTGGTGCCAGCTTCTGTTACCCTAGTGGGCTGGATGGGGCCTAGGGTTGGGGTCTGAATAATGGCACCACGCGTCCGAATGGTGACTGTGGGCTTCCCAGGGACAGGATCCCTGACTGGTGGAGCTATGGTCTCTGTTGGAGGAGCAATGGCTGGAGATGTGGGGGTGGGCACGATCCTGGATGGTGGCTCCTGGATGGCTGTAGTTGGAGGCCCAATGGCAGTGACAGGTGTGGGTGTGGCATGAATCTGTCTCCGGATGCGTTTGGGAAGAGGGGGCTTCTTGTTGGCGATGTGCCAACCCACCACAGGGTAGCCAAGCTGGGCAGACATTGCACCCTCCCTGGCAGGAGCCTCCACACCACGAATGTCAGGCACGGTGTTCTGATTCAGGGAGCACCCGAGTTTCCAGGAGAGCAGGGCCCCATTCTCTACCACCTTTTTTGCATTTCCCGGGCCAGCCATGAAAGCTGACATATCAAACAGTCTATTATTCACCACCGGCACTAACTTCATGTTATGAAGCTCCACTTCTGAGAAGCTCCGCATCCTGTGTAAAAGGTCAATCCTTTGCTTTGGGGTCATCTTCGTGAGGTCAGCATCCAGAATCACAGTCAGGACAGTCACAGGCTCATCGGCAGCACAGGCAGATGACATCACCTCACCAGGGTCTGGTGAAGTCGCTCGCATGGACTGTGGCTCGCTGTGGTCTTCAGGGTAGACCTCAATAGAGAACACGCTGGAGGTCTGGGGGACATGGCTCCCATTGGCCCCCAGTCGTGCGGCACTCACTGAGATGTAATGTACACCCTTATCGGTGTCAAGGGGAAGGCCCTCCAGGGTGTGACTCTGTGGATCCCAGTGTAGCCAGGATGGCAAGGCCTCCTTTCCCGCCGCTGATACCTAGAAGAGACACCAGCACGAGGTAAGTGCTACTGTCACTGCATATCCTAAAAATGATCACAACAGTTAAACACTGGCCTATCCTGAACTGTGTCATAAGCTTGAGGTACAGTTCAGAATTCTTAGTGGGGAACTAACTCCTTTCTCCCAGAGTTCATTTACACCTGTCACCAAAACCTGGGGTTGCCAGATGGGCTACTTGGGGAGGCAAATGATTCACCCAAGGCCACACAGTGGGGAAACAGTGATGCTGGCACTCACAAAGCTTATCCAAGGCGCAAAGCTCAAGAATGTTCCAGATTTTTATACTCGTGACATGCTCTGCCACCTACTTGCCTACTCTGCCTGCAAAGCATCTCATCCCTCAGCACTCCTTCCCAACCTCACCGCAGACTTCTCCCCTGCCCTGTGCAAACACCACAACTCTGCTTAAGTCATAGGCCTGGCATAGAGTGCTTTTAGAAATCTGGGTGCAAGGAACAACTCAGTACTCCAGAATGACTCTCCTTACAACCACCATGTTACACTCAAACCTAGTGGAACATCTTAATTAACCCTGCTTTTTTCTTTTTTCTCTTTTTAAAGATTTATTTATTTATGCATACAAGAACTGGGGTACAGGCCAGAGGTGTGGGGGGCGGGAGTGAGAGGATTCACCAGAGAGAGAGTGGAGAACAGAACAGGCAAACTGAAATACACTGCTGAGGGGAGCAGCAGGCAAGACAGGAGAGGTCTGCCTCATCATGTGGGTAGCTTCCTGGCCAGCTAGGGATCAAACTTGTGCTGCAGAGGCTGCAGATAGCTTCACAGTGCTGTGCTTAACCCCTTGAGCCACCAGAGAGGCCATAACCCTGCTTTTCAAAAGCTCAAGAAAAACTGCAATGCCCAGGATGGGAGATTGGAAACAAATATTTTAAAAGTGTCTACTATCAAAGGCATTTCAAGGAGTTCTGGTCCCTAAAAGAGTTCTTGAGCCAACTAAGTTTGGGGAATGTATAGAGCCCATCTCTGATGCTGGAGAACCCAGGCACGGAAGCAGACTTGAGCTCTTATCATTACCCCACCCAATAGCACAGCACCTCCCAGACTTATTTCAGGTTGGAAGCCCTTTTCCACAGGGACATAACAGGTATTACTCAGAACACCCAAAGGAATACCACTATAAAAACATCCACCACTGCTGGCAAGACAGAAACAAGACTTGCATCTCGCCCAGCCTCCAAGTATGACTTCTTTCACCTTTGGGAAATACCTATGCCCGCCTGCAGCACAAGAAACATGGCACCCACTCTCTGGTCTACCTGGAGTCACCAGTTCCACTCTCCTATATCATCCAGTGCAGAGACACACTGACCAACAAATAGCATGCCTTGCTGTCAGTCTACGCCCAGGACTGCCCTTCACTGATGCTTATCACTGTGACAAAAAGGCCACAATCATGTCTGTTGGACTCCCCAGTGGGTCTGGTTCTTGGAGCTTCGTTCTGTGAACAGACAGGTGCCTACATGACTGGGGAGGAGACATGGGTACTCATTCTGAATCTTCTCAGCTTGTACATGATCTTCCCTGAACCAAGGTATCCAGGCATCATGCTGCAATTCCATCAACTTTATCAAGAGACCAGACACTTAGATCCCTATAAACAGGTTTCCTACCTCCAGCAAACATCCAGAAGACATCTGACATTAGGAGTTACTGTACTTTTCTCACTGCTCTGAAATCACTGAGGGTCTGTGAATGCCATTTCTTTTGTGATACCTCATCCCATTAACTCTAAAGTGCGCCATCACCCAGTCAATGCACAAGTAAGAACCCTGTCTCATCACTCATCATCTATTGCAAACACAGCCACCCCTGGAGATGGTAAAATACCTATAAATATGGATCTCTTCACATCCATGAAAGATACTAAATATATTTTTCCTCTAGAATCCTTTTTAACTACAAAAATAATTTATTTCAAGTGTTTTGACTGAAAAATCTTTTCAGTTCAATTATGTTAAATACTAAAACTACCACATGCACAAATAAGTATATAAAGCAAAAACTGACTGCTTTTGTTTTGCAAAAAACATGAAACAAAGATGTAAGGCCTAAATGTAGTCAGGGAATTTTAAAATGTTTTACAGAAGTGGGTTAGGAATGAGCGATGGAGAATAAACAAGTCAGGCTAAGACCCATGTCTCAGATCATTATAACAAGAGGATAATGGTCACCACCAGGATGACAGTATTCCAGGCAGAGGGAGGGCAGAGACAGGAGAAAGGGAGGATCTGGAATGGAGCTCTGGGTGAAGTTAGCCAAAGAGAAGACACTATAGAGGACACTGGTCCCGCAGGAGAAACCAGGAGAGGTTCCAGAGGTGTCTGCCAATTAGGTGGCCAGGCTGATGGGCCATTCCTGAGTTGTCAGGCAGCTAGGCCTGTGTGTTCCACCAGCACAGTCAGTAAGCAGCCCCAGTGTTTTCCCAACTATCTCCAGCTACACACTTTGTAACAGAAGGGCATCTTATAAGGGGGGGGGGGGGAAGACCTCGCCTTCTCAAAGTTTTCCTGCCTGACTCATTTCCTACTCTGCTCACCCCAAGAGCCACAGTTCCACTGTCATATATTTCCTAAGGAATAAATCTTTGGCCAAGGCTCCAACACAATCAGCCTTGGAAGACATACACTCATTTAAGCTATGGTAAATAACTTTATAACAATAATATGCAATAAAAATAGTAAACATTGAGGAAAAATCCCAGATTTTTACCAAATAAAGTTCTAATGCTTAATTTCAAACTGAGATATGGAAGCTCTATTTTGATTACTGAAACAAAATTTTTTCACTATTATCTACCCACAATTTTACAACCCTGTCAGAAAAAAAGCCAAGCATCTGCAACCTACATACACCTGCCATCCTCTCTGCAGATTCTGGCTCCTCAGGATCCTAAAGCCCTGGTCACAGGACAGGTGTCCAACAATGGCTCCACAGAGGCTAAAACAGACAGTCACCAGGGTCTTGGGAACTCCGCAAAAATGAATATTCCAAAACCCATGTATCTCCAAGCATCCTAATACTGGGAACTCTGTCAGATCCAGGCAGCACTTTGATAGGCAATGATTTATTTTATTTTTTTAAAGATTTATATATATATATATATATATATATATATATATATATATATATAAGAACTGGGGTACAGGCCAGAGGTACAGGGGGTGAGAGGATTCACCAGAGACAGAGTGGGGAACAGAACAGGTGGACTGACTGAAATACACTGCTGAGAGGAGCAGCGGGTGAGACAGGAGAGGTCTGCTGCGCCATGTGGGTAGCTCCCAGGCCAGGGATTGAACTTGTGCTTGAACTGCGGATAGCTTCACAGTGCTGCAACTTAACTCCCTGTGCCACTAGGGAGGCCCCAATGATTCATTTTAATAGTAGGACCACAGGAAAAAAAACAAATCTGAGCTCTACAAGGAAACTAGCCAAGTCACAGGCAAGTTGGCATATCTGCAATTTCAAGGTCATTTGGGGAAAGCCCCTGAAATGGGAAGTCTGAACATGACTGAAGGGCTGGCAGCAATCACAGTTCTCAAAGGAGTCCACTAGTGGCCCTTCCCTCCTGAGGGCACTCAGTTGAGGAAATGCTCATGGATGCAACACCTGCTCTATCAGGAGCCCCTTGGCCCACAGGAATCCTGACACCCCCCTCCCAGCTTTCAAAACTTCCAAGCTCTAGAACACTTATTTTTCCTTTCAGTGCCAAAGGGTAAAGTGGGATATGAAGAAAGTTTGCTCTGAGACTCATAGCCCCCACAACAAGCCAGGACTCATACCTGTAACAATAGCCTACCTAAGGGGAAGCACCAATCTCCAAGAGCCCTGGGCTGAATCCCAGCTTTAGACAAGTTGAGACTTGACCGAACATCAGCCCCAGTTTTTTAATCTGTGAAAAGGAAAAGGAGGCCACCCAGGCTCACACGGCCAGACACATGCTAGGTTCTCTGTCAGTGAAGGTTCTATGCTTGCTCCCATGGATTGAGAGAGGACCCACTGTGTACACAATATGAGGCTGAGGCACAAACAGGTCTGGGGCACATCCAGGCATCACAGCCCAGTCCTCCTTCCCCACTGGCCTTGGACCCATCACACAGTGAGAGCTTGTTTCCCAGTTCATACCGCAAACCAGAAGCTCAAAGCAGCAAGGCAAGTAGGGGGAGACACAGGCAAGGGGAAACCAGACTCTATAGGGGAACAAAGCTGAGGCTGGGGACTCCCAAGGTCTAACTTATTTTTTATTTATTTATGTATACAAGAACTGGGGTACAGGCCAGAGGTACAGGGGGATGAGAAGATTCACCAGACAAAGCGGGGAACAGAACAAGTATACTGACTGTAATGCACTGCTGAGGGGAGCAGCGGGCGAGTTAGGAGAGGTCTGCTGCACCATGTGGGTCAGCTCCCTGGCTGGGGATTGAACTCATGCTGCAGTAGCTGTGACTGCTTCATAAGGCTAACACTTAACTCCTTGTGTCAACAGGGAGGCCCATAAATCAATCTTAAAAAAAAAAAAAAAATCCTGATCCATAAAGTACAACTAAAAACATTAAGAATCAAGATCACAAAATCTGGGTAAACCCATAAGGAATTCTAAAGACTGCCCACTGAGCAATGCCACAATGAATCACCATGACCAATGACTAGGGAACTGCCAAATGTGAAGGTTTTGGTCATTCCCCAGTCTATACTAGTAGATGACTATCAAAGCGATTCCTTGTTCAGTTCTGGGACATTCCCTCCAACTGCTTTGCTCTCTCATAAGTACCTTCAACACCATTGGCTAAAGATAGAGCACCTGTGCTAAATCTCAAGCAACACAACCAGTGTTTCTCACCCCAAACCAGTACCCTTCCACACTAGAGAAAGAGCAAATGGACAGAAGAGCTTCCATTATTTAGTTCCTTGTCAAAAAGCAGTTTTCCAGGACCTCCCCGGTGGCGCAGTCAGTTGAGCACCACGCTGTGAAGCTGTCCGCTGCCTCTGCAGTGCGGATTCGATCCCCGCTGGCAAGGGTCCCACATGGCGCAGCAGACCTCTCCTGTCACGCCCGCTGCTCCCCTCAGCAGTGTATTTCATCAGTCTGCCTGTTCTATTCCCCGCTCTGTCTCTGGTGAATCCTCTCACCATCCCGCGCATCTGGCCTGTACCCCCTTTCTTGTATAAAATAAATAAATAAATAAATCTTTTTTTTTTTTTTAAAGATTATTTATTTATTTATACAAGCACTGGGTACAGTCAGAAGCATGGGAGGATGAGAGAATTTACCAGAGCCAGAGTGGGGAGTAGAGCAGGCAGAAGGACTGAAGTACACTGCTGAGAGGAGCAGTGGGCGGCAGGAGAGGTCTGTGCTCCGTGTGGGACCCTCCTCCGGTGGCCAGGGAGCAGCTGGGGATCGAACTGGCGCCGCAGAGGCTGCGGGCAGCTTCGCAACCCAGCGCTCAACCGCTGTGCCACCGGGGAGGCCCTAAATAAATAAATCTTAAAGAAAAAGCAGTTTTCCAGGGCCTCCCCGGTGGTGCAGCAGGTTGAGCACAGTGCTGTGAAGCTGACTGCAGCCTCTGCAGCGCAGGTTTGATTCCAGGCTGGCCAGGGAGATACCCACAGGGCGCAGCAGACCGCTCCTGTATCGCCAACTGCTCCCCTCAGCAGTGTCTTCAGTCCTTCTGCCTGTTCTGCTCCCCATTCTGTCTCTGGTGAATTCTCTCACCCTTCTGCACCTCTGACCCATACCCCAGTTCTTATATAAATAAATAAATCTTTAAAAAAAAAAAAAAAAGGTAGTTGTCCACATACAGTTCAAGTCTAGTTAGGCAGATATGAAAGACAAAACTGAAGAAGTAGGCTCTCTCTAGGGCCTGATTACATGACTACTAGCTTGGGAAATCAAGAAAACATAAGATTTATCATGCAGAAAACTGAAAGGCAAAACTTTACCCATTGTGGGACTTACAAGTGAAAAGCAAAGATACCAGAAAAATGGGTGAGCACTTTCATTGCTGATGATGGCCAGCAAAGAGGGATCCTCAGGGGAAAAAAAAAACAAAAAAACAAAAACTGCCTTTGTTGAGAACTTCCTCACATTCTACAAACCTTTTGCAGGATCCTTTGGGACTCAGTGGGAGCACGCTCTAATTAACTCCTCTGGCCAAAACAGCCCTTGGGGACGAGGCTTGGTCCTTCCCTGAATCCCCCACAGAAGTGCTAGAGGGTCTTCTTGGTGGTTTGTTTCAAAGTAGCACAGACTGCTATCCTAGGACAACCAACTGTTTGGATCTTTGTGGGCCTGTCTTAGCAAAGTCCCTCCAGTCCCTCAGCTGATGTCAACTGTTTGCATCTAAAAACAAAAATTACTCTTTCCCCTCAAAGGTTACGGGGGACAGCTTAGTACAGTTATAGCCATTAAATTATCATAATTAGTCACTCAATTCTAAGTCCTGACATCATTTATTTGATTTTGTCATATTCTTTCAGTTCTTGTCAGTAATTTTTATTAAATACATAGAAGCCTAAATTTTCAAGTATTGGAGTTGATGAGTCTGGGTAAATGCCATTCTAACAACCCACCCCCAAGGATGCCTTACTTTAACAACCCACATTTCCTGGTATACCGTGTTCACAAGAGGTCCATTCAGAATCAGGGAACACCCACTCACGGCAGGAAGAAACTACAGTTCATCTCTTACAGGCAGGGTTGCCACAAAGCTCTCAAGCATCCAAAGAAATGTTCCTTTCATGAGCTCCCCTTCCTGGTCAAAAAGAGTGCCCATTGTTCTCAGGGGAACAATTAGGGGCCCATGCCAGCAACTGAAAACACAGTCCCAGGAAGGGTTGCTCCCAGTTTGCAAACATCTTGGACTGAGGGAAAGTCCACATTGTCTCCAGGGAAGGAACAGAAATAAAAAGTCATCCACATGGGATCTACCAAAATGAGACATCTAAAGGGAGCTCTATAGTGCCCAGTTCTCTCATGAGATGCAAAGATATCTCTCCATGAACACACAAAAGGAAGGATCAGAATGCCTCAGGCATATAATCACCTTCCTCAGTCAGAGGAGGCACCAATCCCAAAGGAGGCAAGAGGCAGGATGGGTAACTTACACTATGGCCAGCTCAAAAGTCTGATCTGCACAGCAACGGCCAAGCTGGTTTCTGTAGGATCCATCCCCACTGATCCTGATGAGAAAGGAGGGTGCTTTAAGAGCCCCTTCTTGCATCATCTGTCAATGGTACCCATCTGGCAGTTAAGCTAAGGTCAGTAACAGCAAATTGATTCTTGAGGCAGAGCTAGACAACAGTATGGGAAGCAGCAGGTGCTAGCTAGGCTGACGGAACAAGGGCTGTCTGGACATGAAATGATGTCCGTCATGGCACAGAGTAGAGGATCTAGGAGCTCAGGTCTATATTCTTCAGGCAGGCAGGTCTCTTCTTTGTCTTGACCTACTTCATTGCTGCCTGGTGTATAAAGACTCAGGAAGCCCTTGTTTTAGGAGCTGATGTTACCTGATGGGCGCACTAGCTGATGCTAAGCAGCACACCTTTGCTACTCTGACTCCCAGAATTGCCACAATCTCTGCAAATAGCCAGTATAACTAACAGTCCACACAGGTCAAACAAGGCAGCCCGTGCAGCTCACTTAGAATGAGACTTAACTTTCTATCCTTTCAAGAAACTGTTGTTCAGTCTCTTACAACACCAAATTAGTCCATCACCAATCCCCTCACCAGTCAGCAAGTATGACAAGTATCTAATCTCATCAGATCTCATGCTCTGCCTTAAGTTCTCATTAGCAACACAGTCATGAACAAATTGGCTGGAAGACCTACCCTTATCTGGCATTCCCACATAAGGCTTGAGAAAGTATTGTTTCTTGCTGCCCCTGACATGAGCAGGCATTTCTCCCTGCACACAGGCAGGTAGAGTTTGATAATCCAAAATCTTCTGTAGGTATTGAAGGTGTCCTCATTGCCTCTATCAGCCCATAAACATTTGAGAGCCAACTATGTGATGGGAGTCAAACAAGCAGACTAACAAAAACCAAGAATTTCAAATACAAAAATTTGCTAAGAGAATCAACATAGCATGCTAGGGAAAGTTGTTTTCATCGGGATGGTAGGAAAGAACTCCAAAGCTCCAGATGATGTTAAAATTGAGTCTGAAACAATTGGTTTTATCCGTGCTGAAAGGTATGAAAAAGCCAGATGCCTTGGGTGGGCCCTGAGCATGCCATGTTCATGGAGCAGAAGGAGACCAGTGTGGCTGGGACACTGCATGCAAATGGAAAAGGGAGAGAGAGGAGGCCTGAAGTCAGATCACATGGGGCTTGATCCTAATCGCAGTTTGATAATGGGGTGGTCTTAGCAGATTTAAAAGACAAAGATGTCTCTTGCCTCAGTGTGGAGAACAGACTAAGGGGGCAAGAACAGAGGTGGTGGACCTGAGAAGAGGTGAGTCAGTGATAGATGGGATGACAGGATTAGTAATGGATATGCTACAGAGGTCCCAAAAAATCCTTGGAACCAAGACCTGAAATATTCCTCATATACCTAAGAATAGGCAGTGATTCAAAGTGACATTCCAAAAAAAATACTTAATGGGCCTCTCTGGTGGCGAAAGAGGTTAAGTAGCAGCACGATGAAGCTATCCAGAGTTACTGCAGCACAAGTTCGATCCCCGGCCAGGGGGGTGACCCACATGTTGCAGCAGACATCTCCTGTCTTGCCCTCTGCTCCCCTCAGCAGTGTAGTTCATTCAATCTGCCTGTTTTGTTCCCCACTCTGTCTGGTGAATCCTCTCACCCCGAACAACTCTGGCCTGTACCCCAATTCTTGTATGCATAAATAAATAAACCTTAAAAAAAAACCCTCAATGACCAAGGGGGTAAATATTCAAGTTACAATGAATTAAAAAAAAGTTTAAAAATATGTCCAGTCTGATCCCAAGTTTGGAATATATCTGTGTATGTGACATGGACACCTGAATAGAAAATAATGGAGGAGTTTGCTGAGTGATTTTTCTCCCCTTTTTTATAATGTACGTTTATAATCTTTATTATAATGGGGGGTGCTTTAAAATGAAGACCTAGCAATCCTATGCTATGGATGGAACAATCAAAGCTTCAGGAATGAGGTCAGGTTTTCTGATCTGATTTCCCACTCCACACAACCTAAAGAGTCACATTATCTTCATCTATTTTTCTACAGGCTGACCAGCTGGAAACCAAAGTCTGCTTTCTATAGATAAATGTGTTCTAATAAAATCCTGTCTTCCCAATAAAATCTCTTTACTCCCCTGGTGAATAAGCCTGTGACCTGTCTCTCTGCCAGATACAGCAAATATCCATCTCACAATATCAATTTAAGGCATCTCTGGTCAACGCTAATGCATGTAAAACACGCCAGAGGTGACTGGAACAAGAGCAACTACTGCAGGGTTTGGATATTTCAGAAGATGAAATATGAAATTAGGCAAGAAATGTACCTCCCAAACTACCAGTCTTTATCTAGCAGTCATACTAGCCTCTGGCTTGCTGGGATATTATAAAAATTATGTGGAAATCGTTACAATATTCTGCAAGTAGAAAGAGTTCTGGAAAGTAAATCATGGATCCCCTAAGATCACACCACCACCATGACCTAAAGAGAAGGAAGCCAACAGGAAAAAGGAAGGTAACACAGGGAAGGTATAGGTAAGATGTGGGTTCACCAAGATTCAAGGGAAAAGGGGCACAGACCTACTTTTCAATAGGAAGAATGGTTTAGAATTTGTGACCATTTCTAATACATGTGCCTGGGGCTTGTTTATCAGAAAGGAACAAGTTAGTAAGGACCCACTCGAGCCTGTGTGTGCTTTAACCAGTGCAAGTTTCCCAAGTCCAGGTCTTAATAAATAGAACTTTCCATTTCCTGTTTTATGGAATACCATATCTTGGAACCTAGCTGTTGTGCTACAGGAAAATCCAAACAGGGCCTCCCCAGTGGCACAGAGGTTAAAATCTCAGCGCTATCAAGCTATCACCAACCACTGCAGCATGAGTTCAATCCCATGGCCAGCCAGGGAGCAACTCACATGGCTCAGCAGACCTCTCCTAACTCACCCGCTGCTCCCCTCAGCAGTGTACTTCAGTCAATCTGCCTGTTCTGTTCCCCAGTCTGTTTCTGGTGAATCCTCTCACCACCACCCCCACAACTCTGGCCTGTACCCCAGCTCCTTTATGCATAAATAAATAAATCTTAAGAATATATATATATGGGCCTCCCCGGTGGCGCAGCGGTTGAGCGCTGGGTTGCAAAGCTGCCCGCGGCCTTTGCGGCGCCGGTTCGATCCCCGGCTGCTCCCCGGCCACCAGAGGAGGATCCCATATGGTGCGCAGACCTCTCCTGCCGCCCGCTGCTCCCCTCAGCAGTGTACTTCAGTCCTTCTGCCTGCTCTGCTCCCCACTCTGGCTCTGGTGAATTCTCTCACCCTCCCGCGCTCCTGACTGTACCCAGTGCATGTATAAACAAAACAAACAAATAAAATAAATAAATAAATAAATAAATAAAAAGAATATATATATATATAGACCTTAGAATATTCTTCGTTTATTTTTAAGCCACTAGGGAAAGAATGCTGAAGGGCAGGGGTCAATAAGTATGCCTATGAGCCTACTGTGGCTTGCTACCTGTTTTTGTGTGGGCCATGAGCTAGAAATGGTTGTTTCATTTTCAAATGATTTAAAAATAATATTTGATGTGTGAAAATGATGTAAAATTCATATTTCAGTTTCAGTGTCCACAGCCATGCCCATTCATTTATATATTACCTATGGCTACTTTTGCAGTACACAGGTAGTGTTATGGCAGAAACTGCAGGGCTGGCAAAGCCTAAAAAGATTTACTGTCTGGCCCTTTAAGAAAAGGCATGATGATCTCTGTTCTAGGAGATGGCCATATATTGAGAGGTACGCAACATCCCCTGGCCGCCATGCAAACTGACTCAGGATCTAGTAGAAATGTCAAATATCAGACAAAGGGATGGTGTTTCTTCACACATAAGTTTCCTGTTTCACCCAATTTCTATCCTGGGCCAGCCAAGACACTCTTCTGTTACATGGGTCACAGATCCCCTTGCTCTCTGGATTGTTTCCCCAAAAGAAGATAAAGCAAGGCTAATTTTGGTTGTTAAGTAATCAAATATTTTGGTAAACAAACATCACCAATTAGAGCAATACTCCTATACTTGTTTATCTTTATTTTATACTTTATTTTAAAATAAGGTTCAGAACATTTAAAAGTTCCTATTACTTTGGTTTAATCCCATGGTTTATAAAAGGTGACTTTTTCCTATAAATCAGATCCACAACTTGATGACCAAGAAATCCTCCAGAATATGGATGTAAAAGGCTTTTTAAAAGTGACACCCTGAAAATGGCACTAGAATAAAGGCCTATGATGTTATTCTGAGATATATGGGGAGTCTCTTATGAACATTAGTAGCTATCCTTCTCTTAAGGGACAATTAGCAAAGATCCTAAAGAACTGTGCTCAAAACTGTTGGAGTCTAGAATTTGAAAAACTAAAATCAAAACTTAAATGCAAGATTATAATTCTTCCTCATTTACACTTTATATCCAAGTCTCACCTTGATGACTTCTCCATTGGAAGCAATTAAGTCTGTTGGAATGGTCACTCGAAATGAGCGTCCAACGATAGCTGTGCCATCAGGAATGCCAACCACTGTGGGAACAGCCTCGTGGAGGTCTGACAACACCGAATGCATAGATGCCTCAAGCTGGTTCTCCCAGTCCCTGATGGCCTCCGAAGGTTCGCTGGGCCAGCGGGACTGCGCCATGGCCACGGTGAGCAGCAGGAGAAAGGTCCTCCCCCAAAGTGGGAGCAGCAGTGAGAGGCCCTCAGACATTCTCATCGTGGGCAGTCTGCTTAAGTTGATGGTCTCACTAAGAAAGGAAGCAAGTGATGTAGTCACACAGCTGGGTCCTCACCCTCTGCACACTTGCTCCATCCCAAAGCACCCAGAGCCTGAAAAAGAAGAAGAGGAGACTCAAACTTCAGCAAAACCCATGGTTTCAAAGTTGTGCACAAGCAGAGACTACTCCCTAAATATACCTGCCAAAATTATCTACTGTGGTATGGACCAAGCCTCAGCCTGTACTGTCACCAGCTACATGCAACTACTGAGCACTGGAAACGTGGCTGACCCATTAAATGAATTACATACTGCATTTTGGAAACTAAGCATAAAAAAAGAAAGTAAAATATCTATTAATGCTTTTAAAATATTGATTTTATATTGAAACAATACTTTTGGACACAATAAAATACATTAACATACATAAATTAATATCAATAAATGGTAAATACATTAAACGTTATTGAGATTAATTCTATCTGCTTTTTTTTTTAATGTAGCTACCAGAAAATATTAAATGACATATGTGCTCACGTATTTGTTTGGCCACCTAACTTCTAGTATACAGGAAATATAAGGGTCATGAAGAGATCAGACAAATTTAGAACAGAAAACCTTCTACAAGACAACAGGCCTGATCTGGGCCTCTCTGGTGGCTCAAGGGGTTAAGATGCAACCTATGAAGCTATCCGCAGCCACTGCAGCATGAATTCAATCCCCGGCCAGGGAGATACCCACATGGCACAAGAGACCTCTCCTGACTCGCCCGCTGCTCCCCTCAGCAGTGTATTTAAGTCAATCTGCCTGTTCTGCTCCCCACTCTGTCTCTGGTGAATCCTTTCACCCCCTCCCACACACCTCTGGCTGTATCCCAGTTATTGTATGCATAAATAAACAAATCTTTAAAGAAAAATAGACCTGATCTGTCCAAATGCTGATACCCCTAAGCACAATACCCCTAAGCACAAAGGGACTGTTACAAATTTAGAATCAGCAAACAAATGCAGTGTGTACATCTTGACTGGATCCTGGATTTGCTTAAAAAAAAATACACACGCACGAGCACGCGCGGGCGCGCGCGCGCACACACACACACACACACACACCCCACAATCCCAAAAGATGAATTAGGGTATTTTGCATATAGGCTAGACATAAGAGTCATTGTTACTTTTCTTAGGTGAGATGGTGGTGGTATGACTCTGTAAGAGACAAGCAACAATTTGAGTATTTAGGAATTTATCAAAAAACTCTGCAACTCACTTTGAAATGGTTCAAGGGAAGGAAATGTGTATAATTATAGAGATAGAGCAATGTGGCAAATATAGGATCTATTAAGCACTAAAAAATACTTCAGAAAAGAACAAATATTTGCAAGAAAAGTGAAGCACCTGCCCGTTCCTCATACCCCAAGCACAGGCCTTGTTTATTACACACAAGTTTAATTATATGCATACTCCATGCCAGTGAACAAAATTTATTTGGCATCTCTTATCCCCCAGCCCCACAGAATTAGAACCCTGCATAGTGTCCCTCTCCCTCCACTTTAGTTCAGGCACCTGCTCTAAGGCTGGTAGTCACACAGATGCACTGACAGACTTGGGTGCCTGAAGGTAACCAAAGATCAGGAACGGGTTCCCATTCTAGAAAAGGATTAAGTCCTGCCCTCAGCCAAACTGTTGAGGGGCCAGGTTACTTTTTATTTATTTTTTTAACCTGAGCAATGCAGGGTAAATAAAAAAAAAATTACTAAAGAAAAGTAAGTTTACTGAAATAAGGTGGTATATTCTTTTGTTTTTTTTAATAGAGGCATGTTTTATTTATTTATTTGTTTGTTTGTTTTGTTTATACAATGCACTGTGTACAGTCAGAAGCACGGGAGGGTGAGAGAATTCACCAGAGCCAGAGCGGGGAGCAGAGCAGGCAGAGGGAGCGAAGTAAACTGCTGAGGGGAGCAGCGGGCGGCAGGAGAGGTCTGCGCGCCATGTGGGGCCCTCCTCCGGTTGGCCAGGGAGCAGCCGGGGATCAAACCAGCGCCACAGAGGCCACGGGCAGCTTTGCAACCCAGCGCTCAACCGCTGCGTCACCGGGGAGGCCCAATAAGGTGGTATATTCTAAATTTTTTTTTTTCTTGAAATAATTGAGGTTGATTGCCTTTTAATATTTTATTTTTTTTTTATAGAGGCATGCTTTATTTATTTGTTTGCTGGTTTGTTTGTTTGTTTTGTTTATACATGCACTGGGTACAGTCAGAAGCGCGGGAGGGTGAGAGAATTCACCAGAGCCAGAGCGGGGAGCAGAGCAGGCAGAAGGACCGAAGTACACTGCTGAGGGGAGCAGCGGGCGGCAGGAGAGGTCTGCACGCCATGTGGGACCCTCCTCTGGTGGCCGGGGAGCAGCCGGGGATCGAACCGGCGCCGCAGAGGCCGCGCGCAGCCTCGCAACCCAGCGCTCAACCGCTGCGCCACCGGGGAGGCCCAAGGTGGTATATTCTAAAGTCAATGTAAATCCAAGCCAATCCCCACGGAATTTTTTTTTTTTTTTTTTTTTTTTTTTGCTATTGACTGTTATTTCTATTCTTATTTTGTTTTTGAACTAAAAATCATGAGACAGAGCTACAACCCAAGAAGGTAAAACAATTTTGAAGCCTGGAAATTCTATCCTAGCAAACAGGGGCATCACAAAATTACTGTATTTAACAGAGTAGACAGTGGACTGTAGAACCAGAGTGAAAGCCTAAAATCAGCTTGCAAAAGAGCTGCTCAAAAACACTGGGTAAGTTGCCATCTATGTAGAAAAACAAACACAATTAGGTCCCTTCCTCACTTCTTCTCACAGGTGAATCAAATCACAAGTGAATCAAATACACAGTGTAAAAAAATCACAACTTAATTTTTTTTAGAATATAGCAGAATGTCAGAATAAAGGATTTTATTTTAAAAGACATTAAAAAACAAAACATAAAAGACAAAGACATCTAGACTTCCACTTCTAGGGAGATGGAATAGTTATATTTTCCCCTAGTTTCCCATTAAATACTATGAAAAATTCTAGATACTATATCTAAAATAAACATGAATAAAAAGTCAAGAGAAGGTAGGTCAGCTAAGGACCCCAGGGCTCAAGGAAGACACAGAGGTGAATCCCTGGGTTTTCTTTTTGCTTCATATATTTCAGAACTAGAGCTGAAGAAGTTGACAACCCAGAAATGCCAAAAGATGAGATGAAAAAGTTCCTAACTAAAGCTTGCTCTCTTTAGCCAAAGGAGTTGAAGGGGATAGCCTAACAGAAGATGTTTAGACAATAACAGTTCTATTCTAGTCGCACACCACAGATAAACTGTCGACCTACTCCCGCCTATGCTGAAAAAGACCAAGTGTGAGGTTAGACTTCCACCTGAGGCATCCATCACAGTAAGGCCTCCTTAATATTCCCCCAAGGAGGTAGTGTCAGAGAAGGTCAAGTAGGAAATGTGGAGTTTACTTCAATATCCAGTGTTTATTGTACTTAGGGTGGTGATAGTCTCCTCAGACCTCTGTAAAGTACCTCCAAATTTAAGATTTTTCTTTGAACTCTTTGGTGTTTTTTTATATCTCCCATTTTAACTGTGTGCTTTTATATCCCTTTTATAGCTTATTTTATCACCTTTTTTTAAATTTCTAGGTCTTTTGTTTTATACTATCTTAAATTGTAACTTCAGCATTTTCTCTAGTGTTGCACTGTGCTTCCTTTAATGACCTTTTCCTTTCTTATATATTTAACTCATATTTAATAAATGGCTCAGCTGAATCAACACCCCACAAGACTGTAACTTGTGGAAGGGCAGAGACACTGTTGCAATCATTGATGTATGCCAAAGCACACACAGTTATCAGACACACACCTAATGAATGAATAACACGATAAAAGACTTTTAGTTTCTTCCTGTGCCTTTACTCTTTAAGTTTACTAACTTTTCTAGTTAATTAGATTCAGATGATCTTTTACATTTCTCATCTCATTCTCCATTTTAAAATTCTCAGTTTATTTGAAAACAGCAACAGTAGGAGACACACCCTGTGCTACCAGGAACATAAGCTCAGTCTGCTATCTGTGGGCACATGACGACATGGGGTATCTGTTTCATAGGCATGACTAAGTGCTCTGCATTTAGCAAGCAGGCAATGTCCAGGGCACAACTCCAACTGCTATGTGTTGGCTTTCTATGCTCTGAGGAGAAAAGAGCTTTTTGCAAGTTGGCAAAAACAGCCTCGTGTCTTTCTGATGCTGGATTCCTATAAGCAAGAGTCTCCCCATGCTAGGAACTTGGCAGGCTGCATTCACACACCTATACTAGGACATCCTCTGAAAGGTTTTACAGTGATAATTCGGAGATGGAGGCACTGCATAGATCCTCCCCTTCAGCGACCAACGCCCAAAGAAAGGTAGCACTCATCCACTGTCTACACAGAGCCTGTGATCTCAACATGGTGAGAAATGCTGCTCAGAAACCAGAGAAAGACTATGGCCAGATCACCCGGTCTTCCTGACATAGTCACTCATTTAACACTGTACACACACTCACATTTTATCACTAGGAAGTATTAGAATAGGCTAACGATATAACTGAGCTGAACTCACTAAGGTCTGGCTGATAGAAGCTACAGAATAGGTAGTGGAAACAGTTATCTCATTCCTCTGTGCAAGCACCCAGCACCAGTGTCCACCACTTAGCCTATGCTCAGCACTGCCCCAGGGGCCAGGGAAGCCCAATTCTGTCAAGAGAGACCTCTGCAGAACCTAAATGAACACATGTTCAATAGCCATGGCACACAGCGTGTGCAAAGTGGCTATCAGGCAGTTCCACTCTTTAGTCCTGGATATTCCACCCAGGGGCTGGAGGGGGAGGGCTGGGGGAGGCTAAAAGTGCTGGAGCCTGCTAAGGCTGGACACCATACAGCCCACTGGGACCCTGCTGTCCCAGAGCACTCACTCAGGCTGCCCTCTCCCTCTACTTTCAGTAAAAGCCTGTACTCTTGCCCCAAGAGCACTAGCACTAGGAAAGAAAGTCCAACAGTAGCCTAGATACCCCTCTCTTACCCCTCCCTAGGCCAGATATATATTCAGCAGCAAACAGTACAACTGAGGCAGCATGTCCACAAAAAGTTGCTTGGGGGTAAAGAAGGCAGAGCTAGGCAGCCTCCTGGGGTAGTTACCCAACAATGAAAGGACAGTATGGGGTATGAAGACCTGGGAGCCCCAGACTCTACAACTCACTTCAAGGAAGTTCCCTCACCCAAGGGAACCATAGAAGGGAGTGAGCCTGCGATTTTTGCACGTACCAATGGCACTGCCAATGCTATCTTTCTCCAACTGTGACATTGGGACTGTCCGGTAGATAGACAGAAGTAAAAACTCAAGTTTCCAGCAGTGCCTAAAAAGCGGCATCCTTTATAAATCAAAATATATAAAAGCCTTCCTAGAGGCAGGTATATTTTTAGTTTACCAGATAATTCAGCAGGAACACAACTGGGGAAAAAGCATTTTATAGTGATGGGTGAGGATCTCAAGCATACCAGTCAGAGCTGGGCTGGAAAGAATCTTTCTGGTCCTTCCCATTATCAATACTAATCCCCATCTATATTGGACTTTAGTATGTGGCTTGTGATGGGGTCAGGGCAAGGATACAGGCCCATGAGTCACAAGGTGTTATAACCCTACTACTCTAGGCAGATAGCCTTGGGTTCCTAGGAATTAGAAAGGGATTCCTCGGAACCCCAGCCCTGGAAGTAGCTCTGTTCCACTTAGGCTGCCTCCCCAGTTCAAATAAGTGCCCCTCTCCCACAGGAGGCTCAGTCAGTAAGTACCTTCCACTCAATAAATATGAGGAACAAATACATAAATGGTATGAACTCAATTCAACTCAAAACCTCATATGCAGAAAATCCACAGAGAATCAAAGTAAGAATCTTAACTAAAAACTTACTTTCTAAGAATGAAGAAAAAGTGTGATTCAAAAATGAGACAGAGGCAGACCCCCCATTCTCCAATAGCTATGTTAGCTAAAAATAGTACTTAAAGCTGTCAAATTGCTACCATTCACTACAGCAATTAAAACATTTGAGGAAGATGGGATTTTCTTTTAAAAACCAAACTAAAGGACCTCCCCGGTGGTGCAACACTTCTGACTCGACTCGCCCGCTGCTCCCTTCAGCAGTGTCTTTGGTCCTCATTCTGCTGCTCCCCTCAGGAGTGTCGTCAGTGGTCCTCAGTCCATCTGCCTGTTCTGTTCCCCGCTCTGTCTCTGGTGAATTCTCTCACCCTCCCGCATATCTGTCCTGTACCCCAGTTCTTATATAAATAAATCTTTTTTTTTAAAAAAAAATTTTAAAATATAAAAATAAAAACCAGGGTCTCCCCGGTGACGCAGCAGTTGAGCGCTGGGCTGCGAAGCTGCCCTCAGCCTCTGCAGCGCCAGTTCAATCCCCGACCGCTGACGAGGGTCCACATGGCGCGTAGACCTCTCCTGCCGCCGGTGCTCCCCTCAGCAGTGTACTTCGTCACTCTGCCTGTTCTACTCTCCACTCTGGCTTTGGTGAATTCTCTCACCCTCCTGCGCCTCTGACTGTACCCAGTGCTTGTATAAATAAATAAATAAATCTTAAAAAAAAATAAAAACCAGGGCCTCCCCGGTGGCGCAGCAGTTGAGCGCTGGGTTGCGAAGCGGCCCGCGGCCTCTGCGGCGCCGGTTTGATCCCCGGCAGCTCCCCGGCCACCAGAGGAGGGTCCCACATGGCGCGCAGACCTCTCCTGCCGCCCGCTGCTCCCCTCAGCAGTGTACTTCGGTCCTTCTGCCTGCTCTGCTCCCCACTCTGGCTCTGGTGAATTCTCTCACCCTCCCGCGCTTCTGACTGTACCCAGTGCATGTATAAACAAAAACAAACAAATAAATAAAACATGCCTCTATCAAAAAAAAAAAGTTTATTAAATAAATAAATAAATAAAAATAAAAACCAAACTAAAATAATAAAATGGCATGTTTGAAATGGTTTTAGAAAAGTCAAAAGCGGGCCTCCCCTGGTGGCACAGGTGGTTAAGTGCCGCGCTGTGAAGCTGTCCATAGCCTCTGCAGCACCCTTTCGATACCGGCCAGGGAGCAATCCACATGGCAAAGCAGACCTCGCCTGTCTCGCCTGCTGCTCCCCTCAGCAGTGTATTTAGTCAGTCTGCCTGTTCTGCTCCCCGCTGTGTCTCTGGTGAATCCTCTTACCCTCCCACGCATCTGGCCTGTGCCCTGGTTCTTGTATAAATAAATAAATAAATCTTGAGGGGGAAAAAAGTCAAAAGCAAAATTTTTGCAATGGCTTTAGGTTTCCATCTATAAAAGGCTTTTGTCCACACCTCAGAAGTAAAAACTGAATATAAAATGTAAGTCTTCAGCCTCCCTGGTGATGCAAGGGGTTAAGTCTCAGTACTATGAAGCTATCAGCAACCACTGCAGCTTGAATTCCAATTTTGGCCAGGGAGCTACCCCCATGGCACAGTAGATCTTGCCTGTCTCGCCCACTGTTCCTCTTAGCAGTGTATGTCAGTCAATTCTCCTGTTCTGCTCCCTACACTGTCTATGGTGAATACTCTCACCCTCTCCCCCACACCTCTGGACTATACCCCAATTCTTGCATGCATAAAGTAAATCTTAAAAAATAAAATGTCAGGGCCTCCCAGGTGGCACAGCGGTTGAGCGCTGGGTTGCGAAGCTGCCCGCGGCTGCAGCGCCGGTTCGATCCCCGGCTGCTCCCCGGCCACCAGAGGAGGGTCCCACCTGGCGCGCAGACCTCTCCTGCCACCCGCTGCTCCCCTCAGCAGTGTGCCTCGGTCCTTCTGCCTGCTCTGCTCCCTGCTCTGGCTCTGGTGAATTCTCTCACCCTCCCGCGCTTCTGACTGTACCCAGTGCATGTATAAACAAAACAAACAAACAAACCAGCAAACAAATAAATAAAGCATGCCTCTATAAAAAAAAAAATAAAAAAAAATAATAATAAACTAAAAAAATAAAATAAAATAAAATGTCAGTCTCACATTAATATAAAAATTTTTGTGGAAGGTCAAAACTGCTCAATCTGATGGCCAACCAGATGTACTCAACACAATGGAAAACAATAATGTGACGTTACTGTTAACTTAGGCTTTAAATACCAGAAAAACAAGCAGATTTCACTACTCTGGATTAAAAACAGGGTTGTTTTTTTTTTTTTTCATTTCCTGGCATCAGATGAAGATGTTAAGCTAAGTCACTGGTGAAGACTGAAGGAGTCACCCTAAAATTAGGCACATCTCAGGAGGCAGGTGAGGTTTCCCTGGTAAGAGACAAGTTTCCTGACTGACCTGTGTGCCAGAGGTGTCAGGGCAACTCTGGCAAGACACCCTCAGAGGCTAAGGAGTCCACCAAAGAAGTCCAGGGCCACATACTTAGCTAGAAATTTTTATTTATTTATTTATTTATTTGTTTGTTTATTTATTTAGTGGGCCCCTCACCAGCGGCCGGGGATCGAACCGGCGCTGCAGAGGCTGCGGGCAGCCTCACAGCCCAGCGCTCAATCACTGCGCCACCAGGGGAGGCCCAGTCAGCTAGAAATTTAAATGTAGAATATGTGATGGGAGGAAAAAAGCCTCTGAGAGAAAAGCACTATTATAGTCTATCAAACAGAAAAGCTATTTTGAACACTCTTCTCATTTGGAAAACTCTTACAAACTCTCACTTATCACAGATATCAAAAGCAGAGATCCAGGAAGAACAGTGGTTTCTGCTGAAGGTGGTTTAGTTTTTTAAATGAAAACAGGAAGGAAGCAAGGGTTCCATACCTGGGTACACACCCACGCAGGTGCACTTTAGAAAGTGAAGAAAGACATGGTTCAAAACCCAGGGCTGAATGGTCACTTTCTACTGGACTGTGGTTTTTAATCTGGGTAGATTTTTAACATCTCATGTGTTCACTGAAAAACTATTCCTTCTACACTTCATTGCACTCCACAAGCTGCTGTTAAACATTACTCAATTACTAAAGAAAGTCACTTAAAAGTGGCTAAGATGGTAAACTTCATCTTTTACCATAATTTCAAAAATTTAATGCCCAAAATGATAACTTTTGTTATGTTAGTATTACAATTATAATAAATATTAGAAAACAAAAACACTACTTGGTCATACAAATTAGACTTAAGAAAAAAATCAGGGGCCTCCCTGGTGGTGCAGCGGTTGAGTGTTGGGCTGCAAAGCTGCCCGTGGCCTCTGCAGCGCCGGTTCGATCCCCGGCCGCTGGCGAGGGTCCCACACAGCGCATGGACCTCTCCTGCCACACCTGCTGCTCCCCTCAGCAGTGTATTTCTTCGGTCTGCCTGTTCTGCTCCCTGCTCTGGCTCTGGTGAATTCTCTCACCCTCCCATGCTTCTGACTGTACCCAGTGCTTGCATAAATAAATAAATAAATCTTTTTTTAAATAAAAAAAAAGAAAAAGAAAAACAGGAGGCTCAGTTCTAGCCTTTTAATTATGAATGCCCAGGTGGGGTACTGAGAACAAAAAAAGTAAAATGAGTCCAAAGACGAAGGACCAAGCTCTAACTGTCCATTTGGCTGCAGCAGCTGAACAGGGACGAGGGTGGAAGTAGGGGAGTAAGTGCAGGAGGTGGGCAGACTCAGTAGAATCCAAGTGGGAATGCATTACACCACAGCTGGATATCCGTGCGGCATCCAAAAACCCAATTAGGGCCTCCCCGATGGCGCAGCGGTTGAGCGCTGGGTTGCGAAGCTGCCTGCAGCCTCTGCAGCGCTGGTTCGATCCTGGCTGCTCCCCGGCCCCCAGAGGAGGGTCCCACATGGCGCGCAGACCTCTCCTGCCGCCCGCTGCTCCCCTCAGCAGTGTACTTCGGTCCTTCTGCCTGCTCTGCTCCCTGCTCTGGCTCTGGTGAATTCTCTCACCCTCCCACGCTTCTGACTGTACCCAGTGCATGTATAAACAAAACGAACAAACAAACAAACAAATAAATAAATAAATAACATGCCTCTATAAAAAAAAAAATTAAAAAAAAAAAAAAAAAGAACAAAAACCCAATTAAAGTGATATAAAAAATGTAAAAAATAAAAAATAAAATTTTAAAAAGTGAAAAAAAAGTGAATTACAGTTATCTCAAGACAGCCCAACAATAATTAACACTTCAGTGTATATTAACTACCTACCTTGTGCTATGTGTGAAGGAAGCTTCTTTTGCTATGCAGTCTTCCCAATTTTCAACCAAAAATACTCAATTAAGATTTACATACATTACTAAATCATAAAACAGAGGTAACGAACCAAGTACTTATATATATATATATTTTTTTTAATTTTCCTTGATTGTAAATTCTGAGAATTTTTTTTAAGATTTATTTATTTATACAAGAACTGGGGTACAGGCCAGATTTGCGGGAGGGTGAGAGGATTCACCACAGACAGAGTGGGGAGCAGAACAGGCAGATTGACAAAGTACACTGCTGAGGGGAGCAGCTGGCACGGCAAGAGAGGTCTGCGCGCCATGTGGGACCCTCCCAGCGGCCGGGGATCAAACCGGTGCTGCAGAGGCTGCGGGCAGCTTCACAGCCCAGCACTCAACCGCTGCGCCACCGGGGAGGCCCCCCTTACATATTATTAATGTAAACAGGTGTTTGCTAAGTAGGTGTTTACTGAAAACTAAGTTGCCTCTTGAGTTGCCCCAAACTCCCCTGCTCATCTTAGTACAAAGGTAGAGGACTACACTGTGAAGGCAGAGTGTCAGTGTCTGTTAAGGTCAAAGCTAGACGCCAATGAAGGGCTGTCCAGAGAGGAAGACGGGAGAAGAGATCCCTGGCAGGGGTGTTAGAGGCTTAAGAGCTTGTTGTTCTCTTCCCCAATAGATGTATGGCACCAAGAAGGCACTCAGCATAAACAGGAAAAGGGTTTTACTAAATCCCCAAAATTATTCACCAAGCACAAAAGCAGTAATCACCTGCTTTCACACTTAGAAGTTAAAAGCTGAACTGATACTTTTTTCCATTATAAAAGATTAAAAATAAATGCTATAGGTCCTAACAAACATGCTAATCTGACTTCAATGAATTAAGTTTAGAAAGTATGCTGACTGCTGGTCTTCTTGACCTAATTGGCTAATCAGACTCCGAAACAGAAGAGTGAGATGAAATGTCAGAGTGGCGCCAGGCACCCCTCAGCTCCCTACTCAGGTTCCCCTTGCTGTAGCCCTTGGCCCTGCCTCTCCGTATGGGCCTCAGAAGCCCAACAGGGGTGTCAGGGACCCAAGTGACCTTGCATCTTCACTGTTAATATGCCATCCCATCGTAGCCGGTGTTTATCTATGCAATACTTCAATCTTTAGTATTTAAAGTGGTGACCTGCTTTTGGCCACGTTCTCATTTTTGGACACATTCTTAAAGCTCAACCATCAAGAACATTTCACTCATACCAGACATTGTCAGAGATCAACAAACCTTGTTTATAAAAGGACAAGACACAACTAGCACCCACTCCCTTTGCTCAGGCTTTCTTGCTAGCAAAATTCCTTCCCTCCCACATATGACTCGGTCTAACTGGCCCTCCTACCCCTCAGTCTTGCCACAGCTACAAAATCTAAATTATTACAAACTTCTCTGCTAAGTCTTTTACTGGTGTGTTTCCAAAGGCTGGAGCAAAACTGCCAAAAGATGTCCTTGCAAACTCTTGGAAACTGCTCTACAATGCCAGACACTCTATGACCAAGCAGCGAAATGGCGCACAAGGCCAATAAAGCTGAACAGGACAGGGAGTCTGCCATGTCTGCTTGGGATCAGGTTTGCCTAGCATAGCACCTGAAAGTAACAGCTCCCAGTGACCTTGGTGAAAATTCCTGGGCCAGGTCCCACTGGCTCCTGCATTGCTGATCTTGCCCAAGCAAAGGACATTAGGCTGCTCTTTAAGAATCACAGCACAAATTTAAGGAAGTGTTCAGTTCAGGTATAGCTCAACACTAAGAGAGAGAAAACCCATTACTCCCAAGTGTTCTCCTCTTCCAAGCTCCAGTGGATCCCCAACCACTGTCCGCCAGGATAGATTTACACCAAGGTTAACATAACTCAAGAAATCTTTAAAAGATGCCCTTGTCCTCACCTCCTGTTGTCCAATCTCCTCTTTCTACAGGCTTTGATCGTTCCCTTCACACGAAAGGAAAAAATACATTTCTACACAATAATAATTATTTGGAAATTCCTGTTTTAAAACGAATCCAAGCATTAAGAATTAAAAGGAAGGGCCTCCCCGGTGGCGCAGCGGTTGAGCGCTGGGTTGCGAAGCTGCCCGCGGCCTCTGCGGCACCGGTTCGATCCCCGGCTGCTCCCAGGCCACCGGAGGAGGGTCCCACATGGCGCGCAGACCTCTCCTGCTGCCCGCTGCTCTCCTCAGCAGTGTACTTTGGTCCTTCTGCCTGCTCTGCTCCCCACTCTGGCTCTGGTGAATTCTCTCACCCTCCCGCGCTTCTGACTGTACCCAGTGCATGTATAAACAAAACAAACAAACAAACCAGCAAACAAATAAATAAAGCATGCCTCTATAAAAAAAAAAAAAAAAAAAGAATTAAAAGGAAAAAGGGGTAGAGAAAGAAGAAAAAAATGCAAGAGAAATCTTCTGTCTCATCAAAAGGGTACAGCTAGCAATAATTTACAAATTCCCAAGTAGTAGGGGGAAACCAGCAGCTATGAAGTACTTTTCCATGGTGGCCACAATCTCCTAGGGCACAGGTGGTGTTTCTTCTTCCAAACAGTGTTGAGATATCCTCATTTTCCAAGCTAGTTCAGTGTCAGGCATGGATGAACTCCCGCCAACCCAGTTTTATTGTTCACATGCTTTGTCTTCATTTCCCACTAATCTTCAACTGGCTTCTAAGGCAGTACACAGGAGGCTGCCCTTTCCAGTCTCTATGTAAATCATTACTTGTGCTGGAAGCTCTCTATTTAAAGGACAACCTCTTTTGTAAAGGTAAAATTTATGTTTTACTGTATTAAACCAAATGCTCTGTAGTTTTAGGAATAAACCCTAGCTCAGGCAAGGGTAAATATGATACTGTGAGAGATTTCATGGTCCTGTGCTCTTAACCCAACCCCTAGAGGCATGAGGACAGCCAGTGCCCTCCCTCCTCAGAACTTCCTGAGGAAAAGGATAAGACACAGAAATCACAGGCAAAATAGAGAACATGAGTAAATTAGATGGAGCTGTGATTCCATCTTCTCTGACAAAGCTGCTTTTGTGGCATTTGACTGACAAAACAGGATTTGGCCTTTGTCCCTACATTTGTCCCTCCACCTAATTATCCCTTGATAAAATTTCTGTATGGAGGAGAGGGGGATACCGAGATAAGACCAAACTGCAACAGGAACAGGGGAAAGCACCCTCAACACCCTTACCAAGTTGTTCATCAAAAGGCAGCAAGACATGCTGGGCTTGAGAAGTTTCTTACCTGATTGAGAAAATGGCCGCAAGAAACAGTCCTCTCTCCGTAGGATATCTTCCAGATCTCCTTGACTATTACAATCCAAGTAGGTATACCAGCTATGAACCAGCAGAACCACAGGGGAAATAAATAGGGAGCCACAGGCTCCTTGAAGATGCTTTCCATGCCAAGGAAGGGCACAGACCTCCAGTATTCTGCCAACCTTTTAGACCATTATCTGCTACATTCAGCAAATGCTTACAGAAAATTCAAATTTCTTTGGGAAAAAGAACTTAAAATATAACAAATTCATAGTAGTACTTATCTGGAGAGCTGGGAGTCTTGTTTTTGCTTTTTAATCAAGCTCTCTTTATAAACTCACAATTCACAGAAACCTCAAAAAGTCGCTAAAGTTCTTTACCTTAGGCGACTTAGGGTTAAGAAACAGGAAGTCGGGCCTCCCTGGTGGTACACCAGGTTAAGACGCAACCTATGAAGCTATCCGCAGCTACTGCAACACCAGTTTGATCCCCAGCCATGGAGCTACCTACATGGTGCAGCAGACCTCTCCTGACTCGCCCGCTGCTCCCCTCAGCAGTGTATTTCAGCCAATCTGCCTGTTCTGCTCCCCACTCTGTTTCTGGTGAATCCTCTCACCCCCCACGCCTCTGGCCTGTACCCCAGTTCTTGCATGCATAAATAAATTAATCTTAAAAAAAGGGGGGGGCATGGATGTCCTTTAAAAAAGAAAAAAAGAAACAGGAAGTCACCCAGTACACACTGTTGACACCAAAGTTTCCACTTCACAAACCCAAGTTGCAAACTTGAGAAGCAGCTTCTACAACACTGTAAACAACTGCAGCTAATTCAAAGAAAGCTGATTTAAAGTTTGCAAATATATTTTTCAGAATACTTGCAATGCATCCAGGATCTCAGCTAAGTATTAAATGTGACACTGACAGTGATGCCAAGGCAGTGACAAGGCCTCAACCTCCATAGGCATTTTTTTTTTAAGAGATTTATTTATTTATACAAGAACCGGAGTACAGGTCAGATTGCAGGAGGGTGAGAGGATTCACTAGCGACAGAGAGGGGATCAGAGAACAGGCAGACTGACGAAATACACTGCTGAGGGGAGCAGCAGGCGAGACAGGAAAGGTTGGCTGTGCCATGTGGGTTTCTCCCTGGCCGGCCGGGATCGAACCTGTGTTGCAGAGTCTGCAGACAGCTTCACAGTGTAGCACTCAACCGCCTGCTCCACCAGGGAGGCCCTCCATGGGCATTTAAGACTCAGTGAAGGCCTCCCTGGTGGCACAAGGGGTTAAGCACTGCACTATGAAGCAGTTCACAGTTCTTGTATGCATAAATAAATAAATCTTTAAAAAAAAACAAAAATAGGGCCTTCCTGGTGGTGCAAGGGGTTAAGACATAGCCTATGAAGCTAACCACAGCCTCTATGGCATGAGTTCAACCCCTGGCCAGGAGCTGACCCACATAGCGCAGCAGACCTCTCCTGTCTCGCCCGCTGCTCCCCTCAGCAGTGTATTTCAGCCAATCTGCCTGTTCTGCTCCCCACTCTGTTTCTGGTGAATCCTCTCACCCCCCACGCCTCT
Source organism: Talpa europaea (assembly GCF_964194135.1). NCBI lineage: Eukaryota > Metazoa > Chordata > Mammalia > Eulipotyphla > Talpidae > Talpa > Talpa europaea. The sequence goes on from NC_140078.1 coordinate 70,800,061, forward strand.
GGCCTGTACCCCAGTTCTTGTATGCATAAATAAATAAACCTTTTTTTAAAATAAAATTAAAAAAGCGTTCCTTACTACACTAGGTGTCCCTTGAGGGTTGGAACAGGGTCTAATTCACCTGGATGCTGTGCTCAAACTGGTTCAGTGGGTGCCAAATAGAAGGGCCTGGCTAGGGTGAAGGAGAGTACAGATCAGCATCAATCAGGGAAACTCAAGCCCTCAGAGTATGGTCTCCACTTCTCAGACCTGTCTGTTCATTCAAGAGTATGGGGAGATAAAGGACATAAGGGTCTAGATAGATTCCTGTTTCCCCTTGGTCTTCCCTGGGAAATGGACCCACCATCACCACCTAATGATGTGGGTCAAGACACAGCCTCCCAGCCAAGTTCAAAAACAAGCCTGAGACCTGAGAGAGTATGTACTGGATCTTTTCCCCCTCCCACCACCTGGACCACTCCAGTCTCACCTGTCATCTCTTCACTCCCACCCCACTAGTCTTGGTCACCGCCTTGTCCAAGATTCCTGGCTCATGCCTGACCTCTGGTCACTCTACTCTGGACTCCACTTTCTACAAGTTGGGACATTTCATCACTGTCCAGTGCAGAGATGTCTACTACTGAACCCTCAGATTCTCAGTTTATGCTTAGGATTGGGCTCCAAGTCTCACTTTTCTGAGAGACCTCCCTTCCTTCACCAATCCAGGAATTTTTCTTCTATGCAGGTATGCACAATCCCTGCCATTCATTTAACAAAGAGTATGTTCCACAGCAAATTCTCCTGAACACAGAACCACGGGTGTTCCTATAGCACAATTATATGCCAATTAACCTGAAGTGCTTTACTCCCATAACATCTAACTCAGCTCTTCAACTGGAATAGGTGCTTAACAAATATTTAGTTGGTGCGTTAACACAAATCAATGTTTTTCCTCAAATGTGGCTTTATACCAAAGTTCGATCTTTCCCCTTCCTTTACCTTTTCAAAAACACCTAGATAACTCCAGTGTCAGGCATGAGGTTCTTTCCCAGGAAGAGGGAAGCAGAAGGCACCCCTTTCTAATGCCTGGCCACCAAATTCCAGTAAGCTTTCTTCCTCAGCGACCAGCTTCCTTGGGTGAATTTTGGTCCACCAATTGGGAAGGTTTATTTAGTAACACCCACTTCTGCCTCTGTGAGGCAGGCTAAATTTCTTCAACTGAGGACACAGGCTCTGCTAAGTTTTGGAATGGTGGTTCTACACCATGGCTACACATTAAAATCGCCTAAGCAGGGACACAGAATGCTGATGCCTGGGACCCACCCCAAAGATTCTGATGATTGACTGGGGCACAAATTCCCACCAACTGTAAACTCTACTTTTAAGACAGCAGTTCTGAAACGTAACAGGAGGTAATAAGCAGTACGATTTAGAGCCCACACCACATGAATAGGCACCGAGAGAGATTTAAAACTGAAAGTAGGGCCTCCCTGGTGGCGCAAGGGGTTAAGATACAACCTATGAAGCTGTCTGCAGCCACTGCAGCATGAGTTAGATCCCTGGCCAGGGAGCTACCCACATGACACAGCAGACGTCTCCTGCCTCGCCCACTGCTACCCTCAGCAGTGTATTTCCATCGATCTGCCTGTTCTGTTACCCACTCTGTCTCTGGTGAATCCTCTCATCCACCACACCTCTGGCCTGTACCCCAGCTCTTGTATGCATAAATAAATAAATCTTTAAAAAAAAAAAAAAACTGAAAGTAGGGGCCTTCCTAGTGGCCCAGGGCTAAGTCTCAGCGCTATCACCACAATGGCCTGAGTTAGATCCCTCGCCAGAGAGCTAACACACAGGTAGCGCAGCAGACCTCTCCTGTTTCCCTTAGCAGTGTGTCTCAGTAGATGTACCAGTTCTGCTCCCCACTCTGTCTCTGGTGAATCCTCTCACCCCTGTACCTCTGGCCTATCCTCCAGTTCTTCCATGCAAAAAATAAAATCTTAAAAAAAAACAAAAAAACTGAAAGGGTCTAGAATACACAGGGACTTATCCTTGTGTTCATCATCACACCTGACCAATCCTCACCAGAACAAGGACTCTATACTGAAATTCTCTAACTAGAATCTCAGAAGTTTCTCCTAAATGTTCTGGCCCCCTGATAAAACACATCAATGCTGCTAAGAGGCAGCACTGGCACCACATGGAATACCCAGGAATAGTACTAGAATTTTCTCTTTTATGACGTGTCTACTCTTTTACCCACCTCAGGGTTGCAGTGGCTGCAGCAGTCCCTTGCTCTGATTTTTGGCATGAGCCCAATCACCTCAAATTGGCCTCCAGGTGCTAAGCTTGTTTTCTCATCAATGAAATGGGAACCATAGTGTCACTGGTCTTCACAGGGCTCAGTCAGGATGAACTGGGGGTGATACATCGGCCATTCAGACTCAGTCCAGTGCCTGAACAGATGACGCCCTCCATAAAGACTTCCTTTTTCAATGACCATGGTCCACCCTACATCCCACTGCCATAATGAAGATCATGTTCTGGATGCTGCAACACCTTCAGACTGGCATGTGACTCCTGATCTTCACAGTGACCCTGCAGAACAGCTAATATTTCCTTTATGACATGAAAAAAACTGAGGTTCACACCAATGAAGAAGCAGAAGAGGCAGAGTCGGGACTTGGATGCCTAGTTTGCCAGGTTACTTGCCTGAGCCACAAGTGCCATCACGTGGCTCTTGCATTCCAGGCAGCTCATGACAGCTGCTCATGGATCAGATCCACCCTCCCTGCCTGGCACCAAAAAAAAAAGCATTTGTCAGGTTTGTCTAACTCCCCCTCCAGCTCCTAGTTCTTAAATGCTGCTTCCTCAGGGAACCTGCCCAAATTAGTCCTCCATTATCTGATTAGGCCTCCTTTATATCATTCCTTCTTCATGAAAGTGAGAGCAGGGGCCAAATCTGATTTGTACACACAGTCTAATGATACACAGAAAGGAAACAAACAAAGGTCAGAACTTCGTCTTCACATGACACAGGTACCCACCTGCCAGAGAACTATACAAAGATCACCTGAAACATCTGCTCCATTACCTCAAAGGATACAGCATGATTACCCTGACTCAGAGTCATGGAGCTGGGCTTCAGGCAGTCCACAGCCTGTCTATGAACATTCCTGTATATTCTCCCTCTTTAGAAATCAACTCAGCTCTGATTATTTCCCTGCCAATTAAGTAGAAACAAAATTCTTTTTGAGGGCCTCCCTGGTAGCTCAAGGGTTAAAGACAGTGCTAGCAAGCTATCGCCAAAAAAAAAAAAAGCTATCAACAGCCACTGCAGCACACATTTGATCCCTGGCCAGGGAGTTGACCCACATGGCACAGCAGACCTCTCCTGTCTTCGCTTGCTGTGGCCTGCACCCCAGTACTTACATGCGTAAATAAACAAATCTTGGGCCTCCCTGGTGGCACAAGGGGTTAAGATGCAACTTAAGAAGCTATCTGCAGCCACTGCAACATGAGCTCAAGCTCTAGCCAGGGAGCTAACTACATGGCGCAGCAGACCGCTCCTGATTTGCCTGCTGCTCCCCTCAGCAGTGTATTTCAGTTGCTCTTCCTCTTCTGACCCCTCTCTGTCTCTGGTGAATTCGTTCATCGCCCCCTCCCCGTACCACTGGCCTGTACCCCAGTTCTTATATGCATAAATAAATAAATAAATCTTAAAAAATTCTTTTTGAAGCAGGTTGCTCAACAAATAACTTGTTGCTCAAGTTCATATGATCATACTGTTAATATCAGGTTTTATTTGTTCCACTTATAACACAAATCAAAAACTGGACATTCATGAAGCTCCTTTATTTAACTGCAACATAAATAACAGAATATATAATTAGATTTATTTTAAAAAACAGTAAAATCCATAATCTGGCTTCTAAAATTAAAAGGAACCAAGCTCCTTGTGGAAAGGGCTGATGTTAGGCTGGAGCAAGGAGTCTGGATATATTTTGTTGCACCAGAAAATCAGGGAGTGGTCAAACATGAGAACATGTCAAAAGAACACAGGAGAGGGGCCTCCCCAGTGGCGCAGCGGTTGAGCGCTGGGTTGCGAAGCTGCCCGCGGCCTCTGTGGCGCCAGTTCGATCCCCAGCTGCTCCCCGGCCACCGGAGGCGGGTCCCACATGGTGCGCAGACCTCTCCTGCCGCCCGCTGCTCCCCTCAGCAGTGTACTTTGGTCCTTCTGCCTGCTCTGCTCCCCGCTCTGGCTCTGGTGAATTCTCTCACCCTCCCGCGCTTCTGACTGTACCCAGTGCATATATAAACAAAAACAAACAAATAAAATAAATAAATAAAAACATACCTCTATTAGGGGAAAAAAAAAAAAAAGAACACAGGAGAAATCTTGAAGAGGATCCCACTGGCCAAACCATGCCATTCTGGGCATCAAAATGAACGGCAAAAATGTAGTGTATCACACTGAATAATAATATGAATATGAGCTAATGTAATTAAACCAGTGAGGTGAGAAAGACAACTAATGTGAAAGAAATGATGGTCTTAGTAGCATAACTGGATGATGACAGTAAAGGGTCAACAATTGATGAGGAACAGGACATGTTACAGTCTCAAGATAACCCCCATAAGTTATTTATTCAATGCAAACACAAAAAACAGCAACTTTACAATAGAGAAAACTACCAGGCACCTTTTTAATCAGAGTTGATCATCAGGACAAAACAGTATCTTTTGTCCTCTTACATGGGACCTATCAAAGATGCTACTGAGACAACTGAGAAAATTTGAATATGGACTGTAGATTAGATATTACACTGAGATCAAATTCTTTTTTTTTTTTTAAGATTTATTTTATTTATGCATCTGAGAACTATGGTATAGGCCAGAGGTGTTGGCGGGGTGGGTGGTGGAGAGAGGATTCACCAGAGACAGTGGGGAAAACAAGTGGATTGACTGAAATACACTGCTGAGGGGAGCAGCGGGTAAGACAAAAGAGGTCTGCTTCACCATGTGGGATAGTGCTGAGACTTAACCCCTTGCGCCACCAGGGAGGCCCTATGTCAAATTCTTGATCTTGATAGTTGTACTATGATTATGTAAGAGGATGTCCTTATGTTTGGGAAATATACAATTAATTATTTAGAAGGAAAAGGGCATGATGGCTGCCAATTACTCGTAAATGGTTCAGGAAAAAAGATGTATGATAGAAAAAAGAGAATCATCAAGCAAACAAGGCAAAACATAAACAAAAGATGATTCTAGGGGAAAAGTGTTTAGGAGTTCCTGTACTGTTGCTGAGGTTTTCTATATTTTGAAGTTTATATTAAAATTTAAAAGTCACAAAAATATATGCTATGTAAAATGGAAAGAAAATGCATAGGAACGAATGTGGAACATGGTCTGCTTCCCTCCCTACACTTCAGTTCTTCCCTGGCAAAGCAGGGATACTCCTTAACAGTTGTGAGGCAAAGTCAGCAGACTAGCTCCTAAACTGACACCCTCTCCAGCCCTCACTCCACCACTCACCTCACACCCCAGCATTCTGTCCAGCAGCATTCCAGGTTCCAGGGAGCAAACTCCCAGACTGCAGGATTCAAAACACACAGCCCACTGAGCCCCCAAGTCCTCCAAGTTTGTAAGGGAAAATGAGGGTATTTTAAAAGCATTTTCCTTCAAAAATACTACAAACACAAAATATACCAAAAAAGGACTTTATTTGTTTTAAAAGTGACTTGGGTTGTAATGGAAGAAAATGTCACAGTAGAGCCTGAAATTACTACACTGGGCTATATTTGCTTAAGATTAAAAATAGTTATCTTCCCCTCCCAGCAGCTTCCCTCCTGGAGGAAAAAAAAAAAATCCCAGAGCAGACTTTCACCAAGTTCAGAAGTCCCACAGCAAAAGGTAGATCTGGGCAAGCTAAATCTAGTGTTTCCAGTATCAGATTCCCCACTAATGAGCACCAGTCACAATTCAAAAGACACAGTCTCACCAGGGCAGAAGTGAAAAGCAGATTCCACCCCGCCCAAGTCCTCAGCTTAAGCAGGCTGGTTTCTTTAGCTTAAGCAGGCTGGTTTCGTCATTTAATGTACCTCTGAACACAAAAATAAGAACATCTCTTTTTAGTTTATTTCTAAAGCTCAAATGAAGTCATATACTTCATAATTGTAATTTTTAAATTTTACTAGAACTGGGGCTCCCTGGTGGCTTAGGGGTTAAAGTCCCAGCGCTTGCATCACCAGCCACTGCAGCATGAGTTCGACCTCCCATTAGGGAGCTGACCATCATGATGCAGTACACCTCTCCTGTTTTGCCTGCTGCTCCCCTCTGCAGTGTATTTCAGTAGATCTGCCTATTCTGCTCCCTACTCTGTCTCTGGTGAATCCTCTAATCCCCCATACCTCTGGCCTACACCCCAGTTCTTGAATGCATAAATAAATCTTAAAAAAAAAAAGCCTTCAAATTTACAGTCCCTCCTAACGATATGAGACTTTTCTCTTACTTTCACTAAAATTGAGTTATTGTCATACTCCATTACTAACGTGAGATTGAAGAGAAAGGAACGTGAGGCAGGTTACAACACAAGATAGCCATTTGCCCCACTCTACTGCTTGATTAATGGGCATGGTGGCAGAATATGTCATAAATTCAAGCTGGAAGTAACGGTACTTCATAGTTAGTTGGTATGAGAGTATGGGAGGGTGAGCACGCAGACAACTAATGAATCAAAACATGGTGCTATGTTTTTCTTAGTCAAACTTGACTACTTCAGAGGAAAACTGCTATGCAGAATTTATGAGCTAATTACTCCAAATAATAAGGTATCTGTGATGCTCTTTGCTCCCATTGCGCATCCCTGGACTAATAACCCTCACCCTCTGGACCAGGGCACGTCCTGGGCCAGCCCCACCACAACTTCAGAGCAGTGGGAACAGATACAAGTGTTGAGCACAAGTAGGACAGGAGAGGGAAGTTAGTATTTTTTCACTGTTTTGAAAAACATTAACCTCTTCTGAGCCTCCCCAGTGGCGCAGCGGTTGGGCGCTGGGTTGCAAAGCTGCCCGCAGGCTCTGCCTCTGCAGCGCCCGTTTGATCCCTGGCTGCTCCCCGGCCACCAGAGGAGGGTCCCACCTGGCGCGCAGACCTCTCCTGCCGCCTGCTGCTCCCCTCAGCAATGTGCTTCGGTCCTTCTGCCTGCTCTGCTCCCTGCTCTGACTCTGGTGAAGTCTCTCACCCTCCCGCGCTTCTGACTGTACCCAGTGCATGTATAAATAAATAAATAAATCTTAAAAAAAGAAAAAAGAAAAAAGAAAAACATTAACCTCTTCTAAGTCATATTTCCAAATCTAAGAGTGATGCATGTTGTCCTTCAACTGTGCAGCAGGGACTATGGGGACTGCTGTAACCCAGCTGTCTTGGAGGCCAAACTCTCCAGACTCTTGGGGCACTGGGGAAAGAACTATCCATACCAGGCAGCATCTGGGTCAGACAATTATTTGTCTAAGCATAGAAGTCCTTGTCAGCCCACTTATCTTTCTCTCCAATCAGCCTCACTAGTACACATGAACAATGAACCCAACAGAAAGCGGTGCCCACATGAGCAACTGACATTCCAAGTCCTAAGGTGACCCTCCCAACTCTATACCATCCTGGCTCCTGGGTCAAAGACTGCCTAGAAAAGCTAAAGGACACAGGAAACTCCAAGATGAGTAACAGGAACTTGGAACCATACTCCACCATCAGGACCAAGACCCAAATGCCCAGAGAACACCAGGACCAGAGAGGAGCTCGAAGCAGAAGTAGTTATATTAGCTTCCAGAGATATACACTGAACTACTGATGGGTGAAAGGACAGGCTGTCTGAGATGTGCTACAAAGTAATGTGGGTGTGAGAGTGCATGGGAGTGTGAACACTTCAAGACTGATCATTGATTGATGGCTGCTGGGGCTGGTAAGAGGCACATGGGATTCACTGTATTACTCTGTCCTTTGGTATACTTGATAGTCTCCTTAACAAAAAGTTGAAAAATAAAATACAACAAAGGGCATGTAAGCAAAATTTCAAGTAATTAAAATCGCAAATATATTTGTCCAACAATTCTATCTCAGTATCATTTATGATGGTCAAAAACTAGAACAATCCAAATGTTGACCAACAAGAAAAGTAGTAAATTATGGTATATTCATGTGTAAAATACTACATAACAACAAAAGAAAACTTTGGTACATAATCACAGATGTCAGAGACCTACTGTTTCATAAAGAAAATGTATGTATTAGAACATACATACACACACACACACACACACACACACGAGCCTCCCAGGTGGCGCAAGGGGTTAAGACGCAACCTATGAAGCTCACCACAGCCACTACAGCACAAGTTCGATCCCTGGCCAGGGAGGTGACCCACATGGTGCAGCAGACCTCTCCTGACTCGCCCACTGCTCCCCTCAGCAGTGTGTTTTAGTCGATCTGCCTATTCTGTTCCCCACTCCATCTCTGGTGAATCCTCTCACCCTCCAAAACTCTGGCCTGTACCCCAGTTCTTATATGTATAAATAAATAAATCTTTAAAAAAAGTATATATATGTATATGTATATATACTATAATTCCAGCTAAACAAAGCTCATGGACAGAAGTGAGCGGTTACCTTTGAGGAGATGTTGATTTGGAGAAGAGCACCAGGCACCGTATGGAAAGGTTCTATATCTTGATCTGAGTGGTGTATACATACATAAAAATGGATCAAGCTGTGAATTTATGATTTATACATTTTACTACATGAATATTATACTTCAGAAAAAAACATAAATATATAGGAACATCCAAAAAGGAAAAAAGCAACACTACTAGTTACTAGGAGGTTAACCAAAAACATCTTTACCTATAAAAGTATAGATTTTCAGGGCCTCTCTGGTGGCACAAGGGGTAAAGATGCAACCTATGAAGCAATCGCAGCCACTGCAGCATGACATCGATCCCCAGCCAGGGAGCTACCCACATGGCGCAGCAGACCTCTCCTGACTCGCCCACTGCTCCCCTCAGCAGTGTATTTCAGTCGATCTGCCTGTTCTGTTCCCCACTCTGTCTCTGGTGAATCCTCTCACCCCCCACACCTCTGGCCTGCACCCCAGTTCTTGTATGCATAAATAAATAAATCTTTTTAAAAAAAAAAAGTATAGATTTTCAAAGACTAAAAAATGAGAAAACTCAATTCTGATCTGGGATAATTTCAGTCATGGCCTGACATCTGCTAACACCTGAGGTGAAAGCAGGGACTCCCTCTAAGGATCTTCACTGTTAGCCAAGAACACCATAGCAGCCAACACCAGAAAACATAGCTTTAACTCCTGCCTTACCACCTCAGCTACTAGCCACAATTGTGGTCCTGACCTCACCAAATTCTGAATTATTCATTTTTTAAAAGTAGTGGTATAAATCTCTCCTATAGGAGATTGAGCCCTCTCCTCACCACCAAGCCTGCTGTTGGGGCCTGACACCCACTCATACAGACAGCTCCTGAGCAGTTATCTGCAGTCTCTGCAGTCCTTCCTCCAGCACAGCCCACGCCTCCCTGATTCTGGAATTCCTTATATTCTCTTCCCTAAAGAGTAACTCTCAGTAAATTTGGATTCATAAAGCAAGAAAATAAAACCTATTCTATCTTAGGCCTGAGTAACCATGGTAGACATAGAAAACAACAACAACAAAACAACAATTTATTTGGCTTCAAAATTATTTAAGTAGAAGATAAATGAAATCTGAAATGTTGTGGAATAATAGCAAAACAAGCAAAAACACCACAGGCACATGCTAAATGTACCAGCTCTGGGGAAAGGTCAGCTAAATCCTGGCAGAGCACATAATACCTCCTCTCACGGGCAATTCAGGGACTCTGCACATGCAACTATTTAGGTGATCAAAATCAACACCTTCATTCTACAGATGGTGAGCAATCAGGCAGGATGAGGATCTCTCTCCTAAACCTCATACAAATATTCTCCCACCAGAACACCCTATAAACAAAGGGGGAAAGGAAGAAGGGAAAATTGAAGAGAAGGGATAACAGCAGCAACAGATAATGAAAGGCAGGTGGGCTGAGAGGGCAAAAGGACAATGTGAAGGAAGAAGAGAGGACCTGAGAGGGAACAGCTTTATGAACCCACCCTGGAAAATTAGGCCAGGACACTAGGTGCAGGCATTTGCTCTTCTAACACCTTTCACACTGTTACTGCAAAGCACTGACATGGAGAGCTGGGTCTGGCTTCTTCCAGAAGCAGTGCTATGGGCACCTGCTAAAAGCAAAGTGTGGAACAATGGGAAAGCAGCACTCCTGAGGAAAGACCCAAACCACCCCAACCTTTAGTACAAAGGGTACAAGGAATGCGACCTTCGGATTCAGCTGCTGATTCAGGACTACAGAGAAGAGGAGTGCTCTACTGCACCCTGAGACACTATCTACTAAATCTAGACTGTGGGAGACTCCACAGTTTAATGAGGGCCCATGATCTTCAGCAGTTAATTGTGAGGAAAAGGAATAGAGGGAAATCATAGGAAAGAAAAGGAATGGGAGGAAACTATAGATTAAAAAAAACAAGTTCTAAAAAAAAGTCCAATATTTAACTATAAGGCCTAAGGATACACATTTCAGAGATAAAACCATAAAGAAACATAAAGAAATGGATACAGGGCCTCCCCAGTGGCACAGCGGTTGAGTACTGGGCTGCGAAGCTACCCGCAGCCTCTGCAGCACTGGTTCAATCCCCGGCTGCCAGGAGGGTCCCACATGGCACGCAGACCTCTCCTGCCACCCGCTGCTCCCCTTTGGTCCTTCTGCCTGCTCTGCTCCCTGCTCTGGCTCTGGTGAATTCTCTCACCCTCCCGTGCTTCTGACTGTACCCAGTGCATGTATAAATAAATTAATTAATTTAAAAAAAAAAAGAAAGAAATGGATACAAAAGGAGAATATGGGGATCACCTGTAAAAGGAGAGAAGGGACTGTGGAAAGAATGGGGTCCAGGGAGAAACCACTCATGGTGCCAGCAAACATCTATTTCTTGACCTTATGATTCACTAAGCAATTTTTCTTTTTTTTTGGGGGGGGTGGTTATTTTTGGCTTCATTTTACAAAATGTAATGAAAAAAAGTTTTTAAATATATGAAAGAAAATAAAATAAACATAAGACCAGTCCTGGAAAAGCTTGGATACTTTGCAAAGCAGCACATGCAGAAAAAGAACCGAGGCAGGAGGAGTGAACAAAAAGGGTGGCCTGGAGATAAGAGGGTGGGCACCTCTCTCTAATTCCAGGATTCAGCATCAGGAATGCCCCAGTGGTCACTCACTCTCTCCAACAGCTCTGCTGATTGTCAGGCTAACACTGTAACTACAATTTACATGGTATAGAGCTATGGCGTGGTTTTTTTTTAACGGGGTGCCAAAAATCCCAGCATGTCCCCCTCAGTCATATTTGCTGTCCTGTAGGTTGTGTTTTTTTTTTTTTTTTAAGATTTACTTATTTATGCATACAAGAGCTGGGGCACAGACCAGAGATGCAGAGAGTGGGGGGGGTGGGGTGTGTGAGATGATTCACCGGAGACAGAGCGGGGAACAGAACAGGCAGACTGACTGAAATACACTGCTGAGGGGAACAGCTGGCGAGTCAGGAGAGGTCTGCTGCACCATGTGGTTTCTCCCTGGCAGGCCGGGGATCGAACTCATGCTGCAGAGGCTGCATATCGCTTCATAGTGTGGTGCTTAACAACCCTTGCGCCACCAGGGAGGCCCTCCTGTAGGTTTTCCTGACTCCTACAGCCTAAAAGGTTTGGTTTAACTTGCTACTCTGGAAAAGCACACCAGCACTACCTTTCAATTTGCTCCATGCCTCAACTCTGGGCAAGCCCAACTTCTGTCTCAGTTCTGTTCACAAGCTGGCTCTATCTAGACCACCCTAACTCCATGGTCTCAGGGCTAGCCGAAGTCTCTGTACCTCTTACCCCTATTGCTAGTTTGATCCCTAATCACCACCTCTACTGTCCCCCCCTGCCTCCTACCTTTCTCCAGCTGACTTGGGAACTCACAGAGCAAACCCAGCAAAATACCTCCAATCACAGTAAGTGCTCCTCTCCCACCCCCCACTTCAAAGGTTCATCTTCTCTAATCTCTCCCTCTGCATCTTCCTCAATTATCCCCCAAAGTCTCTCTCTCTCACACACACACACACACTCACACACCCCCATCACCACCACCACCATCATCGTCATCATCAAACCAAGAGGATTTCCAACCTTCCACTTTGACCAATCCTAGAAACCCCACCTCACCAGAATGAGCTAAGGCATGACATTAGGTACAAGAAATGGTTCAACAGGTCATAAACTCATCTGTGTGCCCAAAACTCAGCCTGGCTTTGAAAATAATCTAGTCTTGACTGTCAATAACTAAGGTGCTCTCCCTGATCCCTCACATCACCCTCTGAGATAAGTCTAGTCCCCCACTCCCCCTTGTGAGGAATCAGAGGCACACTGACCACCCATGGTCACTGGCCAGGGGCAGGAAGCCTCGGTCTCGCCACACTTTCTTCTGAAAAATACCAACTCAGGATAAGTAATCTTCACTTTTCTCTCTTTGCATAGACAGGGCAGGGTTAGGGCTCATACCTGTCTCATCCATTACCAAATCCATCCCCAGGACAAAGCACAGTGCCTAAGACATGACAATAACAAAAGCATCTATTGAATGAAACAATTAAAACCCAGTACCAACAGGGTCTGCCTGCTAGATACCTACCAACAGTCCCTCCAAAATCCACAGGCTAGCCTGTTTTGTAAAGCTACTTAATAATTACTCTTAAACACTTCCTAGATCAAATTCCTTTTTTCAGACTATAAACAAAGATTCATTACATGAGTAATGCATATAAAGCACTTAGAAAAGCACCTCATACTTTAAATATATATATATATTACACATATATATTATATATTTTATATATATACAGTTTACAAATAATCCTGTCACCCACATTCTCTTATAGGTATGCTTCTGTGCTTCAGACAACTTACATGAGCAGACAAACTAAGGAACACAGACATCACTATGTACACCACTGGATGTTCCTGCTTTCTCCACCCCAGATCCACATATGAAATAAAACTGCCAAGGTTAATCTATGACACACACACACACGCATGGAGTCCGCACTGCTGCAATAGAAACGAACTTGCTTCCACAGTGGGTTTCTCCTGTTCTAATGAGATCCTAATCAGCTCCAATACAGGGGCCTCCTCTGCACTGCTTATTCTGTCTGCACTGCCCAGGACCACTCCTGTGGGCTCTGCTTCCCTCTGGCTTATCAAAGGATTGAGTGAGCATTTAGAGATTTTCAGCTCCCCTCTGGTCTTGTCATGTCCTTATCTGATAATAGTCTCTAACACAAAGGTCAGAGACCAAATGCCACCATTATTTGGAAATCACCTGCAGCATTCTCTGCAGGGAAACCAAAGAACAGCTTACCCCAACATGGAATCATACAATGCAGTGCCTTCATCACCTAAAGAATGAAACCCAAATTTTTTCTTTAGGACAATTAGTTGTTGTTTACAAGCTGTATCCAATACCCTCTTCCTCCTCACACTCTGTAGTTCTGTGCTAGATTTGTACCTCAAGGAGTAAAGGAAGCCCAGAACTTCATAGTACTCTGAACTTCGTTGTTCATCTTTTTTTTTTAAAGATTTATTTATTTATGCATACAAGAACTGGGGTACAGGCCAGAGGTGCGGGTGAGGGGGTGAGAGGATTCACCAGAGACAGAGTGGGGAGCAGAACAGGCAGACTGACTGACATACACTGCTGAGGGGAGCAGAGAGCGAGACAGGAGAGATCTGCTGCTGCACCGTGTGGGTCACCTCCCTGGCCGGGGATCGAACTCATGCTGTTGTAGTTGCGGATAGTTTCACTATCTGATGCTTAACCCCTTGCACCACCAGGGAGGCCCCTTGTTCATCTTATTAACGACAACAACAACAAAAAAAAACCCTCAAAATTCCTGTCTGAAGAGTTCCAAACCCTATAGTTTTGCTGAATGTGTTTCAAGTATACAATCCACCACTATACCACCTTCAACCATTAGCACCCACTCTCTCTAGATCTCTCAAAATGCACCTAGTGGTTGATAAGTCAAAGTTTTCTATCATTCTATCATTTACCCAGTAAAGGAAATCATATGGTCACACAAGGAAAAAATAAGTATATGGGTATAATCTTTTGAAAACCAAGGGTTTTTCATACCAGGCATGCACTACTACAATATAGTAACTCAAACAGAAATGTTATACAAATTTAAAAAAAGAGGATGCACCTCTAGTTACTCAACTTACAGGGCAACCTATCAGTCTGATCCTTCTACCTCACTGGTTAAGTTTTAGAAAACAATTCTGGGCACAAAGAATCTCTATAGAAACTCTAAAAACCTAAACAAAGTTGTAGTTAACAAAGACCTTCATCCTCAAACTATTTTAGTCCTTTGCTCATTTTGATGCCTCCCAGGCAGGACCACCCACCTCAAAACACTGCAGAACTCCACAAGTGAATGAGCAATCAAGGTAGACCATCTTTCCGGGAGGTACCAATGCTCATGTCTAAATCTGCTTTATTTCATAACATACCTGGTACATATAAAATAACTTCATATAATTATAAAACACAATTACAAAACACACCCTGAATCTATCTCTCAAATTAAGAAAAACATCTAATATCAGACACTTAATTTACCCAGAAAAAGAACACATACAAAAATAACAAATAGCAATTATGGAGAGATGCAAGGCACAGTATTTTATTTCCTCCTCTCAGCCTATGAGGAGGATATTCTGCCCCAATTTTACTGAGGCAAAGAGGTCAAGGGTCTGGGCCTCCCTGGTGGCGCAAGGGGTTAAGCACCACACTATGAAGCAATCCGCAGCCTCTGCAGCACGAGTTTGATTCCGGGCCCGCCAAGAAAACTCACATGGTGAAGGAGACCTCTCCCGCCTCGCCCGCTGCTCCACTCAGCAGTGTATTTCAGTCAGTCTGCCTGTGTTCTGCTCCCTACTCTGTCTCTGGTGAATCCTCTCACTCCCCTGCATCTCTGGCCTGTACCCCAGCTGTTGTATGCATAAATAAAATAAATCTTTAAAAAAAAAAAGAGGTCAAGGGTCTTGCTTAATGCCACATTAGGATGGGAGAGTCCTAGGGAATTCAGTACCTCAGGTCCAAATTTCTTCTGCTGAGGGTACCCAGCATTTTCACTGTCCAACCATATCACACTGTGCCAAAAATCTTGCCTGCCTTGACAAAAAAGCAAGGACCCTCAGTGGGTAGACCTCACCTCTTGGAGGTCATGGCCCGAAATACCAGACATGGTATGACCAGGCACTCTGAAAGAAGAGCTCTCCTTTAGAAAACGCAATACCATCTTAAAACAAGTGCTGGCAATTGCAGTATGACCTCAGCATGGCAAGTATGTTTTATTTCTTTATTTGACAAAAAGAAAACACCACTCCCAATCCTAAAACAGAGTAGTGCTCAGGCAGAAGAATAATACAGATTAGATTTTCTTCCTGTAGAAAGGTAGGAGGAAGGCAAATATCCAGGGTAACGCCAGTGCCAGCTGCTCCTTTCACAGACACTTCCACAGACGACAAAGATATCACATAAACTCAAGCACCATGGAAAGAATGGGATATTTTACTTAGAAGCTCAAGTGTAACTTCCAAACCATTCCCAAATCTACCTATCTCTATTAGATGAGAAAAGTTCTTAGCCGTCATGCACTCAATCACAGAGACCTCAAGTTGAAAAGCCCTTCACCAACTTCAGAAGGACCTAACCAGGCCTTCTCTAAAACCACCAATTGGTTCATGTATTCTTCACAAAACCTGCTAGCACAAAAGCTGATGACACATCTGGCTCCCTGTCTGAAGGCAACATCCCCCAAAAAGAAGCCTCTCACCATAAATACCTCATACATTTTTCTCCAGGGAATCACTGGCCTGGGGTCAGAAGAACTTCCTGATGAGTAAGGCAGTTTGCTATCAGGAGACAGCACCCATATCTTGAACAAACCTGTTTTTAAAAAAGCCAAGTCCCCAGTCAGGAGAATCATATTCTAGCATTTTACATCTTTAATGAGTTTACAGTTGATTTGGGCCAAAATAATTTTTTTCTAGCTTTACTGGTATATAATTGAAGGTCAAAATAAATTTTAAAAACAAGAATTTAAATCCAATTTCATTCACAAATAGACTAATCCTATGCCTCCAGTGAGACCGTACATTAGAAAGACCTACAAGGAGTACCCAGCTTCCCGTGACCAGACACTCGGCACCCCTGGGAGCAGCAGTTCTGCCTCTCCAAATATAGCCTCAGAACTGCTGCAGAAAGGTGCTCAAGGCTGCAAAGGGGTCCACAGGAATGACAAAATGAGAGGGCAGACCCAAAGACAAACAAAGTAAAGGCCCATGACTCAGACACTCCTAAACAGCAAAGGCAGCACAGCATGTAAAGAAGTGACTGCTTTCTGGGCTCCTGGCCCCTCAGCACCCAGTAACCACAGCAGACTGGACAGAAAGGCCACAGAAGGCCTGACACTGAAACGAAGGACTGTGCCCGTAGGCACAGTCCACAATGGGCCCCATTCTCCCTGGAAACTCATGGCAGGAGCAGTGGGGAGGCCAGAACATTCCTTCACCCCTTGCATGGAAGAAAAGGGCACAGGCAGCCCAGGGCACCAGAGGCCGGCATGAGAAGAAAGCATGAGCAGCCATATTCCTTTCCAGCTGTATGAATCAAAAAAGGACCCCTCCCAGGAAAACTCCAAGGGAGACCTGAAGTGTCATCAGATTAAATCCAATATATTAGATGGCCTACACAGGAATATCCTATCTGCTCAGCAATGCCCAGCCAGAAGAAAAAAAAAAACCTCAGGGCTTTGAGAGAAAGGGGCTCCCACGTGTCCTCTCAGCACAGGGCTGGTTCTCCGAGCAGAAGAATCAATATTTCCTGCTAAGGATTTCTTTCCAGAACCAAGAAATTCAGTTACTTTTAAAACTACTTTTAAAACTGGAAAAAATACATCTTCCCATTAACACAGTGTTTCTGAGTATACTGCTGACCCTTCTGACAAAATATTATGATCTTTTCCAGGTAAGCGGAAGTAACAGCTGGTAGCACAAACCCAGAGAAGGAAAAAATAAGACAGGAATTCTACTGTTATCTATTTGTGACTTTAATGAATTCTATTTTTAGATCTTTAATAAAGCGCTTCTCTTCTAGTCTCCTCCCACCAAATTTCTCTACTCAGGCTAATTCAATCTTCCAAACATCACTCTAAAGTCTAAAAATATAAGACAGGCCTCCCTGGTGGCGCACGGGGTTAAGCACCGCACTATGAAGCAATCCGCAGCTTCTGCAGCATGAGTTCGATCCCCGGCTGGCCAGGGAGAAACCCACACAGTGCAGCAGACCTCTCCTGCCTCGCCCGGTGCTCCCCTCAGCAGTATATTTCAGTCAATCTGCCTGTTCTTTTCCCTACTCTGTCTCGGGTGTATCCTCTCACCCCCCGCATCTCTGGCCTGTGACCCAGCTATTGTATGCATAAATAAATAAATCTTAAAAAAAATAAAAATATAAGACATTTATTCAGGCATGCTTAACATAACAGGTAGAGCAAGGGTGTTTTCTTCATTTTCCACAAGACTGTCAATCCCCCCCAACTAAAGTGCTACCTATAGGGTAGTCTCCAGTTTCAAAAAATAATCTAGGACCTCCCTGGTGGCGCAGGCGGTTAAGCGCCACCCTGTGAAGCTGTCCACAGCCTCTGCAGTGTGGGTTCGATCCCAGCTGGCCAGAGAGAAACCCACATGGTGTAATTGGGCCTCCCCGGTGGCGCAGCGGTTGAGCGCTGGGTTGCAAAGCTGCCTGCGGCCTCTGCGGCACTGGTTCGATCCCCGGCTGCTCCCCGGCCACCAGAGGAGGGTCCCACATGGCGCGCAGACCTCTCCTGCCGCCCGCTGCTCCCCTCAGCAGTGTACTTTGGTCCTTCTGCCTGCTCTGCTCCCCGCTCTGGCTCTGGTGAATTCTCTCACCCTCCCGTGCTTCTGACTGTACCCAGTGCATGTATAAAACGAAAACAAACAAACAAACAAATAAATAAATAAATAAAAGATGCCTCTATTTAAAAAAAGAAAAAAAAAAAAAAAAGAAACCCACATGGTGTAACAGACCTCTCCTGTCTCGCCTGCTGCTCCCCTCAGCAGTGTATTTCGTCAGTTTGCCTGTTCTGTTCCCCACTCTGTCTCTGGTGAATCCTCTCACCCTCCCACACATCTGGCCTGAACCTGGTTCCTGTATAAATAAATAAATAAATATTTAGGAAAAAAAGACAACCTACCAGCACAAGCAGGAATATACACAAGACATTCAGTGAAGCAGTCCATAGTAAAACAAGGACCCAGGAAATGGATGGTATCCTAGGTTCTGATTAATAGCCAAATCAAATGGAAATGCTATTTGGAATTCCATTATTGACTATATCATTTTTCTTGGCAAAAACTGGCTAGACAATCAACCCTGCCCTGGAGAACAATTCAGCTAATTAAAAGAGGCACTTATGGCAACCAGCACAGAGTTGGTTCACTTCTGCCATCAAAAGTATTGGGAATCTTTTTAAGTAATCCTTTATCAACCTTTGGAATGCAAGTGGGAGGTTGTTTAAAACAGAGATGATCCTAACATTTGCAAAAACAAACACCTTCCAATTCCACTACACTATTTCAATGCAGATACCAATTAGAAAGAATTCCAGCAGATTCTTCTTCATAGATTACCATACACCATATATATAAACTTAACATCCACAGAAATGAAGAGCTAATGCCAAAACAGGGAACAAGCTATGCACTGCCCACTGTTTCCTTGAATATGACACATCCTTCCCAAGTGCTTCACTCATCTACACGCTCCCCTGTGTTTAGAGTATCAAGGGCCATGACTTCCTCAGGAAGAATGAATCTGTGGCTACACATATTCCCAAAGTAAGGGAACATCACCATGGGATCTCTTTGTGGATATAAAATTTGCACACTCACACAAGTCACAGAAAAGGGACTAGTGAAAACATTCAAAAATAATACTTGGGCATCCCTGGTGGTACAAGGGGTGTAGCACAGCACTGTGAAGCTGTCTGCAGCCACTGCAGCACGAGTTCAATCCCCAACCGAGTTCAATCCCCAGCCGGGCAGGGAGCTACCCACATGGCGCAGCAGACCTCTCCTGTCTCGCCCACTGCTCCCCTCAGCAGTGTATTTCAGTCAGTCTGCCTGTTCTGTTCCCCACTGTCTCTGGTGAATCCTCTCACCACCCCTCCACACCTCTGGCCCGTACCCCAGTTCTTGTATACATAAATAAATAAATCCTAAAATAATAACAACAACACAAACCTGCCTTACTTGACATTATTGAAGTGCTCCCACAAAAATGTAAGTCACATCTCATTTTTCCAAAAGCTTTATACTTAATATTACGATAAAACTCTCAAGAGCCGGGCCTCCCCGGTGGCGCAGCGGTTGAGCACTGGGTTGCGAAGCTGCCCGCAGCCTCTGCAACGCCGGTTAGATCCCCCGCTGCTCCCCGGCCACCGGAGGAGGGTCCCGCATGGTGCGCAGACCTCTTCTGCCGCCCGCTGCTCCCCTCAGCAGTGTACTTCGGTCCTTCTGCCTGCTCTGCTCCCTGCTCTGGCTCTGGTGAATTCCCTCACCCTCCCGCGCTTCTGACTGTACCCAGTGCTTGTATAAATAAATAAATAAATAAATCTTTAAAAAAAAAAAAAAAAAACTCTCAAGAGCCTCCCTCATGATGCAAGGGGTTATGTTTCAGCACTATGATGCTTTCAGCAGCCACTGCAGGAGGAGTTCGATCCCCGCCCAGGGAGCTAGTCCACATGGCACAGCAGATCTTTCCTGTTTCACCCGCTGCTCCTCTCAGCAGTGTAACAGTCTATCCACCTGTGCTGCTCCCCACTCCATCTCTGGTGAATCCTCTTACCTCCCTGCACCTCTGGCCAAAACCCCAGCTCTTATATGCATAAATAAATAAAATAAATCTTTAAAAAAATAAAATAAAATCCCACGGTTGGGCCTCCCTGGTGGCACAGTGTTAAGTCTCAGCGATATGAAGCTACTGGCAGCCAAAGCAACACAAGTTCGATCCTGGGCCAGGGAGCTAACACACAAGGCGGAGCAGCAACCCTCAGCAGTGTATTTTAGTCAATCTGCCTATTCTGCTCCCAGCTCTGTCTCTGGTGAATCCTCTTACCACCACTCCCCCCCTCCCGCACCTCTGGCCTACAGGTCTTGCATACATAAATAAATAAAATAAATCTTTAAACTAAAATAAAATTCCATGGTTAATCATTTGCTGAGAATGGGATTACTCAGAACCTTTCAATTTTACAGAAAACTCTCTTTTTGAAAACCTTTACCTTACCTTCTAGTGCTATGCGGCTTTAATAGTCTTATCTTCCTGGAGAGCAGAGGCCCTGCAGGAAAAGAAGGAACCAATATTGGTGAATGCCCACAACCAAAATACAATTACTTCAACGACCAACTCCAAAGGAAGTGGGGAATGCGACCCAGTCTCTAGCCCACACTGCCAATTAGTCATCCGTCTTCGTCAAAGGGCCAACCCAGGACCAAAAATTATAAAGTTTCAAATACATAAAATAAATTCCAATGTCTAAAATTTTGGCAGCAGTATTATTGAAAACAATTAGATCAAGAAGGTACAACTGAGAAATAAAACCTCAACTACTAAATGCACAGGATAAAGACATGCTGTACAGGATAAAGACATTCAGTCATAAAAGTGATATTTATATTCAACTTATTGTTCCCACTAGAATTCTGGTTTTAAAATAGAAATATAAACACACTGCTACAGTTCCATTCAGATTTCATTTACTCAACAGAGAATGCTAAACAGCCTCACCGACTCAGACACCCTCAGTCATACAATTGCATCCATCTTTCCACTCTTGACGCAGAGCAAGGCTAAGAAAATGCACAGTTAGGGGCCTCCCTGTTGGCACAAGGCATTAAGTCTCAGCACTATGAGGCTATCAGCAGCCACTACAGTAGGAATTTAATCCCCGCCTAGGGAACTAACCCACATGGCAGAGCAGAACTCTCCTCTATCACCTGCTGCTCCCCTCAGCAGTGTATTTCAGTGGATCTGCCTGTTCTGTTCCCCACTCTGTCTCTGGTGAATCCTCTCACACACACCCCACACCTCTGGCTCACACCCCAGCTCTTGTATGCATAAATAAATAAAATAAACCCTTAAAAAAAAATAAAGCAACAGCACAACAACATCAGCAGAAGCACAGAAACACATGGAGTATGGAGAAAACTTACTCCAGAAAAGGAGGGAGAAATCCTTGACCAACACACTAAAGAACATACTACTTGAATTTATTCTCACCTGAGTTCCCTTTAATTTCAATACTCTTTAGTCCCCATCTGGGTTCTCTCAACATGCTCACACCAGCATTTCTTACTTCTCTGATACTCTGGAAGCTTCCAGCCCCCAAGCAGTAACACTCTGCAGTGCTCAAATCTAAACAACACACAGGGAAACCTGGCTATTTAGTCAAACTACCCATCACTGACTTCCTATGAAAGCTATAAAAAAGGCATGCCTCACTCTTGTACTTGTCCATCCACTAAAATGGTCTTGTCACCACTTACCATTCTCCTAGGTTAGTTGTGCAGCTCTTATCAAGAAAGTTATGACCAAAAAGACAAACACATGTAAAGGGGCTCTGACTCCAGATCACCATGGGTCCCCCTTAATTTGCCGTGAATAGGTCAAGTCTATGAGCCAATGGCAATTTTTCAATCAATCCAGCCTAAGGCCACATTAGCCCATCATGATTTTTTTTTTTTTTTTTTTTTTTTTATAGAGGCATGCTTTATTTATTTGTTTGCTGGTTTGTTTGTTTGTTTTTGTTTATACATGCACTGGGTACAGTCAGAAGCGCGGGAGGGTGAGAGAATTCACCAGAGCCAGAGCGGGGAGCAGAGCAGGCAGAAGGACTGAAGTACACTGCTGAGGGGAGCAGCGGGCGGCAGGAGAGGTCTGCGCGCCATGTGGGACCCTCCTCCGTGGCCAGGGAGCAGCCGGGGATCGAACCGGCGCCGCAGAGGCCGCGGGCAGCTTCGCAACCCAGCGCTCAACCGCTGCGCCACCGGGGAGGCCCTAGCCCATCATGATTTTTAATCTCCCAAACTGTAGACATTTTAATACACATTGGTCCCCTATCCCACCAAATGGGTCCACAAATCATGAATTCTCCTTCATAAGTTCACCGGCTCCTCACTATTACTCTCTGCCATCCTGGCCTTCAATTACACCCCTGAGAGTTTCAAAACTGGTCTCCTGGCTTCTCATCCCTTCCTATCAGGAGCACTACCTTACCCTGAACTTCCAGGAGCTACCCCACTGGCCCAGCTCAGTCTGTTGCCCCACTTTCCCCCAGAGGACACTTCCTGTGCCTCCAGCCTGTCCACAAGTTGTCCTCAGACACAGCCTAGTCTTCGAGCCCCCAGTGGCCTTTCCAGTTCACCCAACCAGTCCCTAGTCTTCCCTGTCTGCCTCAAAGACTCATGCTTTCTCTTTCTGCAAGATAGGGATCCTTCTCTTAATTCTGAGCACTTGACTGATGTCACCTCACATCCACCTCTTTTCACTATCCGTACCTGCCCCTTCCATTCAATGATAGATTGGAGACCCAATCTCCTTAGGTTACTTCAGCATGGTGGCCAGAGCAACCAGTACAGACCCCAGGAAGGCACTGGCAAACACTTATTTCTGAGAATGGTCCCTCAAAAACTTATTCCTGTGCAGTCCCTCAACATCTCATCCAAATATATCACCCCAGCATTCTGCCTACCTGGGCATGGTCTTTGCCAGAGAAGCACTCAACCAAGGCCACCATTACTAATTTGATACAACACAAATGAAGATGGGTACAGACAAATGTTCAACAAGGGTTCAAATCCTGGCTGCCACATGATGACAGCTGTGCGACATTAGGAACATTTCTTCATGTGTGAGTCACTTTCCTCAGTCAGTATAAAGGATTCTCATAAGTATTAGAATGGTGCATGTAGGGGGCCTCCCTGGTGGCACAAGGGGTTAAGCATCAGCACTAAAGCTATCTACAACTACTGCATCACGTGTTCCAACCCAGCCAGGGAGGTGACCCACATGGCGCAGCAGACCTCTCTTGTCTCGCCTACTGCTCCCCTCAGCAGCAGTGTATTTCAGTCAATCTGCCTGTTCTGCCCCCCACTCTCTCTGGTGAATCCTCTCACCCACCATGCACTTCTGGCCTGTGCCCCAGTTCTTGTATTCATAAATAAATAAATCTTTATTTAAAAAAAAAAAGAATGGTGCATGTAGAGCAGAAACACAGAAGGCACTTGTCTAGCTGATGTCAGTCCATCACATCACTGACCCAAGAGAGCAGGAAAAGCAGAACAGTGTGAGGTAAAGGACTGAATATTCGCTCATCTGTCTCAACAAGAGTGAACAGTGAACACACATCTACTCTGCAAAGTTTATACCAATCATGCCCCAAATTTAAGTGAGATAAAAGCTTTTATCAATCAAGCGCCATGCCTAAAAGCAAACAAACAAACAAATAAACCCAGTCTAAGTAGTCCCAGAGTCCTTCTAAGCCCCACCATTCTCAACTCAATATTTAACAGACAGCAGGAAACTTACAGAAAAGGTGATTTAAATCTTTGGTTCAATGTTTAATCTTCTGGCCCACACACTTCTGAATGCTGGCTCCTCCCCCACCCACAGCTTGGCATCCCCTCTGTTCAATCTTTTCAGCCTCTCTTCTCAGATGACTCCTCATACCTCCTCTACTGGCTGACTTTACAGCTAGAGGTCCTAACACCCTCAGCTCTCCCTGCCTTTACCTACATGACCACCAGCAAGATTTTTCCAAACACAGCTCTGAACCAAGTCATTCCACTGAATAAAAGACTTCCCAGGCTCCAGTACACTTAATATGAAGTCTGAACTCCTGCGCACATCAAGAAAGGCCCAGGATTCCCACCTGTCAAGCTGGAGTACTCACAGGTGCTATTTTAGGCACTCATGTCTATGTGGTTCCTTATGTTTGGACTTTGCTGTCCCCCAGCTAATTCCTGCTGGCTCTGAAATCCCCAGTTCAGGAATTCCCTCTCTCCTCAGGCTCCCAAAGCACCAAGTGAGCACACCTAGTGGGCAGACACAATCAACCACAGCTTCCCCAATCCCAGCTGAATTCCTCAAGGACAGAACCAGTCTCTCTTATATGGGCCTCTGAACCTACTACAGAATTTGGCAAGTAGTAAAGCTGAGTATTTGTTAAGTTAATAAAATGCATTTTGCCAACTCAATTTTTCAGAACAGTGAAGACTTGCCCCGTGCTTCTTTCCATGTTCCAACCAGGTATTTGTTGCCCCTATAATACTACCTACCCCTACTTTCATATAACATTCCACAAACCTTGAAACAGCTCATATTGTGCAAGAAATGCATTCCTCATATTTGGAACTCCAAAAACTCCTCTACCTCCTTAAAAACAGACATCATGAGCTATCCTATTATTCGTTGGATCCAAGGCAAAGTTCAATTCAACTTCTCCAAATTCAAGCTATAGATTTGTGTCTTCATGGGTGAATTTTTTTAAAAACAGGGACAAAATCATGAACAACAAAATCTTTGAACACGAAGTAACTGATAAAGCTACTTCATCAGTAATTCTATTCCACATACACCAGACTCCGAAATACCTGGTAGCACATCCAACTCTTTATCTGGACAAACGTCCTATAAACACCACCCTCCCGGCGCGAAGTCTGGGTTCCACGCCAGGAATCACTTCCACTCGCTTATTTAGGAAACAACCGGACGGGCTCTTAAGTTAGAACTCTAGGCTACAAAGGTGCTGCCCCAGGCTCTAGCTCTCACTAAGGAAAATCTTCTTGATCACTGTTGCAACTAACGCTGAAGTCAGTTTACAAAACCAAAAAAGCTTCAAGTCATAGAAACTAAATCCTGCATTTCAAATTAAGTTTAGATGAAATCAACTTCGAATTGATGGCATAAGGATTCTAACCCGAGAGAGCATTTCTCTGGGGACATTTCCAAATATATCCACGGGTGAATTTGGCTTTGGAAACACCAGTGAAAAGGTGAAAAGGTAGTAAGTTGGTTTCCAAAGAAGCGTAAGGGGGGAAGAGGTTCAAAAGAGCTCAGGACCCAGCGGCTGCAGTGTCCCCGCCCCGGGCCAAACAGTCTCCGGCTCCAGCCCGACCGGGCCGCGCGACCCTCTCCGCCAGCCCGGGAGGCAGCCCGCAGGCCCCACACGCCCGCGGCCGACGCGCAGGCCCGGCGTTCCCAGGAGCGCGGGGCGGGCTGAGGCCTGGCCCCTCGCCGAGGCGCGCAGCCCGGCCGGGCCCCTGTTCGCCCCGAGCCCTCGCCAGAGCAGCGAGGAAGAGGCGGCTCTGCCCAGGCCACGCCGCCGCCTCGGCCGCAAGGACGTCCGCGACGGTGTCCCCGCCCCGGCCAAGCAGCGAGCAGCAGCAGGTGTTCCTCGGGAGGCTCGGACGGCGACGGGGATGGGGGCCCGGGCGGCCAGCTCGGCGGCAGGGGTCGGCCGGCCCACTCACCGAGCGCCGGCGGGCGGGCCGCGGCAGGTGCTTCCTCCTCCCGACTGCCGGAGGCGGCCGCCGCCGCGCCGCCGCTCCCCGGGGACTCGGCGCGAAGCCGCCGCCGCCGCCGATCCCGAGGAGCGCCGCACCGCAGCCACCGCGCGAGCACGTACCGGGCGGTGAGAGGGCGCCGAGCGCGAGGGCGGGGCGCGCGGCCGGAGCCTAGCAACCGCCTGACACGCGAGTGCCGCAGCCAATCCCGCGCCCAGCTCCGCGCGGCGCCGACCGGCAGTCCGCGCGACTACCGCTTCTGCCTGCGTCGGCCGCCCCGCAGCGCGCCGCACCCGCGCGCAGGCCCCGCCTCCGCCCGCGCAGCGCTGCTCATTGGCCCGCCACGCCCCGGCCCGAGGACACGCCCCGTCCTGGAGGCCCCGCCCCGCGGCCTGCCCGGTCTGTCCCCGGGACACGCCCCGACCCCGGGTCGCCCGGGGAGTTCAGGATCGAAGTGGAGGAGGGGCGCGTTGGCCTGAGAGGCGTCGGGCCAGCCCGGGGTGGTCACGCTCGAGAACTGGCCCCGCCACCATTGGCCACCCATCTACTGTGTTCGACTCACTTCTCTCGCACGCAAGGCAAGGGCTGTTTGTAAGCTCTCAAAACAACCAGCAAGCGTCCTTTATATTGCGGAGGATGACGGTCTTGTTGCCCGGCCCTTACAGGGATGGGGAGACCGAGGCGAGGGAGTGACTGACTCTGTGGTCCTAGGCCCCTGCTGGCGGGGCGCCCCAGGACTAACCCTTGTCCCCTCCCCCTAACACCGGAATCCGGAATCCGAGCCTCCTCGGCCAGCTGCCTAAAATAGCTCTGACCCGCTGGCTCCAGTCACTCACTTCTTGTGGCCCGCATTCTTTCTGAGAGTGGGGGAGTAAGGGACAGGAGCTACTCTAGAGATCCTTTAGGGGTAGGATCCTAAAGAAGAGCGCCTTCACCTCTCCCCTCCTCCCTCCTGTCCCCCACCACAGGGCTACCTGGGGCCGGTTAAAGGCCTGGTACCTGACAACTAAAGGAACTGAGCCGTTTCTGCAGGAGTCTGGGGATGGGACGCGTGGTGGTCTCTGCTCCCTGTGTCAGCCCCTGCACAGGATATGCCTATTCCCTCCTGTGGCCGGCCTGGAATTGCCATGAACACATTGTAAACACAACTAGTTGCTCGGATGGAGATGGGGAGGCCTCCCCTCTCTGAACTCCCAGCATCCAGATAGTTCTGGGGATCTCTGCTTTCTCCACTCCTTAGAAGCATCTGGGAGAACCACACATTTCAGAGAGAGCAGAAGGAAATTCTCCATGTCCCAAATACACATATATTTAAATGCTACAAAGCTCATTCACATAGCTTA
Organism: Talpa europaea; assembly: GCF_964194135.1. NCBI lineage: Eukaryota > Metazoa > Chordata > Mammalia > Eulipotyphla > Talpidae > Talpa > Talpa europaea. The sequence continues at coordinate 70,827,193 of NC_140078.1, forward strand.
GAAAAGAAAAACCTGGGGCCTCGCTGGCACAAGGGGTTAAGCACAGCACTGTGAAGCTATCCACAGCCTCTGCAGCACAGAGTTCAAACCTGGGCAGCCAGGGAGCTGACACACATGGCATAGCTGACCTCTCCTGTCTGGCACTGCTCCCCTCAGCAGTGTATTTCAGTCAGTCTGCCTGTCTGTTCCCCGCTCTATCTCTGGGGAATCCTCTCACCACCACCACCACCACCACCACCACCACCCACCTCTGGCCTGTACCCCAGTTCTTATATGCATAAACAAATCCTTAAAAAAAAAAAAGGGGGAAAGGCCCCAAATCATCCCTTAGATGTTAAAACTGAAAGATTAATGACCTCTCAAACCTAGCTCTCAAATTCTGCTTTGAAAAGGCGAAGAATGCAGAAAGTTAGAGTCTCTAAACAAAATGAGTGAATTTTCTTATTCACTCCTTCAGTTTATAGAGTCTCTTCCCCACCCCCAAACACACACACAATAGGCACTGCTTTGCAGCCCTAGATTCTGCTAGGTATTTTAGTATCTAGGTAGGTAGGTAGGTAGGTAGATAGATAGATGATACTCTATATCTATATGTATATATTATATGTGCATTGTATTATATGCATGTATATATGTATATGTGTGTATATGTATATATGTATGCATGTGTATATATTTATATATGTACATATAGTGGATACTGGCCTCATGAGACACCTCCCTCCTGCCATCTGCACAGAATATACTCACCACTCTTCGTTCTTCACTGACCATCCACGGATGTGAGAGTAGCTCCCCTTCTTCCTTTCTGGCATTGGACTTGCTAGGTGAGACACCAAACTTCATTCTGGCCTGCAAGGACCCAGCATCCCATGCCCAAGCAAAGCTCTAAGGGAGGATCTCCATTTCAGCTACCAGAAAGTGCAATAGGGCCCTATTGCCAGAAGGTGCAGTAGGGCCTTCCCCATCCTCGAAGGGTACGACAACCAGAATTAGCCTGAAGTCCTTACAGCCAAATCCTGTCCCTACCTCTCCAAGTTGGGTCAGTTGGAGGTTCTGTAGCCCCAGACTGGCCCTGATGCTCTCTCCCTCCCCTGCCTCCAACCTTGGCAGACCTCTCCTGTTTTCCTCTGCCCAGGCCAAAATAACTCTGACCTCTGGCCTTATTGCTCTTTTTCTTCTTTTTTGTCTGGAATTATTCCTTTGGACCTTAGCATGTAGGAGACCTGGCTGGTCAGAGCTGGACCAACTTTTTGGGGGTTAACCAGCCCCCTCTTGAGCACAACCAGTCCCCATGGAGCCCATAGCAAAGTAAAAAGTGAGGACAGCTGTCTTCATGTGTCCCTAGGTTGGGTGGGGGCTGTATCATGAGAGTCAAATCCTTTTATCTTCCAGGAAACTGAACAACCCACCCCAGGTATCAGCCCCAAATCACCAGGGCTCTCCTTTAGGAACCATTCTGGAATCCCAGCGGGGTCTAGGCCATCCTAAATCAGGCTTGTTGCTCACAGCCAGTTGGAAGATACCAAGAGCTACTACTCTGAGGTTCCATGTGGTGTGAGCCTGGGTAGAACTAATCAGGAGATCATGGAGAATGGTGTTCTTCAAGCCCAATGGTTTCTTCTGCTTCCTCCACTTAGACCAGGAAATCTTCTCATTAAGGTTTGTCTCCCCCATTGGAGCATGAACTCTTGAAGCCAGAAACCAATCAGCTTTGTCACTCATTTCAACCATCACCTAACAGCCTACACATAGCAGAGGCTCAATTTCTGTCTGGAAAAGAAAGAATCGGGGAATGCTACATGCCTCACTTCCACTTGCTGGAAATCATCCCTAAGGGTCCAAGCCCTGAGCAAAGCCCAAGTGCTTACTTGGGGTTGATGTGATTTATGTTAAAGACCTTGGTTTTAACTCATACAAAATTCAACAGACACCTACATGGACCAAACTTCCCTCTGGTCTAGGGATTCCAGGACTTCTTACTCTGGTATATTCCCAAGGGCTAAACTCCAGTGCCCAGCCTCAGACTCTTTCAGTCCGAGGGAGGCCCCAGCTGCTGATTTTGTCCCAGGCTAATGGAGAGGGACAGGAGTTAGAGCTGGCTGAGGGTGGAGGCTCTTAATCCAAATGCAGAGCCTTCAGGTCTGCCTGGGGGCAATGGGCTGACCAGCAAAACCAGCCAAGTCAGGGCAAGGGAGGGGTCCCTTTTGTCTGGATTTAACAGAAGGCAGTTTGTCTGGCAATTCTGGCAGAAAGAAAGGGCTGATAAGTTCATCCGGGAGAAACTGCCAGCAGGCGTGTTTGTGGGTCACCACCAGCCTTCCAGAAACCAGTTCCTTCCTTTACAGGGCCCTCAACTTCCAGACCCCTTCAAAACATGTCTGATATATGGGCCTTCCTCTGTTAGCCAGGCAATAATCTCCACCTCTAGCCCTCCAGAGACAGGGCACAGGAACTCCATAGGAAGGGTAAGTGTTAGTTATATGAATATAAGTCCCTTCTTCCCCCTGGACAGACACATGTCCACTGACTCCTCCATCAGCCACATTCCACTCCCTGCTAACTCTGAGATAAGACAGTCCCCCAAGGTCGACTTTGGGTGACTGTTCTCAAAACACTGGATTTGTAACCTTGAATACTGGACTAACGCCAAGATTAGGTCTGGTCTGACCTGGCAGCCAATGGAAGCAAGCAAAGCTGAGGAGCAAACTTGCTAATTCTCTTTGGTAGCTGACCAGCAAGCCCCTAAACATGGAGTTTTAGGGGAAGCCACCTACACTAATCTGGTTCAACTGGATTGAGAGGCACTTCTCTGTTCTTAATCATATGTCCATGCCTGGCTCAGGGCAAGGTCAGAGGCTCTTCCAGTGCAGAGATGCCTTTTATTTCAGAGCTGACCTGTCTCATCAACCTGGGGTCCCCTTGGAGTCCCCTCAGTCAAGATACATGGATGGGCTACCAAACAACTGCTGATTCTGACTCTGTTATTAAGGCCGACAGGAAAAAAAAAAAGTCAAGGGTCCTCCCTGGTGGCACAGAGGTTGAGTCTCAGGGCACTGTCAGGCTTTTGCCAGCCTGGGTTCTGATCCCCAGGTAAGAGCTAACCCACATATATAGCGCAGCAGGCCTCTCCCGTCTCACCTGCTGCTTCCCTCAGCAGTGTGTTTCAGTGGATCTGCCTGTTCTGCTCCCCGCTCTGTCTCTGGCAGGTCCTTCTCAGACTTCCCCCAACAACACCTCTAGCCTGTGCCCCAGTGCTTGTATGCATAAATAAATAAATCTTTAAAAAAGAAATAAAGGTTAAAAGAAAGGGGGGGAAGACAGTAAATAATCAGATAGTTATAAAGGGGGCCAGGGAAAGAGATCAGGATGTACTGGGTGTTATAGTTCATCTGAGAAGTCCTCCCTTGGAAGGGAGGACTGCAGGAGGTGAATGAGAAAGTTCTGGGACTTCTTAGGAAAGAGAGGAACAAACCTAGGGAATGGTCTGAGTGAAGGCAGAGGAAGAAGTGCTCAGGCGTGGGGAACCCTGAATATTGCCATGGCCTAAGCAGTGAACGGAACAGAGATGGTGAGAGGGCAGGCCCTGGGGCTGGATTTAACCAGGCAGGGTTTATGAGACGTATAGGATCCCAGGAGCAAGGGTCAAGGAAACTAAAGGGGGATGAAATGAGAAAGGGAGTAGGGAAGTGCCCTCAGGCCTCCAGGAAGGAATGTAGCTTGGTAAGGAGAGGGGGGGTGGGGGGGCCTAGGAGCCCCTCCTTCCCCTGGTAGGTGGAGAAAGAGAAGCGTGAGAGCAGGCAGGTGTAGGGCAGAGATGGGGGTCCTGCGGGGGAGGGCACTGAAGTCAAGTCAGAACAAGCATCTAGAGAGAAAAGGTATCACTTTCCCTGCCTCCACCTTCCCCCAGGAATGTAAAGAGGAGGTAACCTTCCTTCCAGCCACAGAGGACGAAGCCATATGGGGGAGGGGATGTCCCTGTGGTGGGAAGAAAGACTCCCCTGTGCTCAGGCAGCTCCTGGTATGTGCCATAAATAAAATAAATCTTTAAAAAAGAAATAAAAATTAACAAAGGAAAGAGGGGGAAAGACAGTAAATAATCAGATAGCTTTGGGAGAGACAGTCCACCAGAGAGGGCCTAGCACCTACCCCCTGGGAAAAGGTGGAATTAGGGAGAGAATGGGGGAGGAGAGAAAGGTCTGCCCCAAATCAGTTTCTAAGACAAGCCATAGACAGGAAGGAGGGGAGATCAGGTGGGGTGTTACCTGGCAAGCATGTGAGGCCTCAGCTGGCTACCCCAGCCATCTTCCTCCTGCTCTTAGGGCTGGTGACCTTTAAAGGTCCCTCCCTGACTGCCATCACCTGTGAATGGCAGGAGCCGGTCTTTGTTCATCAGGAGGGTTCAGTACACTGTAACTGATAAAGGAGCCCAGGGACTAGGAAGATCTGGAATGGAAAAGACTGGAGGCTGGACTCAGAATAGGCCCTCAAAGTAAAAGAGACCCCAGGTTGAAGCCAGGGCTGAGGGCCTCTGGGGCGCAGCATGGCTGGATGCAGACATGGTGAGGGGTTTTTCAAAGGCCCTGAAATGTCTCAATGGCCATACATAGAACTTCTCATGACTTGTGAAGAGTTTTTCCAGAAAAGAAACATTTCATCTCTACCTCCCCATTCCCATCTCTGTGTCCCCAAGCACATGAAGGAAAGTGGCAACAGGTACAAAACAAAGATGGGACAGGTAGGTACAGCAGAAGCAATGCTGCACTGAAGCCTTGGCCTCAGAGTCAAGGCCCAGCAGCTTCTCACCCCATGTTGGGGGACTCTAGGAAGGAAGGCTGACCCCAGCTGACCCTCTGCCTTCCCTCTGCCTGAAACTCCCCTGTACTCACCTGCTGCCTGGGGCCTTCAGGGATTGGTTCAATATAAGCACCCAGATCTTGGTGCTTGAGAAGGGCAGAGAAGTGGGAGCCCACAGGCCTTGCTTGTTACTGTGCCTGCAACCACTAGGGCCAGCCTCACCAGTAAATCCCCTCTGCTCCAGGAGGCAGGCCTACTCACCCTCACAGCGGATGTTACTAGTGGGGTGCTCAGGGTCCAGGTCCTGAGGACTGGGTGCACACAGGCAGGGGCTCTGGTGCCTGCCTCTGACTGACTTGGGTAAACCTTCTCTAAACCCTTTCCTTCTCTCACCCTCTGGGCCAGAGCTTTCCGAAAAGCCTATGCTTATTTACTCTTTCCTAGGAGAAGGACCAGGACACAGGTGCAGATAAGGTGCTGAAGGGGGGGGTGGGGTAAATGGAAAAAAACCAAGGCAGATACCAGGGTGGGGGAAGGTCCCTAAAGAGTCCTGAGAGAAGCAGTACAGCCCAAGTGGATGATCTTTGGGGAACCACTGAAAGGGAGAGGAGAGCACTTAGCTCTCCTGGTTCCCATCCCCTACCTCCCCCCACACACACACTTCCCTCCCTGAGGAATTCTAGTTGCATCAGAATACACAGGGGCCAAAAAAAAAAAAATTTAAAAAAGAAGAAAGCAAGAAGGAATGCTGGAGAGCCAGGCTGGCTGGCAGATGCTTCCCCTCCCCCAATGCCCTCCCTTCCTCCCCCACTTGCTCTCCACCTCCTTTCCCATGACCCTGCAGCGGGGAGCTCCCTCACCTGTTGCTGCCCAGGCTTCCCCCACCACCCTCACCCTTCCGGGCCAGCAGCTGTTCCCAGACAGCTGGATCAGAATGGGACACTGACTCCTTCACCCCTGCCTTGATGACCCTGCTGGCCCACCCACAGCCCTGTCTTTCAGATGTCATTGACCACAAATCCTGGAGACCCACCACAGCTGTGGGCAGCCTGTACCCCCAGAAGAAGCAACAGCTGCCGCTGTTCCCAGGCTTCCTCCAAAGTCAGCTGGAGGGCCAGGTGCTAGCCGCTACCCTGCACATCCCTCTTGCCCACTTGGGTTTCTTAGCACTTCTTTCTGCCAGAACTGTGGCCTGAAGGGAAGACAGGCAATGTGGTCCTGTCCTCAGCTGAAGACTGCCTGCAGCGTCACCACCTGCCTTCCCTCTGCCTTCCCTCTGCCTGATTACTCCCACAAATCAATAGTGTTAAGATCCTACCTAGGGAAGGTTAGGATGGTTAATGGCCACCCTAGTCTTCATAAGCCAGAGCTAAGTCCCAAACCCAAATCTACCTGTGATCCTAGCCTGCTCCAAATCCTGCCTGACTTCCCACTTCACCCTGACCTGCCTGGTTGGGTGTCTCCCTTCCAACTTAGCCTACTCCTCAGCTCTCCACTTCTCCCTCTAGATCTCCACTTTCTCTTCTCTAAGTTCCTCTTTACCCCAGTTTTTCTTTGCATGTGACCCCAGCCACATTAAGTCTCTTTACATGTCAGGTGTCTGCCAGGTCCCCTCAAGCCTACCCTTGTAAGATATTTCCTCCTGCTTGGCCTACTTCATTCCTGCTCATCCCCTGTTTTATTTCCAGGCAGGGGAGAATATCCCCACTCTGCTTAGTCCACCACATAACTATGGCTTATTTATAGTTTATCCTTAAGGCAGAGTGGAGGGGGCCTCCCCTGATGGCCGGTGGTTGAGCACCCGGCTGAGCAACCGGCTCTGCAGTGCCGGTTCAATCCCCGGCCCCTGGCAAGGGTCCCACATGGCGCGACAGACCTCTCCTGCCATGCCCACTGCTCCCCTCAGCAGTGTATTTCGTCACTCTGCCTGTTCTGTTCCTCACTCTGGCTCTGGTGAATTCTCTCACCCTCCCGCGCTTCTGACTGTACCCAGTGCTTGTATAAATAAATAAACAAATCTTAAAAAAAAAAAAAAAGAAAGAAAAGACAGAGTGGAGGACCTGTGTCTACCTATTCCCCTCGTCCGACATGGAAACCTCTACACTTGAGGCAGGGACTGGCATCTAGAAGGTATCCAATAAAATTAGAATAAACATTTGATTGTAAATGAAACCTTTTGGGGGCCTTAAATCTGTGCTGGAGACTTGTAACCTTCTGGAAAAATACTGTCCCTCCCCCACAACACCAGAGAGTCCAGTTGGCATCTTGGAGCCCAAATTCCATAAGTCAACATTGCCTTGAGGAACTTTCAGCCACCTGCAGAATAAATGTAAGGCCCACCCTACACCACCCTGGGCTGAATTGTTATTATTCGCCCTGTGCTATGGATGAGAAGATTGAGGCCCAAGGGTTAAGTCACTAACCAGAGGGCACATAGAAAGTGGTTAAGCTGTGGATCTATGTTCATGTTTATAACCTTCACTACGCCTGGCTCACTGATGCTTGCTGAGTGAACAAATGAATACAGTCACATAAACTATAAACTGCCAGGACTCATTCACCCCTGGGGTCCAGGTCACAGAGGCCTTGTGCTCAAAAGAAACTGGCTGGTCTCTCTCTGTCTCCTTCCCCACTTACGCACATGGCCATTAACCATCCTAACCTTCCCTAGGTAGGATCTTAACACTATTGATTTGTGGGAGTAATCAGGGAGAAGTGAAGGAAGGAAGAGACTAAGGGCAAGTTCAGTGAAGAAAACGCAGAGGTCTCCTGGCCAGCCAATCCCTTTCAAAGAGCAGCAAAAAAAAAACAAAACAAAAAACAAAAAGAAAAAGAAAAAAAGTAATAATAAAGAACACAAAGAGCAGCAGAAAGGCCTGGGGGATAGGGGTTGGACAAAGGTCTTCTCAAGGTGGCCTGCTTCTGCAGTTCTGGTCTTTAAATCTAATCCATTGCAGTCTTTAATTTTAAAGGGCCTGGGTTCAATCCCAGCCAGGGAGCTAACCCCCATATGGCGCAGCAGACCTCTCCTGTCTCGCCCGCTGCTCCTCTCAGCGGTGTATTTCAGTAAATCTCTCTGTTCTGCTCCCTATTCTGTCTCTGGTGAATCCTCTCACCTCCTGCACCTCAGCCTCGGCCTATACCTCAGTTCTTCTACACATACACACACACACACACACACACACACACACACACACGCAAAGGGTGAGGACTGGACGGAGGTAGGGGAAGTAGCCAAATCAAATCACAAAGCCCTTTATTGAGTACCTAGTCTGTTCTCATACTTGCAAGAAGGCCAAAGGCAGAGAACTAGAAGTCATAGCCTGAGCAACTGAGAAGTATACGTTCTCATTCCTCAGTGGAGGAACAGCACAGCAAAAAAGGTGAGGGGAGTCAGGCTGCCTGCCCTGACCTCAGGAAGTCACCTGGAGGAGAGGTCACTGCAGTTGGGTCATTGGAGGGGAATTTCCTGCTGGCTGGGTGAATCCCCAGGGGTGATTGAGCAGAAGCAGAGCCTGTCCAGGCCTGACCGGAGTGAGACAAGAGTAGGACAGAGGTGACTGAGGGAGCAGGCCCCAAGCGGGCAGCCTAGACTTTGCTGGAACTTGCCTGAGTCTGAGCATAATGATCTGGAGTGTGGGCCAAGCAGGAGAGCCCAGGGAAGCAGTTAGGGGAACTGACAAGATAGCCAGCTGGACAGCCTCTTGCTGGTGCTGCATTACCCAACACTAGAGTCATCTCGTTTCAGATTCCTTTCATAATAGGATAAAATGTACCAACAGGGAGACCCGGACCCTGGTGGAGTGACTTCAGCAGCATGACAGTGGGTCCCAGGAAAGCCAGGGAAACACAAGCATTCTTTGGCTCCCTGTCCCCAGCAGCTGCAGGAAGCTGCTTCAAGCTCCCAGCTGTGCCGGGCAGCTCCCAAGGACTGGAGAAAGTTTTATTTTCTGCCTTCTTCCTGATTGGACACACAAAGTCCTCAATGGGGGCAGCTGAATATTCCACCATGGTAGGACCCAAGAGAGGTGGTGGAGCTGCCAAGAGACAATTGGGAAGGCAGTCTAGGGCCTGTCTGGAAACGGAGCCTGGGAAAGGGGTGTCTTGGGTTCATTCCCTGTGATAAGGTCCCCAACCTTTTTTACCTCCATAATCTGAAAAAAACTTGATATGTGCCCCATAAAAAAAGCACTCCCTAGGGGGCCTCCCTGGTGGTGCAAGGGGTTAAGACACAACCTATGAAGATATCCCAGCCACTGCAACAGGAGAGTTCTATCTCCAGTCAGGAAGCTACCCACATGGCCCAGCAGACCTCTCCTGTTTCACCCGCTGCTCCCCTCAGCAGTGTATTTCAGTAGATCTGCCTGTTCTATTCCCCACTCTGTGTCTGGTGTATCTTCTCACTGCCTCCCACGCCTCTGGCCTGTACGCCAGTTCTTGTAGGGCCTCCCCTAGGGCCTCCCCGGTGGCACAGCGGTAGAGTGTTGGGTTGCGAAGCTGCCAGCAGCTTCTGCAGTGCCGGTTCGATCCCCGGCTGCTCCCCGGCCACCAGAGGAGGGTCCCACATGGCGCGCAGACCTCTCCTGCCGCCCGCTGCTCCCCTCAGCAGTGTACTTCGGTCCTTCTGCCTGCTCTTCTTTATTTATTTATTTATACAAGCACTGGGTACAGTCAGAAGCGCGGGAAGGTGAGAGAATTCACCAGAGCCAGAGCAGGGAGCAGAGCAGGCAGAAGGACCGAAGTACACTGCTGAGGGGAGCAGCGGGCGGCAGGAGGGGTCTGAGCAACATGTGGGACCCTCCTCCGGTGACCGGGGAACAGCCGGGGATCGAACCAGCGCCGCAGAGGCTGTGGGCAGCTTCGCAACCCAGAGCTCAACCGCTGCGCCACCCGGGAGGCCCATAAATAAATCTTTTTAAAAAATCCCTATACACACAGTCTTGCCTATAATTTAAAAGAGTCACAGAACAGAAAGTCCTGTAGCCCTCACTGGCCCTCTAGGCTAAGACCCCCTATAGTGGGCCTAAGGTCAAAGAAATTCCAGTCTCATTCTGGACCAATTGTCTGTAGGTCATGGAGCAGCTTCTGGCAGGCTTGACTTGCACTACCCTCTAGAGCAAGGGGCCCACCCCTTCTGCTGCCTCCTTGGAGCTACTTCAAACCATCCTACTGCAGACAGTAAAATGAAGAGCAGGTGCAGACCTAGCTGGGAATCTAGACCTGCGCTCACCAGGGCTGGGCTGCCCCACTCACACTAGGCTTCCTCAGATTTCCAACAATATCTGTGACCAGCCCCCCCTACCTTCTGCTAATCTAACCCATGCAAATGGGTCTGGTTGCCAACTTGTGAGCCTGTGGGAACTTTTTTTTTTTTTTTAGAGGCATGTTTTATTTATTTGTTTGTTTTTGTTTATACATGCACTGGGTACAGTCAGAAGTGCGGGAGGGTGAGAGAATTCACCAGAGCCAGAGCAGGGAGCAGGACCGAAGTACACTGCTGAGGGGAGCAGCAGGTGGCAGGAGAGGTCTGCGCGCCATGCGGGACCCTCCTCTGGTGGCCGGGGAGCAGCCGGGGATCGAACCGGCTCTGCAGAGGCCGCGGGCAGCTTCCCAACCCAGCACTGAACTGCTGCGCCACCGGGAAGGCCCGAGCCTGTGGGAACTTTTAGGGCTGGGGGCTCTCGTTCACACATATGTACTCATCAACACATCTTCGGTTTTTTTTCTTTTATTGGCTGTATCAGTCATTCACTATATTTACTGAGTACCTACTATGAACCAGGCCTCACGCTCAGCATAATACAAATGTAAATCATGCCTATACTCTGGGTTCCTGCCTTAATCTCATGTCAGCTCAACCTTTGCCCATCAGTTGGTCCATTTTGAAACTGAATCCCTTTTCTATTCATTTAGGGCTTTTGGCAAGCTGCCCAGTGAGCCCACTCTACTCACCTTAACAAGGCCCACCCCTGGCTTGTTATCTAGCAATGTTCTGCTGTCATCTAGCAACTTTGAACCAGAGAAGAGGAAAGAAACTCTGTCCTAGGATCCAAGAGGGTAAGGTATGTTATGCTGGCTGTGTTTCTTGCCATTCTGTTCAGAGACTTAACACTACTAGACATTACAGTATATGTAAACTGATATTTTGGGGGCCTCCCTGGTGGTGCAAGGGATTAAGTAGCAGCACTGTGAAGCTATCTGCAAGCACTGCAGCACAAGTTCGATCCCTGGCCAGGGAGGTGGCCCACTTGGCCCAGCAGACCTCTCCTGTCTCTCCTGCTGCTCCCCTCAGCAGTGTATTTCGGTCAGTCTGCCTGTTCTGTTCCCCACTCTGTCTCTGGTGAATCCTCTCACCCCCACACCTCTGACCTGTACCCCTGTCCTTATATGCATGAATAAATAAATGTTTTTTTTAATTAAGACCTGATTCCCAATCTAATCTGGTCTCCTTCTGCCAGAGTTGAATGGTTTTTTTTTTAATTTTTATTAATTTATTTTCAGTAGAAGAACTGGAGTGTAGGCCAGAAGTAGGGGGTAGTGAGAGGATTCACCAGAGACAGAGTAGGAAGCAGAATAGGCTGGTTGACTGAAATATACCACTAAGGGGAACAGTGGGTGACACAGGTCTGCTGTGCCATGTGGGTTAGCTCCCTGGCTGGATCGAACTCAGTTCATAGAATTGTACTAAAACTTAACCCCTAGGCCACCAGGGAGGTCCCTCCTGCCAGAGTTGATGGTCAATTATCAGCTACATGGCCGTGGGCAAGTTACTCAACCTTTCCATTCAGTTTTCTTACATGAAATATGAGAATAATTGTGATTCCTACCTTGAAGGGGAGTGGATTGAGTGAAGAACACAAGTATCAAGAGAGCAGTACTTGGCATACAGTGAATGCTAAATTAGTATTAATGGTTATTGTTATTGCTGCTGTTATCCTGCTTTGTTTAGTCAGTATTGCCAGGTGCTTTCCCCACCTGGATCAGAAACTTTATTGCTATTAGAGACCCACTATGCCTTTTGACTAGGATACCATTTATTTAGTACATGTTTATATATATATATACTCTGGAGATGGAAGTTCTTATTGTGAGGCTGTAAACAAAGTTAAGGATTTTCTGTATCTCCAAACACAATGAGCAACGTGTATGCCAAGGAATGAGCATGTGTGTGCACAGACAGCACAATCTTAGAGGAGGCTGACTTTCATCAGGTTCTCAAAATGTCCAGAGCCAACAGAAATTGGGAAGGACTGGGCAGAGGGTGGCTTATAGGAGTCTCAGGCAGCATTCAAGTGTGGGCCAAGTGAAAGGGAGCCTGGTCTGGTCTGCTTGTTTTTGATTTTTTTTTTAAATTTTAAAAAGGATGGGTTTATTAGGAGAAGGGGAAGAAGAGAGGCATTTGTATAGTCACAGGTGGGCAGGAGAGCTACTGCTCCTGCTTTGCAAAGGGAAAATGCTTGTGAAAAGAAACACCTGAATAGTAGTCACAGGCAGGCAGGAGAGCTGCCTATTTTTGATTATTGATGGGATTCTCTATATAATAGTTGCCTTGATAATATTAGGGGATAAGATCTGGGAAAGACCTTTGGAAAGTTGATACTAAGGTCACAAATAACACAAATATCAACAAATAACATTCTACCTCCCAAGTGAGTCTCACCAGGGGAGCTTTATTCTCATGGGCAGGTGATTCTACTTACCAGCAGGTGGCGCTGCTGTCCCGACGGTGCTTGAGGGTTACCAAGAAGGAACCTTGTTCTTAGAGGCCTGGAACTGTGATTTGTCCCAGGTGATGGTGCCAAGGGGTTACAAAGCTGTTCATTCACGAATTCAGCAAGCACTAGATGAACAGCTACTTTGTGCCAGGCTCTGGTCAAGGTGCTGGAGATTTGACCAGGATCAATTCAGACAATGTTTGCAGGGCTTAGATTTTTAGATATGTTGTCAAATATGTTAAGCACTAGCCACAGGAAGCTTTTGAACACTTGGAATGTGGCTAGCCTGAATTGAGAAATGCTACAAGTGTCAAACACACACACTTAGTAAATAATAAGGTAAACAGACTTTTTTAAAAAAGATTTATTTATTTATACAAAAACTGGAGTACAGTCAAAGGCGTGGAAGGGTGAGAGAATTCACCAGAGACAGAGCAGGGAGCAGAACAGGGAGACGACTGAAAACACTGCTGAGGGGAGCAGTGGGCGAGGCAGGAGAGGTCTGCTGCGCCATGTGGGTTTCTCCCTGGCTGGCTGGGAATGGAACCCACGTTGCAGAGGCTGTGGACAGCTTCACAGCGCTGTGCTCAACCCGTTGCCCCACTGGGGAGGCCCTAAACTGATTTTTTAACTCTTAATTTTTGAAATTATTATGTTTTGGGTTAAAGTAAATATCTGATAAAAAATAGTATGACGTGGGCCTCCCCGGTGGTGCAGTGGTTGAGCGCTGGGTTGCGAAGCTGCCCACAGCCTCTGCAGCGCCGGTTCGATCCCTGGCCACCAGGTGAGGGTCCCACATGGCACGCAGTCCTCTCCTGCTGCCCGCTGCTCCCCTCAGCAGTGTACTTTGTCAGTCTGCCTGCTCTGCTCCCCACTCTGACTCTGGTGAATTCTCTCACCCTCCCGTGCTTCTGACTGTACCCAGTGCTTGTATAAATAAATAAATAAATTCTTAAAAAAAAAAATAGTATGACCTGCTCTTATTTTTCTATCATCACTCTAGGAATTACAAAATCATATATGGGGCCCTCATTTATGGTTTTCATTATATTTCTGAACCGTAATTTTTTTTTTTTTCACGTCAGAAGGGTAATGTGCCGACGTCGTAACAAGGTTTAAGGGAGGCACATCTCACACAGCCGCGTGAGCACCCAATCATCATACTTATGAACCGGAAAAGGATCTGAACCGTAATTTTTTGTTGTTGTTTCTTTTTGCGTGGAAGGACTGGGGTGTAGGCCAGAGGTGCGGGGTTAAGAGGGTCTGGTGAGAGGATTCACCAGAGCAGAATAGGCAAATCTTTTTCTTTTTTATAAATATTGGGTTTTTTTTTTAATTTTTTAAAAAAGATTTATTTATTTATTGGCCTCCCTGGTGGCACAGGCAGTTGAGCGCTTCACTGTGATGCTGTCCGCAGCCTCTGCAGCACGGGTTTGATCCCAGCCGGACGGCTGGTGAGAATCTCACATGGTGCGGCAGCCCTTTCCTGTCTCGCCCACTGCTCCCCTCAGCAGTGTATTTCTTCAGTCTGCCTGTTCTGTTTCCAGCTCTGTCTCCGGTGAATCCTCTCACCCTCCTGTGCATCTGGCCTGTACCCGGTTCTTATATAAAAGTATTTCTTTATGCATACAAGATCTGGGGTACAGCCCAGAGGTGTGAGGGGTGAGAGGATTCACCGGAGACAGAGTAGGGAGCAGAACAGGCATATTGACTGAAATACACTGCTGAGGGGAGCAGCAGGAGAGTCAGGAGAGGTCTGCTGCATCATGTGGGTTAGCTTCCTGGCTGGGGATAGAACTCATGCTGCAGTGGCTGCGGATAGCTTCATAGGTTGTGTCTTAACCCCTTGCGCCACCATGGAGGCACAGAACAGGCAGATCTACTGAAATACACTGCTGAGGGGAGCTGTGGGCAAGACAGGGGAGGCCTGCTGCGCCATGTGGGTTAGCTCCCTGGCTGGCCGGGGATCAAACTCGTGCTGCAGCGGCTGGTGATAGCTTGATAGTACTGAGACTTTAATCCCTATGCCACCTGGGAGGTCCCTGAACAGTGAATGTTGTTATAGACAGTAAATAAACAAATAAATATGGACTATGATATCAGGTGGGGATGGAATATCCATGGAATAGGGAAATAGAGATGTCTCTGCCATAGGGTTTTTTTTATAGAAGGGACTCTGAAAGCTGGGTAGAGGATACCCTTTTATAGGAGACATTTACTTATACAAAGGAAAATCTCGACTTGGAAGAGTGGCTTCCTCACCATACTGGGAAGACCAGGTTTCTTTAACATTCATTACTGGAGAAGGCAACAAGATAAGTGCATAACCTTTATACCCTTGTTTACAGTGCCTTTCCTGGTAACCTCCTATAGCTAACCTTCCCATTTTCCTTCTCCTGCAAATCCTTTGTCTTTAGCTGAAGTTATTAAAGGAGATGACTTAAACCATGTTGGTGAGCTACTCGGTTTTTCTGGGCTTCTCCCATGTATACAGGAGGTATACTTTTTTGGATTGTTTGTTTTCTTGTTCATCTATCTGATGTCAATTAAAAAAAAAGATTTATTTATTCATGCATACAAGAGCTGGGGTACAGGCCAGAGATGAGGGGGCTGAGAGGATCCACCAGAGACAAATTGGTGAACAGAACAGGCAGATTGACCGAAGTACACTGCTGAGGGGAGCAGCGGGCGAGACAGGAGAGGTCTGCTGCACCATGTGGGTTGCTCCCTGGCTGGCCGGGGATAGAATTTATGCTGCAGAGGCTGCAGATTGCTTCGTAGTACGGTGCTTAACCCTTTGCACCACCAGGGAAGCCCTGATGTTGATTATTATCCAATTTAGAAGAACCTAGAGGGAAAGGAAGACTCGCCCTTACCACTCTCCCCACACGGCTAAGGAGTGACAGAAATGAGAAAGTAAACGAACAGTGGTAGATGAACACATGAAACTGAGGACAATGTGGAGGCCAGTGTAGTGGAAGCAGGGAGTAAGAAGTGTCACAGGAGAATTAGGAGAGGAGGGTCAGAGGTACAATTCAAAAGATTATTGTCATATGAAGAAAATCAGCAAAGCTTGAACTAGAGATTTTGAATCATCTATAGGATGGCACCATAACAAAGAAATATCAAAAAGATCAGTTGTGAAAAACGTTGCGGCTGTGTCTGCCAAAATGCAGCAGACCTGGCAGCCAACTTGAAGAGACAAGTCCACATATCCAAACAAAGACTTTTCCTGTGATAGACTTTTGCATCTTAAATTCTTGCTTTTCTCACAGGTGGCATCTGCTACAGAGATAACAGTTCCCTGAATTAGAGTATGCATTTTCTATTCTGTTAGGATGTCAGAAAATTATAATTTTTCCAGAAAAAAGTGATTTGTTATTTTGCTATGTGCTTTAATGTGATTTTTTTTTCCTTTTCTGTTAAGAATAGCTCCTCTATCCCAAAGATAAATGAAATGGATCCAAGCTGGGGGTGGTGGGCAGGCCAAGCAGCTTATTGGGACATTCTTTCTACCAAGCTGCCCGCATTTCCCTGGTTAACCCTCAACCTTGACTGTAAAATAAGTACTTCCTTTCTTCATTACAGTGGTATTTTTTTTTTTTAAGATTTATTTGTACAAGAACCGGGGTACCGGCCAGATGCGGGAGGGTGAGAGGATTCACCAGAGACAGAGTGGGGAACAGAACAGGCAGACTGACGAAATACACTGCTGAGGGGAGCAGCAGGCGAGACAGGAGAGGTCTGCCGCGCCTTCTGGGTCTCTCCCTGGCCGGCTGGAAATTGAACCCGCACTACAGAGGCTGCAGACAGCTTCACAGCGCTGTGTTCAACCCACTGCACCACTGGGGAGTCTCCAATTTAAAGAAAATTAAAAAAAATTAAACTATTTAAGAACAACAACACAGCAGTAGCCCCATCCTACAGGAATTGCTAGAGGGACTCCTTCAGTCTAAATGAAAGGACACTAAACAGTAACTTGAAGTCATAATTAAAAATAAAGAAAACTAGTAAAGGTACAGTATCAAGTTAGAGTGTTGTCCAACTCATGAATCATTTAATAAAGAAAGAAAATAAAGAAATCAAGGGCCTGAACACTGTAAACCAGGTAGACCTAACACACATGTAGATAAGTCTCTACCCAACAAGAGTAGAACACACATTCTTGTCAAGTGTATATGTGGGACATTCTCCAGGATGTTAATCAAAAAGTGGAAAGAAATTGGTCCTCCCTGGTGGCACAGGCAGTTGAGCACTGCACTGTGAAGCTGCCCACAGCCTCTGCAGCACCGGTTCGATCCCCGGCTGCCGAGAGAGGGTCCCACGCAGCGCACAGACCTCTCCTGCTGCCCGCTGCTCCCCTCAGCAGTGTACTTCGTCAGTCTGCCTGTTCTACTCTCCACTCTGGCTCTGGTGAATTCTCTCACCCTCCCGTGCCTCTGACTGTACCCAATGCTTGTATGAATAAATAAATAAATCTTAAAAAAAAAAGAAAGTAAAACAAAATAATTTTTTCTAACCAACAGGATAGAGAGAGAAGGTTCAGTTACTGATCAATGGGGTGAGGTAGATTTGAAGCTACAGGAATTGACAAGGTGTGACAGAGGCCAGTGGCTGCTGAGGTAGGGGCCTCTCCCCCACCTCCATCCCTGCCCAGGGGAGGGGAGTATGAAGACCTGATGCCAGGTGGGTGGCTACCTTCTACAGCAGCTCTGAAGAGAAAGGAGAGAGGGCTCATGTCCATTGCACCTTTTGTTTTTTTTTAAAGATTTATTTATTTATGCATACAAGAGCTAGGGTAACGGCTAGAGGTTTGGGGGAGGGGGTGAGAGGATTCATCAGAGACAGAATGGGGAGAAGAATAGGTGGATCTAGTGAAATAACACTGTTGAGGGTAGCAGTGGATAAGACAGGAGAGGTCTCCTTTGCCATGTGGGTAGCTCCCTGACAGGGGATCGAACTTGTGCTGCAGTGGCTGCAGATAGCTTCATAGTGCTGACTCTTAACTCCTTGCACCACCAGGGAGGCCCCATTGCACCTTTTTTTAACACTTGTAAAAATGCTTGGCTCTGCCCCCTTCCCGGCAGCCTCCTTGCTCAGGAGTGGAGTTTGGACCTTGGCACTGTGTGGGTGTCCTCTCCTCCACCTTGGGTGGTGCCAGAAGTCAGGGGGGTGGAGTATAGTCCTTCAATTGGACAGCTGCCCTGAGGGCCCCAGTGTGCAAAGTTCAGTTACCCCAGTATGTTGCAATAGAATAGGTAGAAGTGTAAAAACATACTCCAATGGTTAATTTTATAAGTCTACTTGACTGGATCACAGTATATCTAGATATTTACCCAACTGTTACTCTGGAAATATACCTGTAAGCATGTTACTGGGTGATATAAACATTTAAATAGGTTGGGTAAAGCACTTTGTCCTAATATTGGTGGTCTTTATCCAGTCATGAGAAGGCCTGAATAAAACAAAAAAGCTAGGTAAGAATAAGCTCCTCTTGCCTGACTTGAGCTGGCACATTGGTCTTTTCCAGCCTTTGTACTTAGACTACAAAATTAGCTTTCTTGGGTCTTGAGGCCTGCCAACTTTTGGACTGGAATTTACACCATTGGCTTCCCCTTTCTCCGCCCTTCAGGCTTAAAATATAGACCATGGGAATTCTTAGCCTCCTCTATAATCTCATGCATCAGTTCCTTATATTATCCATCCATCCCTATCTATCTAACATACTCAGTATTTTTACTTTCTTGAACATATGGAATATTATGATATTATGTTCATGTTTTAATGGGCTTGTCTACTATTATCTGTGTCTGTTTTTATTTCTGGGCCTCTTTCTATTATTTGATTTTTCTCTTCATTATAGGTCATATTTTTCTGCTTCTTTGCATGATTGTTATTTTGCGTTGGAAGCCAGACATAGTAAGTTTTACCTTTTTTTTTTTTAAATTTATTTATGCATACAAGAACTGGGGTACAGGCCAGAGGTGTGGGGGGTGAGAGGAGTCACCAGAGACAGAGTGGGGAACAGAACAGGCAGATAGACTGAAATACACTACTGAGGGGAGCAGTGGGCGAGTCAGGAGAGGTCTGCTGCGCCACAGCATCCTGGGGGTGGGCGGGGATCTAACTGGAGTTGCAGTGGCTGCAGATAGCTTCACAGGTTGCGTCTTAACCCCTTGCGCCACCAGGGAGGCCCCAATTTTAGTCTTCAGTGGGGGTATGGGAGTTCTAATTTGTATTACCTTAATGGATCATCTTTTCAAGTGCTTATTGGTGATCTTCTTTTGTGAATTATTTGTTTAAATCCTTTGCCTATTAAAAATGGTGTTAATATCTACTTTGCAATCAACGTTGGTCAGGCGCTATGTCCATTTGCGCTCAAGGTTTTACATATTTTAACTGACGACCACCCCGGGCAGAAGTATCAGAAGGTGACTTGGCAAGTAAAGAAGGTTCAGGGCAGCTTAGAAACAGAATGGCACCTCCGTTTCCGGGAGGTACCCAGAGCCTGTGAGGTGATTGGCTGAAGGAACACTTCCTCAGGAACTTCCGACTCCTGACCCACCCTGAGCATCGGTAATTGGCTGGGCTGGCGTAGCGCGCGGCCTGCCGGGAGTTGTAGTTGTTGGGCTTCTGCTGGGACGCCGGAAAGGACCAGTGGTCCTAGCCCAGGAGCGGCGGTTGTGCTTGGTCGCGGCCGCTAGCATCATGTCCCGCGTCTCGGTGCCCTGCCATGTGAAAGGCACCGTGGCCCTGCAGGTGGGCGACGTACGGACCTCCCAAGGCCGGCCCGGCGTGTTGGTCATCGATGTCACCTTTCCCAGCGTCGCGCCCTTCGAGGTGAGCTAGCCCCGTGGGCGCGACGGGGCTCCTGGGCGGGGCTTACCTGGGACTAGGGCGTGTCTCTAGGTATTTAATCTTTCATTAAAAGCCTCTACCACGTACTGCCCTTGTGAATCAGTTAATCATTTATTTATTCCTTCATTTAACACATTTACTAGAATGCAGCTTCTTGCCCTGGGTTCTAGACCAGGGCAGGTTGTGAACCAGATAGAGATGAGAGATCAGGTAGGTTCTGGCCACTGGCTGGGAAGCATTAGACTGGTAGGTAGCCCCAAACCTGCCTCTTGCCCATTTCAATAGTTCCTGTTGGAGGTTAGATTCATCCTATCCTTCATTAGGTCTTCCAGAGGCTCCAGCTTCCAAATCAGCTGGCAGAATAACTGGACCCTGCAGGCTCTCAACACAGAGAACAAAGTCCACTTGCTAAGTGGCACTTTCAGAGCCACTCTGTTTGCCCTGCCTGCCATTCAGCCTCCTGCACTTTGTCTTGTGAGGTGTGCTTTCTCCCAAAGCTGTACCTTGCTTTAGCTGGGACACTTCTTTAAAGGGCCCAACCCTGGAAATCCTGATTCAGTAGGTCTGGGATGGAGATATAAGAAGATATTTTATATCTTAAAAAATACTTCCTTGGTTGATTCTGGTAAGTGTCCAGTGATGAAAACTGCTGTAGGTATACTGATTCACTTGCTGTTAACAGATCTGCCAAGCCCTCTCACATTTCTGTGTGCCTGTGTAAATGCAGCTTTCACACTCACTAACTTTCCTGATCCATTGGGTGAACTTTTCCTCCTTCAAGCCTCATGTGTATATTTTCTGCCTCCTCCAGAGTTAGGACTTTGACCTCTGGCAGCATCTTGGACATGTGGCAAGTTCTGCAGTTGTGTTTTGTTTGTATGATCTACTCATTTAGACTGTGAGCTCTTCTAGGAAAGCAAAATTTTTCTTGGTCCTAGTGGATGCTTTTTGAAATTGTTGGGTTGGTAGAAGAGACCATTCCAAAGGGGAGGAGGAGATGGTGCCTTTGAGTCTCTCAGGCCCTGGACCTGGGTCTGATTTGTCATGGCAGTTGTGTATATTCTAGTTGCAGGAGATCATGTTTAAGAATTACTATACAGCCTTTCTGAGCATCCGTGTTCGCCAGCATACCTTGACACACACACCATCCAAGTGGGTGACCTGCCTACGGGACTATTGTCTGATGCCTGACCCACACAGTGAAGAGGGAGCCCAGGAGTATGTATCACTGTACAAGCACCAGGTCAGCTGGGACTCAGCATAATCAGGGAAACCCAGATGGAGTCTCACAGAGGCCTGGGGATTGAGCCAGGAGACCAGGAGGGAAGAGGAGGGCCAAGGATGGCCTGGTCTGTGGCCCTTTGACCTTGGAGGGAATGCTGTTCTTTCCTTCCTAAAGGCCTGGGGAGGTAGCTTCTTGGCTCATTGCTGGTTGGGAGGCTTCTGGTAAGTGAGCTTACCAGCTTCACTTAGTCCTTTTGTGTGTGTGTGTGTGTGTATGTGTTAGATGCTGTGTGACATGGCCAGCGTACTGGAGCTACGCCTGATTCTGAGACAACCATCGCCACTGTGGCTGTCTTTTACAGTGGAGGAACTTCAGATCTACCAACAAGGACCAAAGGTAAGTGACTAGCTCAGAACCATTGATTGGCTCTTTCCCAATTATGGCTGGGAGAGCTGGGGGTGGAAGTGCCAGTGGACCAGTAAGTATGGTGAGACTCAGAAGGATGCCATCATGGAAATAAGCTAGGTGGGAGTGCTGGAAGCTCATGATGAGAGGTGAGACCATGTCTCTATATCTCCTGACTTTTAAGGTCACCCACTTCTTTCAGAGCTGGGGCCATCAGGTACCAGGAGATATTCCTGTTCCTTATGTTCCTGGGTTCTCCTGTGTAGCAAAAGAGCTTAGGTGATCTTATTGCCCCTTGGGCCTCTGTGGACCCCTGAGCAGGGTTTTCCCAGTGTTTGAGACTCTCCCTCTGCTCCCAGGAACTTGGAATTTGGTCACAGGACTCCCTTACTCTTCCTTTGCTTTTGCTTTGCAGAGCCCCGCTGTGACCTTCCCTAAGTGGCTCTCCCACCCAGTACCTTTTGATCAGCCTACTCCCCTCTTGGAGGTAAGCCCCTCACCCTGGGTAAGAACTGTGTGTGAATAGCTCTGGTGTCTAGCAAAGACCCAGGCGAGCCCCTTTCTGCAAGAATCTGGGGTTGGACTCAGGGCCCTTGGTTGACTCTTTGCCACCGTCCTCCTGGGTGCTCCATGAGATTTGAGGCATCTTTGTGTGCGACTGGACCACCTACTGCACTTCATGCCCAAACCTCATGTTCACAAGTCACCTGGGAATGTTATTGGTGTCAGCTGGAGGGCCCCACAGCCCAATGTGGCCTCTCTTGAGCTTTAAGGGCACTGCTGGGGAAAGACCCATGGCCACTGACCCCTCCTTCTGGAGCAGGGTCTCCCAGACCCCAGCAGGGTATCCTCCGAGGTGCAGCAGATGTGGGCGCTGACAGAGATGATCCATGCCAGTCACACCTCCACAAGGATCGGCCGCTTTGATGTGAGTGATCACTTCCCTCTGCTTGGCTTGTTTTGCCCTTTGCGGGTCAGATCTGATGCTCTTTTATGTTGCAGGTGGATGGCTGTTACGACCTGAACTTGCTGTCCTACACTTGAGCTGTGGCTCATAGCCAAGACATTGGCCTTCCATGCCCACCCAGGACTGGTTTGGGCCACCAGAGGACGAAGTGCTTTCCCTGGGCATTCCAAATGTTGCCTGCTTGCCCATTCTGTCTGGGCCATATCACAGATTCAAGATTCTTAGGGGCTCACTGTTTTACTTCAGCATGAGTTCCTAGTGGGAGTACACTCTGTCCTCACCCAACTACGATTCATCTCTTCTATCCTAAACACACTCCAATTATACTTACTAAGAATTTTCATGTGCCCTCTACCCCTCCTACCAACATGCACATCCTGTCTTCTGCCTGCTCCCTTCATCCTGAGTACAGTGGGCTGGTGACCTATTAGAGCCTGCTCTGTCTTCCTTGCATTGGGAAGCTACTGTAGCCATGCCACTCTGGTAATTTGGAAGCTTGAGAGAGAAAAGAAACCTCATTTCTTCCTTCTTTTCCCTCACGTTATGCCCACAAAAAGAAATTCCTATCTAAATTTCTGCTGCATGCCTAGGGATCAAAGCCAAATTCTCTTGTCCCCTGAGCTGGCTCCTGGATGGGTTTTCAGATGGCCCACTTGTTGGCAGGTGCCTCTGGCAAGACGGGCCTGAGACCTATCTGTCATCTGACACAGCCCAAAGCACATCCTTGTCCTTTCTCCCAGTTGCCTGCTTCCAAGAGTCATGCTCAGAGCGATAAGGGATAAACTTGGGGGTTGGGAGGATGGAGGAGATGAAGGGGTTCAGATGAAGTGTTCTCATTGGTATCTTTTAAGAGACTGAGTTTCTCTACAACCCCACGCCAGCCACTGAATAAGGCAGACTGTTCTTACAAGAAAATCCTGCTTCTCTGAGGGTTTTCTTGGCTTTGTCCCCAGGAGCTATTATGAAGCAGTACTGCAACATGCATTGGACCTGGACAATTGCACATTGTGTGACTGAACACACAAGGCCTTCTGGAGGAAGGGCAGCTACCTTTTGGGCACCCTTTGCTGTCACCCATGAGTATCTTTGCCTGCCTGGTCATTTACTTAGCCTCATTCAGCTTTTGCGGAGGAAATAATGACTTTAGCCCTGTGCTCAGCGAGCCGAGGCTCTCAGTGTGTACTGAGAGGGAGGTCCCTAGGATGGTAGGGGTTGTACTTCATTCAGCTGTGTCCCCAGCGCAGGGCCTAGTGTGCAGCAAGATCAATAAATACTTGTGGAATGCATGACCGTGCTGGTTGCCTGTGTCTGCCCAGTGGGAGAGTTGGAGACCCTCACAAGAGCCCAGGTTCCTGTGGTGCCAGGCTGGCTCCTCCCTCCTGTGTAATCTCCCTTCCCTCCCCCCTCCTCCATTTGATTTAATACTCCTGTTGTCCTGAAAGGGTGATTCAGGCCTTTCAGCCCTTTGCAGAACTTTGATCCTTTGGAGGATGGGCAGTCGGCTGGGGGAGGTCTAGCCCCCACCTGATTCTGAGCCATCTAACTGGCTGCTCTATCTGCCTTGATCTGCTGGAAGTGCCTGCGGCTGTTTCCCTTTTCCCTGCACCTGAGAGACTCGGTGCTCTTAAGCTCCGCCTGCCCTTGGGGTTGTCTGCCCTCGGGGCTACCCGCCCCCTCTTCTGATACCCCTTGCCAGAGAGAGACGAATCCAAACAGGGTCCGGACTACATCTCCCAGCGTGCCTGGCAGAGTTGTGGCCTGTGTGTGCCGGCTGCACCAGTTGCGGGCAACAATGCAGCAGGCTGTGAGCATGGTGGCCCGTCTGGGCTTACCTCTGCAGGCGCTCCCCTGGACCCTGAGCCGTCCGTTCAGTTGCTCACAGGTGGGATAGAGGGTGCTGGGGCGTGGTTCCAATCATAGGGGGCGGGGGGAGGGGGGGCTGGGGTCTGGGCCCCGGTGGCTCTGAGCCTGGCCGCCTGCAGGATGTGCTCCGCCGGACAGCACTCTATGACTTCCACCTGGCCCATGGCGGGAAGATGGTGGCGTTCGCAGGCTGGAGTCTGCCTGTGCAGTACCGGGACAGCCACGTCGAGTCACACCTGCATACACGCCGGCACTGCTCGCTCTTTGACGTGTCTCACATGCTGCAGGTGAGCCAGGGCTTTCTCCTTGTTCTCCCTGGGAACTGGATTCCAAGGACAGCCCTCAGAACAGTTGGAAGTCTCGGGGTCACAGACTATGCCCCCAGTTAGCTCAGAGGGTCTCATGAGCATCCCCTCTTATCTCTCCAGCTGCTTCCACTTAGTGGCTTGCTTTAATATCCTGGATTTTCCAGGACTGGCACTCCTTCTCATCTACTGTCCTAGGTATTGGTTTGGAAAAGGGAGCATTTCAGGAATGTGCCAGTCCCTTTAAGTTCTCTAATCCCCTCAGTATGCCCCATCCTGTGTAGGTGGCTATGGGGGAATTGCAAGGTGGGGCTTCTGCCACCTGTAGAACCAAAAGACTGCTTATGCATTTTAGCTGGGTTAAACCGTGCTGTGCATAGCATGGAGGATGCCACCTTGCCCAGTGGTCTTCCAGATTGCTGGAAACTTCTTCTTCTTTTTTTTTTTTTTAAATAGAGGCATGTTTATTTATTTATTTATTTGTTTTGTTTATACATGCACTGGGTACAGTCAGAAGCGCGGGAGGGTGAGAGAATTCACCACAGCCAGAGCGGGGAGCAGAACAGGCAGAAGGACCGAAGCACACTGCTGAGGGGAGCAGCGGGCGGCAGGAGAGGTCTGCGCGCCATGCGGGACCCTCCTCCGGTGGCCGGGGAGCAGCCGGGGATCGAACCGGCGCCGCAGAGGCTGCGAGCAGCTTCTCAACCCAGCGCTCAACCGCTGCGCCACCGGGGAGGCCCAAGATTGCTGGAAACTTCTGATCTCTTTCTTAGACCAAGATATTTGGTTGTGATCGGGTGAAGCTGATGGAGAGTCTAGTGGTTGGAGATATTGCAGAGCTAAGACCAAACCAGGTGGGCCCTTTTACTTTTATTTCTGCTCATTGGATGTTCTTAAGTCATGAGCCAGCAAGCTGGCTGAGTACCTACTTGGGGCTTGGGGACACACAGGTGGATCACAGTTTCTCAGGATTTACAGTCTCGGGGGACAGGGTCCCACAATCATGTCCAGATACCCAGCCATCTTTCCTACCTACAGCCAGGTGGGGGTTGGGGTGAGGAGGCTGGCTATCCTGTCCTCACCACAATAAGCTTGGAGGCCAGAACCTAGGTTTATGTTCTGTTCTATCACCTTCCATGCTGCCTAATTCCTTGCCATTTGAAAGTGTAGTCCCTAAATCACCTCGTCACTATGATCTTGTTAGGAATACACTCTCAGGCTCTGTCCCAGATCTGCTGAATTAGAATCTTCATTTTAACAAGATCCCCAGGTGGCTGCTGAGGTCAGCTGCACAATATTTTGGGGGCACTGCTATGGAGCACATGGGTCATCAAGATGAACTTTGAAGCTCTTGTCATGGGTCTTAAGGAAGGTCTGGGTGGGTTGAAGCAGCAAGTCATGGGTTAAATGTGAGGTAGGACTCTCAGAAATGACTGGGAGGGGTATAGAGGCCCCATCAGATCATAGAGTGGGGTAGGAGTGAGAATTTTCTCAGTGCCTGAGAATCTAAGACCCTGGGATTGGACTCAGCCTTGCACCTTGCATAACTGCAACTCTATCATTAGGGTTCACTAGTTTGTGGTGGCTGAGTGAGTACAAGAGTGTTTCTGGCTCACACTGAGCCTTGTCCTCCTGGACCTGGAGGCAAAGATGTTCTATTTTGATACCAGGGGACACTGTCGCTGTTTACCAGTGAGGCTGGAGGCATCTTAGATGATTTGATTGTGACCAACACTTCTGAGGGGTACCTGTATGTGGTGTCCAATGCTGGCTGCCGAGACAAGGACTTGGCCCTAATGCAGGTACAGCCCCCTGTGTTCTGTGTACTCTGTCTTCCTTGCTCAAAGAGCAGTATCCTTATTATCCAGGACAGGCCTGGTATGGACAAGGAGTTCAGATAATGACTCCCTGAGTGAATGAATAGTAGGTCAGAGCAGGTCCTTCCTGAAACATATCAAGTTTTAGAGGGGTGGAATGGGGGAGGTAGGAGGTGAAGCTGACCTTGGCCTCTAAGTGAGGGTGGAGTGCTGGAGCCTGATGTAAGAGTTGACAGACCTGGGCTTGGGTCAGCCCTATCATTTAGTATTTACATTAACCTGTAAGATGGGAAACGGCTTAATCTGCCCAGCTCTATAGTATCTGGCACACGGGAGGTGCTCAGTAAGTGGTTCCAGAAGCTGATGTGGTATTTGTGTCTTTCCTTTCAGGACACGGTCAGAGAGCTTCAGAACAGGGGCAGTGATGTGGGCCTGGAAGTGGTGGATAATGCCCTGCTGGCTCTACAAGGTAAGTGGGCCAGATTTCGGTTGGAGCTGACCTTTGCCTTTCTGATTTCCTCGACTGCTTAGCACAGAGGCCACATCAAGAGGAAGGGGTGGATGGTGTGATGTTTTTCTGTCATAATTTTTTAAAAAAGATTTATCCATTTATGCACATAAGAACTGGAGTACAGGCCAGATGTGCAGGGGTGAGAGGATTCACCAGAGACAGAGTGGGGAACAGAACAGTCTGCCATAATTTTTAACTTTGGTATTGTGTCCTCCTTCCACCTGCCACAAAACTCTATAGACTGAGGGCCAGAGTGTCTTCTCTCACCTGCAGACTTGTTCAGGACTTGTTCTAGTCCCTGAGTGAGGGCTATGGTTCAGCTTTGAGGGGCACTGGGGCCTGGAAACTTGGTCACTGGTTCCCTGTGCCCAGGCCCCACAGCGGCCCAGGTGCTACAGGCTGGTGTGGCAGATGACTTGAGGAAATTGACCTTCATGACCAGCGCTGTGATGGAGGTGTTTGGCGTGTCTGGCTGTCGTGTGACGCGCTGTGGCTACACAGGAGAGGATGGCGTGGAGGTGTGTTAAGAAGTGGGTGCAGGGTAGAGTGGGGCACTGGGCACAGGGCCAGTTATCCACATCTGCTCTCTTGTGTCCCATGCAGATCTCGGTGCCGGCAGCAGGTGCAGTCCATCTGGCAACAGCTCTGCTGGAAAATCCAGAGGTGAAGCTGGCAGGGCTGGCTGCCCGGGACAGCTTGCGCCTAGAGGCAGGCCTCTGCCTGTATGGCAATGACATTGATGAACATACCACGCCTGTGGAAGGCAGCCTCAGTTGGACTTTGGGTGAGCTGGGCTAACACTCAGGAATGGGATCCTGAGGGTTGGAGTGGTCCTTCATGAGACCGGCGAGCCTCTAGCTGCTGCCAAGGTTGGTCAGCCCAGAGCAAGCCATTCAGCCTCCCTGAGCCTCCATTCCCTGAAGATTCCACAGAGGCTCTGCCCATTAAAAGCTGAGGACTCTCTGCAAACTGAGGGGAAAACATGGCCTCTAAGACGAGGGGGCAGGAGATGGGTGGGTGGCAGACTGAATTGCAGGGGTGATTTGGGGCATGGGGAAGCTGAATGAAGGGTAGTTGATGCTGGATGGATGTTACTTTTTTCCTTATAACTAGGACTTTCTTTGCAGGGGACTATGGACTGTGGCTTAAGTCTAGTGTTTTATACTCCAGGGAAACGCCGACGAGCTGCCAAGGACTTCCCGGGAGCCACAGTCATTGTCCCACAGCTGAAGGGCAAGGTGCAGCGGAGGCGCGTGGGGTTAATGTGTGAGGGGGCTCCAATGCGGGCACACAGCTCCATCCTGAATACAGAGGGTACTGTGATTGGTAGGTGGACCAGGGAAGTTGGAGAGCCCTTGTCCCTTCCTCAGGAGGGTGGGGGCACTGGGCTGGCAGGGTAGTACTGATACATGGCTTCTGCCTGGACAGGTACTGTGACCAGTGGTTGCCCCTCGCCTTGCCTGAAGAAGAATGTGGCGATGGGGTATGTGCCCTGTGAGTACAGTCGCCCAGGTACTCAGCTGCTGGTAGAGGTGCGGCGGAAGCAGCAAATGGCTGTGGTCAGCAAGATGCCCTTTGTGCCCACAAACTACTATACCCTCAAGTGAGATGGGATAAAGGCATGGCCCTCCCCTCCAGGAGCCTAGCCTAGGACAACATTCTATGAGGGTTTTGTCAGGAAGCTTAGGCAGAACACACCTGGGGTAGGTGGTGGCGAGGGTAGAGGTTGTTTCTGGTTGTGTTTCAGGATGGCCATACCAGCTGTTTCCCCCTCCTCCCATACTACTCAACTTCAGAACCCAGTTCTGGGTAGTGGACCAACTCACCAAATGCCCTGTTTTAGCCTGTGCTCCCACCAGTCTCATCCTTACCTGCTGGAAGGCTATAGGAAGCACCGCTTCTGGTATTTCTCTTACTTGGTCAATTGCTGGCCGTGGAGCAAAGGCTCATCTTTAGGGGGAGAATAATGGCTCCCCAACCTACCTCACCATGGTTTCTCACAATGCAAAGGGTTACTACCTGGGCAGTACCGGCCACCTTCAGTCTGCTGCTTCTCCCTGGGAATGATTCCTGACTCACAGAGGGTTGGTCCAATTGGACTGCTGTGCCTATATGTAAACTCTGGGATGGTTAAGGGGGTACAAACTCATTCTTCCACATTCCCAAGTTGGTCCAGCCTGTTGCCCAGTAGCAAACAGTGCCAGGTTTACCACTTGTTCTGAGCCCCAATGTTGTTATAGGGCAGGCTGAACCTCTTTCTGGACTTGTTTTACCCTGGGCTGACCATCACCCCCGGGGACCATTCCTGACCTCCACTATTTCCTAAAGTACATTAAATGAGCTTCCTTCTTGCCATTGTCTCTAGCGTCATCGTTCTTTGTCCACAGGGTTCCTGGAGTGCCAGTCCAGTCCAGTCCTCTTCCCTGGCCTTGAGACCTTAGAGGGGCTAGGTCTTTTAAGAACTAGTGGGGATATTGCCCCTATTGGCATTTACCACCCTTCTAGGGAACTGACATCTATGCAAAGCATTGCATTCTAGGTTCCCGGGGTGGGGGTGGGGGGACAGTAGCCCCCAGGTTGTCCTCTCCAGTTTTCCCTGTGCATGCACACCCTTACGTTGTCTGAATAACCACACAACTGATGCACTTCCATATTTAATAAACCATACCCTCAGTTTTGCATGGGATGAAATGTAAAGCCCTAATTCTGTGTGGTAGTATCAGTGGGTGGGTCTGGGGCTACGAAATCATCATCCTGCCAGCCTGAAGATATCTCTGGAACAGGTACATATACATGAGTTCAGTGTTAGTCTTACTTCCAGTCTCTGTTGCAAAGACAGTATAGGCAAAGTCTACCAGGTAGAATCAGGACATTGAACAGAGGACACAGGCAGTGCAACACTGAGGTAGCTGGTGGCCCAGGAGAAGCAGACAGAAGTACCACTATCAGGGAAGGAGGCAGGTCCAGGCCACACTGCTTTGAGGAACTGATGTTTGCCACCCATACCTTTGGATGTTTTCCTGGCCCACTGTGGAAGTGGCAGACTGGCCTGACCTGTGGCTCTTCCCTGTTTAGGGTTCCTGGGGATTGAGATGGTTCTAGTAGGGAGGAGCTTGTGGGCTCTTAGGATGAGCCTGTGGTTCCAAGTCAAGATAGAAAGTGATGCTGCAGGGCATGGGGCCTGTGCAGTTGCTCTGCACTAACTGCTGTAAGAGGATGGAATATAAACCCACAACTAATGGGCCCTTAAGCAGTGGGAGGTCACTCCTGGGGCTCAGCCTCTTTCAGGCACCCAGCTTCCCTCCAGGAAGCATTGAGAGGAATATGAGTATGATGATTGGGGAAAAGACAATTTCCACAGCCTGGTTTATACCTGGAGAGCTCTTGGTGCCATGAAGGTGGGTGTTTGTTGCCCCTTGCCTTATACTTGAATGGCTAGCTAAGCAGCCAGAGTATAAGGTCATGTTCCTACCTTCCTACTGATAAAGCAAAACCAAAGAAGTTTGGGATTGGCCCTAGGTTTTGGCACCAAAAAAAACAATAAAACAAAAACTAAATTCATACTTAGGGGAGCACTAACTATTCCTTACAAATCCCAGAGCTGGTCAACTTCAAGGCTTCCTCTCAGCGGGACAAATCTATATGGACCCATATCTCAGGAAAGGGGAAAAAGGCAAGACAGAAAATGTACTACTGGCCTTCCCAGCCCAGGGACTTGGTTGCTGACCCCTGAGAGAGAAGGTATATGCCTTCTTAAGACATCCAGATAGGGTAGAGGCAAACTCTATTTGTCCAATACCTGGAGCTGCTGGAGGCAGTCAAGAGCAGTGCAGATAAATCCCTGTAAACACTGAGGTACTCTTTGCCCCCAACCTGACACCCCTGCAGTCGTCTCTGGGGTCTGGGCAACAGCAGGACCCAATGTAGGAGCCAGAAGACCTGGTGATATCCCTGGAGACCCCTCTGCTGCCTTTCCTTATTCTCTGTGGGTTTTGAGAGGTTCATTTGCTGCTGTTTCCCTAAAAGTGGGGAGAAGAAAAAGGGGTTATTTCATCGCCTACACACCAGTCCCTGATAACGACTCTCTTTAGTCCTATCTTGGGGGAGTGAGCTGGGCTCAGTAAAGCCACACTGTAATTTAGACCTCTTTGCTGGGCTCCCACAGCAAGCACTGAGCCTGCCACCTCTCCCCTTATAATGACTTATAATGGTGTTCCCATACTTCCAGTCATTTAATACAAACCTCAGCAGTGGCAGATCTGCTAATTGGGCCCCTATATCTTACTTGCTATGAATCAGGTAGTTATAAAGGCCAATTAGCTACAGCCTTGCTGAATTCTTTAATAGCTCCCTGAGACTTGGGATAGGGCTTTGTAGGTCCCTCCATGCCTTCATGTTTGAGCTCCAGCATCAGAGCCTTGTCTGTGCTTCCATTATATCACCCTTGTTTTTGCCTCTGGGCCCATTCTATTAACCTGAAATACACTTTACCACCCCTTGGTCTTTGTCCTCAGCGAGGCTGTCGTGGGAGAAGCCTCTAATGCACTTGGATCTGCACTGCTGCCCTCCCCTTTTAAATGTCTGTCTCCGGCCTCCCTGGTTGCCTAGAGGTTAGGTCTCAGCGCTATTAGGGCTAAGACCTGAGTTGTGATCCCTGGCCAGGGAGCTAACCCACATGTGGTGCAGCAGTCCTGTCTCCCCTGCTGTTCCCCTCAGCAGTGTATTTCAATAAATCTGCCTGTTTGCTCTCAATTTTCTCTCTGGTGAATCCTCTCACCCCCTGCACCTCTGGCTTACACCCCAGTTCTATGCTAAATAAATAGATAAATGTCTGGCTCCCCTTGTGAACAAAGATTTAGTTTGTTGCTATCCTCAGGATTTAGGGTGACCTAAAGCTGAATGAATGCCCTAATAGTTCATGTTTTACAGATGAGGAGGTGGACTCTGATGATGCCAGTCAGTGCACTAAAGACAGTCTCCTGCCTTTCTAACTGAGGGACTTGCAGTAGAGGGAATCCACTTCATCTTGCCAGACTTGCCACTTCATCGCTCTGAAACTGATAATACCACCCACTGCACAGGTTGCAGAACAGTATTCTATTTGAAGACCCTGGATCTTGCTGTAAAGGCCTATTCTAGTGGACTTCTACTCTGAAAACTTCCCTACTTGGTCTCTAGCATAACAGTGTTCACAGCCTGTCAATCATGGGGCGGGGCTGGGAACAGATTTACTCACCAGGAAGGGAAATGCGTGGAGCCATCAGGTGTGGATCCGTTCTGGCCGCCCAGACCTGGGGGCAGGAACACATCCTGAGCTGCAGCAGACTGGAGGTGGGGATCTGAGCAGGCATTAGCCTGGGTCAGGTTAGAGGTTATAGGTATTGTTTGGTGGAGTCTGGTGGGAGCCTTAAGAGTATAGTGGTGATGTCTGGTGGGGGTTCAAAGAAAGTTATATGATGGATGAATTGCTGGGGCTTCTGGAGTGAAATGGTTGTTGGCATAGATCAGAGCACAGCATTAAATTCTGATGTGGATCTTAGGGGATAAATGGTAGTCTAGGGGGGCTTTGGGCAGCCCAGTGATATAGTCTGGTGGGGGTGGGGGCGACAGGCTCACGGAGATTGGTGGGGAGCCTCACCTGGGCGGTGATACAGCCCGGTCACCGTGCTCCCGTAGAACCCCCACGCCAGCTGGATGCCCAGGAGACTTAACACCAACCACAGCAGCAGCAGCTTGAAGAGGGTCACACGCATGTCCTGCGCCTCCCACTCCCGCAGGAAATCGCTGCCCAGAGCACCCAGTGCTCCCAGCACCGTGGCGGGTAGAGCCTGGAAAGACTGCCCAGACCAAGGCTCCGCCATGACAGGCCCGCGCCCTACCCGAGGGGTTGTCACCGTAGATCCCACTGCGCAGGCGTCGTGTCTTCCGGGACCAAGTCCGTTACTGCGCACGCGTACCCAAGCAAAGAGCGCCCACCTCGCTTGCGCGAAGAGTTGGCAGTTTGGGGCGGAGTGTTAAAACTGCGCACGCGCACCCAGCCCCACCCTGCTTACTTAAAGGATGAGTGACTCGGGGAGTATAAAATAGCAACCAGGTCTTTTATAGCCCCGGATTTCCCGTGATGCCCCACGCGGCTGTAATGATTGGTTAATCGCTTTGCTTTCAGGGCGTGGACGCACTCCGGAGCAATCGGGGCTGAGCTGTAAATGCGCGCGCGCGCGCGGGGACGCGACCGCGGCCGGCTCGAGCCCGCAGGGCACTCGGGTGCGCGCACGTCGCTCCCCGCCCTCCCGCAGCCGCCCGCCCTCGCTCTCGCTCCCCGCCCGCCGTCGCCGTCCTCCGTCGGTTCCCTCGTTTAGTCCACTGCCGCCTCCTCAGCCACCCGCCCTAGTCTTCGAGCTTGCGACTCGCGGACAGGCGTCCTCGGCGCGGAGAGGCCGGACTCGGAGTCGTCGCCTGAGGTGAGCGAGAAAGGTCCCTTCTGGCGCCGCGGCGCCCGGGCCCGCCCGCCCGGCACTCTTCCGGCCGCCCGGCCGCGGCCCCGACGCGGCCGCGCCCCACCTGCTGCTCTGGGCTGGTACCCTGGACCCTGGACCCTGACCGTGACTCCGGGCTCGAGTCCGGCGTCCTGAAGCCGCGGCCCCGCCCGGGCAGTCCCCGGAAGCGCGCCCGCGGCCTCCGGCGCCCCTTCCCCCGCCCGGCCAGGCCTGTTGGAGTCCAAGCCTCCCGCCCGCGGTTCCCGGCGCTTCCTCTCCGCTCGCGGCGGCGCCGGGCAGGGCGGGGGCTCGGAGCCGGGCCCGCGAAGCGCGCGTGGCTGTCGGAGTTGAAATGGGAAAGAAACTCTTTACAACTCCATTTTGCCTTTTACATTTAATATGAAATATGAATCACCGTTTTATACTGGGTGAAGTCCAGTTATGTCTCGGTAGCTTTTCTTTTTTAATAGTGTTGGAGATTGTGTAAGTAAAAGGTAGTGTTGAAATTTTAGGATTAGGAATCTTCGGTATTGAAAAGAACGGAGTTGGTCAGTTGGAAAGGATTTTTTCATGATTTCAGCTATGTTGCATCAAAATAGAGTGCTTGCAGTTTTGCAACAAGTTAGTGTCTTGTTTAGGAATCACCTAAACATCTATCCTAAATTACTGATTCAAATCAATTAGAAGTGGTCTCCCACTGAATAGCATTTCGCATTCAAGTTGATTTGGTCAAAAACTATGGTTAGTAGTTTAAGGTGGAAAATTGACATCCTTTTTACCTTAGAGTTGGTTTCGCTTGTGGCTTTTAACAGTTCGGATTTAAAATTTTTTCCCGTGTTGGTGACTTGTATCTTTGTTTTAATAGTCTTTTGAAGTAGATGTTTCTTGCAGGTGTGTAATCAGATTATATTCTTCCTTGCCAAATCTGAAGAGGAAAAAGTACTTTAAAAACTATTCTTTAAATGGGCCTCCCCGGTGGTGCAGCGGTTGAGCGCTGGGTTGCGAGGCTGCCCGTGGCCTCTGCAGCGCCGGTTCAATCCCCGGCTGTTCCCCGGCCACCTGAGGAGGGTCCCACATGGTGCGCAGACCTCTCCTGCCGCCCGCTGCTCCCCTCAGCAGTGTACTTCGGTCCTTCTGCCTGCTCTGCTCCCCGCTCTGGCTCTGGTGAATTCTCTCACCCTCCCGCGCTTCTGACTGTACCCAGTGCTTGTATAAATAAATAAAAATAAATCTTTAAAAAAAAAAAAAAAAAAAAAAACTATTCTTTAAAGTGGTGTATGGTCAGAGAATTTTTCAGCCACTTAGTGTCACACACCCAAATGTGTGATGTGTTTGTAACATGCTCACGATCGTCACCTTGGACATGGTTAAATTGGTACAGATACTGTTTTGAGCATTTGGCACAAGTGACATTGGACTGAAAATACAAGGCTAGTTCTTAGTTGTAAAGGATAAATTACTTAAGTGTTTCTGTTAAGTGCCTTGATACTACTACTTTTGTAGAGCACTGATGGCTCTTGGGGTAATACAAAAAAATATAAAATGGAACTTCTTTTTGAGTCAGAGTCTAAGGCTTTAAAACCTCTGTTCTCATAAAAATCTGTACTGGAAGGAAGAAGAGAATAGGAAATTCAACTTTTTAATAGATCCAAAATTTTAGACCTGAAAGGAATCTTTACGACTTGTAGTTCTACACTACCTGCAGATGAGGAAACTGAGTCCCAGAGTCTTCAGTAAATTTTCCAAGGTCATATGTATAGTCTCCTGCAAGCCAGAACTGTTTTCTTTGTAAGGTATTCTTCATTTACTCCCAAACCTCAGGCTTAAAGTCTGCTAAAATTCAGGATTTAGGACTTAATTCCATTCAAATATTTTCTCCTCTTACATATATTGATAGAATTTGGGAATTTTATTTTCTAGACAAATTTCAATTCTTTAACTTTCACAGCACTGCCCTTTCTAATTGGATGACCCTGCAGCAGTTGATGTGGGGAAATGTTTACAGGGTTGCTGCAGGTATTGGGGTCTTCTTGAGGTACCAACTTCTTTCAGAGGGTGACCCAAAATCAACATAATTAGGTTAAACTAATTTGTTATCAGTATGCAGGGGGCTCATTTGACTATTGATTTGGAGGTGGGTTGGGGAGAAACTGGATTTGCCAAGTAAATAGTTCCCTGTGTTTATGTGCATGGTGATGATTTTGTTGGAGTATTTTCATAGTCCTGATTCCTTTTTTGTTTGCCAGTTAATTTCCTTTAAAAGTGTATCCTGGTTATGTGGAGGTGTAAGTTATTAGGAGGGTGAAAACTGGTAGATCTTCAGGTGTTTCCTGTCCATGGGGTGGAGTCCAAGCAGTGACTGGAGGAGGTTGAGTTGCTCCTTTGCGACTTCATTGTCCTTGAGATGACAGATTTATGTTAACTCAAAAGAAAGACTAAATCGATTTGGACTTGATGGGTTTCCATAGATTATAACTTGGGTTTGATTGCATCACAGCTGCTACTGGTAAAGATATTCACTAGATTTAAAAATTAGCCATGAATTTGTAGTTTTAAAAAGTCCCTGTTTTCCTTTTCCATTACCATTTAGTTTATCCCTTAATGCACCTGGCCAGTGGATCTCAATTTTCCTGCACCTACACATTAATGTAACTAAATTTTAAATTTGTTTATACTCTGCTCTCGGGAGACATGTTCACTGTTAGTATTTGTGAGAAAACTAAATCTTAATTTTCCAAGGTAGTTTAAAGTTTGTAATCATTATAAAGTTCCTATTTCAAGTGTTTCTGTTTCAAGTGACTCATTTTTAATCTGTGGTGCTGTAGTATTAAGTGAAGGCCTTATATACTCATAATTATGGTAATCATGTGACTGAAAATCAGGTAGGCATTAAAGCTGCTCGTTCTGGGTGTTGGTCTGAGTTTATAGGTGCTTCCTCCTGATGACTCTGAATACATTTTTATACCTAATAATCACCAAAATAGGAGATACACTCTGTTAAATTACAGCCAATTTGTCCCAAATTGAGCCTGATTTTTTTTTGTTTGAAGAGATTGGGTAAAGTAAACATTTTAATCATGTTTACGATAGTATCTTAATATTCATGTAAAAGGAAAGAACATAAGCAGCCAATAAAGTAAGTGTGAAGTGGAGTGAAGGAGAAAATAGTAGCTAAAATGAAATTAGAGAGGTTTTACAGGAACTAGATCATGTAGGGACTTTAGGACATGGGAAGTTCTGGGGTGAGAAATCTGAATGTTTTTAAGCAGGAGAATGATGTGATCTGATACTAAACAACTAATTGCTCATGGAAAGTAGGAATAGATGTGAGTCTTTTCTCATTTTAAGTAGTAAACTAATACTGATGATTTCTGGCAAAAATATTAGAGGTGTTCCTAATATATTAATAAGTGAAATGAAGTCACTGAGTCAAGGAAATTAATATTAAATTATTAAGCAATAAGCATTAAATTAATAAAATATTAATTTATTTGACTTAATGACTTGAGCTTTTTTTTTTAAGCCATTGATTTTCTGACAGTTGCCTTTCACCCTGTAATTTCTATGTAATACCAGTATTAAAAGAAATGTAACTTAATAAAACATGACATTAAAATGCTCACAGTCTAGTAGTAGGGATATGGATGTTCACTCTATGTTTTAAATTCTTTTTAGGGCCTCCCCGGTGGCGCAGCCGTTGAGCGCTGGGTTGCGAAGCTGCCCGCAGCCTCTGCGGCGCCAGTTCGATCCCCGGCTGCTCCCCGGCCACCGGAGGAGGGTCCCACATGGCGCGCAGACCTCTCCTGCCGCCCGCTGCTCCCCTCAGCAGTGTACTTCGGTCCTTCTGCCTGCTCTGCTCCCCGCTCTGGCTCTGGTGAATTCTCTCACCCTCCCGCGCTTCTGACTGTACCCAGTGCATGTATAAACAAAACAAACAAACAAATAAAATAAATAAATAAATAAAACATGCCTCTATAAAAAAAAAAATAAATTCTTTTTAATGTTAGAAAATTATTATAGTATTCATCCAATTTGATTTTTGCATTTAAAAGGGCAACATTAGTTTATGTGGAGAAAGTAAGGTTGATTATGAATGTTGTTAAGTGAGGGAATCTTAGGTTTATATAAATGTAAGTTTTATGGTGTGTCATTTAAGAATTCTATACTTTTTCCCTCGCTGAACTCTTTAATTACTTCATGGAACTTTGGATAAGTCCATTTACATCCTGTGCTTTTTTTTCCCTCTCCTTATAAAATGAGGAGACATAATTCCTGATTTTTTTTTTTTAACTTTTTAGTGCCTTTCATCTGAAAATTCAAGGGATTCTGTAGAACTTTTGCCATATACACCGTGGTTCTTGCAGCACATTTGTAAGGTATGTAAACCTTCATTTGCCTCTCCCCATGAAAGATAACTATTATATATGTTACATATTAATGTAAGTTCTAGAGAAATGTGGGTGCATTACTACTAATGGTTTCCTTCTCCACTGATCTAGAGATCTTTATCTTATTCCATATCTTGTCTCTCTGGTCTTATTTTCCTGCCTCTCCATAAGATACTCGTCTAACTTCCTTTTTCTCTTTTCAAAGTGATATATATATATATATATATATTTTTTTTTTTTTTTTAAGATTTATTTATTCGTACAAGAGCTGGGGTGTAGGTTAGAGGTAGGGGGGCGGGGGTTGTGGTGAGAGGATTCACCAGAGTGGGGAACAGAACAGGCAGATTGACTGAAATACACTGCTGAGGGGAGCAGTGGGTGAGACAGGAGAGGTCTGTTGCACTATGTGGGTAGCTCCCTGGCCAGGCATAGAACTGGTGCTGCAGTAGCTGTGGATTGCTTCATAGTGCTGACATTCCTTGTGCCACCAGGGAGACCCTCTAAGTGATACTTCTTCTTCAGATGAAGATACAGTTCCTCTCCTCTCAGTTAATTTTTAAAGATGTTGACACACCATCTTATACACATAATTTTCCTACTTCTGAACCATTCTCATTCTTTCTATTTTGTATCTTTAAAAAAAATTATTTATTTATTTTTATTTAATTATTTTTTAATATTTTATTTTATTATTTTTATAAGATTTATTTATTTACTTATACAAGCACTGGGTACAGTCAGAAGCATGGGAGGGTGAGTGAATTCACCAGAGCCAGTGCGGGGAGCAGAGCAGGCAGTAGGACCGAAGTACACTGCTGAGGGGAGCAGCGGGCAGCAGGAGAGGTCTGCGCGCCATGTGGGACCCTCCTCCAGTGGCTGGGGAGCAGCTGTGGATTGAACCGGCGCTGCAGAGGCTGCGGGCAGCTTCGCAACCCAGTGCTCAACTGCTGTGCCACCAGGGAGGCCGTAATATTTTATTTTATGTAATTCTTACGTCATTTTTCATCTTTGCACAATGTATGCATTTTCGTTATGGTTATATTCCCCATACAGTTGCATCCCCCCCCCCCCATTTTGACTCTAGTCCTTCCTCTCCCTGCTTCCCCACCCCATAATTTTTATTTATTTACACAAGGGCCGGGGTACAGGCCATATTCATGGGAGGGTGAGAGGGTTCACCAGAGACAGAGCAGGGTGCAGAACAGGCAGATTGACGAAATACACTGCTGAGGGGAGCAGCGGGCGAGACAGGAGAGGTCTGCTGCGCCATGTGGGATTCTTGCTGGCCAGCTGGGATCAAACCCACGCTGCAGAGACTGTGGACAGTTCCATAGTGTGATGTTCAACCGCTTGCGCCACCAGGGGAGGCCGCTGTTTTGTATCTTTAATGTCAAGTTTTTAATTAAGTAGTTTGGTCGTCTTACTGCCTGTGCTGTAGGTTTATCTAATTATCAGTAGAAAATAAGCCAGGGCCGGGCCTCCCTGGTGGCACAGCGGTTGAGCGCTGGGTTGCAAAGCTGTCCGCAGCCTCTGCAGCGCCGGTTTGATCCCCGACTGCTCCCCGGCCACCGGAGGAGGGTCCCGCATAGCGTGCAGACCTCTCCTGCTGCCCGCTGCTCCCCTCAGCAGTGTACTTCGGTCCTTCTTCCTGCTCTGCTCCCCGCTCTGGCTCTGGTGAATTCTCTCACCCTCCCGTGCTTCTGACTGTACCCAGTGCTTGTATAAATAAATAAATAAATAAATAAATAAATAAATAAATCTAAAAAAAAGCCAGGGCCTCCCTGTTGGTGCAGGGGGTTAAGATGCAAGAAGCTATCCACAGCCACTGAAGCCCGAGTTGATGCCCAGTCAGCCAGTGAGCTTCCACATGGCACAGCAGACCTCTCCTACCTCGCCTGCTGCTCCCCTCAGCAGTGTGCTTCACTCGGTCTGCCTGTTCTGTTCCCCACCCTGTCTCTGGTGAATCCTCTCACCCTCCACACCTCTGACCTACACCCTAGATCTTGTATGCATAAATAAATAAATCTTAAAAAAAAGATTTATTTAAAAAAAAAAAAACGCCATCTAGAGAATGAGGATAAAAGGATGGTGCTCCCTCTCACTAGAGGGGTCAGAAATGATAGTGGCTTGTAGGGAGCAACGTTACCTGCAGGTGTAATAGCCCATCCAGGGACTGTTAGTTTAAACTGATTACAAATATGGGGAATAGGAGCATCTTAATTTAATGGAAACTGTCTTAGTCTGGTACCATTTTGACCTTTTTTTTTTTAATTCTCCTTTGTTCATTCTATATATGGGAAGTAAGCTTATTAGGGGGATGAATATTCTTTCCTGTGAGATGAGCTACCTGGCAGTAAAGGAGTATGATGGTAGCAGTTTTGGTTGACTTGAGTCCTCCTTGTTGTGGTAAGAGGAATAGCCAACCTAGCTGGTGGTGTCATTATTCATTCAACAAATGGTTGTTAGATGTCAGGTACTATTCTAGGATACATCAGAATAAAATAAAGAAGGTCCCTGTGTTCATGGAATTTTGTTTATTTGTTTGATACTGTTTTCCTAAAAATACAACATTTGATTTGGAACTGAAAAGTCCTAACTTCGAATCATTCCATCTACTTTTCTCAATATTAGTTGTTAGTAATCACATCATTAATAACTCTGCTCGTTTGGTTTTTATTCTACTATGGAAGACTGACAGACAAGTAAGGAGTGGGCTTGCCTTTTTTATTTTATTTTTTTAGCATGAGAGGATTCACCAGAGACAGAGTGGGGAACAGAACAGGCAGATCGACTGAAATACACTGCTGAGGGGAGCAGCGGGCGAGTCAGGAGAGGTCTACGCCATGTGGGTAGCTCCCTAGCCACGGATTGAACTCTTGCTGCAGTGGCTACAAATAGCTTCATAGGTTGCCTCTTAACCTCTTGCGCCACCAGGGAGGCCCAGGCTTGCCTTTTTTAGGGAGAGGCAGAAAGGTTTTATTGGCTGGAGCCTAGAGAGTATGCAAGAGGAATGGATGAAATAGCTTTATTAGGGGCCAGATCTTACAGGAAACAGGAACTAAAGTCTATTCATAGTGCATTGGGAAGCCATTGAAGGGTTTTTATAATAGGAAAGATATGATTTGATTAATTTATATTTTTGGCTGCTTTGTGAGAATGGACTATCAGGTAACAGACTTGGGAGGAGCAGGGAGATCTGATGGATATTCTTTAAGCCCGATGACAAATCACGGTGGCTTGGATAAAAACAGGAACAATGGAGGTGGTGGTATTCATGATACTATAAAAGAGTACTGATATATTTTTTTAAGACTTAATTAATTTATTTATTCATGCATACAAGAACCGGGGTATAGGCCAGATGTGGGGGAGGGTGAGAGGATTCACCAGAGACAGAGGAGGGAACAGAACAAGCAGATTGACTGAAATACACTGCTGAGGGGAGCAGCGGGCGAGATAGGAGAGGTCTGTGGCACCATGTGGGATTCTCGCCTGTCAGCCAGGATCAAACTCACACTGCAGAGGCTGTGGACAGCTTCACAGCGCTGCGCTCAACTGCCTGCCCCACCAGGGGAGGCCCGTGCTGCTGATTTTTTTTTTAAGATTCATTTATTTATGCATACAAGAGCTGGGGTACAGGCCAGAGATGCGGAAGTGGGTGTGTGTGTGTGAGAGGATTCACCAGAGACAGAGTGGGGAACTGAACAGGCAGATTGACCGAAACACACTGTTGAGGGGAACAACGGGCAAGACAGGAGAGGACTGCTACACCATGTGGGTTGCTCCCAGGCCTGCTGGGGATTGAACTTGTGCTTCAGAGGCTGCAGATTGCTTCATAGTGCGGTGCTTAACCCCTGTGCCACCAGGGAGGCCCAGCGTGCTGATAATTTTTGGTGATAAATTGGAAGATGTGATTTCTTGAAAACCTTGATCCATGATCAGAGATTAAGCCCAGTACAACTACTGGACATAAAAGGGTAACAGTCTTGTGCCACTGGGCATGATATTCTTGTTGCTGTTCTATGAAATGGTTCCTTTAAGTACCTCTGAGTAATGCATTAAGCTGGTCTATTTGATGGCTTCCCTTCTAAGAGGGTAGACTATCTCAGAGTTGTTTTTGCAATTATTTAAAAAAAAAAAAGTAAAAAAAAAAAAGTAGGGGCCTCCCTAATGGCGCAGGGGTTAAAGTCTCAGTGCTATCATGCTGTCGCCAGTCACTGCAACATAAGTTTGATCCCCGGCCAGGGAGCTAATGCACATGGTGCTTCAGACCTCTCCTAACTCGCCCGCTGCTCACCTCAGCACTGTAGTTCAGTAGATCTGCCTGTTATTGTCCCCATTCTGTCTCTGGTGAATCCTTTTACCTGGCCGCATCTCTGGTGTACACCCCAGTTCTTGTAAGCATAAATAAATAAAAATCTTTTTGCCTTTAGGCAAGGTTAAACTTTGCTCTTTTAGGTTTGCTTAAACCAGGAATGCTGATGATTTATCATTACAAAGAATTTCTACTATAGAAGAAAACTCTGTCAGATTATTTTATTTCTCTGCCCCTTAGAACCTAGATCTGTAAAATGGTAACACCCATTTCATGGGAGTTTTAGGTTAAATAGTATATGACCACAGGGCTCAGTGCATAGTAACTTATTACCTTAGTGATATACTAGTAATTCTGTTAAATTCTTCAAGAGAGTTTGTCTTTCAATATATCAGTGCATTGTATTATATAGTGACTGTTTACTTTGAGAGTGACAATTAAGGATTATATTGGTGGGAGGCTTACAGCTTAGTGCCACGTAAACAGAAACATGATTTGTTAATCTTTTTCATCTTCTTGGCTTTTGCTTGTTTAATTGTAGGATTTAGTATGTTGGAGGAGTATATGTCCTAGGATTTCACCAACATTTTATAAATATTATTTGATATAAATAATAATGTGATAACATTGGCCAATATAAATCACAAATTGTCTAGATTCACTCTTGGGTTCTAGCTGTGACTGCCATTATTTGACTCTGGGATCATTTAGTTCTACTCTCTAAGCATCAGCAAATAGTAGCAGCAGAGATGTCACTCTCCAACAAGTGGACAGAAAAGGCAGAAAAGTAATGGAGTGGAGATTTTTTCCTATCATCTGCTGCCACCACCTTTTATAATTAAAAGGTTCTTGAACAGTGTCTAACTTGCCACTTCATAAGCGTACTCCTGTGAACTGTGGCTGAAGAATCTTTAGTAATGAAATCAGAGGCATTTTATTTATCATGTGCCAGCTATGTGCACACTTCATTTATTTTTCAAGCTTTAGAGATTGCACTTTCCATTGATTAAGTTTTCCAGTTTTACTAACACTATATCCTGATCAGCATCTTTTTTTTTTAATTTCTTTTTTTTTAAATTTTTATTTATTTATTTTTAATAGAGGCATGTTTTTATTTATTTATTTGTTTGTTTGTTTGTTTGTTTTTATACATGCACTGGGTACAGTCAGAAGCGCGGGAGGGTGAGAGAATTCACCAGAGCCAGAGCGGGGAGCAGAGCAGGCAGAAGGAACGAAGTACACTGCTCAGGGGAGCAGCGGGCGGCAGGAGAGGTCTGCGCG
The DNA here is from genome assembly GCF_964194135.1 of Talpa europaea. Taxonomy (NCBI): domain Eukaryota; kingdom Metazoa; phylum Chordata; class Mammalia; order Eulipotyphla; family Talpidae; genus Talpa; species Talpa europaea. The sequence continues at coordinate 70,870,116 of NC_140078.1, forward strand.
CCATGTGGGACCCTCCTCCGGTGGCCGGGGAGCAGCCGGGGATCGAACCGGCACTGCAGAGGCCGTGGGCAGCTTCGCAACCCAGCGCTCAACCGCTGCGCCACCGGGGAGGCCCCTGATCAGCATCTTAAGACATAGTCCCTAAAGCTTCTGGGAAAATGGAAAATGTTCTGAACCATTTTGTCAGTTTAATAGAGGCCCTTAAAAAGCAGCCACCACCACCCCCAATAAAAACTTGATTTTTTGTTTTTCTGGGTGGCAAGAAAGAGGAACTAAAGAACAGTGATAATTATTTGCTGAAGCTCTAAAACAGAGATCCAATTCCATTATTTAAAAAAAGTGTTTTGACTTTAAGCATATGGTTGAAAATTCTACTTTCATTAATGTACTTTGTTATTATTTTTACCTTGTTCTTTTGGCAGTTGTGTCTGTATCGTGTAGATGAGTTCTCTGGTGTCTATTCCATAGACCCGCTGGGCAAATGTCATGCTACTTTTCTGGTTTACTTTTATGTAACCTTCTTTGTCCCATGGGCTTTGAGGGGCTAAAGAAGTACGTTTAAGGGACCTCCCTGGTGGCGCAAGGGGTTGAGTTGCAGCACTGTGAAGCTGTAGAGTTCGATCCCTGGCCAGGGAGATAACCCACAGGGCACAGACCTCTCTTGTCTCATCCGCTGCTCCCTCACTGGTCCTCTCCGCCCTCCCCCTGCCCAGCCTGTACCCTGGTTCTTATATGCATAAATAATTAAATCTTTTTCTTTTTCTTTTATTTTTTTTAAATGAATGCGTCTACCTCTGAGACACTTTTTTTTTTTTAAGATTTATTTATTTATACAAGCACTGGGTACAGTCAGAAGCGCGGGAGGGTGAGAGAATTCACCAGAGCCAGAGCAGGGAACAGAATAGGAAGAGTGATGAAATACACTGCTGAAGGGAGCAGCGGGCAGCAGGAGAGGTCTGCGCGCCATGTGGGACCCTCCTCTGGTGGCCGGGGAGCAGCCAGGGATGGAACCGGCACTGCAGAGGCTGCGGGCAGCTTCGCAACCCAGCGCTCAACTGCTGCGCCACCGGGGAGGCCCTCTTTTTCTTTTTAAAGTGAAGTACATGTAAGGTGACTTCCTAATGTTGTATAACAATTCAATTTCTTTTGCCATGAGACAATTTATCATATATGACGATTTTGTTGGAAATTCTGTGTTCAGAGTACTTTGTGGGAAAATTCTTTTCTGCATGAAGTGTCTCATGTTTAAAATTTCCAGTTTTTGGAGGAAATGTTTTATCTTGAAATTTATTTAGGCATATAAGAGCTGGGGTACAGGCCAGAGATGCGGGGGTGAGAGGATTCACCAGAGACAGAGTGGGGTACAGAACAGGCAGGCAGACTGAAGTACACTGCTGAGGGGAGCAGCAGGCGAGTCAGGAGAGGTCTGCTGCGCCATGTGGATTGCTCCCTGGCCAGCCGGAATGGAATTCGTGCTGCAGAGGCTGCGGATTGCTTCATAGTGCAGTGCTTAACCCCTTGCACCACCAGGGAGGCCCTCTTTTGAAGGTCTTAAATTCATAAAAAGAAAGGAGTATAATGTCTTGTTAAGAGCATGGGCTCCATTGTGAGGTTGAGAGCAAGTTAATGCTAGCTCTGATAACTTGGTAGATTATGACTGGACAGTAATATAATCCCTTTGTAACTCAGTTTTCTCCTCCATAGAATGGAGATATTACTGAATTACTACGAGGAATCAGTGACAGAGAAGCAAATAGCCTCAATATCAGTCATGTAGCCCTTCAGTTTTTATGATTTAAGTTACAGCTTATATTACCTAATAATCACACTTTAAATTTTTTAAAAGATTTATTTATGCATACAAGAACTGGGGTACAGGCCAGAGGTGCAGGGGGTGAAAGGATTTACCAGAGACAGAGTGGGGAGCAGAACAGGCAGATCTACTGAAATACACTGCTGAGGGTAGTACGGGGCGAGACAGGTGATGTCTGTCGTGCCATGTGGGCTGCCTCCCTGGCTGGGGATTAAAGTACTGGTGCAGTGGCTATGGATAGCTTCATAGTGCTGCCACTTAACCTCTTGCACCACCAGGGAGGCCCCCAATCACACTTTAATTTGGAAGAGATACATTTTTAGAGTGGTGTATAGTTCTAAGAATTCTTAGGATAACAGAAGAGGGCTCACTACTGGGTCCCTGAAATTTAGGAATAGTGGTTCTAAAACTTGGTTATTCTGAAACAGGGGATCCAGTTCTCAAAATTGTTATTTTGAGAGGTATTTTGATTTTTCAAAATCATGTTTATTGAGGTGTAATTTGTATACAATAGAATGTACCCACAAGGTCTGCTGCGCCTTGTGGGTCTCTCCCTGGCCAGCCAGGAATCGAACCCGTACTGCAGAGTCTGTGGACAGCTTCACAGCGCTGCACCCAACCCACTGTACCACCACGGGGGCCCCACAATGTGAATATTTAACACCACTGACCTGCGTGCTTAAATATGGTTAAGATGGTTAATTTTATGTGTATTTTACTAGTCTTTGGAAGAAAAAAATGCACTAGATAACAGTAAAATCATACAAGTTTTGCAATTAAAGATCTATTTTCTTCATAGCCCAGTGTGTAGTCCTCCTGCTCTCATAGTAATGTTTCCTTTGGGACTTTAAAAATCCCATGTTTGAAAATAGCCGTATTTGTGAATCACTGTTCCTAAGTATCAGGAGACCCAAGTATGTATGAAACACAATGTAAAAGGGGTAGAGGGTGTTGAAGTAAGCACTTTTCCCACCTTAATGTCCCAAAGTTCCTTTTTTTTTTTTTTTTAGAGAAAACCATGTAACTGTGTCCTTAGTATCCATCTAGAGATACTATACATTGATATACATACATACATTAATTTTTTTATATGCAGATTATTGCATTTCAACAGTTAGACATTTTATTCTTTCCCTTTAACAGTAGTCTTGGTGATTTAAAAAAAATATTTATTCATTCATTTATTTATTTAGTTATTTATTTGTTTGTTTATTTATTTATAAGCACTGGGTATAGTCAGAAGCGCGGGATGGTGAGAGAATTCACCAGAGCCAGAGCGGGGAACAAAACAGGCAGACCGATGACATACACTGATGAGGGGAGCAGCGGGCGGCAGGAGAGGTCTGTGCGCCATGTGGGACCCTTGCCAGCGGCTGGGGATCCAACCAGAGCTGCAGAGGCTGCAGGCAGCTTCGCAGCCCAGCGCTCAACTGCTGCGCCACCAGGGGAGGCCCAGTTTTGGTGATTATTAAAGTATACACTTTGGAAAATAGTTAGGTAGTTCCTTAAATAGTTATAAAATTACCATATGACACAGCAGTTCCACTGCCATATATGTGTATATAAATTGAGAAGAAGTACATAAATGCTTGTTCATAAATGTTCATAGCAACACTCTTCAAATAGCCCAAGGATGAAAACAGCCCAAATGTCCATCAACAGATGAATGGAAAAACAAATGTGGATTGTTATTCAGCTACTTGGAAAAATGAAGTGCTACAACATGATGGATCTTGAAAACATACTAAATATAGGAAGCTGAACACAAGAGGCCACACATTGTTTTATTCTATCTATGTGAAATATCTAGAAGAGGTAAATCCATAGACAGAAAACAGATTGGTGGTTACCAGTTTGGCGTGGTGAATCTGTTTTGGAACTAAACAGTTGGTGATTATACAATATTATGAATGTACTAAATTATTACCTATTGTACACACTTTTATTATTTTTTAATTTTATATATTTCTTACATCATTTTTCATTTTTGCACACATATGCATTTTCTTTTTTTTAAAGATTTATTTTTATTTATTTATACAAGATTTATTTTTATTTATTTATCTGGTACAGGCCAGATGCGTGGGAGGGTGAGAGGATTCATCAGAGATAGAGCGGGGAGCAGAACAGGCAGACTGATGAAAATCACTGCTGAGGGGAGCAGCAGGCGAAACAGGAGAAGTCTGCTGTGCCATGTGGGACCCTTGCCGGCCAGCCTCAAACCAGTGCTGCAGAGGCTGCAGACAGCTTCACAGCACTGCACTCAACTGCCTGCGCCACCAGGGGAGGCCCCAGTATATGCATTTTCATCTTGGTTATGGTCCCCATACAATTCCCACCATCCTTGTTTTGCTCCTATTCCCCTCTCTCACCTCTGTAGTGTATCCCTGGTTTATAATTGCTTATTGATTCTGATTTTTACTTTATTATAATTAATTCTTTTCCTGGTACCTTATTTAGGTTTTCTAAATTACTGCTATGAGTGGGACCATCCGGTATTTTCCTTTTTCTTTCTGGCTTATTTCACTGAGCATGATCCCTTCCAGCTCCATCCACGTTGCTGCAAATTGCATGAGTTTATCTTTTTTGATTGCTGAGTAATATTCCATTGTGTATATGTACCACATCTTCTTGGTCCAGTCATCTGTTTTGGGGCATTTGGGTTGTTTCCAAAGCTTAGCTATTGTAAATAGTGCTGCTATAAACATAGGGGTGCAGGTCCCCTTTTGAATTAATGTTTCTGTGTCCTTTGGGTAAATACCTAGGAGTGGAATTGCTGGATCATATGGAAGCTCCAACTTTAGCAGATTGAGGAATCGCCACACAGCTCTCTGTAAATGGTTGGACCAGTTTGCACTCCCACCAACAGTGCAGGAGAGTTCCTCTTTCTCCACATCCTCGCCAATGTTTGTTGTTGCTAGTCTTTTTAATATGTGCCCTTCTCACTGGTATAAGATGGTATCTCATTGTAGTTTGGATTTGCATTTCTCTGATTACAAGTGATGTTGAACATTTTTTCATATGCCTGTTGGCCATTTACATTTCCTCTTTGGAGCAGTTTCTTTTTAGTTCCTCTGCCCATTTTTTGACTGGGTTATTTTCTTTGTTGAGTCTTGTCAGCTCTTTGTAGATTTTTGTGATCAGTCCTTTATCACTAGTGTTGTTGTACACATTTTAAAAAAACAATTGTTTTTATTTATTTATGCGTAGAAAAACTGCAGTGTAGGCTAGAGGTGGGGGGTTGAGAGTATTTACCAGACACAAGAGTGGGGAGTAGAACAGGGGAATCAACTGAAATACACTGTTGAGAGGAACTGTGGGCAAGACAGGAGAGGTCTGCTGCAACATGTGGGTTAGCTCCTTAGCCGGAGATTGAACTAATGCCACAGTGGCTGGCGCTAGCTTGATACACATTCAAAAGGTTACATGATTTTTTTTTTTCCCCCTTAGTGAAAAGGAGAAAAATATTTAAATAGATTTTCAGACCCTGCCTAACCTGAAGAGTTTTCAGCTGGCTAGCTGTGGAATCTTGAGAGGAATAGAAGTATTAGCCAGGCTCTAAAGTACCTGAATGGGGCCTCCCTGGTGGAGCAGCGGTTGAGCGCTGGGCTACGAAGCTGCCCGCTGCCTCTGCAGCGCCGATTCGATCCCTGGCCGCCTGGCGAGTGTCCTGCATGGCGCGCAGACCTCTCCTGCCGTGCCCTCTGCTCCCCTCAGCAGTATACTTCATCATTCTGCCTGTTCTGCTCCCCACTCTGGCTCTGGTGAATTCTCTCACCCTCCTGCGCTTCTGACTGTACCCAGTATTGTATAAATAAATAAATAAACCTTTGAAAATAAATAAATAAATAAATAAATAAAGTATCTGAATGTAGATTGTCATTGCTGAAACACCCCTACAGGCCATTAGGCAGCTCATTAGGGCTACCTCTTGGTCATTCTTCTTTCTATATCAATCCTCTAGGCAAGCATTGTCTTGACAGCAGTGTAAGTGGATAGTGAGGCTACACAATGTCAAATCCTGATGCTGTATACCTATTTAAGATTAACCCTGGAGGGCCTCCCTACCGTGGGGCCCGAGTTTGATGCCAGGCAGGGAACTAACCATATATGGCACAGCAGACCTCCCCTGTCTCAGCCGCTGCTCCCCTCAGCAGTGTATTTCAGTAGATCCACCTGTTCTGTTCCCCACTCTGTCTCTGGTGAATCCTCTTACCCTGTGCCCCTCTGGCCTGCACCCCAGATCTCATATGCAAAATAAAAAAAATTATTAAAAAAATTAACTCTGGAATCTTTATTTTGAGGTGATTTTATGCTCTCATTTAGAAGACAGCAGGTATGTTCCCTTAGGTGTGTTTAGGTGTGTTTCTTGCCCTCATTACCCCCTGCCCTCAGGAAGAATTTATTTAAGTTTGGAATGATTCTCTCTTGGCATTGAAGGCTTTTTAAATTTTCCTCTGCTTGCCTTTCATGTACCTTCAACCTACTGTTTTTAGTTGCCAAGTGCCATTGCTACAAAAAGGAGAGCCTTGAACTGACTTCAGTCCTTGACCGTGCTTGATCAGGATGGTCAAATAATGACAATACAAGGCTCAAGCTCATTATGAACAAATGGACAGATGATAATTTGAGTCTTTTTTCCCCAGGGGTATCCTATGCAGACTGTAAACAAAAGACTTTATATTTTCAGTTTAATTTCCCAAGTGTTTATTTTTTATTTTATTTTTTTTATTGTATGGCAGGCACAGTTCTAAGTATGAGTGAATCTGGATTTGTCAGGACAGATTTCTGGTGTTTCTACCCCCCATCCCCCCAACACACACACACACACACACACACACACACAGGTATCAGGTACTAGGAATGAGTAGTACCTAAGGAGCCTGATCTCAGGGAAGATCTTGAGAGAGTGAGTTGCCTTAACTATGAGATTATGTAAGTAGGGGAAGGATGGGTAGGTTGCATTCAGGATAGAGGAAAGAAGGCAGAAATCATGGCTTAAATAATAAGTGCCCTGGCCAGGATATTTTATTGGTTTCATTGAGGGTGGGTATATGGTTTAGGTTTTATACTTTCATAAATTAGTCTTGAGATTTATAGTTATTTCCTTATCTGCAATATGACATTTTGGGATGAAAATCATCCTAAATATTTTTGGCACTACTTGCATTAACACTATTCCTTCCCACAGAAACTAGGATTGACAAAACTTGGGACTTGGGGTTGGGAGGAAGATTTTATGTACACAGGATCATCATTCCTCATAATGAAGTTGATAATATTTTTGTGTGTCATAAAATTTACTTAAAAATTTTTCAGGCTTTCCAAAAGATTAGGCAAGTTTTGCTTTTATTATACTCATCTGTACAATACTGATTTATGACAGCTTAATTTGGAGAAAGAAATGAAACATGTTTATATATAAACTTTTCAACTGGATTGCATTACTGAGGCATATGTATGTCTCAACATAAGTCTTATGAGGTTAACCTCTAGTCTCTTGTGTCTATTGTGCTTACTATTTTCTCCCCCCTTTTTTACTGTTATTTTCTTTTGTCTTTCAGATTATTAAAAATGTTTCTTTTTTAGAAAAGATTTATTGTGCATACATAACTGGGGTACAGGCCAAAGGTGCAGGAGATGAGAGGATTCACCAGAGACAGAGTGGGGAACAGAACAGGCAGATTGACTGAAATACGCTGCTGAGGGGAGCAGAAGGCGAGCGAGGAGAGGTCAGCTGTGCCATGTGGGTTGCTCCCTGGCAGGCCAGATTGAACCCATGCTGCAGTGGTTGCGGACAGCAGTTTGCAGTTTGCATCTTAAACCCTTGTGCCACCAGGGAGGCCCTGGATTCTGGGTTTATTTATTTATTTATTTATCTATCTATCTATCTATCTATCTATTTATTTATTTATTTTTAGATTTATTTATTTATGCATACAAGAGCTGGGGTACAGGCCAGAGATGCGGGGGTTGAGAGGATTCACCAGAGACAGAGTGGGAAGAGAACGGGCAGACTGACTGAAATACACTGCTGAGGGGAGCAGCGGGCGAGAGGTCTGCTGCGACATGTGGGTAGCCATGTGGGTTGCTCCCTGGCGGGCCGGGATCAAACTATGCTGCTGAGGCTGCGAATTACTTCATAGTGTGTGCTTTAACCCCTTACGCCACCAGGGAGGCTCTGGATTCTGATTTATTGATGAACCTGTGGGACATGAGATTGTCTTTTGCATTTTCTGTTGGGAATTTAAATATTTAGGTATTTCAAATTCTTTGAAGCAATTAATGTAGTAAAAAGAAGTAAGTGATGACCAACGTTAAATTGTATTTTTATATTTTGGCTGGTTGAGCAATGGTAGAGCCTTGTAGTCATTACTGTTTCTTTTATGTAATTAGTCCCTTTGAAGACTTCTGAGGTAAAATTACAATTATCTCAAGTATGCTTAGTCATTTTTAAAACTATGATTTATCTGCATGGAAATTTATTATCTTTCTAAAATATTCTAAATATTTTATTCCAAAATATTGATCTAGCAGAAGAAGCATAGTTAGTTGAATTATTTCTACCTGTTTCTTGAGAACTGTTTTGTGCCTGCCTATAATGAAAATTTGGCTGATAAATGTCTGTAATGCATTCATTATGACCTAGTAGCACTATCTCAAGCATGTTTGGTGATTCCTTATTTGCCAAAAATTAGCAGAAATTGTGCAGAGAGGCAGATATACTGTGACTCTAAGGAACTAAGTATTGCAAAATGTGTGGTTCCTAAATAAGTTATCAAAATTATTTACTTAGATTGTGGAATTCAAATTGCTGTTAACCCTTCAGTTTAGCTTAAACTTACACAATACTCAACCCTCAACTCACATAATTTAAAGGCTCTTTGTTTTAATTTACCAAGTTAAATAGCAGGAGATAATTCTCTGAGATAACAGGATTATCAGTTATGGAAAAACCAGACTTGAGGGTGTTAGAAAAAGTTTTTTAAGAGTATTGAGAGGGATTTGATTGTGTGTGCATGCATGCTTGTGTGTTTTGCAACAAATCGCATTGAGTTAAAAGATTTTCATTAACTCATTCAGAAAATTCTGAAACCCACAACACATTTGATGGCAAAACCTAAACTGAACTGGTGAGAAGTTATTTTTGTTTTTATCCTACTTAGTGTGAATGTTCATTTATTTTGCTGAATAACTATTAACCCATTGGGTTTATTATGGAGTATTTAGTCTTAGTATCATATTGCCTTTCTAAAATTTGAAAATTCTGGATTTAAAAACTTCTGACCCCAAGACATTTATTTGGATGTAGAATTGTGGACCTATTGTTTTTGGGCAGTGGGAGATAAGCTACATGGTTTCTGGGGAGGGGGGTGGTGTGTGTGTGTGTGTGTGTGTGTGTGTGTGTGTGTGTGTGAACAAGAGGTAGAATTGAGGTAAAGATGGGATATGCACTTTGGAAAAACAAACTTCTTAGGGAAAGAGGTCAGGCGATATTATAAACTCATCTTCAAATTTTGGACAGTTGAAATTTGAAGGAGGGAATTGCCATATGTCCAAAAATAAGGCCTAGGTCTCTCTGGTGGTGTAGGAGGTTAAGCACAGCACTTTGAAGTTGTCAGGCTGGCCAGGGACCTATCCACATGGTGCAGCAGACCTCTCCTGTCTAGCCCACTGCTCCCCTCAGCAGTGTATTTCAGTCAGTCTGCCTATTATGTTCCCTACTCTTGTCTTTGGCAAATCCTCTTACCCCCCACATCTCTGGCCTGTACCCCAGTTCTTGTATGCATAAATGTATAAATCTTTTTAAAAAATAAACAACTGGGCTTCCCCGGTGGCGCAGCAGTTGAGCACTGGGTTGCAAAGCTGCCCGCCGGTTCAATCCCTGGCTGCGCCCCACCCGGTCCCACATGGCGCGCAGACCTCTCCTGCCGCCCCGCTGCTTCCCTCAGCAGTGTACCTCGGTCCTTCTGCCTGCTCTGCTCCCCGCTCTGGCTCTGGTGAATTCTCTCACCCTCCCGCGCTTCTGACTGTACCCAGTGCTTGCATAAATAAATCTTTAAAAAAAAATAAACAACTGTTAAAAAAACAAAACCAAAAATAAGGCCCAATTAATTACACACCTTTTTTTAGATATTTTATATAATTCTTACATCATTTTTCATTTTTGCACAATGTATGCATTTTCATTTTGGTTATATTCCCCATACAATTGCACCCTCCTTATTTTGACCCTAGTCCTTTCTCCCGCCCCTCCCCCAATAGTGTGTCTCTGGTTTATAGTTGCTTGTTGATTTTGACTTTTACTTTGTATTAATTAGTCTTTTTCCTGGTCCCTTATTTAGGTTTTCTAAATTCCTGCTATGAGTGAGACCATCTGGTATTTTTCTTTTTCTTTCTAACTTATTTCGCTGAACATGATCCCTTCTAGCTCCATCCATGTTGCTGCAAACTGCATGTGTACTTTCTGAGTATTGAGTGCTCTAAACATTTTTTGTGTAATATTTTATTATGCTCTTCGTACCAACCCTATTCAGAAGATTGAACTCTCCACTTTACAGATAGGGATGGTTGTGAAGGGGCAGATAGAGCCTGGATTGCCTTCCATTGTATAGCTTTTAACACTACTGTTAATTGCCTCCTTTCTACTCTACTGCTGCCTATAACTAAAATTAATTTCTAATAGACCCTTTTACTTTGGCTAGTCTACATGGAGCCTGTCCATGTAATCAATATTTTGATCTTATTGAGTAATTTTTATGGTAGATGCCATATGCTCAGATACACCTAGGATGGAACTCTGATTTTGAAACCCAAAGGTATTATCTGATCAAGTAAGATTGGTGGTCGTGTTTTGGTTGGGGAGGTGAGGTCAATAGAATCACCTGAAACCCCTAAGAATGTGTTCACTGGCCTCTTGCAGAGTCTTTGCATGGGTTAAGGATTGTAGTGAATGTGATTACACTTTTCTCCAACTACAATAAATAATTATGATTATTCACAAGGTATGATAATAGAGGTGGTGATGCACAGATTCCAGGCCCTTTCTCTGCTTGGGAACACTTTCTGGAATGCAAGAAGGAAATGCTATAGACTTTAAAAATGCTTGGCCTTAAATAATAATTTCCATTTTAGGAAAAGCACTACTATATTCACGTAACCTTGACAGAGTGGGGAGCAGATCTACTAAATACACTGCTGAGGGGAGCAGTGGGGGAGACAGGAGAGGTCTGCTGCTGTGATTGCTTCATAGTGCTGCCACTTAACCCCTTGCGCCACCAGGGAGGCCCCTCTCCCTACTCTTTTAAGTTTTGTTTCATACATGAATGCAGGAACTAGCTAGTTTTATATTCAGAGGATTGTTACTTACAGGTCTTGTTTGAAAAGAAGTAACTTCCTACTTGAATAAAACATAGGCCCAATTCAAAAAAGAAGGGAAGTAACTTAGAGGAAGTTAGTTTGCAGCTTAATGTCTAATATTAGTAACTTGAGCTTTTGAAAGTTTCCTTTCAAAAATTTAGAAAATTAACTCTTTTTATACCAAACTTGGGAAGACTAGGCTTCTCAGTTGAACATGTATTTCTGTTCAGTGCTGTATTTGACCCTGTTAATAAGCATTGTAGGGAAATGAAGACGCAGTCTTTTTTTTTATTGGTGTTTATGGAAAACAGTAGATAACAGTTAAAAATTAGCTGTTATGTGCTAGGTATTGTTTATTCTAAGTGATTTCCTGTTAACTCATTTAATAATAACCACTATCCTGTGAGGGTAAGAACCATCATATACATATGCTGTTGGCATAGATAAGGAAGTGGAAACACACAGGTATTAAGTAACTTGCCCAGAAAGTCATAGCTGTTTTGTTGATTTTTAAAAATATTATATATATATATATTTTACATCATTATTCATGTTTTGTACAGTGTTTGATTTCTTTTCTCAGGTGTAGTTGCCAGAGAATTCCCACCACCAAGTCACCAGTGAACCATCACCATAGTCTCTTGTGCTCTTCTGGCCCATTTTAATTCCTCTCCCTCCCTTGCTGAATGTCTCCATTTATAGTTTCCTGCTGGTTTTTTCTCTTTTATTTTTCCTGATCCTTTATTTGATTCCTCTTTATTTCTCCTTTAAGTAATACCATCCGGTCTTTTTCTTTTTCCTTCTGACGTATTTCACTGAGCATAATCCTTTCCAGCTCCATCCATCCATGTTGCAGCAAATGGCATGAATTTTGAGCATGCCATTTGAGCAATCTGTTTTGATTGCTGAATAGTATTCTGTTGTGTATGTATACCACATCTTGAGCCAGTCATCTGTTTTTGGGCATTTAGGTGGTTTCCATATTCTATCTATTGTAAATAGTACAGCAATAAGCGTAGGAGTGCAGATTTCCTTTTGAATTAATGTTTTTGTCCTTTGGGTAGATTCCTAGGAGTGGAATTGCTGGGTAATATGGTAGCTCCATTTTTAGTAATTTGATGAGCCTCCACCCAGCTTTCCAAGAGTCATAGCTGTTTTGAACCTAACACCTGGCTCCTGAACCTCCTGTCTAGCAGTGCAAACAAAGCAACAAGTGATGTAAGCTTACATAGTCTTTTGAGAAACACCACTTAGTAGACTAAATGCTGTAGTAGTTTTGGGGATGAAGAATTTATATTGGAGTAGCCAGGTTGATCTCTGTGGGAGGGTGTAACTCTTAGCTTTTTAAGAGATAAAGGGGGGGTGTGTGAAGAGTTGTAGGAATCTGCCCTTAGCAGTTTTAAACTGTACTTGAACATAGATAATCTTGTTTTACCTCTGTATGAAAGAAAAGGGGTGAGCAGTGTTGGTTGGCCAAGGGAAGATGTGGGGGAGAGAGGGCAGTATTCCTCTGTAGCCTCCAGGAGGTCAGATCCCAAAATGAATGTTTGCACATATGCTGCTTTCTTCCTTTTTTTTTTTTTTAATGTTTATTTTTGTGTAGAGGTGTGGCAGGGTCTGAGCAGAAGTGAGAGTATTCACCAGATTCAGAGTGGGAAGCAGAACAGGCAGATTTACTGAAATAAACTGCTAGGGGAACAGTGGGGGAGATAGGAATTGCCTGCTGTGCCACATGTAGGCCATCTCCCTGACTGGGGATCAAACCCAGGCCTTAGCGGTGACAGCACTGAGACTCGCCCCTAGACCACCAGGGAGGCCCCTGCTTTGTTTCTTCCTTAAAAAAGAAAAACCATAGTATATACTGCATAGATTTTTCCAAGTCCATACATTTTAAAATTTATTATTTATTTTTTTTTTTTATAGAGGCATGTTTATTTATTTATTTATTTGTTTGTTTGTTTGTTTTGTTTATACATGCACTGGGTACAGTCAGAAGCACAGGAGGGTGAGAGAATTCACCAGAGCCAGAGCGGAGAACAGAGCAGGCAGAAGGACCAAAGTACACTGCTGAGGGGAGCAGCGGGTGGCAGGAGAGGTCTGCACACCATGTGGGACCCTCCTCCGGTGGCCGGGGAGCAGCCGGGGATTGAACCGGTGCCGCTGAGGCTGCGGGCAGCTTCGCAACCCAGCGCTCAACCGCTGCGCCACCGGGGAGGCCCTAAAATTTATTATTAATCTTTTTCAAAAACACAATACATCCATTTAGTAGAATCAGATAGTGAAAAGGATTTATGGTCCTTATCTAACGGCAACCATTTTAAGAATTACTTGTGTATTTTTTGACAGTCTGTGTGTACATTAGTGTACATTAGGTCATTGTGCTTCAGGTTTTAGGACAATATAGCACTACCTTCTTTAGTTTAAACTGCCTGTTTCCTTTTTCTAGCCTCATTTGTCCACTGATGATTTTGTTTCTTAACTGAGAAAAATGAAAAGAGAGTCTACCACTACATCTATGAGCTCACCTGCATACTGCAGAGTAGTCTCTTAGGAGTTCATGGTTCTATCAAAAGTCATCTTTTCTACTAGTATGCTGATCTCAAAATGCTGCTCTGACAGTTCTCCCCTCTCCTGCATCAGTTTCTGTGTACAGTTTGTTAGCCAGATCTTAGTGATCCCACCAAACTGCTAGGGAAGTCTGGAAATAGGGTCTTTATTATTGGACACCATGGCCAGGAGAGGGAATGATAAATATTAAGGCAGACAAGCCAGTAGTCTCTGTGCCACACCTTTCAGACTTTAACATTTATAGGTAACAGTTTCATTGAGATATAAGTTATGTACTAAACAATTCACTCATTTAAAATGTACAGTTCAGTGGATTTTATAGTCACAGAGTTGTACATTCATCACAACAATCAATTTTAGGACATTCATTACCCCCAAAAGACATTCTTAAATTCTTCAGCTGTTACTCACCATTCTCCCTATCACTATTCCCAGCCTTAGGCAGCTACTAATTTTTCCATTTCTGTAGACTTTCCTATTCTGGATATTATAAATGTAATCACATAATATTTAGTAAACTGCGAGTGGTTTTTATTTAATGTTAAGTTTTGAAGGTTCATCCATGTTGTAACATGTATTTCCTGACTTCTTGGAAAAAAGTTTCATACCACCTACCTCAGTGCCCTCATCTCAGTCTACCACAGTTGTCTGCTCCTCCCCCAAGGCCAATTGAAAGGGATTTCCTGTGTTGCTAGAGACTGCCTATTTCCTTTTTTGCTGGTCATGTAATACGAGCCCTTACCTTGAAATGCCCTCTTCCTTTCTCTTGGTGACAGTTCTCATAGCTTTCTGTTCTCTTCAAATATCTCCTTTATCTGCCCAATGACAGATGAGTGGATTAATAAGATGTTCTGTATATACACAATGGAATACTAATTAGCTATAAAAAAATGAACTCTTCCCATTTGTGACATTATGAATGCACCAGGAGGGGCTTGTTAAGTGAAATAAGTCAGCAAGAGAAAGACAAATAGTGGATGATTTCACTCCTGGCATGTAGAATAACTAAACAAAGGAATAGAAAATCAACCAAAACACCCTAGAAATCTAACTGCTTTGTTAGATTTCTTTTCATATGTGTTATCTGGAAAAATTCAAACTGTAGGGTGGGGAAGAACAAAGGAGAAAAGGGGCCCCCTGGGCTATGGTGTAGAATTATGGCAGTTTAGATGGTGGGTGTGGTGGTGTAACATACATCTGAAGAAATATGACCCTGTCCCCCCAAATTATATACATTGTTGTGAGTTATTTTTACCTCAATAACAATAATACAATATATATAAACAAAAACCAAAATCATCTCCTTCATGCCCACTTTCTTTGTGTTGTTAACAGTCTTTGTGGATAGATCACTGTCTCTTCTCATTCCACAGATCACTGTCTCTTCTCATTCCACGCACTTGAGGACTGTGCTGTTTTACTGTGCTGTTTTTACCTGGGCACTAATCTTTTTTACTGGTTGAGGAGAACTGTGTGTAGGATTGGGAAGACGTCTCTTATATGGGTCATTCTACTGCATCAATCTTCTCTCTTCTCTTGGGTACTGTCATTAACTTCACTGTGGTATTCTCATCCCTGTCTGGTTCACTTCTAGTTATGTTGCTGCCAAGGTGCTTTGCAAATCACAGATTTGATTGTGCTGTTCTATTAGCTTCCTGTTGTTTATACTAGCGATAGACTATAGCTTGCTGTGTATGGCATTTCAGATCCTCCAGTGTAACCATTACTTATCTTTCTAGCCAGATTTTCCAGTAGTCTTTCAGGCTGTTCCCTCACATTACAAGTGTTAACAGTTTTGTCCTTATTATTCAAGGCCCAGGCCAGATGTTACTTTCTCTGCAGCCCTTTGGCTTGCTTTTCTCTATTCATACAGCATGGATAAGCTTCTGTTACAGCACTTAATTACATTATGTTGTTTTCTCTATGAGTGTTTTCCAGATAAGACTGCTCTTTAGCACCTAGAACAGGGAATGGTTCTTAGGAAAACCTTGGTTTGTGTTAGGCTTATCAAGTGTAAGATAAGAATTGAGACAAGGCCACAGGGACTGGCAAGGGAGGTAATCATTGTGTTGAAGTGGTGGGTGGAAGAGTGACTGAGGAGGAAGCATAGGGGATGGATGGGGTAACTTAATATTTGCTGTGAATGTTTTCTAGAAAAATCTATAACAAAATTATGGGTATATCTTCTTTGGCAGATCCTTGTAGCAAGAATTCTGATGCCAAATAGCCATGGGAGAAATTAGAATAGCTTTGTCTTGTAGACATGTGATGATGGACATGTTCTTTGTTTGCAGTATCCAGTGTGATAGTTACATGTGGCTGTTGAGTATTTGAAATGTGACCAGTGTGACCAAGAAACTGATTTAAAATTTTAATTAAAATAGTAAATAAATAGTCATAGGTGACTAGTGGCTACTGTGTTGGGCTGTGAAACTAATGATACTGGCTTTGGAAGTGAATGCAGCCCAACATATTCTCTCTCTTCTGTATTTATTTTCAGTTTATAATGTTCAAGAGGCTTTAAAAGGGCAAAAAAGCCTAGAGATGTCTGGGTTTAATATAAGACCATACTGTAGTGGTGTCTATTTTGATGCTGGCAGTGATGGTTTCTTCTGACTCCCAGCATCTTTCATAAATGGTCATCTGTCCATGAACAATGAAAAATGTAGTACCAGAAACAATCATGAAATATTTACAAGTTGGACTTGAACATCTGTCTTTAAAAAAAAAAAAAAGATTTATTTATTTATACAAGCACTGGGGTATAGGTAAGAGGTGCAGAAGGGTGAGAGAATTCACCAGAGACAGAGGAGGGAGCAAAACAGGCAGAAGGACCAAAATACACTGCTGAGGGGAGCAGTGGATGAGGCAGGAGAGGTCTGCTGCACCATGTGGGATTCTCGCTGGCCGTTATCGAATCCGCGCTGCAGAGGTTGCGGACAGCCTCATAGCGCTGCGCTCAACCTACTACATACACCACCCGGTAGTCTTTGAAACCAGTTCCTCTGCATATCAGTTTGGGTAGCTGAGATCACAGTGAGTTCATCTGGTGTAGCTCTTTCAGAACCCAGCAACCACCCTTCAGGTGAAATGCCCCCTTTCACTCTTTTTTTTTTTTTTTAAGATTTATTTATTTGTTTGTTTGTTTATGCAAGCACTGGGTACAGTCAGAAGCGCGGGAGGGTGAGAGAATTCACCAGAGCCAGAGTGGGGAGCAGAACAGGCAGATGGACCAAAGATACTGCTGAGGAGAGCAGCGGGCGAGGCAGGAGAGGGCTGCACGCCATGTGGGACCCTCGCCAGGCGGCCGGGGATCAAACCGGCGCTACAGAGGCTGTGGGCAGCTTCGCAGCCAAGCGCTCAACTGCTGCACCACCGGGATGGCCCTCATCTTTTTTTATTCTGACAAAATTATCATTTAGGTCTTTGACTTTCTTCCTGCTTTTGAATAATTAAAATGAGGGAAGTCTTGGGCCTCCCTGGTGGCACAGGGGGGGTTAAGACACAACCTGTGAAGTTCACCGCAGCCACTGTAGCAAGAGTTCAATCCCTGGCCAGGGAGCTACCTACATGGCACAGCAGACCTCTCCTGAATCGCCTGCTGCTTCCTTCAACAGTGTACTTCAGTCAGTCTGCCTGTTCTGCTCCTCACTCTGTCTCTGGTGAATCCTCTCTCTCTCTCTCTCTCTCTCTCTCACACACACACACACACACACACACACACACACACACACATACCTTTGGCTTGTACCCCAGCTCTTGTATGCATAAATAAAAGATAAATTAAAAAAAAATAAAATGAGGAAAGTCTTACCTAAGGGTGTTGAGGAGAATTTCACAAATGCTTCTTTTGAAAGATGGGCTGAAATTTTACTTTTGTGGGCCTTCCTGGTGGTGCAGGGGCTAAGTCTCAGCAATACCACGCTATTGCTAGCCACTGCAGCATGAATTCGATCCCCTGCCAGGGAGCTGACCCACATGGCGCCTCAAACCTCTCCTGTCTCTCCCGCTGCTCCCTTCAGCAGTGTATTTCAGTAGATCTGCCTGTTCTGCTTCCCACTCTATATGGTGAATCCTCACCTCCCACACCTCTAGCCTACACTTAAGTTCTTGTGTGCATAAATAAATAAAAGAAATTTTTAAAAATTGAAATTTTACTTTTGTATGCAGCAGCTATTGGTAAAATAGACAGTGGCTTTTTTTTTGTTCACTCATCAGCAGACATATAGAGAGTCTACTGGTGTCTGGCACTACTAGCTTGGCATTGGTGTCATAAAGATGAGTAAAACTATCCCCGCCCTAAATTAGCTTTCAGTTAAGTAGAGGGAGTCTTGTTTAATTAAATAGGAATGATAATAAAGTGTACAGTTGTTAGGATATAAAGAGGTGGTGTGGGGTGGGAAGTCAGAAAAAAGTGACTTTCATTATCTTGAAAGGTAAATATTTGCCAGATAGGCATGAGGTGGGAGGTTTCCTTGGCAGAGGGAAGATGTGTCTCAGCCAAATATGCCTTTATTTTTACAAAATTTGTATTGTAGTGCAGGTGATAATAGGTCTAGCAGTGAATTGAATTTTTACCTGGAGTCTTAGAAGATGACCTTTTATTTCAAAGGATGTTGAAATTGCAACATTCCTACTCTAGTGCAGGTTTTTTTTTTTTAAAGATTTATTTATATAAGAACTGGGGTGCAGTCAGAAGCGCGGGAGGGTGAGAGAATTCACCAGAAACAGAGCAGGGAGCAGAACAGGCAGACAGACCAAAGACGCTGCTGAGGGGAGCAGCGGGCAGGGCAGGAGAGGTCTGCCACAACATGTAGGTTTCTCCCTGGCCTGCCGGGAATTGAACCTGTGCTGCAGAGGCTGCTGACAGCTTCGCAGCGCTGCATTCAACCCGCTGTGCCACCGGGGAGGCCTGCAGTTCTTATTTTAATTTTTTTTTTTAAAGAATTACTCCCTTTTTTTTTTTTTTAATTTTATGTAGAAGAACTGGGGTGTAGGCCAGAGGTGTGGGGGAGTGAGAGGATTCATCAGAGACAGAGTGGGGAGCAGAACAGGCAGATCTACTGAAATACACTGCTGAGGAGAGCAGCAGGCCAGACAGGAGAGATCTGCTGTAACATGTGGGTTAGCTCCTTGAACTCGTGGAAGCACTGAGACTTCTTCGCCACCAGGGAGGCCTTGTAGTGCAGTTCTTAAAATGCAGAAGGTGTCTGCTTGTGGGTAGCTTTGTGATCCAGGCTTAAATTTCTGAACTTTTATCCTTGAGCTGATATTTCTATCCCACTATCTAATTCTTACCTAATTCTCAGTAAGGTTCTAGTTTGTCACTTTAACTTAATTGCTTTAGTAAAACTGACTTTGTAGACAGTTAATGTAGTTATTAGTGGTTGGTTTATAACCATATAGTAAGTGCTGGATAAATTTTGTGATTTGAAGTGTCTCATGAATCCTGTGGTTGCCTAAGTTTAAGCAGCTTTCTGCTTTTTTTTTGTTTCAGGTAAACTTCAGTTTTGTGTTTTATAAAATCCCAGATCACAGCAATATTTGCAACAATTTGTTAGCTACATTTGTCATTCTGGGGCCTTTGAAAAACTGTCAGGTGACTTCACAGTTCTTCATTTAAGTAAAATTTTCACTTTGGTTCCCTGTTTCCCTCTTTGATTATTTCTTTGATATTAATAACCATGACTCCTTTAAGCTTTGTTGAAGGAGTTTTGTTTCTTAGATACTCACATTAAAATTTTAAAATTTTCCTTGGAATCTTGAGCGCAGGATTATGTTGTATATTTTTCCTGACTAGCGGGGCCTTGTGGTGTAGGGGTTAAGTCTCAGTGCAATCACCGCTATGTCCTGAGTTTGATCCCCGATCAGGGAGCTAACCCACATATGGCTTGTCTACTGCTCCCCTTAGCAATGTATTTCATTAGATCTGTCTATTCTGCTACCTACTCTGTCCTAGTGAATCCGCCCTCTCTAACACACGCACACCTCACATACACCTCTGGCCTACACCCCAGTTCTTCTATGCATAAACAAATAAATCTTAAAAAAAAAAAAAGAAAAGGTGTTCCTTCCTTCCCAAGTCAACTTTTGCCATAATACAAATTCCATTTCCTTAAATGATTCAGCTAGGTGTGAAGAAAACAAAGATTATATTGCTGTTGTATAAAGGGTAAATGACAAGCTCCACTCTGTTAGTTGCATTTGCATTTTATAAGAGCCTTTAAAGCTCAGACCTCCAGTAGATGATTAGGAGATGACCTTTCTGGATTCCTCCTTAGTAACTCTGTCAACAGAGTTTGTGATATCAGAGGAAAACAATAAAGAATGTCATGATATGAGTCATGGAGAAAGAAATGTTAAATAAAGATTAAAGAACTTGTGCTCGAGGAATTGATCTGTCCCCCAACCAAAAAAATTGTGTGCACAGTACAGTGAATTTCAGAGTGAACACATGCTTGCAGTCACCACTAAGATGAAGAAACAGCACAACCGACATCCGTTCCTCCTAAGTCATTCTTTCCCAAAACAACACCTTGTTTAAAATTTTTTGGATTTTGACCTTTGGGCCTGGCTTATTTTGTTTAACAATCTTTCATTGGTATACTTATCTACACATTTCTATGAGTTTATAGCTAAGAGAATGTTCTTCTTTAGTACACACTAAAATAGTTTTACAAAGTAGTTGTTCAGACCCACCAGCAGTAAATTTGGGTTCCAATTGCTTCCATCCAACACTTTTTAAATTTTAGTCAAGCCGATAATGTGTGTAGAAAAATTTTGTTGTGACTTCAGTTTTTGCGTCTGATGATTTAATGGTGATAAACACCTTTTCTATGTGTCTTGGCCATTTTTGAAAGCTGCTTTTGTGAAAAAGGATTAATTTGGACTAACAAGTTCATTCTTACTGGGAAAGTAAGATACCTATGAAACATGTTAAAATGTAGTTTGAGGTTAGAAGCCAGAGAAATAGCAAAGGAAGTCTTATCGCTAAGATGCAAAGAAAAATGTTTCAGAGAAATTATTAGTCATTAAGATTCTCCCTGGGTACCTGGTGTTTCTTTTTACCCATTAAGGTAAAGGTACTTAATCAGAGATTCTTAAAGTTTAGCATATATCAGTCATTTGGAGGTTTTGTTTAAACCTAGATTCATGAACCCACCACCAGAGGTTTTGATTCAGCAGGTGTGTGGTTGGGGCTGAGAATCTGCATTTCTATCGAGTTCTTTGGTGATAGTGATATCACTGGTGTGGGTATCACTTTGTAAACCCCCAAATAGAGAACAGCGATTCTTAAAGAAGCTGCATAGTTGGAGGGTTATCGCTGTGGAATTATTTTGTTAATTGAAAACTAATGCTTACAAGGATTAAGAATATCGGACATTGGGCCTCCCCGTTGGCGCAGCAGCTGAGCGCTGCACTGTGAAGCTGTCCGCAGCCTCTGCAGCGCCAGTTCGATTCCCACCGGCCAGGGAGAACCCCACATGGTGCAGCAGACCTCTCCTGCCTCGCCCGCTGCTCCCCTCAGCAGTGTCTTCGGTTCGTCTGCCTGTTCTGCTCCCCACTTTGGCTCTGGTGAATTCTCTCACCCTCCCGCGCTTCTGACCTGTACCCCAGTTATTGTATAAATAAATAAAAATAAATCTTTTTTTAAAAAAAAAGAATATAGGACATTAAGACAGTCATCAGTGTCTTACAATGTTTACTTTTGGTCCAGTGAGCAATTATTTTTAATTTCTAATTCAGTTTATTCTAGAAGAGTCTAGAATGTACATTAAACTCGAGGCTAAATGAACAGCTTGAATAAATAGCTCCAGAAGGCTTCAGGAACCTCTTCAGACAAATGTGAATCAACATCATGGTCATACAAGTGTGAGGAAATCACCAAAGACTGCTGTGTGAAATGGAGAGAATCGAATGTAAATGCGTGGTTGTGGTTTACCAACCCAAATTCAAGCAGCAGCCACTCCAACAGAAGAAACTTCTGATGGACAGACCACTCCCACACTTTGCAGTTAGGTAAGCGAAGCAGGCAAAGTGCAAATAGGCTGTAGTCACCCACGGAATCAAACTTGTAAAAAGAATTGTGAAAAGGGCTGACCATTTTATCAGTCTTACTGTCGCAGAAGCTTCAGCTTCCTGAAGCTCAGAATGCCACAACCCTTGCTTCATATCACCTGTTCCCCAGTGAGAATAAATAGACTTAAAACACACTATAATCAAGGGTTGACTTCATAACAACTCCAGCATACTTGACATTTGTTATTCTCTTCTACTCTGGTATGTAAATGATATTTTTTTTTTAGTGTACACCTTTTCTGTGGTGACAGCTTCCCCAATAAGAACATGCCTCTTGTTTATCCATGCAAAGGATTTCCTTCATACCTCTCCAGAGGAGGAAAGGCAAATACACAAGAAGAAGCACCTGGCGCAGAGCCCCAGTTCCTACCTCATGGTCATGAAGTGCCCAGGGTTCTTGCTATAAAATCACCACCATCTTGCCATGCACAAAGGTAGTTTTGTGTGTTGACTGCTGTACTGTCCTCTGCTAGCATACTGGAGGAAGAGCAAGAGAGATGCACCTTTAGATGAAAGCAGCAACAAAAGCACCCTGAATCCAGACGAATAGGAAATCATCCCAATAAACACAATTTGGGTTATAAAATTTTTTAAAGGGGCCTCCCTGGTGGCGCATGAGGTTAAGCACCACACTGTGAAGCAATCCGAGGCCTCTGCAGCACGAGTTCAATCCCCTGCCGGCCAGGTTGCTGACCCACATGGCGCAGCAGACCTCTCCTGTCTTGCCCGCTGGTCCCCTCAGCAGTGTATTTCACTCACTCAGTCTGTGTGTTCTGTTCCCCACTCTGTCTCTGGTGAATCCTCTCACCCCCTGCATCTCTGGCCTGTACCCCAGCTCTTGTATGCATAAATAAATACATCTTTTAAAAAAATAAAATTTTTTAAAGGCTAGAAAATGAACTGGGGGAAATGTGAAGTAAATACAATTTTTAAAATCACGAGACTTTGGTCAAGTACATTAGAAACTCAACCAGTTAAGGAGAGATGTTCAGTTAATCAGTCACCCTAAGTTATATATTAACTAATTAATTGAATCTTTTGCAGTTGTCATCAAGGTTTGCCTGGTTAGGCAAAGGAGAAAGGACACTAAGTGCTGCATGATTTTGGGGTAGGAGGAGGAGGGCAAATAAATGTTTACGAATGTGGATTCAGGAATAGATTGCCTAATTAGTTCAGTGTCCAGTTTTGCCCCTTGATAGCTAGTTTGGTGGCTTTGGACAAGTTTGCCTTTCTGTAAAATGATAGTCTTAGACTCTTATAAAGCAGTTGAGTATTAAACATGTTAATATAAAGTAAAAAAGTATAAAACATTTGCTTTTTCTGGCATTTTTCCTGTTATCTTCTACAAAACGGCAGGAGATGTGGCATTTCCACCTTTAGCTAATAATGCCTATGGTTCCAGGTATAAGTAAGAAAAAAAAGTTGGGGAGAGGGTTGCAAAAAACAAAAGATGACCTAAATAAATGGAGAGACAGTCTTGTTCATGGGTTGGAAGACTTAAAATTGTAAAAGTAGCAATGCTCTTCAAATTAGCCTGTTGATTTAAAGGAATCCCTATCAGAATTCCAACAGGGGCCGCCCTGGTGGCCTAGGGGTTAAGTCTCAGTGCTACTACCACCACACTAGCCCACAGGTCCAATGTGAGTTTGAACCCCCGCCAGGGAGCTAACCCATGTGCTGCAGCAGACCTCTCCTGTCTTACCCACTGCTCCCCTCAGCAGTGTATTTCATTAGATCCTTCTAGTCTGCTCCCCACTCTATCTCTGGTGAATCCTCTCACCTTCCACGTGTCTGGCCTGTACTCCAGTTCTTGTATGCATAAATAAATCTTTTTTTAAAAAAAGAAAATTAATGTATGTTCACAACATACTGGCCTTACACTCAGTAAAATCTAGTAACTCAAAACTTCTTTCCCCATTGGTAAAGTGAGAATGAATGATAATGACACCTGCTTCAGGAAGTTTAGGATCAAGTTAGTTCCTAGAGAGAAGACCAGAAGAATTAGTGTAGGTCATTTTTTGAAGAAGTAGTGTATCAGGTAATAGGGTGAGGCAGAACGTAATTGAGAGTGACCCCCAGACTGTAATTAGTGGTAGTATCACTATCAGAGCAGTGAAGTGTATTTTGTGGCTGTCCTCTGAAGGGACCAGGGAGGTGTGTACCTTAGAAAATGCATCATTATCATAAAAATGCCAGCAGACAAGTCACCCTGAAAGGGGGCATTGCTCTGAGTATTTATGACCATGTCAACTAGGATTTGCACATCACAAAAAAGACATTACACCCTCTCTTCCTGCTGCTGTTAAGGGGAGGATGTTTATGTTCAGATAGCTTTATTTCCTCCTGTGGAAGGAAGGTGGTGTTTTCCAGAAACCATTCATTCCCATTCTGTGTTCCTCAGCAGCAGGGCCAGTCTTGTCCTCCTGAATTCAGATTAAAAGCCAAACATTGGTAAGCTTTGAGTCTTTGAACAAATAAAACAAAGTCTCCTGCTTTTTAATACAAACTCTGAAATGGCAGTTAATAGGTTTCTTTTAACTGTTTAATGCTTTAACCACCAGATCTTTGAATGCCAGCCACACATGGACATTCATGTGGCATTGTTGAGTTCACCCTATTGCTGTAGCCTAAAGCATCAGGCATTTTGGACACATTACGTAGTATTGACCTTTTTTTGATGTGGTCATCAGTAAGTTTGTGAGTAGGCTTCTATTAGGTGAACTGTGGGGCTTTCAAGTTGTCTTATAGAATGTTCCTGTTACAGATTGTGAACAGTGCATTCATTATACACAATTATGGGGGAAATCCTATATCCAGAGTACTCTACCAATTTGTGTGTGTGTGTGTATGTACCAGAGAACTACTAAAAGACCTACCGCTTTTTAAAGCTTGCTGTGTAGTTCAAGTGTCTTGCCTTGACCAATCTAATGAGTTGATTAACTGGGCCTTTATATAAAAAACTAAGCAGATGTAAGTTTAAAAAAAAAAAAAAAAGAATGGTACTGTTAAAAGCAAGGTACCAGATGCAAGGCAGACTCCTCTATATCCAGGTCATAGTCACCTTCTTTTCTCATTGTTGTGTAGGTTTTGAGAGTATGCAGCAGCCACTGGATGACACTTTACTCCCTTTCAGAGAATTTTCTTGGCCTTGTAAATCAAAGGGTAGGAATGGCACTGACATTTTGCATATTGTACCCCTAAGAAACATTGCATCCAGTACATGAGACTGAAAGGGAGTGGGACACTTGAATATTGACACTTCAAAAACATCTGATAAGCCAGGCAGAAGTAGTTGCAAGTTAACATACTTTGGTAGTCTTTTTTTCAAAGGAATCTCATTGAAATTCTCTATTGAGTATTCTTATATATCCAGGCCTAAGTTGTATTACACAACTGAAGACTTTTTTTTTTTTTTTGATTTATTTATTTATTTATACAAGCACTGGGTACAGTCAGAAGCGCGGGAGGGTGAGAGAATTCACCAGAGCCAGAGAGGGGAGCAGAACAGGCAGAATGACGAAATACACTGCTGAGGGGAGCAGCAGGCGGCAGGAGAGGTCTGCGCGCCATGTGGAACCCTCGCCGGTGGCCGGGGATCGAACTGGCGCTGCAGAGGCTGTGGGCAGCTTCGCAACCCAGCGCTCAAGCGCTGCACCACCGGGGAGGCCCACACTGAAGTCGTAAGTATTTTTGTGCTTGTAGTAGTTTGACTGGAATTTCAGTTTTCTGATAAATCATTCTATAAATTTTCTTTTTTAAGTTTCCTACTGCTGAGTCCTGTGAAACAGTCATTGCTTCAGGAAAGTTTGATCAGAGAGTACCAAGCTATCAGGTTTTTAAAATTGGTGTACTTGGGAAACATGCCCATTCTTTGAGCTTTTTCTCTTCTCTGCATGGATCTTATTCATCCTGTCCTTGCCACATTAATTCAGCAGGAAATATAGCTCCAAATGGGATAGGCTAAGTCAGAAGTGATTCCTATCCTGCAGGAACTTAAACTCCAGGAATGGATATGAGTCAGACACACAGAAATACAGCTGCTGAAGTGAAAATATATTATTGAGTAAATGAATATAATAAAGATTCCAGCAGAACTTCCAGCCCAGGTGCAATGAACTCTCCAATGCAGGTATAATTAATAAGTTTTCTAGAGATAAACAAAACATTAAAGACCAGTATTTTTAAAAAGTCTTTAAATAGTATACAAATCCTCCTCAGTGTACTTTTCCCGTGTATTAAGTCTCAATCTTCTGTTGGTAATTTTTTATAAATCCTTTTTTTATAAGCTTGGTAGGTCTTCTCAATTCCAAAACATATCTATATTGTCAGACTCTTTTTGTGAGTTTTCTGAAGACAAAGCTCAGCAAGTAACCTTTAGAAATAACAAAAACTAATGGCCTACCTGGTGGTACAGCGGTTGAGTGCTGGGTTGCGAAGCTGCCCGCAGCCTCTGGGGCGCTGGTTCAATCCCTGGCTGCTCCCAGGCCACTGGAGGAGGGTCCCACATGGCGCGCAGCCCTCTTCTGCCGCCCGCTGCTCCCCTCAGCAGTGTACTTCGGTCCTTCTGCCTGCTCTGCTCCCTGCTCTGACTCTGGTGAATTCTCTCACCCTCCCGCGCTTCTGACTGTACCCAGTGCTTGTATAAATAAATAAATAATCTTTTTTTTTTTTAAAGAAGAAATAACAAAAACTTGAAAATGACCATACCTAAAATTATGGTTTAAGGCAAAAGACAAGGCGGTTTGCTCAATTTTGTGACATGCACACACACATATATATTTCAGAATAATCAGAATCGTCCAATAATATTATACCAGAACATACTAGGTTTTAAAAATCTCATATATTTTAAAACACTTTAACCAATTTTTATATATGCTGAAAAGGTGTAACTTTTCCCCTCAATTACAATGTTTTTTTCTATGAAGTTTTAACATCTCTAGATTGGTCCAATGTGTTTTAGCATTTTCCTACAAGGAAAAATAATTTAAGAGTCCTAAGACACATCAAATCATTTTACTGATCAAAAACTTTATTATTTTTGAAATTTGACTTCAAGAAAAATTTTGTCACAGGCTTAAATAAGTACATATAGATTTTTATAAAACAACACTAAATTACCCAGACTGATAAACTAGAGGTTTTTTTAAAGTAGATATATTTTTACAGTGCTCAACAATACTAACAGGACTGTATTTTTCAGTTAACCAAGTCTGAGGGTAAAAGAGAACCAAGATTGTGGATAGCCTAAACAGTTTTTGTCATCAAGAACCAGTAAAAGCAGTTTTAAAATACTTGAGTCTTTACTGAAAATGAAAAAGAAATTCAAGTTTGTTTTTTTGTAAGTACACTACTGATAATAAACTTAAGTATTTTTTTAAAGATTTATTTATGCATACAAGAGCTGGGCTACAGGCCGGAGATGTGGGGGATGAGAGGATTCACCAGAGACAGAGTGGGGAACAGAACAGGCAGATTGACCAAAGTACACTGCTGAGGGGAGCAGCAGGTGAGCCAGGAAAGGTCTGCTGTACCATGTGGTGGGTTGCTCCCTGGCTGGCTGGGGATTGAACTTACGTTACAGAGGCTGCAGATTGCTTCCTAGTGCGGTGCTTAACCCCTTGCACCACCAGGGAGACCCAAACTTAAATATTTTTAAAACAAGTCATTCTAGTACATAGCATTTTTTTTTAATTTATTTATTTATTTATACAAGCACTGGGTACAGTCAGAAGCGTGGGAGGGTGAGAGAATTCACCAGAGCCAGAGCGGGGAGCAGAGCAGGCAGAAGGACCGAAGCACACTGCTGAGGGGAGCAGCGGGCGGCAGGAGAGGTCTGCGCTCCATGTGGGACCCTCCTGAGGTGGCCGGGGAGCAGCCGGGATCGAACCGGCACTGCAGAGGTTGCCGGCAGCTTCGCAACCCAGCGCTCAACCGCTGCGCCACCGGGGAGGCCCTACATAGCATTTTTTAAAGATACCTCTCTCAGACCTTCAACACTTTTTCCTTCCTATTTTGCACAATTTTTTTCAAAAATAGCCATTTTGTTTGACACTAAATTTTCCAAGACCTTTAACATACCTGTTTTAAATACATTTCTTAACACATCTCACTTTATTTGCAGGAGTTTGAGAATAGGAACTGGGTCAGAGAGATTTGCAGTTGAGGTGCATAGAAGTAGTATTTGAAGGATTGAAATCCCCAGAGACAGGTGGAGTATTGAGTGGAGGGGACAGCCTTGGGGAGACTGATTAGATGTGGAGACCACAGCTAAGGAGACAGAAGACTGAGACAACACATCATTATATTTTGTCAGGGTGGTAAATTGTAACAAAAAATGTCAATGTAAATTGTAACAAAAAAATGTCAATGAGATTGAGCCCCAGATTTTTTGTGAAGGTATGCTATTGGTGACTTGAGAAAATTTCAGTAGAGGTTTCTGCAGAAGGCAGATTTGGAAGAATTTAAGCAAATGAGTGGATATGAAGCTACAGAAATGTATACCTTCTGTATATACAGGCCAGTGAGAAAGGTAACTAGAGGAAAACATGGATATGGGGATATTTATTGCTTTAAAAGAAAGGCACCCTGCATTTCATTGTAGACCGAGAGGAGGGAGTCAGTAGAGAAGGAGAGAAGATTCGGGATGCCACAAGTGTCAATATTTATGAATTGAGAGGTGATAGATGTCCTGAGGTTAGGTCTAGGCAGGAATAAGAGACCCTTGTTAATAATAATTGCTGTTCACCTGGTGCCTCCTGTAAGTGGTCAGACCTCATGCTTTCTGAGATTCCCACTTCCACTCTAAGGGGCTTCTCTATTGCAGAACTATGATGTGGGCTCCTGGGAATCAGTGAACTGTCTCCTCTTGTGTCTGTTGAGTACAAAGTGTGGAATTACATAGGACACTGCTATTTCTTTGGCACCCATTTCTGTTTATATATAGATGGGAAAGATAATTGTGATATTATTGTCTTTGTTTTCTTTGATAGTAACTTTAATTATAATATGCTGAAGTTTGGTCCCCAACCAGAACAAATTTTTTTTTTAATTTTATTTTATTTTTTATAGAGGCATGTTTTATTTATTTATTTGTTTGTTTTGTTTATACAAGCACTGGGTACAGTCAGAAGCGCGGGAGGGTGAGAGAATTCACCAGAGCCAGAGCGGGGAGCAGAGCAGGCAGAAGGACCGAAGCACACTGCTGAGGGGAGCAGCGGGCGGCAGGAGAGGTCTGCGCACCATGCGGGACCCTCCTCCGGTGGCCGGGGAGCAGCCGGGGATCGAACCGGCGCCTCAGAGGCCGCGGGCAGCTTCGCAACCCAGCGCTCAACCGCTGCGCCACCGGGGAGGCCCCAAATTTTTTTTTTTTAATTTGGGGGAGGGGCCTCCCCGGTGGTGCAGCGGTTGAGCGCTGGGTTGCAAAGCTGCCCGAAGCCTTTGCAGCTCCGGTTCGATCCCCGGCAATCCCTGGCCTCTGGGCGAGGGTCCCACATGGCGCACAGACCTCTACTGTTGCCCACTGCTCCCCTCAGCGGTGTACTTCGGTCCTTCTGCTTGCTCTGCTCCCCGCTCTGGCTCTGGTGAATTCTCTCACCCTCCCGCGCTTCTGACTGTACCCAGTGCTTGTATAAATAAATAAATAAATAAATCTTTAAAAAAAAAAAAGTTTAAAAAAAAAGAAATATGGGGGAAGACTAGTTTTGCAATAACAGAGAACATGGACTATTTTCTGTACCTTTTCAGCACTAGGAGAGTGCTCCCTTTTGATTAGAATGAGGG
The DNA here is from genome assembly GCF_964194135.1 of Talpa europaea. Classification (NCBI taxonomy): domain Eukaryota; kingdom Metazoa; phylum Chordata; class Mammalia; order Eulipotyphla; family Talpidae; genus Talpa; species Talpa europaea. Next base: position 70,899,718 of record NC_140078.1, read on the forward strand.
TGGCGCAGTAACTTATGCTGAAGGCTTCAAACCTTTAAAGCATAAGTTTTATTTTTTTTGTTTTCTTTTTTCTTTTTTTAATTTTTTTATTTTTATATTTCCCATACAATTGCAACCCCGATTTTGACCCCAATCCCTCCTTCACACCCCCCCCCAAGAGTGTCTCTGGTTCATATTTGTTTGTTGATTTTGATTTTTTTCTTTCTTATAGTTATTCTTTTTCCTGGTCCATATTTAGGTTTTCTAGATTCCTGTTATGAGTGAGACCATCTGGTATTTTTCTTTTTCTTTCTGGCTTATTTCGCTGAGCACAATCCCTTCCAGCTCCATCCATGTTGCTGCAAATTGCATGTGTTTATCTTTTTTGATTGCTGAGTAATATTCCATTGTGTAAATGTACCACATCTTCTTGATCCAGTCATCTATTTTTGGGCATTTGGGCTGTTTCCAAAGCTTAGCTATTGTAAACAGTGCTGCTATAAACATAGGGGTGCAGGTGTTCTTTGGAATTGATGTTTCTGTGTCCTTTGGGTAAATACCTAGGAGTGGAATTGTAAAGCATAAGTTTTAAAAGAAATACATAGTAACTTGCTTACTGTTATAGGCAACTTGCATAGATGTGTTATAACTAACTGGAGAAACAGACCTCTACTCAAAGTTCTTAAGAATTATTTCTGGGACCAATTTGAGCCTAGAAAATTATATATCTAAAAAAAAAAGAAAATTATACATTTGGCTGAGAGTGCAGCGTGATTTCCTTTCTGAAGCTGGCAAGCCACATACTTGAAAAAAAAAAATGCTGGATTTTAGCAAAGTAGAAAGGAAAGATACTAAAATAAAAAAATTTCCTGGGTCATTTCAGGAAAAATAGCAAGTTTCATTTTCTGATGTTTGGACTTTTTTCTTCTTGTATTGCCATAATCCCCTGATCCCAAAAGTCACCTTGTAATTGTAGACTTTCATTTTCATTTTGTCCCAGAATCACTTGTAATTTTTTTGTTACCATGTAGGCTGAGTGGTTTTACCTTTTTTCTGGGCCAAATGTTCCCCAAGGAAAATTTTCTAGAGTCTTTTTTTTTTATTTATTTATTTGTTTATTTATTTATATTTATACAAGGACTGGGTACAGTCAGAAGTGCAGGAGGGTGAGAATTCACCAGAGCCAGAGCTGGGAGCAGAGCAGGCAGAAGGACCGAAGTACACAGCTGAGGGGAGCAGCGGGCGGCAGGAGAGGTCTGCGCACCATGTGGGACCCTCCTCCGGTGGCCGGGGAGCAGCCGGGGATCGAACTGGTGCTGCAGAGGCTGCGGGCAGCTTCGCAACCCAGCGCTCAACCGCTGCGCCACCAGGGAGACCCACTAGAGTCTTTTTGATTGCTCTCAGGCATTTTCATTTTGTGCGTCTTTAACCACATTAGATTGAGAGAGATTCTTTCTTTTCTTTCTTTTTCTTTCAAGATTTATGTATACAAGAACTGGGGTGTAGGCCAGAGGTGCAGAGGGTGAGAGGATTCACCAGAGACAGTGGGAAGCAGAACATGTGGATTTACTGAAATAATAACACTGCTAAGGGGAGCAGCAGGTGAGACAGGAGAGATCTGCTGTGCCATGTGGGTTAGCTTCCTTGTGGGGAATGGAACTGGCAATAGCTTGATAGCACTTTAACCCCTATGCCACCAAGGAGGCCCTGGGCTATACTTTTTTTTTTTTTTTTTTTAAGAGGCATGTATTTTTTATTTATTTGTTTGTTCGTTTACACATGCACTGGGTACAGTCAGAAGCGCGGGAGGGTGAGAGAATTCACCAGAGCCAGAGCGGGGAGCAGAGCAGGCAGAAGGACCGAAGTACACTGCTGAGGGGAGCAGCGGGCGGCAGGAGAGGTCTGCGCACCATGCGGGACCCTCCTCCGGTGGCCGGGGAGCAGCCGGGGATCGAACCGGCGCCGCAGAGGCCGCGGGCAGCTTCGCAACCCAGCGCTCAACCGCTGCGCCACCGGGGAGGCCCCCCTGGGCTATACTTTTAAACAGCTAGTCTTAGTATTCTCTTGAGTGCATGATCCTTTAATTAAAAAAATTAATTGAACACATTTTCTCCTTAGGTATTTCCTTAATGTGCTTTCATTACTAGTAGTATCCTCAGCCCACTCTATTTTTTTTTTTTTTTTTTTTAATAGAGGCATGTTTTTTCTTTATTTGTTTGCTTGCTTGTTTGTTTGTTTTGTTTATACATGCACTGGGTACAGTCAGAAGCGCGGGAGGGTGAGAGAATTCACCAGAGCCAGAGCGGAGAGCAGAGCAGGCAGAAGGACCAAAGTACACTGCTAGGGGGAGCAGCGGGCGGCAGGAGATGTCTGCGCGCCATGTGGGACCCTCCACCGGTGGCCGGGGAGCAGCCGGGGATTGAACCGGCGCCGCAGAGGCTGCGGGTAGCTTCGCAACCCAGCGCTCTACCGCTGCGCCACCGGGGAGGCCCCCACTCTATTTTTTTTTTTTACAAAAAAATTTTGAAATCTTTTAAAATCCCTAGGTCACTTCACATGTTTGTTTAAAACTTCATTATAGACACTCAGCCAGGTACATATTCAATGTAGTATTGTCACACTATGTTGAGAACTCACAAATGAGTGATCACAAAACTCTCAGTCCTTCCCACTGTGGGACCTTCTGCTTCTATATTGCACATATATAAAACATGTATATTAAAATTTAAAGCTGGGGCCTCCCTGGTGGCAGAAGGGGTTAAGACCCAGCCTGTGAAACTCTCAGCAGCCTCTGCAGCACGAGTTTGATCCCCGGCAGGTCAGGGAGCAACCCACATGGCGCAGCAGACCTCTCCTGACTCACCCACTACTCCCCTCAGCAGTGTACTTCGGTTGAGCTGCCTGTTCTGTTCCCCGCTCTGGCTCTGGGGAATCCTCTCACCCCCACACACCTCTGGCCTGTACCCCAGCTCTTGTATGCATAAATAAATAAATCTTTAAAAAAAAAATAAATCTTTAAAAAAAAAATCTTAAAAAAAAATTAAAAGCTAAATTGTTTTCTAGACTAGAAAAAATTAACTTCTAATGTTTCCTTCATGTACCCTAATGGAATATCTCACCCACCCACTTTAGACAGTATAGTTATTTTAGTGAGTATATGTATTGTTGAGGATTAGTTTGACTGTAGGTAACAGAAACCTAAAATAATCACCACCAAGACAGTTCATTCACATAAAGAAATGTGACAGTAGGCAATCTGGGACTAAGATGATGGCTCCCAAGATTATGGAAGATCCAGGCTCCTTCTACTTCTTGTTTTTCTAACGCCAGAATGTGACACTCATCCCTGTGTTCCAAGTTGTCTATTTAGAAAACAGCCTTGACTCAGGGGCTTAGCAGTATGAAGGAGGAAGGAGTTGAAAAAGGACTTGTGCCTTCACTATAAGGAATACATTCTATAAGTCCCATAAGATAAATGCTGATTACATCTTGTGAGCTAGAACTTTTTGTGTGGCTGTACCTAGTTTTAAGGGAAGCTAGGAGGAAATAGTCTTTTCTTTTAGCTGGGTAACAGTGCGCAACTAAAATTTGGGGTGGAAGGAATTCAGGTGACTGATCATTAATCCCTGCCACATGGAGGTAGTCTTCATGAAGTATAACCCACATAAATTATAATTCACCCATTTAAAGTGCCCACTTCAGTGCCTCCCTGGTGGCGCAGCGGGTTGAGTGTGGCACTGTGAGGCTGTCCGTAGCCTCTGCAGCGCCGGTTCGATTCTTGGCCTGCCAGGAGAAACCCACATGGCATGGAAGACCTCTCCTGTCTCGCCTGCTCCTCCCCTAAGCAGTGTCTTCGGTCTGCCTGTTCTGCTCCCCATTCTCTCTGGTGAATTCTCTCACCCTCCTGTGCCTCTGACCTATACCCCAGTTCTTGTATAAATAAATCTTAAAAAAATTAAATTAAAAAAAAATAAAGTGTGCACTTCAGTGGTTTATAGTATATTTACAGAATTCTATCAGTCATTCATCATTTTGGAAAAATTTGATCCTCTTAAAAAGTGACTATTTTTTGTCTTCTTTAGTTGTCATTCCCTAATACCCCCTCTCTTAACTGCCTTCCCTAGGCATCCACTAATTTGCCTTGTGTCTCTGTTTACCTGTTCTGGACATATGAATGGAATCACACAATATATACTTATTTATAATTAGTTTCTTTCACATATATGATGTTTTCAGGGTTCATCTATGTTGTAGCACCCATCAGTATTCCCCTCCCCCTTTATTGCCAAACAGTATTCCATTGTATTGTTGTGCTATGTTTCATCCATTCATAAGTTGCACTTTGGTTTGTTTCCAATTGTTGGCAAGGATAGATAATGCTGCTGTGAACATTTGTGTACAGGTTTTTGTGTAGACATGTTTTCACTTGGATATCTAGGAGTAGAACTGCTACATCATGTCTAGTCAGACCGTTTATTTTTAAATTGGGTTATTTGTTTATTTTACTACTGAGTTGTCGAAGGTTTTTTTTTGTTTTTTAATTAGGATCCAAACCAGCATCTTGACTGCAACCTCAGGTGGGACCCTGAGCCAAACCACCAATCTATGCTGCTTTTTTTGTTGTTAAGTTGTAAAAGTTCTTTATATAGTTTAGTTATAATCCCTTATCAGGTACCTTATTTGCAAACATCTGTTCCTATTCTGTGAATTGTCTTCTCATTTTCTTGATGGTACCTGTTGAAGTACAAGTGTTTTAAATTTTTTATGAAGTCTAGTTTATCTTTTCTCTGTTTGTTTGTTTGGTTGCTGGTGATGAGTATATTTGCAGTATATTGTGCTAAATACATTATTCACAAAAGGTGGAAGCAACTCTGGTGTCCATTAAGCAGATGAATGTATTTTACAGTTTTAGCTTTTCCAGCTAAGTATAATCCCTCTTGAGTTATTTTTTGTATGTGATGTGATAGGATTTTCTTCAGGCTTTTGCATGTATATTCAGTTTTCTCAGCAATATATGGTGAAATGATTATTTTTTGTCTTCATTAAATTGTCTTGGCATCTTTGTTGAAAATTAATTGCCCCTACATCAGAGGGTTTAATTTCTGAAATTCTGTTTTGTCGGGGTTTTTTTTGTTTGTTTGTTTGTTTGTTTTGGAGTCTGTTTACCTATGTTTTTATCTTTATGCCTGTGTAGCTTGATTACTGTAGCTTTGTATTAAGTTTTAAAAATCAGGAAATGTGACTCCTACAAGTTTGTTATTTTTCTTTTTTATAGAGGCATGTTTTTTTTTATTTATTTATTATATTTGTTTGTTTGTTTTGTTTATACATGCGCTGGGTACAGTCAGAAGCGCGGGAGGGTGAGAGAATTCACCAGAGCCAGAGTGGGGAGCAGAGCAGGCAGAAGGACCGAAGTACACTGCTGAGGGGAGCAGCGGGTGGCAGGAGAGGTCTGCGCACCATGTGGGATCCTCCTCCGGTGGCCGGGGAGCAGCCGGGGATCGAACCGGCGCCGCAGAGGCCGCAGGCAGCTTCGCAACCCAGCGCTCAACCGCTGCGCCACCGGGGAGGCCCAAGTTTGTTATTTTTCAAGATAGTTTTGGCTATTCAGGGTCCAGTGAATTTTCTGAGCAGTTTGTCATTTTCTTTCTTTCTTTTTTTTTTTTTTTTTAAAGATTTATTTATTTATTTATACAAGCACTGGGTACAGGCAGCAGCGCGGGAGGGTGAGAGAATTCACCAGAGCTAGAGCGGGGAGCAGAACACGCAGACTGATGAAGCACACTGCTAAGGGGAGCAGTGGGCATGGCAGTTGATGTCTGCGCACCATGTGGGACCCTCGCAGGTGGCTGGGGATCAAACCGGCGCTGCAGAGGCTGCAGACAGCTTTGCAGCCCAGCGCTCAACTGCTGCGCCACCAGGGGAGACCCCAGTTTGTCATTTTCTACAAAGAAACCGGCTGGGCTTTTTTTTACAGGAATTTGTAGATTAACTTAGAGGATATTGCCATTTAACAATATTCCAATCCATGAGCTATGAATGTCCTTCCATTTTAGAGTTTTCATTTCTCTCGGTAATATAGTATTCAGAGTATGTTTTGTACTTTTAATTTATTCCTGTTCTTTTTGATGCCATTGTAAGTGAAATGTTTTTCTAAATTTCATTTCACTGATTCATTGTTAGGATATAAATATATAATTGGTTTTTATGTTTACATAAACATTTGTTGATTCTAATACATACATATATTTAGTGAATTCTTTAAGATATTCCATATATAAAATCATGTCTTCTGCGAATTGAAATAGTCTTATTTTTTCCTTTCTAGTCTAAATGCCTTTTATTTCTTGCCTAATCGCCTGGCTAGAATTTCTAGTATCATGTTGGATAGAAGTCGCAGGAGTGGACATCCTTGGTTTTTTGTGTGTGTGTTTTTTTAATCTTTTATTTTTATTTTTTTTGCCTAGAAGAACTGGGGTGTAGGCCAGAGGTGTGGGGGTAGGAGTAAGAGGATTCACCAGAGACTGGGTGGGGAGCAGAACAGGCAGATCTACTGAAATACACTGCTGAGGTGAGCAGCAGATGAGACAGGAAAGGTCTGCTGCACCATGTGGGTTAGCTCCCTGGCCGGGGATCGAACTCATGCTGCAGTTGTTGATGATAGCTTGCTAGCACTGAGACATAACCACTGCCCTACCAGGGAGGCCCGAGATCCTTGTCTTATTCCTAATCTTGGGGAAGGCTTTTGATTTTTTTTTTCACCACTAAATACAATGTTAGAGTTTTTGGTATGACATTATGGTACTAAGTGGAAAGGTATAATAGTATTTTGTATGTGGGTATGCTAATAAAGGCCTGTGCTGTGTGATTTAGGGCATCCCCGGTGGCGCAGAGGTTTAGCGCTAGGTTGCGAAGCTGCCCGTAGCCTCTGCGACACCGGTTGGATCCCTGGCTGCTCCCCGGCCACTGGAGGAGGGTCCCACATGGTGCGCAGACCTCTCCTGCCACCTGCTGCTCCCCTCAGCAGTGTACTTCGGTCCTTCTGCCTGCTCTGCTCCCCACTCTGGCTCTGGTGAATTCTCTCACCCTCCCACGCTTCTGACTGTACCCAGTGCTTGCATAAATAAATAAACAAACAAATAAATCTTAAAAAAGAAAAGTGTGATTTATAGCCTGAAGCAGTTATGACTTTTGGGCATTTTATATAACACCTTTGTTTTATGTTTCAGCAATGGCTGCCATCCGGAAGAAACTGGTGATTGTTGGTGATGGAGCATGTGGCAAGACTTGCTTGCTCATCGTCTTTAGCAAGGACCAGTTCCCAGAGGTGTATGTACCCACAGTGTTTGAGAACTATGTTGCAGATATTGAAGTGGATGGAAAGCAGGTGAATATAACTTCCATAATAATTAGTACTGTTACTTAACAGGAAGTTTTGGGGAATTCAGCCCCTTTGTCTCTTCTGTACATCATATAACAACAAAAATTTTGAAATAAGAAATCCATTGTCATCCTCCTATCTTAGCCCAAATTTATTAATTTTTAACTGCTATCCAGATTTTGTCTACAGCTGTATGTATTTCATGTGGGGAAACTTTAATATCTATTCTTTTCAGCTTTATTTATATTTCAATTTTAGTTTATTGCCACATGAAAAATGCTAAAACGAACCTCTTTGGATGGATGGGCTTGAAAATAAATTCTATCATAGTATTCATTGAGAACTGAGTATTGAATTACTAGGTCAAGAGGTCCTTATCAGCTATACTGATCACCACCAGTACTATGATGTTTAAACAACATCTTTACTTATATTTAATTTAAAAAGTTTTGGGTGTTTTTTTTTTTTTTTTTTAACTTTAAAATAAATAGACTGCCACATTTGTTTCTATTACCTTGGTGATGAGAACAGTGTTTTCCCCCATGTTTATCCTGAAAGCCCACTGGCAAGACTGGGGCAAAGCTTTTCTGGAACTCGTTTATTTATTTATTTTTTAATCTCTGCTCCCTTTTGTGTCAGAATAACATCTTACCCAGTGTTCTGTGCAACTCCCTTTGCATATGGGTCAGCTGAAAACAAAACTAGAGCAAAGGGCTCTTCTCCAACACATTCAGTCCTCTGGGGCATTTAGTCACATATTTCATGCTGCCAGTACATAAAGTATTGACTTGCATAATTCCATCTCCTGTCTCCCTTCTCATTTTCCTATTTTACCTACTAAGCCTTTCTGTCCCAGTGTATATGGAAAGCATATTAGGGTAGCTGTTAACCATTCTATGACTTCTCATTATAGGGTCTCCCAATAATTTTGAGCTCTTTATTTGTAAAATGGTATAAGCCATTTTACAGGTGACATCAGGATTCTATTCAGTAAATGAAAGCATATGGAAGCACCAAAGCACTTTACAAATTGGGTTGAGTGGCATACTCAAAACTTTTTAATTTGTAGTCCATTTTTATTTGATTGCATTGTGGGTCACAGTGATTACGCTCATGCTACGAGAAATCCTAAGGCAAATAAATTCCAGCTTGAAAGAACTCTTGAGTTCTACCCTGCGGTGGCCCATCAATACAGAATATTGCCGATTCAACTGCTGTCGGTTTACTGTACAGGTGCTTAGATAACAGGTATTTCCGTAGGCCTGATAGGAAGACTGATTGTATATAGAGACAGGACCTAGTTATTTGGAAATGTGCTGACATCTTTCAACCTGCTGTCGCATAACGGTATTGTTACCAGTAGTGTCTCACACTACTGGCACACACGGAGACGCGGTGACTTGAGGAAAACAGAGCCAGGCTGGTGTTTTCATGGCGTATTTCTCAAAAGAGTGTATGCAGCTGTGTTATCATGTCGTTCCATCCAACTCGGAGTTGCTGGGTCTCTACTTGCCCATCAGTTGGAATATTTTCCTCCTGTAGCAGTACATGTTTTGGGGGGCAATAGTATCTCTTCTGTCTTTGTGTAAACATCATCTGGGCTTGGGTGGTTTTGGAATGGGGATCTTCCCCGTTAGAAATTTATTTAGAGATCTTGACTTAAAAGCTTGAGAAATAGTTGAATATTCTTCTTACACTGCCAACTTGGAACATGCCTAACCCTGGTGATACCTAGGGGTACCCTCTCATCCAAGGAGAAAAACCCTGAAATAAAGGTGGTTCATTTGGAAGGTTTAGAGCCTAGCTGCCTCCCTCTGAGCAGCTCTCCTCAAGGTGGTCGAGGGAGCTGCCTGGGGATTTTTTTTTTTTTTAAGATTTATTTATTTAGGGCCTCCCTGGTGGTGCAAGGGGTTAAGACACAACCTACAGGGCCTCCCCGGTGGCACAGCGGTTGAGCGCTGGGTTGCGAAGCTGCCCGCAGCCTCTGCGGCACCGGTTCGATCCCCGGCTGCTCCCCGGCCACCGGAGGAGGGTCCCGCATGGCGCGCAGACCTCTCCTGCTGCCCGCTGCTCCCCTCAGCAGTGTACCTCGGTCCTTCTGCCTGCTCTGCTCCCTGCTCTGGCTCCGGTGAATTCTCTCACCCTCCCGCGCTTCTGACTGTACCCAGTGCATGTACAAACAAAACAATCAAACAAACAAATAAATAAAATAAAAAAAAGACATGCCTCTATTAAAAAAAAATTATTTAAAAAAAAAAAAAAGACACAACCTACAAAGCTATCCGCAGCCTCTGCAGGACAAGTTCGATCCCCTAGCCGGCCAGGGAGCTACCCACATGGCACAGCAGACCTCTCCTGACTCACCCGCTGCTCCCCTCAGCAGTGTACTTCAGTTGCTCTGCCTGTTCTGTTCCCCACTCTATCTCTGGTGAATCCTCTCACCCCCTGCACCTCTGGCCTATACCCCAGCTCTTGTATGCATAAATAAATACATCTTTTTTTTTTTTAAAGATTTTTTTTTTTAAGATTTATTTATTCACCAGAGACAAAATGGGGATCAGAACAGGCGTACTGACCGAAGTACACTGCTAAGGGGAGCAGCAGGCGAGACAGGAGAGGTCTACTGCGCCATGTGGGAGCTCCCTGGCCAGCAGGGATCAAACTCGTGCTGCAGAGGCTGTGGATAACTTCACAATGCTGGGCTTAACAACCCTTGCACCACCAGGGAGGCCCTACCTGGGAATTTTAATTTCACAGTATTAACAGAGCCTAAGGGAGTCATCTAAGATTGATTCTGGGATCATGTCCCAGAAATAGGCCTACCAAAAATGGAAGTACCATTCTGATGTGAGACAAGCTCAGCACCCCAGAGTCATTTATCAGGAGAAAGTCTGAATACCTATGAGGTCTGGAAAGCCAGGGTACAGAAGAGAAGGAATAAACTCTACCATTCTGAGATTAGGTTTGTTAAAAGGATTGGGCATCAACATACCATAGATACACATACCAAGCTGATTATATGTGTATGTGATAGAAGTACAGTGGTCCTTGTGGAGGTTGTGAGTGATGCATCTAGGGGCAGAGATTAAAGGTGGAAGAAAGGACTAGCCACCCATCCATCAACTGTAAGGAAGGAATGATATTTAGAAACTAAAATTTGGTTTGTGAAGGTGCTAAGAAGGGTATTCCTAGCATTGAAGGGAGAGCTCTCTGAGACCCAAAAGACCACTTAGCAGAGGATGTTAAAAATCTACTCTGGTTCTAAGAAGGAGTGATATGGCTAACTGCAGTGCTGGACAATGTGGAATGAGACCTATATCCAGAGTCCAGGCAATAGTTTGCCCTCTGACCACAGGAGGGTGACCTGGTTCCCAGGTATGAACAGAGAGTACTCTCCTACTTAAGTAGATACATTCATTCAGACATTTTTTAAACAGTAAAGATAAAGTCAGAAGCCTTTCCCGTCAGCTCGGATTTTGCCTAAAACCCAGCATGGTGTTCCTTACCTACCAAACCAAATGCAGTGTTGTCTCCATGTTTTCCACAAAGGAGCAGGCTGATGAGATAAACTAAGGAAATGTTTGTGTGGAAATGTATTACAAAATGTTACTCAATCTTGTTTTTCCATGTCTTTCCTATATGCCTTGGTGGAATGTTATTTACAATTTGATTTCTCCTCTTGTTCATCCATTTTCTTTCCTATAAAATTTTTTATAATTAAAAACTTAATAGCTACAAAGTTATTTTTTATTTCATATTTTGAACTAGGTATCTATTAAATATGAAGATTGAGAAACAATTTAAATTGTTTTTAAGTATACCTTCCAACTTCAGATTTGATTCTTACAAAAGTGTTTTACTATTTTAGACAGTTTTCCATTCAAATGTATCACGGTAAATCATAATACTGAAAGTGGGTAGTAGAATTAATCTTGCACTCTCTTGTGTTTTTCCCATCACAGGTGGAGTTGGCTTTGTGGGACACAGCTGGGCAGGAAGATTATGATCGCTTGAGGCCCCTCTCCTACCCAGACACTGATGTTATACTGATGTGTTTCTCTATTGACAGCCCTGATAGTTTAGGTGAGTGACGCTGTATGTAGAGTGATGATTTCACTGCTCTGTGCCTAACTCACACCTGGTTTCTCACCTTCTAGGCATCAGGTGGCAAAAGAGTAGACATTAGTTTCAAAGAAGGAATCCTCAGTGGCTGAAGTCACACAGCCCTGGGACTATAGAACCTGGGTTTTGGGTCCCTTTTCTTTCTTTTCTTCTTTTTTTTTTTTTTTAAAGATTTATTTATTCATTTATACAAGAACCGGGGAATAGGCCAGATGCGCAGGAGGGTGAGAGGATTCACCAGAGACAAAGCAGGGTATAGAATAGGCAAACTGATGAAATACACAGCAGGGAGGCCTGCCAAGGGCCTTTTAAAAGTTTTATATTGGGGGGGGTCTCCCTGGTGGCCCAGGAGTTAAAGACAGCGCTATCAAGTTATCGCCAGCCACTGCATATGAGTTTGATGCCCTGCCAGTGAGCTGACCCACATGGCGCAGCAGACCTCCTGTCTAGCCCACTGGTCCCCTCAACAATGTATTGCAGTAGGGCTTCCCCGGTGGTGCAGTGGTTGAGCGCTAGGTTGCGAAGCTGCCGGCGACCTCGCAGTAGATCTGCCTGTTCTGCTCCCCACTCTGTCTCTGAGTCCGCTCACCCCTGGACCCCAGTTCCTATATGCATAAATAAATACTCTTTAAAAAAAAATTTTATCTTGGCTAGGGAGTAGGGTGGGAATCCCAGTAGTAGTTTTACTCCAATACAATGTGCTATGGGAACTCAAAAGTCTGTATTAAGAATGAAAATGAAGCACCTCCCTGGTGGTGCAAGGGGTTAAGACGCAACCTATGAAGCTTTCCGCAGCCACTGCAGCACAAGTTCAATCCTCAGCCAGGGAGCAACCCACATGGCGCAGCAGACCTTTCCTGCTGCACCTGCTGCTCCCCTCAGGAGTGTATTTCAGTCAATCTGCCTGTTCTGTTCCCTACTCTGTCTCTGGTGGATCCTCTTACCCCCCACATCTCTGGCCTGTACCCCAGCTCTTGTATGCATAAATAAATAAATCTTTTAAAAAAAGGAACTTCTGTAAAAGACCAAATAATATTTTAGATTGTGTTGTCTATGTTCTCTGTTACCATTGCAGCATGAAACAGCCATAGAAAATAAATGAAGGAGCTTCACTGTGTTCCAGTTAAACTTATAAAAATAAACTCCAGACAAGATTTTATTTGCTAACCCCAATCTAGATTATGTATTCCTTTTCTGTGGCTTTCTGGAATTTCCAAAGGCCCTCCCAAAAAGCTCTGTAAACCCATGTAAAATGACATACCCTAATGTGATCAGACTACTTTAGGGGTATAGAAATTACAGGTGATTGGGCCTCCCCGGTGGCGCAGCGGTTGAGCGCTGGGTTGCGAAGCTGCCTGCAGCCTCTGCAGCCGGTTCGATCCCCGGCTGCTCCCCGGCCACCGGAGGAGGGTCCCACATGGCGCGCAGACCTTTCCTGCCGCCCGCTGCTCCCCTCAGCAGTGTACTTCAGTCCTTCTGCCTGCTCTGCTCCCCGCTATGGCTCTGGTGAATTCTCTCACCCTCCCACGCTTCTGACTGTACCCAGTGCATGTATAAACCAAACAAATAATAAATAAATAAATAAATAAGACATGCCTCTAGAAAATTAAAAAAAAAAAAAAAGAAAGAAATTACAGGTGATTGCCATCATTGAATTAAAAAGTAAGAAATTAAAGTTTTAAAATTTTTTATGATATTATAAACCAATGATAAATCAGTAAAATTTAATTTAAAACAATAAAGTCATGGACCTCCCCGTGGCTCAGTGGGTTGAGCGCAGCGCTGTGAAGCGGTCTGCAGCCTCTGCAGTGGGGGTTTAATTCCTGGCCAGCCAGGGAGATACCCACATGGCCCTGCAGACCTCTCCTGTGTTGCCCACTGCTCCCCTCAGCAGTGCCTTTGGTCCCTCTGCCTGTTCTGCTCCCTGCTTTGTCTCTGGTGAATCCTCTTACCCTCCTGCACCTCTGGCCTTGTATCCCAGCTCTTGTATAAATAAATGTTAAAAAAAAAATAAGTCATGCATGAAAAGTAAAGCCAAGACAAAGACAATTCACTGCAGTTTATATATCCTAAAGCAGGGGAGTAGGGAAGATTGTTACAGTAATAATTATTGAGCACCTACTTAAGGAACTTTTATTCTAGATGAAGGGAGGCAGCAGAGTAAAAGCATTAACCACTCCCCTTCCTCCCTGCACACAAGTATCAGTAATTCCAATAATAGTAAATATTACAAATAACCTTTGTAGAGGTAGGTATGGAATAAGCCATGTTAGCGGACTCCTTTTAGAGGATGACCATAGGATGGTGAGAGCTTCACTGAAAATGGTGATTTCTGAATAGGTACCTGAAGGAAGTAAACAAGGACATCACAATATGCAATAAAATAACCTTTTTGGTGCCAAGTACAAGGTCACTGAAGCAGAGAAAAGAAGGAATGCAGGGCCTCCCCTGGTGGTGCAGCAGTTGAGTGCTGGGCTGTGAGGCTGCCTGCAGCCTCTGCAGCGCCGGTGCAATCCCTGGCCACCAGCGAAGGTCGCACATGGCACAACAGACCTCTCCTGCCGCGCCCGCTGCTCCCTTCAGCAGTGTATTCCGCCAGTCTGCCTGTTTTGTTCCTTGCTCTGTCTCCGGTGAATCCTCTCACCCTCCTACGCTGCTGGCTATACCCAGTGCTTGTATAAATAAATAAATAAATCTTTAAAAAAAAAAAAAAAAGGGAATGCTGTGTAGCCATAGCAGAGGGAGTGGGAATAGGAGTTGGAGAGCCATGTGGATAGTAGTATGGCACTCTCCTTTCATTGTGAGGTGGCAGGTTCAAACAAGGGAACAATGTGACCTTGCTTATATATATATATTATTTTTTTTTAAAAAGATTTATTTATTTATACAAGCACTGGGTACAGTCAGAAGCGCGGGAGGGTGAGAGAATTCACCAGAGCCAGAGCAGGGAGCAGAGCAGGCAGAAGGACCAAAGTACACTGCTGAGGGGAGCAGTGGGTGGCAGGAGAGGTCTGCGCGCCTTGTGGGACCCTCACCTGGTGGCTGGGGATCGAACCAGCGCTGCAGAGGCTGCGGGCAGCTTACAACCCAACGCTCAATCGCTGTGCCACCGAAGAGACCCCTTGCTTATCTTTTAAAGTGAATGCTGTCACAGCTAAACTGAAAACTAATAACCACAGGGTGCAGAGATTAGGGCATGTTTCGGCATTATTTGGCTTTTCTGTTAAATACGCTGGCCCGTTTTTTTTTTTTATTTGAAGATTGAGACATTGCACTTCTTTGGGAACCCTTTTGTTCCAGAATTGGGCTTTGTGTTTCAAGTTGTCATGCTAGTGATCTAAGGAAGTCTGTAGCTGCTAAAATCATCTCTATACTGATGGGCCCAATATGGTGGATGTGAGAGGTTGAACTGGGGCTGTTCATCCATCATGATGTACTTACACGACCTTTCTAGATGAATGCAGTATTGGCAGGAAGCTACAATTGGTTATCACTCTCAAAAGTCACACGTGAGTGCCTCCCCTGGTGGTGCAGCGGTTGAGCGCTGGGCTGCGAGGCTGCCCGCAGCCTCTGCAATGCCGGTTCATTCCCCAGCTGCCGGCGAGGGTCCCACAAAAAAAAAGTCACACGTGAGCCATGGAAATACCACTTAGTGGTGGCCATGCTGAGGGCTTGTGAACAAAGTGGAGGGAGAACATGCAGATCCTGGGTCAGCTGTGCTCCAGCATGGGGGCTCCTGTGAGCTCTAGTCAGAATCATCTGCTGAAAATGACAGGGATGGTCCATGGGCAGCCTCTGTCATGGGGCAGGTGACACCATTACAGAACCACCATGTGTTCAGAATCATTTGTTCCTCCAAGCCTTTCTTTGGGCCCTGCCTCTAGAGTTTCTGAACTCTTTGGTGGGGCTGAGAAAAGCTGCCGATTCTGTGCTTCAGGGTAGGGGCTTAGGTTTTGCTTTTTTGTAGTTTGAAACCAGTGAAATTTCATTAAATGTCCAGCATACTTGTAGTTTATTTGCAGTTTAACTAGGGGTCTTGGAATTCAAGAGAAAATTGTATGTATCCCCAATTATGTACATTTTGCTTCTTTCAGAAAACATCCCAGAAAAATGGACTCCAGAAGTCAAGCATTTCTGTCCCAACGTGCCCATCATCCTGGTTGGGAACAAGAAGGATCTTCGGAATGATGAGCACACAAGGCGGGAGCTGGCCAAAATGAAGCAGGCATGGTCTGGGGCAGGGCTGTCCTCCTGTAGCATTCTTCCAACAGTCCACAGTTGGAGGTTCAGGGAACCCAGTAGAAACCCTCACATGCCAGGCTATTTTGGCATCCTAGAAGTTTCTCCTCATCTGGCCCTCATTGTCTGGGGCCAGCACGCAGGGGTCCCTAAGACTCCCATGTCATATGAGAGAGAACCTCCTGTGAAGTAGAGCTGTGACCTTAAGCACTGCCTGCCTGAGAAAGGATCATCACAACAGTAGTCAGTGCCCCAGTTGGAGGAACTTTGTCAGACTCCGATTTCTCTTTGTAGTTATACCTTGGTATAAGTGAGGCCACAGATAAATAAATGGGTGACAACTGAAGGATCAGGAAATCTGAGGGAAAGGAGTTCAGACAGAGCCCAGATACTTTATAAAGGTGGCGTCTTGGCTTCTGAGAAGTCCCCTAACCCTGAGACGGCTGTCACTGCAGGAGAAGTGCCTTGAGAGAGAGACAGCCTAGCTTCTCCATTGGGGTTTCTCTTTCAGGGTCAGGGACTCCAGTCCTCTCTGCGCTAACCACTGGAAGACCCATAGCTTACTCTGGATTGACAGCTTGAGTAATTTTGCCCTTGATTCCTCCTCAGTCTTCCAGCAATCCTCTGACTTCTTCCTTTTTTCTCTGTACTTCCCAGAGAAGAACACATTTGAGAGAGAGATTATATTTGGGGTTGGGGGTCACTTCATGGGACAGAACTCAAATTGAGGACTTGCCAACTTTTCAAATAAGTCTTTCAGCGGAATTTGAATATACTGTGCCTATTTACTCTGTATGAAACACTATTAACTGAAAGCACTCTTCTCTCTTGTCAGGAGCCAGTAAAACCTGAAGAAGGCAGAGATATGGCAAACAGGATTGGCGCTTTTGGATACATGGAATGTTCAGCAAAGACCAAAGATGGAGTGAGGGAGGTTTTTGAAATGGCCACGAGAGCTGCGCTGCAAGCCAGACGTGGGAAGAAAAAATCTGGGTGCCTTGTCTTGTGAAACCCTGCTGCAAGCACAGCCCTCATGCGGTTAATTTTGAAGTGCTGTTTATTAATCTTAGTGTATGATTACTGGCCTTTTTTCATTTATCTATAATTTACCTAAGATTACAAATCAAAGTCATCTTGCTACCAGTATTTAGAAGCCAAACTATGATTAATGATGTTCAACCTGCCTGACCTACCAGGGTCCTTCTGACACTTCTCTAACAGCCCTCTGCACTCCCACCTGATACAACCGGCGCTAATTCAAGGAATTTCTTAACTTTTTGCTTCTTTCTAGAAAGAGAAACAAAAGTTAGTAACTTTTGTGAATTAGGCTGTAACTACTTTATAACTAACATGTCCTGCCTATCATCTGTCAGCTGCAAGGTATGGTGAGTCACCACTTCAGGGCTTTATTCCGTAACAGATTTCATTAGCATAGCTCTGGGGTTGGTATTCAGTTTTTTCAAATGTGCTGGACCAGAAAGACCCAAGTCCATGCAGCTGTGGCAAAGTTACAGTTCTGTGGTTTCATGTTAGTTACCTTATAGTTACTGTGTAATTAGTGCCACTTAATGTATGTTACCAAAAATAAATATATCTACTCCAGATTAGATGTAGTATTTTTTGTATAATTGGATTTGCTAATACCAATGTTTGTCATCTTCACAGAAAGTGTATTGGTTTTTTTTAAAAAAAAAAAAGTGTATTTGAAAATAAAGTCAGATGAAAAATTCCTTTTTAAAATTCCCGTTTTGTCAGTTTCTCTCATGAAAGATAATGGTCATATCACCCGTTTTGGCCTCACATAATCCCAGCACTCCCTCCCCAGAGCTGGGCTAAGAATGTGGCATAACCTATCTCACCTGGACTGCAAGATCGGGCTCTAGGTCACCGTGATCTCTTCACTGTATCCAGGTTCCCTCCCAGAGGCCACCAGTTCTTGGGTGGTACTCAGTTTCTCCTTTCTTCCAGCTGACTGAACTTTATTTCTGTACCAGTTAATTTTTCCAACTAAACAATAAAGGCTTTTTTCTAAACTTCCTGCATCCTGGTGTTTGTGTTACTCTCTCCAGGGCTGGGAGTGGAGGTGGGGGGCGGGCCCTGATGGACTCAGCCTAGTTCACCTTGGAGGGTTCAAAGTACCAGCTTATGCTACCACCCCCACCCCCAGTCTGGGCTTCCTCTTAGTGTAAATGATTATCTTGCATCACTTTCAAGTTCAGAATGGTGGTGAGATAGGGAATATAGCCTGTTGGGGATACACATGGGGCAATCCAAAGTGCTTGCTGAATCTCAAGAGAGTGCCATTTTTGTTCCTATTTTAAGTGTCTTTTATTTCCATATCTGATCTCTAAAGTTGACCGGGGATTGAGGATGGCCTGAAATTAGCTGGGTCCTCTTAGAGGCCCTGCATGCAGTTGGGCTTTACTCTGGGAAGTCTGAAGCAGACCCTGAGGAGCTCCTCAAAAAAGCCTGTGTGCAGCACTGGGGTGTAAAAGGAGGGAGACTGGTGGTCTTGGACATGAACATGCCCCAGGCAGTCCTAGAATGCAGGAAAATGAGTTAGAGCCCATTTTAGGAGCCTGAGGCTGGCTGTCTCCGCCATTGCCTAACTCCTACAGCCACAGCCTCCTAAGAGACAGAATTTGTCTTGCAGTTGCCGCCAACTGCAACCGCCACAGCACACTAACTTGCTGTATACACCTTGCGACAACAGGGCATATGCTGTAAGATTACTAACATGGTATAAGCTGGGAGTGCTGTGTGGCCCGGGGCAGTGCCTACTGCTGTTGCTGGTCAGTCCCGAGCTGGGACCCAAACCCTAACTGAAGAACCTTTGAGAAAACACCGAGGCCTCTTGGGCCCCGGCCCTGGGCGTGGTGACTCAAGCGGTCGCCAGAAGGCCGCCCTTCCTGGGCAGGAGCAGACGTGCCCGCGACTCCGCTCATTCAGGGCGGTGCCTGCATCCGGCGCGACCGCAGCCCCCCTCCTAGCCGGACATCAGCCGAGGGAAGGCGGAGGCCGGATGAGGCGGGACCACAGAGGGTGGAGCGCCCGGAAAAGTGCCTGGGCCATGTGACCCCCCGCCGCCGGCCTGTTAAAAGCAGGCGCCGCCGGGCCCAGTTGCTTAGTTCGATTCTCGCGTTCTCGCCTAGCGCCATGTCTGCTGCTCAGGTCACCCGGGCCGCTTCTGCGGCCCAGCGCTCAGTGTACTCCTTCTCTGCGCGCCCGCTGGCCGGCGGGGAGCCTATGAGCCTGGGCTCCCTGCAGGGCAAGGTGCTGCTGATTGAGAATGTGGCGTCGCTCTGAGGCACAACGGTCCGGGATTACACCCAGATGAACGAGCTGCAGCAGCGCTTGGGGCCCCAGGGCCTGGTCGTGCTCGGTTTCCCGTGCAACCAGTTCGGACATCAGGTGCGCCTGGCGCGGTGGAGAGGGGTGGGTGTGCCCCACGGGAGGGAGCGCAGGCGCGGCGGCCGCTGGGCTCGGGGAGGCTGGCCACCCATTGCTTCCCTCCGTCGCCCCGGCTGAGATTCATTCAGCTCCACCCCGGAGTTACGCGAGAAGGGCAAGGGCTCGCTGACTTATAGTTGTTTGCGGCCAGAAAGGTTTCCCTTCCCCTCGCGGCTCCGGGTTTCAGCCCCATTTACCCCCGCCGCAGGAAAATACCAAGAATGAAGAGATTCTGAATTCTCTCAAGTACGTCCGACCCGGCGGCGGATTCGAGCCCAACTTCATGCTTTTCGAGAAGTGCGAGGTGAATGGCGCGCAGGCACATCCGCTCTTTGCATTTCTGCGGGAGGCTCTCCCGGCGCCCAGTGACGACCCCAAGACGCTCATGACCGACCCCAAGTTCATCATCTGGTCTCCGGTGTGCCGCAACGACGTATCCTGGAACTTTGAGAAGTTCCTGGTGGGCCGGGACGGTGTGCCTGTGCGCAGGTATAGCCGTCGCTTTCCCACCATCGACATCGAGTCCGACATCCAAGCCCTGTTGTCCCAGGGGTCCGGCAGTGCTTAGGGCGCCCTTCCATCCCTGCTGTTTCTGGCAGTCACAGTGCTGTCCTCGGGGGATTTTATCCATGACGGTGTTTTCTCTAAACCTGTATGGAGAAACACCTGATATCCGGGAAAATCCCCTGAGGTGGGTGCTAACCTTGTCCAGAACAACGCTCCTCACTAATAAAGTGCCAAGTGCAACAGAACTTTGTGCATGTCCTTTGTGAGTGCCAACTGGGGACATTTCCTGTATATTTTCACTGACGTAGTGCTGGGGCTTAAGCCTCATCCTAGCCACATGATAGGAAGCCTGGCTCCTGTTCCATTGTTTCGCCCTCTGCCAGGACTTGCACTGGGGCCACTCCAATGCCTTTAGGAAAGTTCTTTTTAATTTTCTTTTAATTTTTGTGTAGAAGAACTGGGATGTAGGCTAGAGGTGCGGGAGAGGGTGTGTGTGTGTGTGTGTGTGTGTGTAAGGATTCACCAGAGACAGAATGGGAAGCAGAACAGGTGGATCTACTGAAATACACTGCTGTGGGGAACAGTGGGTGAGATGAGAGGGCTGCTGCGCCATATGTGGGTCACCTCCCTGGCTGGGGCTGGTGATAGCACTCAGGTGGTAGCAGTGATAGTGCTAAGACTGAACCCTGAGGCCACGCAGGAGGCCCAGGAAAGCCCTTATTCCAAAAATAGGAAGACAAGTCAAAGACTGATTGCCTAACCCCGATGGTAAGCCTCTCCTTCCTGAGTGTTTGCTGGAAATGCCTTTCACAAAAAGTAACACCCTGGGTTCTTACATTCAGAGAGGCCCACACAACCCATTTTAGGCAGTTTGAAGCTCTTGCAATATTATAAATTCTTTTCCCATTACTTTGCTAAATCTTTTGAGTATCGTGCTCAGTGTTGACATTTGCTCTGAAGCTGCCATTACTAGTTGATACTGCAGGAGGAAGCTAGGAAATGGGCATAGACAGTCAGGAACAGGGTGCCCTAAGCCCCTAAGTCTTTTTCAGCCTGATTGAGAAACAACTGCACACCAGGAGGGTACCCCCACTTCCAATTCAATTAAAATGGAATGTTCAGGGCCTCCCCGGTGGCGCAGTGGCGCAGCAGTTGAATGCTGGGTTGCAAAGCTGCCCGCAGCCTCTGCAGCAACGGTTAGATCCCAGGCTGCTCCCCGGCTACTGGAGGAGGGTCCCACATGGCGCAGACCTCTCCTGCCGCCCATTGCTCCCCTCAGCAGTGCACTTCGGTCCTTCCGCCTGCTCTGCTCCCTGCTCTGGCTCTGGTGAATTCTCTCACCCTCCCGCACTTCTGACTGTACCCAGTGCTTGTATAAATAAATAAATGAATGAATCAATCAATCAATCTTTTTAAAAAAAAAAAAAGGAATGTTCAGAACACCAACATAATAGCACAACAGCAACGGACTAAAGCTGGCTGGACCAAAGCTGGTTTCAGAGAAGAAGGCTGGGTAACAGAAAACTCAGTGTGCCTCAGTAGCCTAGGAGACCCCCTCGGGCCCAGCCAATCAATGACACACAAAGCTGAGACACCAAATGGCCAAACCCCCACTCCTTGCCCACTATACCTACTTGTCACCTCAGTGGCTACACATTCGGGACCCCTCTCCACTCGGGGAGATTTCCTATGCTCCCTACCTGCCTATCACTAAACCTCTTGCTTATCTGTAACTCTGGTCCTGGCATTGAATTCTTTAGTTACCAAAGACGAACCGAGGAAGAGCCCACCTAGAGTCTTTGGACAGCCTGCTCCACAAAAGCCCCAATTAAACACCTCTCCTGTCTTCAGAGGAAGAAACCTCACCATGCCTTGCACTTCACTTAGCAGTTGCAGTCATCAAACTCAGGGTAGGTAGGGTCCTATCTTAGAGGCCAGCTGCTGCTTCTCAGGCATGGCTCAAATCCATTCTCTCCATCTGTTGGTCCTGCTGTCAATAATCTTTCTAGACAGACCTGGAACCACTTACTATAATACATAGTACAGTGCACTCTTCAGGGCTTGGATACAACTCTGCTTCTGGGCAGATAAGGACCCAGAGATAGGTTGGCAGTGCCACTCAGTCCAGAATATGGGTCAGAGGCTTTCCGATCCATATTTTTGCTCACATTGACTTTAGAGTTCGTATTTGTGGCTCAAGTCCCTTCTGTGTCTGAAGAAAACATCAAAACCTTTTTCTCCAATCCTAAGCATGAATCTTTGCTGCTGTCCTCCCTTTCAGTGTGCCCTCACATCTTTCAGGAATTAAGCACCTGTTCTGGTGTGCGCGCTTGGGCTCACGCACGCGCTCTCTCCCTCTTTCTCTTTTTCTCTCTCTCTCTTAAGATTTATTTTCATTTTTTTTTTTAAAGATTTATTTTTTATTTATTTATACAAGCACTGGGTACAGTCAGAAGCGCCGGAGGGTGAGAGAATTCACCAGAGCAGGGAGCAGAGCAGGCAGAAGGACCGAAGTACACTGCTGAGGGGAGCAGCGGGCAGCAGGAGAGGTCTGCGCACCATGTGGGACCCTCCTCCGGTGGCCAGGGAGCAGCCAGGGATCGAACCTGCACTGCAGAGGCTGCAGGCAGCTTCGGAACCCAGCGCTCAACCGCTGCGCCACCGGGGAGGCCCAAGATTTATTTTCATTTTATTTATGCATACAAGAACTGGGGTGTATACCAGAGGTGCGGAGGGTGAGAGGATTCACTAGAGACAGAGTGGGGAGCAGAATAGGCAGATCTGCCGAAATACACTGCTGAGGGAGAGCAAGTGGGTGAAACTGGAGAGGTCTGCTGTGCCATGTGGCCAGGGATCGAACTCAGATCACAGTGACTGTTGATAGCTTGATAGCACTGAGACTTTAACCCCTGCACCAACCAGGCTGGCCCCTATGGCTCCTCCTTATCATAACTCCCTGTGGCTATGAGGGAGTTCAGCTCTGCAGTTCCTCTAGGTGACCAAGGCAGAACTGTCCCCACTTTAGGTTACACCTTACCTATACTCCCCTCAGAACTCATTTTGATTGCACTGGCTTCCAGACCAGGGGTTCAGCAGACCAGGCTGCTTCCAGAGTAGGTGAAAGTCGAGGAGGTGAAATGGGATTGGCCTTTCCAGGTTCACAGGGCCTAGCAAATGTTTGTCAATTAATATAAAGAGAACTTTTCACTCAAACAGGGTCAGGGCTTTTTGAGGATCATTTGTAGACATCAAACCTGACTCCTGGAATGGTGGGTAGCAACCTACACATCTGGGTGTATATGCAGGCCATCCGTGACCTCCTTAACCTTGACTTCTCCAAAACCCTTTCTTTAAATCCTGCCACACTCATCATTGAGTCCTGTACCATGTGTTCTTCAGGATGCCAGGGATACAAACCTCAGGAAAACAGAAAGATGATATACTAAATTACTAAATTACTAAATATACTAAATTACTAAAACTACATGTTTAGTTCTATGCAGTAGTATGGATACTTTGAGAATAAATAAGAAGGCTGGCCCAGTGAAGCTGTAAGATCAACTGCCATAGCCAAGGAATAAGCTGATAGAGGGTCGATAGGGAGTGTGTGAGGACCTGAGGTGGGAAGGTGGCATCACTGACTTAGTTGGACAACACAAGGAGGAACAGATTAGAGGAGAAGATGTGTTTGGCCTCAGATGTGTTGCCTGAAACAGCAAGATAGCGCTATCTGGGGCAAATGGTCACAAGTGGCTTGGAGAAGGAATATGGGCTGGAAACAAAAGTCTAGCCAAGGAGAGAGTAAGTAGCCACTGGAAAGGATGTGGTCACCTGGGAAGAGCGGCAAGAAAAAGATTAGGGGATCCAGGGCAGAAGACTATGGATTTACAAAGGTGGTAAAGGTACAATTGGAAGGAACAAGTAAAGAGTCAAGGAGCCAAAAGAGACAGTTCAGGGCCTCCCCGGTGGCACAGTGGTTGAACACTGGGCTGCGAAGCTGCCTGCAGCCTCTGCAGCACCGGTTCGATCCCCGGCCACCTGCGAGGGTCCCACATGGCGGCGCGCAGACCTCTCCTGCCGCCCGCTGCTCCCCTCAGCAGTGTACTTCGGTCCTTCTGCCTGCTCTGCTCCCCGCTCTGGCTTTGGTGAATTCTCTCACCCTCCTGCGCTTCTGACTGTACCCAGTGCTTGCATAAATAAATAAATAAATCTTTAAAAAAGAAAAAGAAAGAGACAGCTGGGGGGCCCCTCTGGTGGTGCAAGGGGTTAAACGTCAGTACTATGAAGCTATCTGCAACTACTGCAGCACCAAGTTTGATCCCCATGAGGTGACCCACATGGCGTAGCAGACCTCTCCTGTCTCGCCCACTGCTCCCCTCAGTAGTATATTTCAGTCGATCTGCCTGTTCTGCTCCCCACTCTGTCTCTGGTGAATCCTCTCACCCTGGCCCCCGCACCTCTGGCCTGTACCCCAGTTCTTATATGCATAAATAAATCTTAAAGAAAAAAAAGAGGGCCTCCCCGGTGACACAGTGGTTGAGCACTGGATTGCGAAGCTGCCCGCAGCCTCTGCAACACCGGTTCGATCCCCGGCTGCCGGGCGAGGGTCCCACATGGCGCGCAGACCTCTCCTGCCGCCCACTGCTCCCCTCAGCAGTGTATTTTGGTCCTTCAGCCTATTCGGCTCCCCGCTCTGGCTCTGGTGAATTCCCTCACCCTCCCGCACTTCTAACTGTACCCAGTGCTTGTATAAATAAAATAAATCTTAAAAAAAAAAAAAAAAAAGAATGGTCAGCTGGGACAAGCTCTTGTGCACTGAGTGTTCTTCAGCAAGCACAGTTTCTTTCCTTTTTTTTTTTTTAAAGATTCATTTATTTATTTATACAAGCACTGGGTACAGTCAGAAGCGCGGGAGGGTGAGAGAATTCACCAGAGCCAGAGCGGGGAGCAGAGCTGGCAGAAGGACCAAAGTACACTGCTGAGGGGAGCAGTGGGTGGCAGGAGAGGTCTGCGCGCCATGTGGGACCCTCCTCTGGTGGCCGGGGAGCAGCCAGGGATCGAACCGGCGCTGCAGAAGCTGCTGGCAGCTTCGCAACCCAACACTCAACCGCCGTGCCACGAGGGAGGCCCAGCAAGCACAGTTTCAAAGGGGCAGCTGGAGCTAAAGCCAGATACCAAGTGCTCAAGATTGTAGCAGGTCCTGTTCTAGGAGCTAAACATACAATGCCCAAGAATCACCATTAAAACTTAAGTTCCATGACCCCCATCCAGAAATGCTGATTTGGAAAGCCTAAGGACAAGGATCCAGCTCAGGGACCTACTCCCGCAACCCATGAGGAGACATGTTCCAACACCTTCTCTTTTCCTGCAAATGGTCAGTGTAGCCCAGGCCACTTTTCACTAAGTTCCAGGACAGGAACCCAGAATTTTACAAAGAAACTCCAACCTCTTTTATCTAAGGCTGCCTATGATACTTTTTTTCCCCCATCTCATTTTATGCCGTGAAGTTTCCAGGAAAGGGAACTCTCTCGAGTTGCTGGTGATTAGTTTCCTTTCAGGCTTTAAGCTTCCTGCCTCCTTAAGTGAAAGTATTTTCCAACTGTCTCTTCTTCAGCAAGCCTCAGATTAAAGCTAGTTAATACTTCACCTTCCCAAGAAACTGGACATCTCCCCCAACACATACAAACACACACTCCCACACCTACACATTCCTTTTTTTTTTTTTGAAGTTTTATTTATTTATGCATACAAGAACTGGAGCGTAGGCCTGAAGTGCAAGGGGTGAGAAGATTCACCAGAGACAGAGTGGGGAGCAGAACAGGTGGATCTACTGAAATCACTGCTGAGGGGAGCAGTGGGCAAGACAGGAGGGGTCTGCTGCGCCATGTGGCTTAGCTCCCAGGCCAGGGATGGAACTCCTGTCATAGTGGCTGGTGATAGCGTGATAACACTGAGACTTTAAGCCCTGTTCCACCAGGGAGGCCCCAACACCTACATATTCTTTATCACTCCACCATGTAACAGCTACTGGCTCTGACCTGTACTCACTCCACATCACTGTGAATCAGCAACTCAAATAAACAAGCAAAAGTGAAGGAATCATAGTGAGCCTGCCTGAGGACCTAGCCTTTGGTAGAAGCAGCTGCAGAACATTGCTTCATCTGGGAGCAGGCAGTAGCATTTAGGCCACAGACCTTCTGAGAAGCGGAAGGGCCCTGCTGTTACTCAACTAGGTTCAGAAGTTTCCAGAAATGCCATGCTTTTATTGCCTATGTTTGTTTTCGGTTTTTTTTTTTTTTTACATTAAATCAAATAAAATTCTTTTTACATATATCAGCTCGCCATGATGTACACTTTAAACACCTCACAATTTCATTAGTCAATAATACTTCAGTAAAGCTGAAAAAAATATGATAAAATGAGGTCAGGCACTTATACAATTAGCCCTTTATCAGATGACTTCCTTATTCTGTCTCAACATAAATCTACAAATACCATTTAAAGCAAATTTATTTTAGAGAAGCATTCCTGACCTGACTGGTCTAAGTTTTAACTTCTAAAGTTTTAACTCTTAGATAATGTTGATTAAAAAATATTGGTTAAAGATCTCTGTAAGAGTAATCAGCATGGATTTACAAAGCATGAAGATTAATTCCTGTGAGAGTTCCCAGAGTTTGGCAGGTTTTTGTTATTCCACTCACTAAACAGGCTGGAAAAGCATACTTTCACACACAGGTGTAGCACACTTGGGCTGGCATTAAAACAAAGGCCAGCATGTCACACAAGTTACTAGACACATGCCTCACATCAGGCACTGTACGACTGGGAGCTCGGAGCAGACGTGAGAGGAGTTCTTGCCCAAGAAATGAGGTCTCATGGGCACCGGCTGTGGATGGCATAATTCTCACTGCCTTCCAGAGAGGCCGTGTACACATCACACTGCTGATTTCCACATGACAGTCATTCTAAGCCCCTCCTCCTGGCCAGTTAGCAGAATTCACGTTCCTAGCCTCACCTACTGCACAGTTAGAGGTAGGTAACATGATCTTGGCCTAAGGGAGTCGCAGGGTCTCCTGGTAAAGCCCCTAGGATCCCAGAAAGCAGGAGAGAAAGGGTTACTCGCTTCCTTTTTCCCCCAAAGATTTATTTATTTATACAAGCACTGGGCACAGTCAGAAGCACAGGAGGGTAAGAGAATCCACCAGCGTCAGAGCAGGGAACAGAACAGGCTGACCGACGAGATACACTGCTGAGGGGAGCAGCAGGCGCAGCAGGAGAGGTCTGCACGCTATGTGGGAACCTCACCGGCAGCCAGGGATCGAACCAGCGCTGGAAAGGCTGTGGACAGCCTCGCAGCCCAGCACTCAACCGCTGTACCACCAGGCAAGGCCCCTTTTCAATAGTATTTTTGAGCACATTTTGGAGACCAAGGCAGTCCTCTTTTTTTTTTTTTATAAATTTTTTTTTTATTATTTATTTATACAAGCACTGGGTACAGTCAGAAGTGCGGGAGGGTGAGAGAATTCACCAGAGCCAGAGTGGGGAGCAGAGCAGGCAGACTGACGAAGTACACTGCTGAGGGGAGCAGCGGACTCAGCAGGAGAGGTCTGTCACGCCATGTGAGACCCTCACCAGTGCCTGGGGATCGAACCAGCGCTGGAGAGGCTGCGGACAGCTTCGCAGCCCAGCGCTCAACCGCTGCGCCACTGGGGAGGCCCCAAGGCAGTCCTCTTAGGACCCTGGTGAGATGGAAGGCCAAGAGGGAAACAGAAAAGCATATACTGAGCCCTGACATTCCTCAGCTTTTACTTACCTAAGACTCAACCCCAGACATGTCATGTGAGAAAACAAAACGAAAAATCACCAACTAGGCAGACTACTTGCTGGTGGATATTTTGTTAGTTTCTTTCCCAGAAGTATTGAGACTGACATGACATGACAGTGATATGCTTTGTAGGGTCCAGCAGCCTTTCCATCACTCATCCTGTAGACAGCTCCAGTGCTCCTCCCAAGCCCAGTGAAGTTGTGGCCCACAGGACCAACATAGGAGACCACAAAGCAGGTCAGTTAACCCAAATGCCTAGAGTTCGAGCAACACCCTGGGACAAGTGCAGCCAACCATGGGTGCTGTCTTACAGTCCTGCAGGCTGTCTGGCTCCACAGAGAGGCAAATGGAGGGGAACCGAGTTTCCCTTCAAAGGAAGAATCTCTTAATTCAGCCTTCTCTGTCCCTAGTATGTTAATATGCCCAAGCACATATGCGTGTGATTCCAAAAAAGGATGTTAATTCCCTCAACATCCCTTGCAGTCTCATCATGCATCTGCAAAGGACAGAGGGAACATTAAGTACACCTTTTTTCCAATTAAATTTCCTTCCCACAAAGCATGTGACATGACCCTCTGCATACCTGTAGCACTTCTATCACACAACATTGTAATTACATGTGAAAACATCTTCCCCAACCACACCAGCTGTGAATCCCTGGAGCGTAGGGACCATCCGTGGTAACAGATTACTACTCAACTGAAAAAATTATTGGAATGTGGATAATTCTTTCATTTATTCATTATGATGATTCATTTCATGCATCCATCCAAAAAATGCATAAAGACAATCTGCTCTGTGCAAAGGGCAAGCCACACACACAAATCAACATCTAAATATTGAATACTTGGTTTTACATGAAAACACTGATGGTAAGAGAAGTAGAAGAGGAAGAGAAGGCACTGGTCACACCCACCCTGCCCAATTAGGGCTGGTCACCAACCCCGGATTAACAGGAATGGAATTTGTCCAACAGCATAAATCTCCAGTATAGGAAAGGTATTTCCACTTCTTCTGAGATTCCTTCAGGTTTTTCCTTTTGTCACCTGTCCCTATAAACTAATCCTTATATAACAGAGGTTATAAAGTCACTCTTAGGATGTTTAATTCTTCGAAAAAGTAGTTCTAGAGCCTTTTTCTTTTTCTCAGTCTCCTGGTCAGGTTAAGGAAATACAGGCAAAAAGGAAACAAAAATATTTCTCACCTGATGTCACCTCTAATCAAAAGTTATCCAGTACTTGTGAATATTGCCACATGTGCTCTGTGGTTGTAAGTACGGACCAAGGGTGACTTGAGAGGGCCAACAACAGTTAGGCCATTGTACCAGCCAAGGCTTTCTAAAATTTGGAAATCTAAAATTTGGAAATTCCAACTTTCTAAAATTTGGAACCAAATAAAGCTTACAATTCATAACTCAAACATTACAAACCCTCAATGAAATCATCACAGTCCAAGATCATGCATTGTGCAACCAACCAACTAGCCTGGTCCTTTTAGCTGCCTTCCAGGTCTTCCTCCAGTTCCGTGGCAATTTTCCCTGGCAACAGATGGGCAGGCACTTCACTTCTGGGGCTTCATTATAGGGTCAAGAGAGTGGCCACACTTCTCCCCAGGTAAAATGGTCCAAATGAGAACACAGCCCACAACCCAGGGAGTCCCGAGCTGAATCACTTAACTCATTTCCACCCTAATTCTAAATCACTCCTTTGAGAGCTGGAACCCACAGATGGTCATTGTTTCTCTCAACTTTTAACATTTTATTTTATTTTATTTATTTATTTTTTTTTTAATACAAGTACTGGGTACTTTGTTTGTTTTGTTGAGAATTCACCAGAGCCAGAGCGGGGAGCAGAACAGGCAGAAGGACCGAAGTACACTGCTGAGGGGAGCAGCGGGCGGCAGGAGGGGTCTGCGCGCCATGTGGGACCCTCCTCCGGTGGCCGGGGAGCAGCCGGGGATCGAACCGGCACTGCAGAGGCTGCGGGCAGCTTCGCAACCCAGCGCTCAACCGCTGCGCCACCGGGGAGGCCCTCAACTTTTAACATTTTAATCAAGCTTATTAAAACATTTTGAAACTTTGCAAATGATGACCTTTTCAATTTGAAGTGTCATTTGATTCCTTGCATTTCAATGACTGGCACTTGTAATCTCAATATATTTTTAGAATTACATATAATTTGGGCACTATTTTATAGCCCTTTAATAGCAATGAAGGCATCTGGCTTTAAAAGCTTTCATTTTTATAATCAGGCTTTGTCCCCCTTTCTGTTGGTGCTGAGGACTTGTCCTATTTAAGACTGACCCATGCCATAAATGGTATAGGAGAAACTGCAGAACAGAAGGAAGCAGGCACCCTCTAATGGAGGTTCTGAAGTAATGTCAGTAACCCCACTTTCTTTTTCCATATGTAACAGGACTAAAGATAGTTCTCCGTAGACAAGATTTTTCAAATAATTTCCAAAGAATCATCCATCACCTGGTGGAAATTCTTATCTGCAGGGGATTGTTACGTGGTTAGACAAGGTATTTTAATTCCAAATTTGCTCCCACTCTCCTGTTCTACCTAACTGCAAAGAAGCCTCTGTTGCCGGATGGTACATGATGGATGTCCCAGGGAGTGCAAGTTAATTTCAACTAACCAAGACCCAAAATAAAATAGTATGTGTAACCTACCACACCTTCACCAGGTTACCTCTCCTTCTACTCCCAACACCGAATGTGGCTCATCTGTTTCTTCTCTTCCTTCATAGCCACATCTCCATTGGAACGTTCCTAACAGTTCTCTGGGCTGTACCACTGTGGGTGTAAAGCATCCTCAGTCATTTTGTCTCTGCTCCAAAACCTCCTATACTATCTGCCAGCCATTTTAACAGGACATGTGGCCCCTCTTTAGATCTCAGTTTGTTTCAAAAGTCTGTGCCCAGCAGAATTGACCTAATTCTCATACTTTGATCCTGTTCTGCCTGTCCCAGAAATTCTCTGACCCCTCTAATCTCTCCTCCAGTACCAAGCACACTCATTTCTATGTTTTCCAGGCCACCCTCAAATGCTACTCAAATCAGTCTCCCTTTTACAGCTCTGGGTCCACAGTATTTGGTTCACACCCTTTAATAGCCCTTAACACAATGCCTAGAACCGGGGTTATTTATGGAAGAGCTCTTCTCTATTAGATTGTATTAGGGTACGTACTGGGTGTTATTTAGCTTTTTTCTCTGAGGACAGGAATGCTAGACCAGTGAGTGGACACTCACCTGGGCCAGTTGCAAGGCCTCCTCCTTGCACTGGGCTTACTTCCTTCTCCAGAAATAGGGCTGGCCGTTTTTGTGTGCTGGGTTGAGGGGAAAACATAGAGCGTTCAGGACATGTATCTCATTGCAGCTACAAATTAAGCAGCAGTCGGGCCATTAATGTAGAAAACACACCAGGACCTCTCCTTCCTGGTGCTTATCGCCCCTTCGCTGCGGGCTGTGTGTCCCTGACAAGGCAAGCAGCCAGCTCGGTGTCGAGGGCTTCCGGTGTTTCTCGAGGCCAAACTGAGA
Organism: Talpa europaea; assembly: GCF_964194135.1. Lineage (NCBI taxonomy): Eukaryota > Metazoa > Chordata > Mammalia > Eulipotyphla > Talpidae > Talpa > Talpa europaea. The sequence goes on from NC_140078.1 coordinate 70,930,760, forward strand.
CGATTGCTAACGACTAAACCACAGCTTCCAGTCCACTCCTAAGGCGTCCACGAACCCGGCACTTCCCAAAATCCCTCTAGGGCCTCCAGGACAGAAACCCCAATCCCACGTTTGGGCAGCTAAAGTCTCCTAAAGGCCCCAGCAGAAAAAGGCACGGCCGGAGTGAAGAAAACAAGAAAATCTAGTTCCAGGGCTCCTCACACTTGGCCCTGCGTTTAAGACCAAGATACGCCCGCTGGCCGGAGAGGGGTCGTGGCCTGCTGTCTGACGCCTCCTCCAGAGAAAGGGGTGACCGACCGCCACTAGACGGTGCGGCCCCTGCAGCCGCCCCCTCTTCCAGCCCCCTGCTATCTCCACCGCGCGCCCGAGGGAGACGAACGCTGGGATGGGGGGGGGCGGGGAGACATGGCTGAGGCGGGCGGGCGGGCATTCCGGGTCGCCGCGCGGGGTGCGGCGGCGCGCGCGCACGGCTGTGCGTGCGTACGTGCGTGCGTGCGTGGGCGCGGCTCACAGCACGCTGTGCGCGAGACGGATGTCCGGGCCGGCTGGGCCGGGGCCGCGGACGAGATGGCGGAAGGCGGAGGCTGCCGTGAGCGACCGGATGCGGAGACCCAGAAATCCGAGCTCGGGGCTTTGATGAGGACCACGCTCCAACGAGGGGCGCACTGGTGAGCGCCGGGCCTGCCTTTCCGCCGCTCAGGGCCAGAGCCTGAGGCCTTGGCCCTCAGGCTAGGCCCCTTTCGCGGCTTGGGTTGGGACCCGTGGGAAGCTATGTTAGTGACCCCGAGAGAGTGGCTTGACCCCTGCCCTTTCGGAGAGGAACTCGGGGATCGCCCCTCGGGAAGTGCGGGTGGAGCGGAGGGTAGTCCCAGCTCATCCCAAGCTCCAGGGGGCGGGCCCGGAGGGGGGCAAGGACTTCTGAATGGGGAGAAGTTGTGCTCGTGAGGACCTTCAAGATGAGGAGAGCACTTTGCCTTTGAGGATTCGCTGTGTGACCTTGTGCGAAGGCTTCCTGACCGCTATTACTTACTTTTAAAACCAGGTCACCCCCAATTCCCCACAGTCAGTGGGTTGAGGCGAAGATCAGAAGTAGATACTTTGTAACTTGTAAACTGCCGACAGATGTCAAGGTCAGAAACGGAACAAATGTCTGAGAGCCCCAGATTATTTTGGTAGAAAATGTCAAAAATAATTGTGGCAGCACCATTTCAGTGGGAGAGGAAGATAACCTATAGTCTAAATAAAAAAATTTAAAAGTCCAGCATTTGGAAGCGCAAGTTGAGACTAGAGTTTTCCTAATAATTGTTTGGTAGAGGGGGCAATACTCCCACTGAGAAGATTCCTGGATAGTAGTATTGTGTGGAGGTAGAAAAATTGGTCTTGTCCTCTCCTGACTCGTTCGCTGCTCCCCTCAGCAGTGTATTTCAGTCAGTCTGCCTGTTCTGCTCCCCACTCTGTCTCTGGTGAATCCTCTCACCCACCCACCTGCACCCCCTGCCCCGTACCTCTGGCCTGTACCCCAGTTTTTGTATGCATAAAAATAAAATAAATCTTTAAAAAAAAATAAAGAAAAATAGGTCTTGATTTTGCATTGACTATGATTGAGTGTCCCTCTTTAAAAAGCCATCCTGGGGCCTCCCTGGTGGTGCAGGGCTTAAGTCTCAGCACTATGAAGCTATCGGTAGCCACTACAGCACAAGTTCGATCCCTGACCAGGGAGCTAACCCACATGGCGCAGCACACCTCTCCTGTCTCCCCACTGCTCCCCTCAGCAGTGTATTTCAGTCACTCTGCCTGTTCCCCACTCTGTCTCTGGTGAATCCTCTCACCCCCCACACCTCTGGCCTGTACCCCAGCTCTTGTATGCATAAATAAATCTTTTTTTAAAAAGCCATCGTGGTATTGACAGTGCCACTTTTAGTGTTAGAGGAATTGGCTCGGGAAGGGAGATGTTGTCAGAGTTCAGCTTTGTAGAACAGTGAAGAGAAATTGGGATTAGGAGTTCAGATAGGGTTTACACAGCCAAGCTGTGAAAAGCAGAGAAAGCAGGTACTTTTGGAAGTTACTTTGTATAGGGGTGATAGATGAATATTCAGCAGAAGTAGAGGAAATTTGAGATATACTGATATCATACACCCAACGTTTTGAGAATATTGTTCAAGGGGTTTGGATGGGAAAGAGCATTTTAGAGATCTGCATTTATGGGTCCTTGTGGCCTCTGGGAATCTCCTTGATCTCATCTGAGGTTTGTTAGAGTAATTGTGCTGTGTTCCCCCACAGAGGTTTCCTTGGTCTTAATTGTAAAGTAGCATAATGATACTTTTTATTTATTTATTTATCTATTTTTAAAGATTTATTTATTTATTTATACAAGTACTGGGTATAGTCAGAAGCATGGGAGGGTGAGAGAATTCACCAGAGCCAGAGCTGGGAACAGAACAGGCAGACCAACGAAATACACTGCTGAGAGGAGCAGCTGGCTGGCAGGAGAGGTCTGCGCACCATGTGGGACCCTCGCTGGCAGCTGGGGATCTAACTAGTGCTGCAGAGGCTGCAGGCAGCTTCCCAACCCAGCGCTCAAGCACTGCGCCACCAGGGGAGGCCCTAGTGATACTTTTAAACTATAACTAGATCAACTTTATGCTTTTTGACAAAATCAGTATAGTTAGACACTATTATATTTATGTGTGTATGTATATATAAATAAATGCGTTCACACATACTTAATGTCTTGTTTGGTCTTAAAGGAAAATAGGTTTTCAGAAGAAAAAAAATAGTTTCATGTTGTTCACATCAAACTGTTTACCTGAAAAAATTTTACTATAAAGAGCATTATGAAATTAATAATTTGGTCATTAGGTGCAAGATTTTACCCATAGAAAGGCTTCATTTGAATAAACATTTCAAAGCTAGTCACTTCTATCCTTTTATTTATTCTTTCAACAGCCATTTCACTTAATGGATGCCTGCCCTAGGCCAGGCCCTCTGTGTCATGAGGGGCCAGGTCCTGTTTCTACTCTTACGAGTGTGTTCTTTAGTGGTAATTGCTTGCTCCCCAAGTGAAAAGATCATTTAAAAATTAAGGGAGCAGCTGCAGAGACCTATAACCTAGACTGACCTGGTAAATGTTTGTTTGTCTCTAGGTATCTTATTGACAGCCGGTGGTTCAAGCAGTGGAAGAAGTATGTGGGCTTTGACAGCTGGGATATGTACAATGTGGGTGAACACAACCTGTTTCCGGGCCCAATAGATAACTCCGGACTCTTTTCAGGTACAGTATGCTGTTGCTTTTCTTTTTTCTTTTTAAAGATTTATTTATGCATACAAGAACTGGGGTACAGGCCAGAGGTGCGGGGGCGGGGTGGGTAAGAGGATTCACAGGCAGATTGACTGAAATACACTGCTGAGGGGAGCAGCGGGAGAGACAGGAGAGGTCTGCTGCCCCATGTGGGTTGCTTCCTGGAGGGCTGGGGATCAAACTCATGCTGCAGAGGCTGCAGATAGCTTCATAGTGCTGTACTTAACCCCTTGAGCCACCAGGGAGGCCCCTTAGAACTTTTAATAGTAATAATGATGAGAATCCTACAATTGGAGGGGCCCTCTGAAATAATTTTGCGTGACTTTCAGCTAAGAGCAAATTTTATGTCCATGGTTCCCCAGTTTGAAGTCACGTAGCTTTGGTTACAGCATTTGCTTTGTGCTTGGGCGATGGGACGCACATTCCATTCAGACCCTGGAAATAGACATTGTAGGAATGCTATACCTTTGGTGAAAGAGAGTCGTTCTCTTAGTTCCCGGGCTCTTAGTCACTTGCCAGTTTGACTACCTTCCATCTAGGGTCATGGGAGTGGTCTGAACAGTGTCCTACATAGTTCTTAGTGATGTCTTCATGCAGTTCTTCCACCATTTTGACCTGTGCTTTACTGTATATTGGATGGAAGTCCTGTGCTTACCACCAAGCTGTGCTCTCATTTCCCCCCTTTATTTGCCTCTGCTTAAGTTTCCTTGTTTGCACTATGGTGCTTAGTGTTAGAAATAAAGGAAGTGTCTCTCCCCAAGTTATTTAAGTGAATAAGTAACTTTCATTAGTTTAGATTTGTAAATTACCGAAAAGTTTGGCATTCAGGGTTCAGCTTTTTTCGAACCTTTTGTCTCAGGCAGTCTGATAACTACTACCTCTGTACCATCCTCCTGTAGCTAAACAGAAAAGACTTCACCTTGATATAATATAATTGATCAATATTATGTCAGAACTGCTGTGAAAGATAGTTTGCTTATCAGTGAGAAAACTCCATTTATTTTTATTTTTAATTTTTGTAAAATGTGCATAAAATTTACTATCTTAATCATTTTTAAGTTCAGTAGTATTATGTTGTAACCAACTTCCAGAACTCTTTCATTTTGTAAAACTGAAACTCATACCCAGTGTTCCTTTTCCCAAGCCCTCTAGCAATCACCATTCTGTTTTCTGTCTCTGAATTTGACTATGCTAGGGACCGCATGTAAATGGAATCATAGAATGTCTTTTTGTGACCAGCTTTTTTATTTAGTAAAATGTCTTCAAGGCTCATCCATGTTATAGCATGTATTAGAATTTATCTCCTTTTTCAGACTCTATTGACCTTCCACATTTTGTTCATCTACTCATTCATCTCGGTATTTTCCAAGACTGTTTAATTCATTTCCTTTTTCCTTGGAAATGAAAAGGGCAGAGGTGCATCAGACTCAAGACCCATCCTGAAGAAGGGCACAAGACCTGAAGGGGATGGGAGTGTAAACTGGGGAAGTTTGAGTATGGAATCTGGAAGCACTTTGAAAATGTAAATTGGAACTTTTTTCTTTCATGTTCCTTTCTCCTTCCAGTTACAGAGGAAATGCAAGTTCCCCATAATATATTGAGAAAACATGGCTAAAGGAAAAGAGTAGTCAGAGCTGCTCTGTATTGTGGCTAGTGACAGAATTTTGTTCCTATTTCCTTAAATACTTCTTTCTTTCTTTCTTTTCTTTTTTTTTTTTTGTGGGACCCTCGCCAGTGGGCGGGGAACGAACCTGCACTGCAGTCCCAGCAGGCAGCCTCACACCCCAGCACTCAACCGCTGCGTCACCAGGGGAGGCACTAAATACTTACTTCTAAAAAAATACATAAGAACCTTGTAAGACAAAGATATCTGGGGAGAAGTACAATGAGTTACATACTGTTTTCCTTTTTCAGATCCTGAGAGTCAGACCTTGAAAGAACATTTAATTGATGAAATGGACTATGTATTGGTCCCAACTGAGGCCTGGAACAAGTTGCTAAATTGGTATGGCTGTGTAGAAGGCCAACAGCCCATCGTCAGAAAAGTGAGTGCATGAATTGTCACCTGCTAGTCAGTGTTTGCAGGTTTCCCTTGAGGGACACTGGCTGATGTTGGTTTTCTTGAGGTACCAAGCAAACTTTAATGTTTGAATGGAGGTATTGGAAGACTCATTTCTGCTTATCTTTAGAGAGTTTTGGTTCTGAGTGGTGGTGGTGAGGCTGTTCACCTCTTTTGTTACAGTGAGTGGCTTCCAACCATGAGAGCTGCCCATTGGTTTGGGATGCGTCCAGCAGTGCTGTGAGAGCATTGTCTGGAAGGCTCTATGAGAGAAAGTTCACTTGGGGTTCTGTGTACATACAGTAACATGTTACTTCTTATATACTCTTTTTATTTATTCATTTATTTATTTATTTATTTATTTATTTATTTATTTATTTAAAAGATTTTTTTTTTTTTTAAATAGAGGCATGTTTTATTTATTTATTTATTTGTTTGTTTGTTTATACATGCACTGGGTACAGTCAGAAGCGCGGGAGGGTGAGAGAATTCACCAGAGGCAGAGCGGGGAGCAGAGCAGGCAGAAGGACCGAAGTACAATGCTGAGGGGAGCAGCGGGCGGCAGGAGAGGTCTGCGCGCCATGTGGGACCCTCCTCTGGTGGCCGGGGAGCAGCCGGGGATCGAACCTGCGTCGCAGAGGCCGCGGGCAGCTTCGCAACCCAGCGCTCAACCGCTGCGCCACCGGGGAGGCCCTATTTATTTATTTTTAATTAGAATTTGGATGTTAGGTATTACCACTGTTCTTATTTATCTTGCAACCTTTCTGATACTGCCTTTTCTCCTCTGCTTAAGAGTCTTCAACGACATCATTGAGTGACTCCAAAAGCATACATTTATAACCCAGAGAAGATTAGCTTCTTGAGGGGCAGTAGGGCTTGGGAGAGTAACTCATATTGTTAACCCCACTGGTAAATAAGACTCAGGAGATCACCACCTGACCCCTCAAAGTGCTTGTCATGCCAGAGGGAAAATCATAGGCATTCTCATGCCTGTGTATATTTAGACATTGAGTAAATTTCTCTTTCTGCCTGTTATGGAGTAGGAAAGAGCTGCCATCCTGAGACCATGCTTCTAAGAATCACTATTCAGGGCCAGAAGGACTTTTTCCTTTTTCCAGCATGAAACCTAGGACCCTGAAGTGGGTTAGTGATCAACAGGTTAGAGGCACACCAACCTCCTCATGCCCACAGGACTGCCATGTAGTGAGTGTTCTGCCAAGGGATTTAGCTATATTCTTTAGTCATCTAACAAACTCTGTAAGAGAGTCTCATGATCCCCACTTACTGCACTGTTGTGCAGTATTGTTGCTGCCTCTGTTTCCATCAAGGTGCTCTTGGTTGGTACTAGTAAGTGGAAAAAAGACTTTTAAACTCTTAGAACAGATTGCTGGTTGCTTTAAAAATCTGCTTCTGATCCCATGGTCACTTAGGGAATCAATTTATCATGTGGGTTCTGCCTTTTACCACTGATGATAATGCTTCCAGGACAACCCAGATGTGAAAGCACTTACCCTGTCTCTTTCTGATAGGTTGTGGAGCATGGCCTGTTTGTCAAGCACTGCAAGGTAGAGGTGTATTTGCTGGAACTGAAGCTCTGTGAGAATAGTGATCCCACCAATGTTTTGAGTTGCCATTTCAGCAAGGCAGATACCATCGGTGAGTAGCTAGACTTGGGGTTCCATGTATCTGGTGAGATCGGTAAAGCTGATTGGAGAGAAGCAGGGGTGCTCTCTTCAGACTTGATATCTAGATAATCTTGGGGTATGGTTACCGGTACTGATCTAGAAGCCTGCTCCCCAGGGGATTCTCATGGAGAAGTAAGTCTAGGAATCACATTCTTCAGAAAATCAGGCATTGTTCTTGCCCATTTGATACACGATACTACAGTTAAAGAAATGCAGATTCAGTGAGATTAAATTATTTTACTAAAAAAAATCTTAGAAAGTGGCAGAGCTAGTATTTGAAACTAGATCTGTCTTAATTCCAAAGATAAGTTTTCTCAGCTTTCCATGTTGCTTCTGTACTATAAATGGGACCCCTGTTGTCAAAGAAAGATATGCATGGGGCAGTATCTGGGAAGCTATATGAACACAAGTGATAGCCCCTAGAAGGTGTTTGGTCTTAAGAGTCACCAGGGGGCTGAGGTCAGTCAGCACTTTTGATCCAAGGCATCCTGTAAACATCTGAGAAGAAGGAAGATGAGCATTAGCTTGTATAACTGGCTTTAGTCTTGCATCTGGAAAAAGCCCTGAGTGGTGTTTTTGCCTATCCTCAGCAACCATTGAAAAGGAGATGCGGAAGTTATTCAATATCCCTGCTGAACGCGAAACACGTCTATGGAACAAATACATGAGCAACACCTATGAGCAGTTGAGCAAGCTCGACAACACTGTCCAAGATGCTGGGCTATACCAGGGACAGGTAGGAGGACCCAGCCATGCCTTAACTGACACCTGTAACCAGGGTTTATGGCCAGATAACTTTTTAGCAGCAGTGAGGTGATTTGCTCATTCTTTTGGTTTCCCCTTTCATACAGGTGCTAGTAATTGAGCCCCAGAATGAGGATGGCACATGGCCACGGCAGACTCTGCAGTCAAAGTAAGTGAATTTTTTCTTTTTCTCCCTTGTGGCTGGGTACACAGGTGTAAGAGAGATACTCTTTCCTAAAGCAGTTACTTGTGCTAAGAAAAATATTTCTGAATCAGATGAAAAAACACATTTGAGTTTATATCAAGGGTGTGATCCTGGTCTTTGGTAAGCATCTTGCTGGGCAGCTATTAAAGGGAAACCTGTCAGGATTTGTGAACAAGGTGGTGAGATGCTCCTTGTTAAAAGAGAAAAGGAAGAGAAGGGCCTGGGGCCTGGGAGTGCTGCTTTCCTAAGAGGTAGCCTTGTTCTGTCAAGGGCATTTATTTTCTCACTACCTATAGCGAGAGGCTTTGATATAAAGCAGAGGGTTCAGGCATGGCATCTTGTATGACTTAATGGGAATAGTTTGATCACCCAGTGGCCTGTTACTCATTGTTGCCTTGGAGCTTGCTGGTGGAATTATTTTGCTACCAAACATGGGTTCTTGGTCTCTGTCTCAGGAAGTGTTCATGTGGGGCATGAAATTGTGCATGCCTGAAAAGGGGAGAGAAAGAAGTGATGAATTTTTTCTTAGGGTTTCAGATGGGGAAAGTGTGTCTGTTCTCACAGTTATGAGGAGAGCTTTGGTCTTTGATCTCTTCCCTCAGTTAGGTCTTGGAGAGACTGTTTCTAGTGATGGGCTTGTAGCTCCTTTGAGAATCATGAAAGCTATGAACTCTTGACAAATATGCAAGAAGACACAACATTTTCCTAACAAGCTCAAGGGTTTTTTTTAGATACCCTGAAGCCTAGCCATGGACTCTAGTTTAAGAAATCTTGAATCACCATTTTTCTGACAAGATGACAAAATTAGCTGTGGTAGGCAGAATAACATTTTCCCACCCCTCCCCCCCATTGGATGTCGACATCCTAATCTCCAGAACCTGCGAATATGTAGGTAACATGACAAAGGGAATTTGCAGATGTGATTAAGAATCTTGAGATGGGAAGGTTATCATAGATTATCTGGGTCAGCACACTGTAATCACAGGGTTCTTAGAAATTAAAGAGGGAGAGAGGAGAGTCAGAGGAGGTGTGGCACGAAAGCAGAATCAGTGATGAAATGTGAGAAGGACTCACTTGGCCGTGAGCCAGGAGATGGGGACAGGCTCTTTGAAGTCTCTAGAATCTCTGTAAAGAAACACAGCTCTGCCCACATCTTGATTTTAGCTCATTGAAAATCAGTTCAGTTTTCTGATCTTCAAAACTCATTCTGGGGCCCAAGATAATAAATTTGTGTTGTTTAAAGCTGTTAAGTGTGTTGTAATTTAAGTCAGTTGCTGCTGACACAAATCTACAACCCAAGCTGCTACCTTCTTTCTTGGAATTGGAAATGCCTCAGAACTGAGAGAAAATAGCATAAAAACTGAGAACCCCTTGGAGAGACAGAGGTGGTTGGATTTCAGTCTGTGAGGTAGGGTTGGCAGCTCAGAGAAAAGAGGCTGAGTGTTTTGGGCAAGAGGGGCTGTTTTAGTTTTGCCTTTTTTCTTTTCCCAGAATTGCTTTTCCCCATCATTTCTACACCCTGAGGCCTGAGAGAGTCTAGTGATGGGAGGCATTTTTTGGAAAAGAGCAGCGTCTCATTGATAGTCCCTGGTAAAGGGTAGCTAATGGCTAGGGAGCCCAGTGTGGAATTCCTAAAGCATATTCCTCCTCCACTTCCCAGTGATGCCAAACACTGTTCTAGATCTGAGGATATAGCACTTAACAAAGCCAAGCCTCTCTCAGGGAGCAGGAAATAAATAAGAAAACACACATGTCTGATGACTTTTATGTACTCGGGGGGGAAAACCTAAAGAGAATCAGTGAGTACTAGACTTTGGGAAGGGACACATTTAACCAGGATGAGGGGTGGCCCCAATGAGATGTCATTGGAACGCGGTTATGAAAGAGATGAGAGAATCAGCAATGAGTGTGATGCTTAGTGGAGAATAGTATTGTAAGGCAGAGGTGACAACAGCTGCATAACTCCTAAGGCAAAAGTGGGACTATTTGAAGACCAGCAGGAACTTGTGGCTGGAGCCAGGAGGATCGACAAGAGGGGTGGAGGAGGTCACAGGTTACCTGTGGTCCTTGTGAGACTCTGGATTCTAGCTTTTTCTCCAGGTGAGATAATTTGTTGGAATGGGTGCAGTGAGTAGAGGAGAAAGAGTGATTTCACTCCACAAACAATGGGAAACCATAACGAAGACGCTGACAGGTCTAGTTGGGGATAAAAGGAAAATCACAAGTTGACAGACTGTGCTAATTGGAATGAAATTTATGTTCCCAGCTACATAAAGAGGATGGAATAAGAATAATGAATATCCTCACGAAAAGGAGGAAATGGGAACAGGAAGACAGATTTAGGAACAAAGAATTTAGGGGTAGGTCTAATAGCATAATGAATGTAGTTGAAGACTGCAGCTCATCTTAGCCAAATGGCCGAGAAGCTATTGTAATTGAAGATTGAATGAACAAATTGGAAGGCCGGTTGGAAGCATTCTACTAGGCCTTATGAAGAGATGATTTAATGGAAGATTATAGAAGAAAGATGCTGTGGAGATGGTAGTAGAACTGTCATTGTCTACATAACAGGAATCTCAGGAAGCAGAAAGGAAATGATGAAGGGAAGGGGAAGAAAATAATGACCAAGAATTTCTTAGAAATCCTAAAAGAGGAACAATCTTAAATTTAAAAAATGGTATACATGACAGAGTAAAGATAATTCACTTCTAGATCCATTAGAGTCAAATTTAACAATACATTTAGAGAAAATTCCAGATCTTTTTGGAGGAAATTACAATGAAATAAGAAGCAGGTAAATATCAAACTTCTCAACAGCAACAATGAATTCAAGAGGTCCCTGTTCAGTGTCAAAGTAAAATAAATTTAAATCTGGAGTTTATATCCTGCTGACCTGTTAGGTAAATGTGAAGATAAGATACATCTTCTTTCTCCGAGGTAGATGAAGTTAGAGCATTTTCCGCGCAGAACTCCTTTTCAAAAACCTCACAGTAGAAGTACTGTTAGATAGTCCATTGACAGTAATATCTGTAAGGTGTGAGGGAGAGTTCACAACTACAAGTATCCTGTTGACCAGAAAAGCAATGACTTTGCAGTAAGCAGATATTTCTCTCTTTTTTTAAAGATTTATTTTATTTATTTATGCATACAAGAGCTGGGGTGCAGACCAGAGGTATGGGTGTTGAGAGGAGACAGAGTGGGGAACAGAACAGGCAGATTGACTGAAATGCACTGCTGAGGGGAGCAGTGGGTGAAATAGGAAAGGTCTGTTGCGACATGTGGGTTGGCTCCATAGCTGGGGATAGAACTCGTGCTGCAGTGGTTGCAGATAGCTTCATAGTGCTGAGACTTAACCCCTTGCGCCTCCAGGGAGGCCTAGCAAGCAAAGATTTCTTACATAAGAAACATCTCTGCAAACCATAAAAGAGGAAATGGATAGAACTGGTAACTTCTAAGTTAAGGCCTTGTGTTTATCAAAGAGTAAAAATGGCAAGGCAGAGTAAGAAAAGATATATGCAATACATGTGTCTGACAGATTACTTATATTCATAATTTCACAGGTATCCCTGTAAGTCAGTAAGAGTCAGACAACCCTATGAGAAAAGGGGACAAAAAATCTTTTTGGTTGCCACTTAACAAAAAGAGACTCCTCAGATGACTAGTGAGCATATGCCAAGGTGCTGAACCTCACAGTCTTCCAGCAATGGTATATTAAATCACAATGTAGGGCTTCTACACACCTACCAGAATGACTAAGTATTTTTGAGGTGTGGGGTAGCCTGAATTATTGTACCCTGCTGATGGTGGATATAAATTGATACAGTGATTTTAGAAGATTTGGCAACAAGTACTAAATGAAGAATTTTAGTCATATTCTGCAACTCAGCAATCCACACATAGACATACAGCCCATGTTCTCTCTGACATATGTTCAGAGATGTTCACTACAGCACTGCTTTTCATTCTTAGAAACGAGCTAATTCAAGTGACCACCAACAATAATAGAGTGGATAGATAAATTGTGGTTGTATGCACACTATGGAATTTTATACAGCTGCAACATTAAGTCTTTTAATAATGTTGAATGAAAGCAGTCAGACACAAAGCAGGGCATACTATCTGATCCTTATGATATAAAGCTTAAGGATGGGTGAACTAATCTGTGGGGGCTCGGTGTCATGATAATGGTTAGCTGAAGGGGTATTGAGGAGGACACCTGGAGTGGGGTTGTCCTCTTTCTTGATACTGGTTTTGGTTACATAGATATGTTCACTTAGTGAAAATTCTTTGATTTTTGTACTCATGTTTTTTGTATTTCCCTATGTAATACTTCAACAAAAAGTTTAGAAATAATACGAAGGTTTAAGAAAACAACCAATGTCAATAACAGTCCCAGAAATAAGTTCTGGGTAATCCCAATATGAAAGACAGATGAAGAGACAGGAAGCAATAAAGAGCAGAGAGAGATGAGAATGCCCTGCCTGAACTACTTCTCTTGGGGATATTAGAAAATAAAATTCATCTTTTTATCTCACTGCCTCTGAAAAAGCAAGATGAGTCGCCAGCAGCTGGAGCCATCCAAAAAATTCCACAGTTTGAACCACATTGTTCAAATTGGTGCTGTCCAGTCTGAAAGATATGGCCTTGATATCTGCTGCCATTGTTTCTGTTAAACCAAAGGATATTAATGAAGTAAGCTTCATTAATTTGGACTAAGTGAACTTCCTTGAATTGGTCATTCAAAATACCTACCTTACAGCAGAAGCAGCTAGCTCTTTGTACATCAAATACAAAAACAAATACTTAAAAAAAATTCATCCAAATAAATTTGAAGATCTTATTGGCTTTATTCAACTCTTCATGCACAGTCCATCTAGCAAGTAGGAAGGCACATTGGGGAGTTGTGCAGTGGGAGGTTTTAATATAGAAAGGGACAAAGCTATTAAAAGAAATTTCAGGCAAAGATATGTTCTCTTAGGGAAAGGAAGAAGGGTCTTATACAGGTTATCTGACTAGAATGGAGCAGGAAATTCCAGTATTGATTGGTTTAAAATTCTACTTTTAAGAGAGAAACTAGTAAGATTAGGTTTTAAGTCTTGGTGGGGCTTGGCATAAATAACTCCATTTGAGACCTGTTTCTTTTTTAACAGGGAAATGTAGATAGATGAAAGTTTAAGTAATTGATGGAGGAAAATAAAAGTAAATATAGATACTAATAAGTAAATGGAGTACTGGAAATATAAAAATGGAATTTCTAACTTTGAAACATGTTGCATCAGTTAGGAAGGTATGGTAGCAATTAAGAAAGACCTTAAAATCAGTATGTTGGGGCCTCCCCGGTGGCGCAGCGGTTGAGCGCTGGGTTGCGAGGCTGCGCGCGGCCTCTGCGGCGCCGGTTCGATCCCCGGCTGCTCCCCGGCCACCAGAGGAGGGTCCCACATGGCGCGCAGACCTCTCCTGCCGCCCGCTGCTCCCCTCAGCAGTGCACTTCGGTCCTTCTGCCTGCTCTGCTCCCAGCTCTGGCTCTGGTGAATTCTCTCACCCTCCCGCGCTTCTGACTGTACCCAGTGCATGTATAAACAAAACAAACAAACAAACCAGCAAACAAATAAATAAAGCATGCCTCTATAAAAAAAAAAAAAAAAAAAAAAAAAAATCAGTATGTTAAATAAGATAGATGTTTATATCTTTCTAAAAAGAATTTCTGAGGTGGGCACTCCAGTGCTGGTATTATTAGAAACCCAGCTGCTCTGTCCTATTTCCCTGATGTATGTGGCTTCTATTTCTTTCTTTTTTTTTTTTTAAAGGTATATTTTATTTACTTATGCATTCAAGAACTGGGGTGTAGGCTATTGGTGTTGGGGAAGGGGTAGGTGGGTGAGAGGATTTACCAGAGACAGAGTGGGGAGCAGAACAGGCAGATCCACTGAAATACACTGCTGAGGGGTGCAGCAGGTGAGACTGGAAAGGTCTGCTGAGCCTCCCTGGCTGTGGATCAAACTCATACGGCAGATAGCTTGATAGCACTGAGACTTTAATCCCTGCACCACCAGGGAGGCCCCGGTGGCTCTATTTCAAATGTGGTTACCTCTTGGTTTTGGATGATTGCTGGAGCTGAAGCTAGAAGTATACCTGCTTTTAAGTAGCTAGGAGGAGAAAGCAGGAAGGACATGCCTCTTCCTTTTTAGGAAGTTTCTCAGAAAGCCTTTTTTTTTTCCCCCAATATTTTATTCATTCATTCATTCATTCATTCATTCATTCATTCATTCATTCATTCATTCATTTATTTATACAAGCACCGGGTACAGTCAGAAGCCTGGGAGGGTGAGAGAATTCACCAGAGCCAGAGCCGGGAGCAGAGCAGGCAGAAGGACCGAAGTACACTGCTGAGGGGAGCAGCGGGCGGCAGGAGAGGTCTGCGTGCCATGTGGGACCCTCCTGCGGTGGCCCGGGAGCAGCTGGGGATGGAACTGGTGCTGCAGAGGCTGCGGGCAGCTTCGCAACCCGGCGCTCAACCACTGCGCCACCAAGGAGGCCCAGAAAGCCTCTTTTTTTAAACCTATCTTTCTTCAAGGGAGGCTGGGAAAAACCTTTTAACACGGTTGCAAGGTATCCAGCTATAAACAGGGGGGTCAGAATAGCCATTGAGAGGTGAAAAGAGAAACCCTTCTTTATCAATACATCTTCTTTATTAATGTGTCGGGACTTTTCCCATACTGCCTAATTCTCTGACTCTAGCTGGGTGTTCTCCAATTTCACTCAGTTCTACCTTAGAGATAGCATCAGATCCCACACATTAAGGACTCAGTCCCACAAAACTGCCCCCTGTTAGGTGCCAGTCACAAATCTGGTTATTGCTTGTGCTTCTGATGATCAGCTATAAATCATGGGTTCCCATGATCCCTTCCTTAGGCTTGTTAATTTGCTATAATAGTTCACAGAACTCAGGAAGAGTTTACTGATTAGATAAGTTTCTTATGAAAGGTTGTAGGTCAGAATAGCAAGGTGGAAAACTTGCAGCAAGCAAGTATAGGGGAAGGGCAAGGAGCTTTCATGTCCTTTTCAAGTGTGCTGCCTTTCTAAAACTTCTACTGTTCACCAACTTGGAAATTCATCCAAACTCCATATTTCAGGGTTTTTGTGGAGGCTTCAGTGTGTAGGCATGACTCATTAAATCACTTGGTGATTGGTAATTGAACTCAATCTCCAGCCTCTCTCCTCTCCCCAGAGGTGGGATTGGGTATGGATGGGGCTGAAAATGTTAACCCTCTAATCACATCTTTGGTTCTCCTGGTAGCCAACCCCCAGACTCTCCTTTCACTGTGATCACTTTGGAGCTATTTCAGGAACCAAAGACCAAACATAACAAGATGCACCCAGTACTCTTACCACTTAGGAAATTACATAAGTTTTACGTACCAGGAGCATGGACAAGATCAAAATAAGTATTTCTTACTGTGAATCACAGTATCGTAGGAGGCAACTCAGAAACCTGAAAAAGGAAAATTCAGTGGAATGCAAGAAACATGGGCAAGAACTGAGAAGTATGGTCATTAGAAAACATGAAATAAGGAGGCTGAATTAAGTGCAGCTCTAAAAGTAATTGGAATAACGGTAGGTGGGTTAAACCACTAATCAAAGATATAAAATCTCACATCGAAGTTTCTTTAAAAACATTTCTAAAAAAGATGTTTGGTAATACATTGTCTACATTCTAGAACTGGAAGTATACTTGTAGCTAACTGTTTTAAGTTGGGTTAATTATTTTGGAGGAAATTGATCCCTTCATGCCACTTTCTGGGTCTTTCACTGGTAACTGTTAAAATTCAGGGAAGTTTATGATTTACAGATCAAATCGGGATGCCCTGAAGATCAATCTTTGTGGTTTTTCCTACTGAAAGATTCAGTAGATGACCATGTTGATTAACGAGATAGGAAGACCAATTAATTTCTTGACTTACATAAAATTTATCTGTAAGTACCATGAAAATAGTCTTTTTGCAATTTATTTAAAGTAAGTGCATATGGAGACTATTTCTTGAGAAGAGACCTAAGGCATTAAATAGGGCTTGCTTTTTGCAAAAAGTCAGTAGCATTGTTTCTGCTTCTCTCTCTCAGATCAAGCACTGCGCCTAGCAGAAATTTTACTACCTCTCCAAAATCATCAGCAAGTCCCTATTCCTCAGTGTCTGCCTCTCCCATTGCAAATGGTGATAGCACTAACACCTCTGGGATGCACAGTTCCGGTGTCAGCAGGGGGTAAGAGCAGGTCCTTTCACTTTGCTTCCCTTCCTTCTGATTCCTTGGCCAGACTGTACCTGGATTGCTGCTCTACTGCTACACTAAGCCTAGTGGGATTAGAATTTCCCAGGGGAATGTGCTGCATGAGTTATTCACTTCAGTTTATACCCACAATAAAGTGTGTTTCCTAGTTCTGACTTACGTTACTTGTACTCCTGAGAGCTGGTGTTTTCTTCACAGCCTAAGTCACTGGTGGGCATAGGGGATCACTGCATTTGTCTGTGAAGGGAAGGGCTAGCCATATGACAGAGTAGCTATGAGGGGATGATTCTCAGCTGTGGGAGAGTCCTGCTTGGTCCCTTTCTCGATGGCTGTGATCCTTTGTTTTCAAGAATACCTGCCACACAGCATAGACAGTGTGGAAGAGGAGGGTAAGGCGAGAGAGAAGGTACGCATGAACACTCAGGCATAGTCAAGACTGAGCGTGGCCTTGTGGATGGTGGCAGGTGTAAGCTCTTGATCTTGGTAACCAGAGTATTACTCCCTGAAGTTACCTGGTAGTTAACCTTCTGAAGGGATACAAAATCACCATTTCCAAAGTCTGAAAATGGAGAATAACTTTTTTCTCCCTAAGGATATGCTTAAACACCCACTATCTTGTTAAGTCCAGGGTGGGGTTAAGGCTGGGGTATGGCAGGATACTAGAGAGGGAAGTAGAGAGAACTTGTATCATGGCATTATTATCAGGCCCTAGAGGAACCCCAGAAGGCATTCTCAGAGCATGTGTACAGAACTCACATTTATTTCTCATGTGGATTGTGTTTTCCAGTGGATCTGGCTTCTCTGCTTCATATAACTATCAGGAAACCCCATCATCTCATATACAACCTGGGCTCTGTGGACTTGGAAACCTGGGAAACACCTGCTTCATGAACTCTGCTTTGCAGGTAGGGGGAGATTGTCCATCTAATTAACACTGTGTAGGCATGGAGTGTTGCCAGCTCTGAAAACTCACCCGAGCTTTAGTGTCCAGAATTTTATCGGTGCTTTATTGCCTAGGCATGATTGGTGATTGCCCAGATGGTTAAATTCAGTCTCACAGTGGACTGATATCATCTGACCCCAAATCTCACACTGTCATATTATTGGTCTTTCTGGAATGTCTAGTTGTTACCCTAAATCACAATATCAGAGCCTAAAGTCCCTTCCCTCCACCCTGCCCTCTGACCTGGTGAACAAAGATACTCCTACCAAGGAAAATACTCTATGGGTCAACAGAATACTTCCCAGAAACCAATTACTCTACCTGGGGATTCAGAGGTGAACAAATCAAATACAGTTTTTGTCCTCACAAGTCTTACAGTCTAACTTTGACCTTTGTTGGATTACCAGGGAAAAGATAAGATGGTTTGTTAAAAGATTAGTTAACTATTCTGTGGTGAGGTGGGAATAAGCCCCAGTACTGAAGAGAAAAGACTTGAGATTTGACTTCACATGGGCATGTTTTCTTAAATCTCTTTGTATCATCAATTTTTCTGAACTATTGAAAGAGGATAATAATAATGAGGAGGTTTATAGCTCTAGATATAAATATCAGATGAAAATAAAAAATTTCATGATCTACGCTTCTAGCTCATGATGCTGGGAAAAGATAAAATCCAAAGGAAATAGAAGAAGGGAAGTAACTGAAATAACATAAATTAATGAAATACAAAGTGCATTCATAGTATAGACAAATTTGATACTTTGTAAGAAAACAAATAAAAATTGATAAACCTTTAGGAAGACTGATAAACCTTTGGGAAGAAAAAAGAGAAAATACAAATCATTAATACCAGAAATGGAATAAGAAACATTACTATAGATCCTACAGGCATTAAAGTGATTTTTAGGGACTAAGAACAACTTTATGCCATTAAATTAGACAGTTTAGATGAAATGGACAATTTGTTAAACTTGCACAAGAAGAAATAGAAAATCTGAATGTCGGGCCTCCCCGGTGGCGCAGCGGTTGAGCGCTGGGTTGCGAAGCTGCCCGCGGCCTCTGCGGCGCCGGTTCGATCCCCGGCTGCTTCCCGGCCACCGGAAGAGGATCCCACATGGCGCGCAGACCTCTCCTGCCGCCCGCTGCTCCCCTCAGCAGTGTACTTCGGTCCTTCTGCCTGCTCTGCTCCCCGCTCTGGCTCTGGTGAATTCTCTCACCCTCCCGCGCTTCTGACTGTACCCAGTGCGTGTATAAACAAAGAAAGAAAGAAAGAAAACATGCCTCTATAAAAAAAAAAAAAAAAAAAAAAAAAAAAAAGAAAATCTGAATGTCCCTGTATTTGTTAAAGAAAGCCTTACAACAGAGAAAATCCTTGTTTTGGATGACTTTATTGGTGAATGTATACAGAGCTTTAGGCAGAAGTGATACCAACCATATATACTCTCCCAGGAGTAGAAGAGGTACAATTCCAAACATCATTTTATATACTCTGGTATAATGTGGCATATTCTGATACAAAACTCTGACAAGGAACATTTTAAAGGGCAGTTTTTAGACCATGTTATCTCATACAATAGATAGATATTGTTCCATAAACAAAAGTTGAGCAAATCAAATTCAGTGATGTCTAAATAAAATAATTACCGTACAGGCAAGTGGAGTTTGTTCCAGGAGAACTATGTTGGTTTAACACCTGAAGAATTATTCATTGTCATTTAACATAGTAGCAGAATAAAGAAGGAAACCATATGATCCTATCAATAGGTTTAGGAAAATTATTTGATGAAGTTCACCATCTACCTTCATTTTTTAATTTGGAAAGTTAAAATTAATATGTACATGTACAACAATATTGTTTATTGGGTTCTGTACTATCTAATATCCTGATTTCCCCGCCCCCCCCATAGAGTTTTGACTCTAGTAAAACATTTATTCTTCACTTTATATTTTACTCTTCTCATGAAACAGTGGAATGTTCCAGTCACTTTGAATAAGAAATTGTCATCTTAAAACTTAATATCGTCTACTGACTTGAAAATCAGTTGCTTGTGAGGTACCTGGGCAGCCGGGCGGGGTGGGCGGTGACACACAGGTTTTAGTGTAAGCTTTGTAATCTTCCTGTAATCTTCCTGGGGTGTCTTAGGTGTTGAGTATGAATTCTTCAAAGACCATACCCCTGGGAGGTTACCCACTAGGTAGGCCATCAGTTGGACTTCTGGGAGACTGTGCTTTGTTTGCTGTTTTGAGCCAGTTGAAGAATCTTCTGAGCACTTCATTTTGTTGGAGCTGACACTCATTGGTCCTTTAGAACTTGGTGTATCTTGTATCTGTGTGCTCCCCAGAAGGGATGTGAGTTCTGATCATGTTCTCTTTCAGTGCTTGAGCAACACTGCACCGCTGACTGACTACTTTCTCAAAGATGAGTATGAGGTCGAAATCAACAGAGACAACCCACTGGGAATGAAAGGGGAAATTGCGGAGGCCTATGCAGAACTCATTAAGCAGATGTGGTCTGGAAGGGATGCTCATGTGGCACCTCGAATGTTCAAAGTAGGTTTATAATATATTCTCCTTTTCCCTGTTTTAGGGAGAATGGTTTAATGTTGTAATGAGGAATTCCTTTACCTGTATTTTGGGATTAAGATAGGATCTGAGACTAAAAGCACCACATGATGAACCAGATGCTTCTTTTCTATTGTCTAGTCATTCAGCACCCACTTATCTTAAAATGTCCTTAGGGGGACTCACTGGTAGCTCAAGGGGTTAAGTCTCAGCACTATGGAAGCTATTTGCAACCTCTGCAGCACGAGTTCGATTCCTGGCCAGGGAGCTAACCCACATGGTGCAGCAGACATCTTCTGTCTTGCCTGCTGCTCCCCTCAGCAGTATATTTCAGTCAGTCTGCCTATTCTGCTCCCCACTGTATCTCTGGTGAATCCTCTCACCTCCCACAACTCTGGCCTATACGCCCAGCTTTTGCATGCATAAATAAATAAAATAAATCTTTAAAAAAAAAGTCCTTAGTCCCCACCTCTAGGCTAGAGATATTTCAGAGTACATTTGTAAGCTGGTTGCTCAGAAAGGTGGTGGCAGTGCTCACTATCCTAAACCAGACCATCAAGATTTGATTTAAACTCCAGTGACATCTGCAGGATAGTCCTAGGTTTTCTTAGCCTGGAACCAATACCACCTGTGGTTTGAGTTGGGCCCTCTAAGTTAGGAATCAGGTTCATATTCTTGGGAAGTCATGTGAGGGACAGTTCTCACTTGGAGTCTATTAACTGGAAAGATTGAACAGGAGAAGGATGAACTGCAGTAGATAATTGGAGCAACTCAGCTTTCCCCTTACCCTTAACCCTAAATGTTTTCTCCTGCTGAGGGGGGAGGGCCTTTCCTCAGTATGTTGAAATCTGAGAAATCCTGTTGAGCCTGCACCACCTGGGGTTCATGGAATTTTCATGAAGCCCATTATAGGAAAGATATGCATATTTTTTATTCAATGAGGGAGGGAAAAAAGTACTCAAACTCAATGAGAAAATTAAGCCCTAGATAATTTATTGAAATTAAAACCTGATTCTTTAGTCATATTTGCCTATGAGAAATATATGTAAATTCCTATTTACATATTAGATCATAGAAAGACTAGAATTGGTGACAGGACATAGTGTTCAAGCTAATTGGCAGAAAGTATTTAGAGAATATAGTATAGAGTCTCTTCAGTGATGTACATGGTCTCTTCCTTTTCTGGTGTGATAGTTGCTAGTCACTTGGAATGTGGTTAGTGTGAACAAGGAACTAAATTTTTATTTTTTATTTTAATTTAAATAATAATAGCCACATGTTGTTAGTGGCTATGGTATTGGACAGCATAGGTGTAAAGCAGTGGGTCTCCAACCTTGCAATGCATCAGAATCTCTAGGAGGACTTGTTAAAACAGACTGTTGGATCCATCCCCAGAATTTCTGATTGTATAGATCTGGGGTGGGGCCCAAGAGTGTGCTTTTCTAATAAACTCCCAGGTGAGGGCCTCACCGGTGGCGGTTGAGAGCTGGGTTGCAAAGCTGCCCGCAGCCTCTGCAGCGTCGGTTCGATCCTCGGCCACCAGGCGACGGTCCCACATGGTGTGCAGACCTCTCCTGCTGCCCGCTGCTCCCCTCAGCAGTATACTTCGTCAGTCTGCCTGTTCTGTTCCCCGCTCTGGCTCTGTTGGGTTCTCTCACCCTCCCGCGCTTCTGACTGTACCCAGTGCTTGTATAAATAAATAAATAAATCTTAAAAAAAAAATAAACTCCCAGGTGATGCTGTTCCCACTAGTTGGGGACCTCATTCTGAGGGTCACCGGTGTAGAGGGTTCTAGGAATACGAGGGCTTTTTGTATCAGGAGGATTCCTCTGACTTATGCAGGTAACATTTGTAAAGTTCTTATAGAGATTGAACCAAAGAAGGAAGTTAGAGAGGGAGTCATGCCAGTATTTAAGAGGCATGATTTTCTGAGATAGCACTCTTCACTCTTCTCTTAGGGTAGTGACCCAGGTTCTAGGTCAGTCATTGACTTTCTGATCTGGGCCTTCTCTGTGGTGAGAACTACTGGCATCCTTTAGTCCCTTGAGGAGTTACTCTTGGCCATTGCTACCGTAGAGTTCTTTGCTGTCCCAGCTGGTTGTGAAAAGCTATTTTTCCTGGCTGTTTCCTGTCTGACTGCATTGATTCTTTATATTTTATGTCATTGCTTTTGTTGTAGACCCAAGTGGGACGTTTCGCCCCTCAGTTTTCTGGCTACCAGCAACAAGACTCTCAGGAGCTGTTAGCCTTTCTTCTAGATGGACTACATGAAGATCTGAACAGAGTGAAGAAGAAACCCTACCTGGAGCTGAAGGATGCCAATGGGCGACCAGATGCGGTATGATATTGAAGATTTCTGAATAGCAGTACTCTAAAGAAGCTGCCTCCTGTTGAGAGTTGCAGGGACATCTTTCTGCTTTTGAAATATTGGTGCCAAGACCCTAGTTGCCTTGCCCTGTTTTTGGTGATATAAATGTGGACTATGGTAAAGAAATGTATTCTAGGTCAGAAAAAGCAAGCTCTGGCTGCGCCTTATGCTCCTCTTGGGCTTCTCAAAGTTAGAGTCAGTTTGCTTATTATAAATTTAATTGGTGAACCAGAGACTAGGACACTGAAAACTGTTAAGTGCCTGTAGTGTGGGCCCTTGGGCTTTCATTAAAATTCATCTGTGTATTAAAACAGCTTGTTATTAATATTATTCTGACCTATGAAAGGAGAAATTAGTGTTTAACTTACCCTGTCATGTTGGGGAGATCAGAGATCAATATGAACACTTCAAAATAACAAGATTTTTTTTTTAGATCTATTTTTATTTATGTATCCAAGAAATGGGGTCTAGGCCAGAGGTGCAGGAGATGAGAGGATTCACCAGAGACAGAGTGGAGAGCAGAACAGATGGATCTACTGAGATATATTGCTGAGGGGAGGAACAGGCGAGACAGGAGAGGTCTGCTATGCCCTGTGGATCAGCTCCCTGGCCAGGGATCAAACTCATGCCACAGTGGCTGGTGATAGCTTCATAGCACTGAGACTTTAACGCCTAACCCCTGTGCCACCAGGGAGGCCCCTAAAATAACAGCTCTTAAATGAAAAGCTGAACTGCACTATAGATTAAAACCTCACTGAAGGGACTTTGAATCATTTAAACACCACACAAGGTGGTCTGTGTGCCCTGTTTCAGGGCATCTATTTCTCATAAGAGGATACACAGTCACCTTGCTTTCCATAAATCTTAAAGACGCTGTTAAATGTGGGGTTGGGTGTAGCATTGGCGTGGTTATGAGTACCACGTTATGCTAAGAGCAGTCCTAGCCCTGGCTGGCCTGGACCAAGTTTTTGGCTGCTTCAGGTCCATCTCAGGTTTTTCTGTGAATGGATGCAGGGGTATTGAGAATGTCTTATTTATCCCTTCCCCTTTCTTTCAGGTGGTAGCAAAGGAAGCCTGGGAGAATCACAGGTTGAGGAATGACTCTGTGATTGTGGACACGTTCCATGGCCTCTTTAAGTCTACTTTGGTTTGCCCAGAATGTGCTAAGGTTTCTGTGACCTTTGACCCATTTTGCTATTTAACTCTCCCACTGCCCTTGAAGAAAGACCGAGTCATGGAAGTTTTCCTGGTTCCTGCTGACCCTCGCTGCAGACCTACCCAGGTAAGAGAATTGGCATCCTCATGGCACCCCCTGCTGTGACTGCTCTCTAGACCTGGACAGTGAGACTACTTCCATCTCCTGCATTGGAAGCCCGTCAGTTGCCTCTGGTGGGCTTGTCTGAGTTTGTGCCTTTGAACTTCATCTGACATTTTTGTAATCTGTGCCACTCAAGGCATATCATGAAGGTCCTTTTAGCCTTCTCTGTTATAACCTGGAGTGATCCTTGAATCTTAATACTGGAAAACCAGAAGCAGGTTACTCTCTCTGGTCACATTCACCCCTAAATCAGCTTGGAGAGCTGGCCAATACAAAAGACCAGATGAGAGCTGTGACCAGCATGTCTTAGTATTTAACCCTGCTGATGACTCACTGCATGACAGTATTGCTTAGCCTTCTGACTTTAGTTTCTTCTATCTAAAGAAAGATGACATGTAGAACTGGTGGCAGTTTGTACAATTTTAACAAATTTTTAAAGGAAGTTAGTGCAGGACTGCCGAAAGTTAAGAATAAAGTAAAACTGTTTTAGGAGGGAAAGAGATGGCCCAACTCCTATGTAACTGCCAAATAGAGAGGCAGGTGCTGACAAAGATTTGCCAGTTTGCTCTGCCAGCGACTTATCTGGGCCCTAGCCTTATCATGCACTGACTCTGAAAGACCACTTCTGTCTCCCACAATTCCTGCTCTTCCCAGCTCATCTCCTACCCTTTGCAGAACACCCTGGTCACTCTGCCCATCTCTCCTTTGCAGTACCGCGTGATTGTGCCACTGATGGGTGCCGTGTCTGACCTGTGCGAAGCTCTCTCCAGGCTGTCTGGAATTGCTGCGGAAAATGTAAGGCGGGGTAGTCAATGGCACTTAACCTAGTGGGACACTTCATAGTCCTTTGGAGTTTATTTTCAACCTTGTAGCCACTTTGGCAGACCCTGCTGATTAGGTCTGGTTGTCCAGCCTTCCTGGCCCTTGATCACTGTGCCCACTGTGGCTGACACCATCCCTTTTTGCCTGGAAAACTCTGTCTTTCCTCTGTCAAAATCATACTAACATGGCCAGAGGACCGGGAGTAGGGCTGTGCCTCAGCTTTTACACCTCTTCCTATACCACTTCTACTGTAATGTGAAAAGCTGGAAGTGCTTTTCTATCCTAATTTCCAAAAGTCTGTGAGTGACATGAAGAAGGTCTTAGTTGAAATCTTTATTTAGAAACAACTACCCATGCTGAATTTGCTATTGGGCCTGGCCCTGTGTGGAAGTGGGCAAAATGAAGACTACCTCTTGCATGAGGACCCATCCTCCTGGATGCTTCCACTCCATCCCCTCCCCTCCTAACCCCACTCCTTCCTGGTCAGTACCCTTGCTCCTCACTACTCTCTTGGACCTATGCTGTTTCCAGGCTGTTCTACTATATGCTAGACATGATGTGGAGACTTCTGGTCCCACAGGAACTTCCCCAGAGGCTTTGGATGACTACCAATCTCTGGTTGGCACGCCTCACTCTTCCTGTCACTTGAGAGCAGATCCCATTGTGAACTTTGGGGAGATGTTACCAATTTGTTCTCTGCTGGTGGCAAACATGCTGCTCCCTCTTGGAACATGTTCCTTGAGCTCTGGGGCCAGCACTTTAGCAACACACTATTTTCTTTCTTTTTTTTTTTTTTAAGATTTTTTTATTTATGCATACGAGAGCTGGGACACAGGCCAGAGATGTGGGGGGTGAGAGGATCCACTAGAGACAGAGTAGGGAACAGAACAGGCAGATTGACTGAAATACACTCCTGAGGGGTGCAGCAGGTGAGACAGGAGAGGTTTGCCTTGCCATGTGGGTTTTTTCCTGGCCAGCTGGGGATCGAACTAGTGTTGCAGAGGCTGTGGATTGCTTCATAGTGTGGTGTTTAACCCCTTGAGCCTCGAGGCCGGCAACACACTATTTTCATTTGTTCCTGGATTTTAAGTGGTTAGTAGGGGCACTCTTACTCATCCTTTAATCTTTGTTATTGTTTCTTAGATGGTGGTCACAGATGTGTATAATCATCGGTTCCACAAAATTTTCCAAATGGATGAAGGTTTAAACCACATCATGCCTCGGGATGACATCTTTGTGTGAGTACTCAGTGATTTCTGATGCAGAATCAAAGGAAACAACAGGCTTTGCCTCATTGGTGTCTCCACTGCAGAAGTTCTGGCAGTCAGTGCTTGCCTGGATTTGCTTGGACGCTTGGGGGCAAGAGATGGACGTTCAGGGGATTGTGGGAGCCATGTGCTAAGAAACAGTGCATGGTGAGGCACTTCATAATTAGATATTCCAGATAACTTTCCTCATTATGTGCACAACCTTTTATCAATAGTTGCTACCCATTAAGACCTGCGTAGTGGTCTTACAGATGGTCTTACTGTCAGAAGTGTTTTTCTCAAGAAGAGTCGCAACTGTGTAAGGGGCTATGGGAAGATAGGGAAGGGATACGATACTGGGAGGTCTGGTCTTTTCTTTGCCACTAGCAGTGGTTTCTTAGCCAGGTGTCATACCATTGATCTCCATTTCAGAAATGATGGGAAGGGTTATTTTAACAGTCTTTTTTTAGCTCTGACATCCTACAAGCTTGAGACTCAGTTTTCTTATCCCTTTGGGAATAGTACACTTTCACTGTGGCTGGTCTTGACTCATCCTGAGTCTTCTTGCTTCAAGGCTGCTCTGCGTATTAGCGTGTGTGTCCCTCTCCCAGGTGGAGTAGGGTGGAATGTGAGCTTGCTTGTGCTCCCAGATAGCACTTGCTCAGGTAAGCTTGAATGTAGGCCATACTCATGCCACCTCTCTCACTCCCTCTCACACAGAAACTTGCTTCAGCTGAGAAAGGATTTTAGGATTTTGTTTTTGACTGAGCAATGCAGTAAGGCCTATGACTTCTAGGTCACTCTAAAAATTGCTTCTTGACTGCACCCAAGAATCTAGTTCTATTCCCACTGTGTAAGCTGCTTCCCCACTCACAGCTGCCCTCCCTCGCTTTACAAATGGAGGGTGCCAAGGCTCATGCCGAACTGCAGATATAAGGCATGGGATAGTCAGCTTTCATAGCCTTTTCTGACCCTAAGTCCTTAACACAGGCTCCCTCAATTCTGGAAACAAGCAGTTGCATGCACTCGAACTGAGAGGAGCTGGATGGTACCCTGTGGGGAGCTTGAAAAACCTGCCACAAATTTAGGAATTTTCAGAGGGCTTGAGGGCCAACCAATAGGTTAGAAAATTGTTTTAAAGACAAATTGGAATTATCTTGTTTTTTTTTTTAAGATTTATTTATTTATGCATACAAGAGCTGGGGTGCAGGCCAGAGATTCAGGGGGTGAGAGGATTCACCAAAGACAGAGTGGAGAGAAGAACAGGAGGATTAACTGAAATACACTGCTGAGGGGAGTAGCAGGCGAGACAGGAGAGGTCTGCTGTGCCATGTGGGTCACCTCCATGGCCAGGGAACGAACTCATGCTGCTGTGACTACGAATAGCTTCATAGTGCTGTGTCTTAACCCCTTGTGCCACCAGGAAGGCCCAAATTGGAATTATCTTAAGAAAATCATAATCTAATACTTTCTGAGTAAAAGTATCCTATGTACTAAGTTATTTAATTCTCACCTTCATCCTAGAAGGTGGGTAATCTCATTGTCTACTGAGTAAACAGGCGCAGAAGTTGAGACACTTAGCAGCCAGAAAGTAGTAGCCTTACACCAAAAGCTGGTTCTGGACCTTTATGCAAGGTCCTTAACCTAGAGACACCTTGGATAGTTTTGTGTTTTTCTTAGAACACCTTCTGCATATACCTAAGTCAGGATTGCTTGCCAGGCATTTGGGGAGGGATGTGTGTCTATGTTTGTGTTTATAGTTTTCAAAAATTGAATCAGTAAGTTTGTGTCTCCCCCTATAGGAAGAGGGAAAAGACTACAGTCGGTTGCCAGCAATTTTGGTAACATCTGTTCCAGGATAAAACATCTATAAATCTCCTCAGTCCCATGTATTCACTAAGTAAGACACATTTTTCAAAATCGTTGATATGTGTTTAGCAGTTTCTTTGGTTATCTCTGATGATTTTTAACAAGTTAGATATGATTCTCTTACTTCAATGTTTTTGAACAAAGATGGCAAACAATGAGCTGTATAAATTTGCTTCATCACTTAAAATAAAGAGTCTGGCTAATTTTCTAGTTATACACCCTTATATAATGTTTGGCTTTATTAAAGGGCAGTGCACTGAGAATGCCTTTTTAAATGTTGAGCTGTTTGGTGACAAAAGTGAACTTGGTGGCCAGAGCACTCCTGCGTGCCTTTGTGTCTGGAGTGATGATCTGGATGACAGCTATCATCTGTACTGAGTCCTGGTTTAGGCCATGGTTGGTGAAAGGAGGATCATGTGAGCCCCAAGCGGGGTTATATAGATTGACATTATGCTAATAGTGACCCTCCTTGGGATTCCTGACCCAGCCTCTATTGTCTTGGAAGTGGTTTATCCACCTTTTCTGTCAAAGTATGCTCTGTCCTAGTAGCGATAGTCATGGCCACCATTTAGCTACAGCTCAAATCTCCGTTACTCACTTGCTGCTAAAGATATACCTTCTTGTGTGATTGACACAGGTATGAAGTCTGCAGCACCTCCGCCGATGGCTCAGAATACGTGACGCTTCCAGTCTACTTCAGGGAGAGGAAGTCCAGACCTTCGAGCACTTCCTCTGGGGCAGTGCTTTATGGACAGCCACTGCTGGTTTCTGTCCCTAAGCACAAGCTAACCCTTGAATCATTGTACCAGGCTGTTTATGAGCGTATCAGGTTGGTGGCAGAAATGCGATTGGCTGGTTATCAAAAATCAAGACAGGCCCAGTTATGGTAGTGACTGTCCCCTGCAGAGGGTCTGGTTTTTTGTTTTTGTTTTTTTTTTTTTTAGAAGATTTATTTATTTATACAAGCACTGGGTACAGTCAGAAGTGCGGGAGGGTGAGAGAATTTACCAGAGTGGGGAACAGAACAGGCAGACTGACAAAGAAATACACTGCTAAGGGGAGCAGCGGGTGTGGCAGAAGAGGTCTGTTGCGCCATGTGGGACCCTCACCAGTGGCCAGGGATCGAACTGGTGCTGCAGAGGCTGTGGGCAGCTTTGCAGCCCAGCGCTCAACCGCTGTACCACCAGGGGAGGCCCGAGGGTCTGTTTCGATCTCGTGTTTACTTCTGTTAAAAATGCAGTTGTGCCAACCCTTGGGGAGGGCAAAGGCAGGTGCTGTTGAGGTGAGGCATCTGATACATTCTAAGCCTCTACTGGTCCCTGGAATCATGTCTGCTTTCGGGAGTCCAGTGCTCTGGTGGTATTTTGTATTGGAATACTACTTCTGAAGTACTCTACTATCATTCTGAAGCTGGCAATTAGTGTTACTAGAAAGTACTTTTAAAATGATGGTGCCACATGACATTTATAGATTTTCAGAGTCAATCTTGGAGGTTTTAACATCTCATCTTTTGGGTTCCTCTCAATTTGTTGGTGTGTTGAGCCATCACATGATTTTAAAGCACTTTTTACATAAATTGCTTTGTGAGTGGCTGGTCATATAACTTATGAACTATTTCTAACTGAATAGAAGGGAAAACGGGCAAATAACACAACTAACAGTTTTTTGTTTTCCTTTTCACAAGCCGATATATAAAACAGCCTTTGCCTGATGAGTCTGGCTGCTCGTCCTTGGAGCCAGGAACCTGCAATGGCTCCAGGGGTACCTGTGAAGGTAAGTCTGTCCACATTACTGGACTGTGACTGACCGACTCCCTCCTGACCTCCCTCTTCAAAGCTGGTATATACACAGGATAGGGAGGCTCTGAGGCTGGGTCAAAGGCTCTCTATCGAGCAAACCTGGAAGCTCTGTCTGTAGCTCTGTACCTGTCTGCACTTCAGTGCAGAAGTACCTCATTGAATCATCTTAGACATGAGACTGAGTTCTAGTTCAGGTACACTGCCAGAATTCGGGGACTGCCCCGGGGCATGAGGCAGAGCTAGGATTTGATTCTGATCTGTTGGGGGTGCAGAATGGGTGCTTATCCAACACTTGACTGCTTCCATCAACTTTCCTCTGTCAGCAGAATGTATCTTGGCCCTTCCCCATCACTGTGGTACAGCAGCATTGCTGGAGAGGACAGATTTCCTGGCCAACCAATTAGAAGGCAGAAATAGGCTGTCTTGGGTGTTCCTTTTCTTTCTACTCTGGAAGTTGCATGTTGTAGGTGACACTAGACAGCTCCTGCAATGGGTGATAAGTGAACCACTGTCCAAAAAGCAGTAGGATGGGCTTGTTACAGAAAACCCAGAGCCTTCATCATTCTTTTGTGGCTGAGTGATCACAAACTCATCCCTGACCTAGGATCTGTGTCTGACCTGCATTGTGACTGTCTACATTCTTTTGGGGCTTTTTTCCTATTAAAAGCATAAATGTCCTCCAAATTAGTGTTGCAAATTATTCTCTCCCCCACCCCCTGACCCCCTAGCATTTTAACATTTTTTATTTTTGTTGGGGAGGTTCTACCCTTTGCTCTCAAACACACCCCTGCTCTTGTTCTGCTCTTCAAATCCAGAGATTTGGTTGGGTTTTGTCTGTTTCTTTGCTTTGTTTCTTTATATTCCACATATATGAGTGAAATCATCTGGTGTTTGTACTTCTTCTGACTTAGTTCATTTAGCATAATCATCTCAACTTTGTCCCTTAGTGAGACCCCTAATATCTACTTGCCATGGAGATTTGTAACCTCTTTGACAATTTTTTCCCGCTGTTTTGATACACATTTTAATTTTTCTTAGAGAATTTGTTAAATTAACTTTCCCTGCCAAAGCTGACCAACAACTTCTGGCAGAGAAAGTACTGCACCTGGGCCTCCCTGGTGGCACAAGGGGTTAAGTCTCAGCACTATGAAGCTATCCACAGCCACTGTAGCATGAGTTCCATCCCCGGCCAGGGAGCTGACACACATGGCGCAGCAGACCTCTCCTGTCTCGCCGGCTGCTCCCCTCAGCAGTATATTTCAGTCTGCCTGTTCTGCTACCCACTCTGTCTCTGGTGAATCCTCTCATCCCCCCGCACCTCTGGCCTGTACCTCAGTTTTTGTATGCATAAATAAATAAATATTAAAAAACAAACAGGGCCTCCCCGGTGGCGCAGTGGTTGAGCGCTGGGTTGCGAAGCTGCCCGCAGCCTCTGCAGTGCCAGTTCAATCCCCGGCTGCTCCCCGGCCACCAGAGGAGGGTCCCACCTGGCGCGCAGACCTCTCCTGCCACCCGCTGCTCCCCTCAGCAGTGTACTTCGGTCCTTCTGCCTGCTCTGCTCCCAGCTCTGGCTCTGGTGAATTCTCTCACCCTCTCGCGCTTCTGACTGTACCCAGTGCTTGTATAAATAAATAAATAAATCTTTAAAAAAACAAACAAAAAACCCAGAAAGACCTATACCAAAGCTTCAATTTAAAGAGGTCTAATTAGTCAGGAACCTCAGCCAAACAATTATTTACCAGTGTGTCCATTAAAAGGAGGTAGTCTTTCTTTAATTCTCCCAGCTAGAGTAGGAGCTCCATGAGGACCTGGATTTTTATTTATAGAGGAAAATTTTGAAAAATCTTTTCCCCCCCAATCACCATCCCTTAAACTCTTTTTATCCCTTTTCTGTCCCCTCACTTTGAACCTTAGAAGCTTCATTTCATTTTTTAGTGTCTGCTAGTTTTTATTAGTGTTTTACTTTAAATCATCTGCTGCATAAATGTCCTATATTTATCTTTGTCATTCTGATTGGCTTTCCTACACATAATTTCTCTCAAACTCTTTCCTTTTTTGCTATACATGACAGTATTTTGTCTTCCTTTATGGCTTAATTTTCTTCCATTATGTGGATGTATCACATCTTCTTGACCAGTCTGCATATTATTGGGCACTTAGGTTGTTTTCATGTCTAGCTATTATAAATAATGTCCAGTAAACATTGCAGAATCTTACAGTTTGAGTTGTTAATGGTTTCATGCTTTTCAAATAGATATCCAAGAGTAGAATTGTTAGATCATGCAGTATTTCCAGTTTTAGTTTTTAAGGTAAATCCAGATCACTTCCCACCATGGCTGCACCAGTTTATATTCTCACCAGCAGTATAATAAGGGTCCTCTTTCTCTGCATCCTCTTCCGTACTTGTTGGGGTTATTTTTACTATGTGCCATTCTCAACCCTACCCTTTTACACCTAATGTAGGCAACCCTATCCTTTTATACCTGATTGCACCTGATGTAGGACAGTAATTGTATCATCAGCCTCAAAGGGTTGCCTTTGTTGTGATATATTTTGGTTGGGGATATATCTGTGTCTTCATTCTGCTGCCCTATTTGCTGGGCTAGCCTTGTAAATTCTTAATTGCCAGTCCAAATGTCCAGATTTCCCAAAGAGATGTACAGTTCTAGAAAGTGAGAATTAGTGTTAAAAATAATGACCACAATGCTCTGTCTTCAGTGCATATTAAAAATCATTGCTATTTTAGTTTATTTCCCATTGTCATATTATTATTCTTCCCCAGGGTATCATGTTCTCACACTAGGGTTTAACAGGAGTGTATTATGCGCACAGGTCCCATAAGTAGAGGTATTAGAGTAGTAACGGTAGTCTTGAACAGACACTGGGTGACCTATGGGTTCTTGGTGCTCTGTATGTTACATCACTGATTTCCAGCAAAAGGTGAGAGGTGGACTTTGGACATGTCACTTCATCCCTCTGAACCTTGCTTTAAATTTGCATTACTCTCCTTCCAAGAGTTGAGGTCACAGTTTAGTGAGATAATATGTTTAAAGTATGCTGTATGTAATAGATGCTCAATTATTAATAATACCATGTAAGTATATGCTGTTGTCACAGCCTGAAGTCAGGTGCATTGTATATGCAGAGGGGTAGCTGCTATTTCACACACAGGACAAAATCTGGGAGGAAACTATATGAAATACAGTTTTTAACATTGAGATAGTGGTAAATTATATACACATTATTTATCATTTATTTGCCAGGAGAGGATGAAGAAGAGATGGAACATCAGGAAGAAGGTAAAGAGCAGCTTTCAGAAACAGAAGGCAGTGGGGAAGATGACCTGGAAAGTGACCATGGTGAGACCACCCAAAAGATCAAAGGCCGACACTGCCCCAAAAGGCTTTTTACCTTCAGCCTTGTGAACTCCTATGGAACAGCCGACATAAATTCGCTTGCAACTGATGGAAAATTCCTTAAATTGAACTGTAAGCACTTTCTCTGACCTTTCAAACTGGACTTCTGGGGAATTAATATCTATTTGAAAATACTTGCACTCAATGCTTATTGCATTGGGCTTTTGTAATTCCTAGTAGCTCCAGAAACAGACACATATGTGGTCCTTGGTTTGACGCCTCCTAAAGGCTTTCAAAAGAGACCTGACCCACACCCCCAATCAGGCTTTTCTCAGTGTTATGATCTGAGAAGAAAGCGAGCACTCCATCCACTCCTTCTGTCCCTGACTGTTGCAGTGATGCCAGTTACCATTCAGGAGCTTTTCTCCTCATGAATAACACTTCTTGTGACCCTCCTCCGTGGCAGCACTTCCCCCAAATTTATTTCACTAAAGACAAAAAAGTGCGTATTTCTTTTGTTCATAAGAGTGCTCAAGGAATGTGATCCATCTAGAGATAGTCTAGAGGATGGTCATGGATTTTACAAGGTGTCTGTTACATGTAACGCCCTGTAGTGAGGATTACAGATGGAGGACACCCACAGATGGGAGGACACCCACATGGGGGTGTGCGTTTTGTGTGACGAGCACCAGTGAACCAAGAAGGTCCCTGCACAGGCTGGGATGGGGAACTGCAAAAGTGCCTCTCGTGTCTTTTAGCGCCCTCCATTGGAGAAGAAAATTCCCTCCTCCCCCTTTTATACCTCTTTAAAATTATTTTAATAATGGCTTTACTGAAATATTTTTTGATCTCTGTATCTGTTTCTCTGTTTTTCTGTAGCTCTGCCCTCTCTTTGCAGTTTCCTCCTCTAGTACAGTGCCTTGCAAATTCCAGCCACCTTGTTAGTCTTTGATTTTTCATCTCAGTCTTCTCTTCTCCCTCCCTCTCTCTTCCAAGCTGGTCTAGAAAATGCCTCCAGGCAGTAGACCGCATCACCTTGTTTCATATAAGTTGTCAGGTTTTCTTGTGGGCATGGAGGTAAATTTGGTTGGTATTACTCAACCTTTACCTATGCCCATTCAGAATTCTATGTAGCCAGTGTCTTTGGAGCTTATCTGTCATATTGAGGAAACCTTTGCCAAAGGATTTGGGGGTCAGGAGTTCAAAATTGGCTGCCCCCACTCAGATGGTGACGCTTGAGGGTGGTCCTCCTTACCCTGTCATCTCAGAGCCTCTAGTTGGCTGTTCAGTAATGAGGACACTTTGTGTGCCTCCACAGCTCGATCCACACTGGCCATCGATTGGGACAGTGAGTCACGGAGCCTTTACTATGATGAACAAGAATCTGAGGTAGGTCCCTCCGTTCTTGGTCAGTGGTCCATGCTGGTTTCTGCTCTAGACGTGTATCAATGTCACTCTTACCAGTGAGATGGCAATTTAACAAGTTAACAAGTGAAAAGCACTTCCAGATTTTATCACTGTATGTCCAGAGGTTCCAGAGAGTACCTTATATTCCAGGGGTGAGACTCATGAGGTTGTGACTTGACCTGGTCAGATTGTGTTTCTGCAGCAGAACTCAGCACTTTGTTCCTCACAGGCCTACGAAAAGCACGTGAGCATGTTGCAGCCGCAGAAGAAGAAGAAGACAGCGGTGGCCCTGAGAGACTGCATTGAACTCTTCACTACCATGGAGACCCTTGGGGAACATGACCCCTGGTATGCAGCTCCCCATTCTAGGCAGAGGCATGCTTACACCCCCAGACTCCCAGCTCCACTGGAACCATCTGTGCACACAAAACTTGGACATATCACTTTTTTTCACTTTTTGAACTTGGACATATCACTTTTTTATATGGCCAGCCCTGTGATACAGGTTCTTTTCTGTATGGATTATATTTTCCGCACAAAGAAAGCCGTTGCTCTGTTTTGAAAGGTGGCTAGGAGGCCTCCTTGCTGTATTGTGCTGAGTGGCTGTTGTAGGGTGGCAGCTGTGCCTCCCATGCATGAGTGCCCAGTCACACCGGCTCCCTGCTTCCCCGATGAATGGAGGTTTCTCTTTTCTCTTCAGGTACTGTCCCAACTGTAAGAAGCATCAACAGGCCACAAAGAAGTTTGACCTCTGGTCCTTGCCAAGAATTCTGGTTGTCCACCTCAAACGTTTCTCCTACAATAGGTACTGGAGGGATAAACTAGACACAGTCGTGGAATTCCCAGTCAGGTGAGTTCCTGGGTGTTAACAGGAAAGTGGGCACTGATTGGATGAGGGTTTTGCCACCATACTTTTCTGTACTGCTATGTGTGTTGCTTGATTCTTTGAGGCTACACTTTGATTCACTTTAACTCTCTATCCAATTGCTGGGGAAGAGTTTCCAACAGAAGTTATTTTCCAGATTTAGGGTGAGGCCAATCTTCTCTGCCTCTGCTGCTTCCCGCCTTGAATCCCTCATGCCACTTAATAACTTTTTTCCATCAGTCATTGGTCCCAGGGATCCTGGGTCCAGCAGGACAACTCATGAATAATGTTACTTACAATGAACTGGGGGACAAGGCAACCAGAGAAGAGTTTTTTAGGGAGAATTGAATTCTTGGAGGTGCTGTTATGTTCTCAG
Source organism: Talpa europaea (assembly GCF_964194135.1). NCBI lineage: Eukaryota > Metazoa > Chordata > Mammalia > Eulipotyphla > Talpidae > Talpa > Talpa europaea. The sequence goes on from NC_140078.1 coordinate 70,965,966, forward strand.
GTCCCAGGGTACAGAGTGTCACTGACCCAGGAAATAAATCCCTAAGATAGGAGCTTCTTAACAAAATGCACATTCTAAAAATGCTTTTTGGGGATGTGGGAGGTATTGGGGGGTGCTGGATAGACAGATGAGGCATTGTGCCGGTGTGGAACATAGGTGGTAGCTATATAGGTATTAGTTGTAAAATTATTTTACTTTTCTGTATGTTTGAAATTTTTTAAATGAAATATTGGGATAAAAGACTTTCTGGGGTCTGTCTTGGTATTTAGCTTACATTTTTCTGGCACCAGCTGTATTTTGATAGTAACAACCATTTCTGCATGGCCTCTTGTCTGTGCCCAGGGCCCCTCATCACTTTTTGGTCTGTGGTTGGAATTACCCAGGAAACTTCTCTTTTCTAATCTGAATATGTCAGAGGTCAAAAGAGGACCGTAGAGTCCCTTCTTGCATGGTCTGCTCATTCCCTCCTTCTGCAGTTAGTTTTTGATGCCTCCCTGTATTCTAGCCTGGTGCATAAAAGGTGTTGCTGGGTTACTCTGGCTTCTTTCTCTGAGTTGAATGTATTTAAAGGTGATTCTGTGTTTTGTGCTCAGAGCTCTGAACATGTCCGAGTTTGTCTGTGACCCATCAGCGAGGCCTTATGTGTACGATCTCATTGCTGTGTCCAATCATTATGGAGCCATGGGGGTTGGCCACTGTAAGTATTGGTGTCTGCTTCCCTCTGAGACATAGAAATACCCTCAGCTAGTCATCACTCACCAGCCTCATCTCCTTGTATGCCAGGCATTGCGCCAAGCACTTTACACAGCATCACAGGCTGCAGGTTTTAGACTTTTGCCATACTGCTGCCCCTCCATTCTTATTTATTGACTTACTTGATTTTGATTCTTCTTCTTTAATAATCCCACCTCTGGGAATGATATATTAAGGAAATTACTTGACATGAAGATATCAAGGAGCTTTATGTATAACGCTATTTCTCTATTTATAATAATGAAAGTTAAGTAGCAGCATTGTTGTTCAACACAGTTGGCAATATTCCCCACCTACTTGGTGGGAGAGTACACAGCCACTACAGAATACAATTGGTAATAACATGGGGAAATGCTCGTGATAGGATATGTTAAGTGAGAACAGCCACACTATACTATATCACTCCAGAGGATAGCATCATAGTGATACTAAAACAAAAAGCAAGAATCTGGTTGGGCGGGGGGGGAAACCTGGAAGAAGAGAGAACTCTCCTTTGTACCTTTTCTTTCTTTCTTTTTTTTTTCTTTTTTTTTTTTTTTTTGGTGGGACCCTCGCCGGCGGCTGGGGAACAAACCAGCACTGCAGAGGCTGCGGGCAGCCTCGCAGCCCAGCGCTCAACCACTGCGCCACCAGGGAAGGCCCTCCTTTCTGTCTTTTCTTACCAAAATGTTTTTCTTGCTGCTCTATTTTATTTTCCAAATTTTGTATAATGTATAGGTTTACTTTACAGTGAAAAGACCTAGTACCTTTTGTTAATTATGGAAAGGTGTTAGTGATGTGAAGTGAGTCTCTGTCATGCCTGTCACATCTGCACCATGCCAGCTGCCACTATACCCAATGTTAGAACCCCCAAGAGATGACTCCCTGAGAAGTGTCAGTTTGCACTTATAGTGGATCAGCTGCTGTTTTTAGCATGTAAATACACTATGTGGGCAAGTTTCTCAGTTGCCTTCTACTTTAGTTTTCTTATCTACAAGATTAGACTGATTGAGGGACTATGTGGGATCCACAGTTGGAACTCTGAGATTGAGAGACACCATTGCTGCTATATAGTCACGAACAGACAGAGGGTACAGGCCCTCAGCCCTTCTGTCCTGTGTGTTTGACCACCACTACTTGTGGAAGGCATATAGTTAGAATGGTGAAAGGATTTGCCCAAAATCACACAGTAGGTTCAGATTAGAAGCCAGATCTCAATTAGTTCTGTTGTGTCTTAGAGCCTGAGTGGAGCAGGAATTGGGAATTGCTGCTTTAGACATATCCTGCTTGGAAATAATATCTCAAGACAGGAAATATTGACTGGGGGAAATACTTGGACCATTATGAGCAATTGTAGCCACAAATAAAACTCACAGTTTTAGAGAAATTGCAGATTGTAAATCCAAGTGCCCAGTGAGCCCCTGACCAGGATTATTTCCCCAGGCTCCGGAGGCCATGAGAGGCAGTAATAGCCATCTTCCTGGATGCAGTGGGGGAGTTTGGTGTGGTATGTTCTTTGGACAGCTATTTTATTTAGATCTTGAAAATAACCACCTTTATATGTTTTCCCCAGCTTTGAATTATTGCTCATAGCCCAAATTTTTAAACACTGGTCCCTAACAGCTCCATTTAAAACCTTTTTAATTTTTTTTTTTTTGAAGATTTATTTATTTATACAAGCACTGGGTACAGTCAGAAGCGCGGGAGGGTGAGAGAATTCACCAGAGCCAGAGCGGGGAGCAGAACAGGCAGAAGGACCGAAGTACACTGCTGAGGGGAGCAGCAAGTGTGGCAGGAGAGGTCTGTCGTGCCATGTGGGACCCTCGCTGGCAGGCGGGGATTGAACCGGTGCTGCAGAGGCTGTGGGCAGCTTCACAGCCCAGTGATCAACCGCTGCACCACCAGGGGAGGCCCTAAAACCTTTTCAGCACCTTTTTGAAAAGAACAGATTTTTTTTTAAAGGATGAGTTGTCTTTGGTTGTGTTAGGACACAAGCTATAAATTTCTCCTAACTTCAGAATCTGTTTCATTTCATATATCAAAGTTTTGTTGTTGCTTAGTGTAAGCCTAATAAACTAACCAGATTACTTCTCTGCTGATGGCTGGAGTATTTTTTTTGTTGACTTGGCAGACACTGCACATGCAAAGAACAAACTGAACGGGAAATGGTATTACTTTGATGATAGCAATGTGTCCCTGGCTTCTGAGGATCAGATAGTGGTGAGTAGACCTCAGTACCTGTTTCCTCTCCTGACCTTTTTAGATTAAAACTGGGAAAAGTCTCTCCCGAGCTAGTTGGTTGTTGAGTCATCCTGATGTGACAATGGGAACTAGATGAGCTAGTGAATGAGTTGACAGCCATTCCTCCTGGGTCCCCTCCTGAACGAGAAGCTTGACTCCTTAGGGTTGTGTGCCACAGGGCACTTTTTCTACCCCCTGGGCATGAGCGGTGTGGGCCAGCTTCAGGGGCACTGGCGGTCTCAGTCGCTTCTGTATGTAGATGCACAGGGCAAGATGGCAGATCCCTGAGATGTGGGTCTTGAACAGTAAAGAAAAGCTGGGGTGGAGTAATTTTTTTCCAATCAGTGAATGGATTTTTCCCCTCTTGTGTTTTAGACAAAAGCAGCTTATGTGCTATTTTACGAGCGTCGAGATGATGAGTTTTATAAGACATCTTCACTTGGTTTTCCTGGGTCCTCTGATGGAGGGACAAGACCAACCAGCTCACAGCAGGGCTTGGGGGATGATGAGGCATGCAGCATGGACACCAACTGATGCTGCCTCTGCGACCCTGCCACCCCGCAGCACCAGTTGAAGAACATCTTTGACACTTTGAAGACTGCTAGTGTTCAGTCTAAAAACCAAATGAGGACATTCCCTTCTTTTATGAGCAGAAGAAAAAAAAAAAGACCTTGTTTGCTCAGAAGGGTTCTGTCAAGAGGCTGAATTATTTTTTTTTTTAAAACAGGTGGTGAGAAACCTCTGGAGCTGCACTGCGGGAGTTGGGAGGGGGGCTCGCAATGTAGTGTGTCTGCTGGCTTCCGGAGAATGGCGAGGAGCGCTGTGCTTGAGTGTGGCGTGGCGGTGAAGGCCTGCTGCAGGCTGCCCTGGCTTTCTGGATTTTTGATTCTGGTGCTGATGACTGGATACCCCAGTAGTCTGCCCACATAAACCAAGCCTCGAGTAAATTTGATGTCCCCTTTTCCCTTGCTGTGCACCTAGATGCGTTTATAATTCCCTAAAGAGTACCACTGACGTCCGCTCTGTTTCCTTTGAGTCATCTTGGAATTCCCAGTATTCTTCCCCCTCAAGCTGGTGTGGAATGTAGCAGTTCTGCCATGTCCCCCCCCAGCCCTGATGAGCTGACAGTTGGATATCGTGTGGAGCTGCTGTTCAACACCGCTTAAAGGCAGTCGGTCCAGAAAACTGCTGGGCACTGTGTTCCATCCAGTAGTTTCTACACGTTGGCTCGAGAACAGGAACCTTCCTGGGAGTTTAAATATCAGGTTCCGAAAGGGCTCCCAAGTTCTAGCCTACTTTCCATAAGAAGTGAGTTCCCTGCCCCTCCCGAACCCCGAACCCCACGGCGCCCGTGCCCCGCCCCGCCCCGCCCCGCCCCGCCCCCTCTGGGCCCTCCCCAGTGGGCTTAAGAACGGGTTGTGCGACGCGCCGTCTGACCTTTAACCCGAGCCGTAGCGGTTGGGCGCACAGTTACTGGCTCGGGCGACCTATCTGGGACACGACGATTGGCGACCAACCGACCGTTAGCGGCGGAGTGCTGGGGGGTGGCGGGGTGCCGGCGGCGCCGCCGCTGGGTGAGGACACGGGCCTGGCCTCCTGCCGCGGGAGGGGCGGGTGGGGGGACGGCCGTGAGCCGGGGCTGGGGGACCTCCTGGCTGGGTGGCCGGAGCCTGTAGGCCAGAAGGCGGGGCGGGAGTCCCGGGCAGCTTCCGGGCACTTCTTGCCACACCCGAGGAGGTCTGGAGAGTGGTGGGCTCCCCTGCTTTCCCGGCTAGCTAGGATCAAGCTCAAGGAATGCCTCCTACCCCACTGGGGTGCTTTACAATCTCATTTGTAGCTTTAGCCTTTTGCCTTGTGCATTATTTTACATAATAAAGACGTGGTCGCTTTTAGGAAAAATGTCTGAAAAGCTGAGAAGATGCAGAAAGGAACTGACTGCTGCCATTGACCGAGCCTTTGAAGGAGTCAGTCATTCCCAGGAGTGCTCAGGCCAGCAGAGGCTGGAGCTGGACGCAGCCGCGCTCTCTTTCCCCCTCCCTGTGCACCGGCTCCTCTGCAGAAGGCACCCGCTGGCAGCTTGCGCCTCTGCTGCTCCTTTCCCTCCTCTCCCATGTGCTCCTGAGAATGAGAGCTCTGCCTTTGCACCAAACCATGCCCCAGTGAGTGCAAAGTCACCAGCTTTGTGCCCCAAAAGAAAACCTCTGACCAGCAAGGAAAATGTAATGATGCATACCTCCATTTTGGCACCTGAAAGACAGTTTTGGAGAGTGGCAGGAGATGGGGAGAACTGGAGAAAAGAAACTCTAAGGTGATTTGAAGTCGATAGTTTCATAGCTACAGTTAGGGGACCTCCCTTCTGAAATACAAAATATGTGGTAAAGATCCTAAGTTGTGTCCATAACACTGTTCTGGCCTCCTCTTGGCAAGTGTAAGACCATGTTCACAAACCTTCAGAATCTGGCCCCGAAGGCAGTGTGTGTGTGTGTCCTTGGTGTTAAATCTCTTGGAAACCACAATGTAGTACCCAAAGGTCAGTGAATGTTAACCAGATTTTTTTTTTAATGGTTGTTTTTTTTTTTGTTTTTTTTTATGCTGCAGAAACAAAAATCTTAAAAAGAGTATCCTTTACCCATGCTGAGGTCAGGCTGAGTGGTGTCTGGGTCGTATGCTACTTCCTGGTTTCATCCTTGCCCCCTGCCTGCCTCAGAAGTTTTTAGTCTGCCCCAAAGTTAAGGTCAACCCTAGACCTTTTCTTCCAGGTACCTCAAGTTGCCTGCTCCCAGGCACCTGGATTTGGAGAAGGATGACCACACTGGATGGAGCTTCAAAGTGTTGCCATCTTGGTTGTCCTGTAGGCAGAGAATGAAGAGACCATTTAACTGGTTTAACTATGAATATTTACCTCGATTCATAGATGTTAATCCACAATCTGTTGTATCATCAGTCATGATGATGCTATTAGTCAATTTTGCTGATTTAACTGTTTCTAATTGTCTTCTAATCACATTATAAATGACAATTTTTAAAGTTACCAGTAAGTTTTTGTCTTTAACATTATCTGACGTTGAGTTTCCCTCCAACATTTTCTTGAAGATCTAATGCCACCATCCCCCCACCCCCTCCTTTTTTTTTTTCTTCTTTTCTCTGGGGGGCCTGCAGGAAAGATTTGGAAAAAGATTTGAAGGTTGACTCAAACTTGCCACTAAGCAATTCTAGCCAAGAGGTCACAAAGGATCTGCTTGATATGATTGGTGAGTAAGGAAGATCGCCCATCTGTCTTCTCCTTGGTCCATCATGCAGATCCCTGCATCAGCAAGTGTCTTAGGTTTTAAGAATCCCTTATTTCTCATCCATTTGCTCAGTAGGTTTGTTCTGCTCATGGCAGGCTCTGTGCATAGAGCCCTCTTGGGCTCACAGCTTGATGGAGTCACACACATCAGTCAAGTCATTTCATTAATGTTTAGTTACAATGAATGGGAGGCAAGGGACAGGGGCCCTGGAACTTGGTGGTTGAACTTAGGGATGAAGGAAACAAGACATAGAAAAAGAGGAGGCAAGAATGGAGTCTAGCTGGGATGGGTAATGGAATATTAGAAGAGAAATTAGAAGACAAAAGTTCCCCTACAATTCTACCATTCAAAAATAGCTACTATTAACATAGTGCTGTACCCCCTGAGACACAGCTTTTTCACACACACTTCTGTATATTGTTGTTGTTGTTTTTTTAATTGAGGCACCATTGGTTTAGAACATTGTCTGTTTTAGGAGTCCATGTTCATACCTGCCTCTTCAAATGTATGTTACCACACCACACCCACCACCAGAGTACCAGTGACCCTCCACACAGTGCACTGGGCCCCTTCCACCCTCGGCTCCTACCCTCATTCCCCCTCTGAGAACCCCAGTTCTGCAGATTCCAAGGGTTTGTTTTTATTTGGTTTTGTCTGTTCTTTGCTTTGTTCCCTTGTATCCACATGAGTGGAATCATCCAGTGTTTGTCTTTCTCCTTCTGACTTTTCTCACTTAGTATAATCCCCTTCAGTTGTGTCCATGCTGTTGCAAATGGCAAGAGTCTTTTTTTTTTTTTTTTAATAACTGAGTAGTAGTCCATTGTGTAGCTGTATCCCATCTTCCTCATGCACTGCTCGCTTTATGGACATTTAGATTGTTTACATAACTTGCATATGTGCTATTTTTATTTTTTTTTATTTTTTTTTTAATAGAGGCATGCTTTTTATTTTATTTATTTATTTGTTCATTCGTTTTTGTTTATACATGCACTGGGTACAGTCAGAAGCGCGGGAAGGTGAGAGAATTCACCAGAGCCAGAGCGGGGAGCAGAACAGGCAGAAGGACCGAAGTACACTGCTGAGGGGAGCAGCGGGCGGCAGGAGAGGTCTGCGCGCCATGTGGGACCCTCCTCCGGTGGCCGGGGAGCAGCCGGGGATCGAACCGGCGCCTCAGAGGCTGCGGGCAGCTTCGCAACCCAGCGCTCAACCGCTGCGCCACCGGGGAGGCCCTGTGCTATTTTTAAATGACTCACTACACATTGGACAAATAGCTCATAGCTAAAGGATGTATACCCTTGGGCACTGCCTGAAGTTGTTGGTTCAGGGGGCCTCCATGTGCTTGCTTCGACAGCATATATGCTAAAATTGAAGGGCCTCCAGGTTATGGGGAATGAAAGCGAGGCCTGATAAGGGGAGTTACACTGAGTCATAAAGCAGACCCCTCCTTGCCCACTACTTTAGTGGATTGAATCTCCTCCAGTAGCCCCAGAGATAAACAAGTCATGGCCTCTGCGCAGCATAGGTTTTGCTAGGGCCAGTGCCAGGCAGCATTTTGATGACCCCCAAAAGACCTCCTTCTTTTCATACCATGTATTATCATCTCTGCAAGTCAGGGAGCTCCTTAAAAGTCAGGACAAATGTATCTCAGTATCCTCTCACTCCATTCTTGGGAAATGGTAGATAGTTGGGGCTGGATGAATTTCTAGGGTCCTCTTAAAATTTGGCATTCATGGGCCTCCCTGGTGGTGCAGCGGTTGAGCGCTGGGTTGTGAAGCTGCCCGCGGCCTCTGCGGCGCCGGTTCGATCCCCAGCTGCTCCCCGGCCACTGGAGGAGGGTCCCACATGGCGCGCAGACCTCTCCTGCCGCCCGCTGCTCCCCTCAGCAGTGTACTTCGGTCCTTCTGCCTGTTCTGCTCCCTGCTCTGGCTCTGGTGAATTCTCTCACCCTCCCGCGCTTCTGACTGTACCCAGTGCATGTATAAACAAAAAAACAAACAAACAAATAAATAAATAAAACATGCCTCTATTAAAAAAAAAAAAAAAATTTGGCATTCATTCTGGCAACCTGCCTGCCCTGGGGAGAACTACCCTGCTTTGCAAAATCCCAGAAGAATTGCCACCTTTTCCTGCTTTTTAACTTTTGTTTGACATGTCTTTGGAAACCTCTCCCTGGAATTGTAAAACTGAATGTTCTTATATTTAAGACCATACGAGCATCCGAACTATTGAAGAATTGGCTGGAAAACTAGAATTTGAAAACGAGCTGAACCGTGTGTGTGGTCATTGTGAAGATTCGCCATTCAAGGAAGAAGCCTGGACCCTGCTGGTGGACGAGAGTCCCCAAAAGGCCACAGATGCTGATCCTGGCTGCCTGAAGCAGGCCTTCGATGATCACAATATCATTCAGACTGTTCTGGACTTGGAAGAGGATTACAATTTGATGACCTCTTTTAAATACCAACTTGAGTAAGGGATGGTTGATTTTATTACTGATTTTTTGCAACAGAAGGCTCTCGTTAAGTCATCTGTACAGAAACCGTCACAACTGTCACAAAGACCACACTTTTCAAAGATGAGCAGAACTTAAATTGTCACACTTGTTTTAAGTTCAATTGTATCTATTTTTGAACGAAGGGCCCAGTTTTTTTGTTCTGTTGTTTTGAAATGCTCCTTTCTGTTGATTTTTAAAAATTTTTCTTGATGTTTTGGAAAAAAAATTTTTTTTATGTTTAATATACCCAAGGCAGGTGCAGGTTCTGGGCCATTGCTGTGTGTCTTGGTGTTCTTTTCCCTGAAATCCTGAAAAATCAATGGGGATACAACCAGGGTGGACTCTCTATACGTCTGGGACTAGCCTGTCCCAGGTAAGGTCAGTCCTGTACAGAGAAATCAGAAGTCAAAAGGGCCATTGGCCCTGAGCCCTCTGCCGTCCTTGTGTATTATGCGCACAGAACTAACTGTTCCCTGCGTGGGCCCATGCTCTCCTCATGTCCACACCTACCCTTCCTCAATTCCCTCATCCCTGTCCCATTCAGCAAGAGGCCTCCTGATTGTGTCAAGGGGATGGAATGGCAGCATTCCTGCTCCTCTCTTGACAGGACATTCTCATGAAGCCTTCCCACAGACTCTGCATCAGACACTTGAGCCCTCAGTTGAGGAGGTAAGGCGGGGCTAAACACATGTCCTGCCCATCCACATTCAAACTGAGCCTCATCCTTCCCATTACAGGCCCAGAAACCCTGGAAGCCACCCGTGGTTTCCATGGCAACCACCCTGCTGGGGAAGTTGGGCAGGGAGTAATGGAGGGCCAAGGCCATTACCGTCCTGAGGTCAGCATAGCAGCAAAAGCTTAGTAGGACTGGTTCTAGCCCCACTGCTGGGAAGAAAGGACATTGTCAGAAATTGCTTGGCTGGGTTTCTTAAAACCGCAATGTTCTTTCAGGAAACCTACTAAGCTATCAGGCAATGTTTGATTCCTCCAGAAACTGAGTCTCAAGGAAGTGCCCATCTTCTGGGTTTACGGGAGAACAGTGGTGAGGAGGCTGGTGCAGGGGCTGTTTGTAAGCTATAAAGACCAAGCAAACCAAAAAACTAGGGAGGAAGGCTCAAGGAGCCTGCCCTGCCAGCCTGTGTTTTAGGCAAGTGACCATGGTGTGGGGCAGGCTGCAGAGCAGGTGTCACCCCCTTCACCACAGCTCTGGGTTCATGTCTTCAGGTGGGTCTTCTCTGGGGCTATAGCCACCACCACTGCCCTATATGGAGTGGTAGGGTAAGTGGGAGGACAAGGCTAACCAGAGGCTTCTTGGTCACCTGGAGCTCAGTCCCTACAGATCGTGGCACCCTCAGTGAGTACTCACAGCTTGTGGAATTGGAGGCCAGTTTCTCCTTGGGCAGGAAGGACAGGAGCATATGAGGAGAAATGCTCACAGCATCCTTAGTTGTCCCACTCAGGTAGAGAAGGGGCTGTATGGATGGAGAGTCATCATTTTCTTTAAAAAGAAAAAAAGCAGGCCTCCCCGGTGGCGCAAGGGTTTAAGACACAACCTATGAAGCTTCCACGGCCACTGCAGCATGAGTTTGATTCCCAGCCAGGGAAGTGACCCACATGGCGCAGCAGGCCTCTCCTGCCTCGCCTGCTGCTCCTCAGCAGTGTACTTCGGTCAGTCTGCCTGTTCTGCTCCCCACTCTGTCTCTGGCGAATCCTCTCACCTCCCGCATCTCTGGCCTGTACCCCAGTTCTTGTACGCACAAATAAATAAATCTTTAAAAAAAAAAAAAAAAGCAAGACAGGTCTCAAAAGTGTATGTTCCAGATAATACATGCTGATGTGGATATTTTCCCACAAGGAGGTAGAGCTACCTCCAATCCTACCCCAGTACCAATTAAACTTGGTTTCTCACGTCCAAGGACTAGAGGAGGATAAGGGAAAGTCACCACTTCGCAGTGGAGAAGCTTAGAGACACCACTGAACCAAGTAAAGTCATGAACCAAGTAAACACCAGTGATGTCACCCACCCTGACAGCATCTGACGAGAAGGGCACGTCACCTCCACAGTATTCTTACCCAAAAATCCACATTCCCCAGTCTAAGTAAGATAAAATTTACATGAACCCAGATTGGGGGATTTTCTGCATGTTTCCTGGCTAGTACTCAAGATTGTCAAGATCACGAAGGACAAGGAAAGACTCAAATACTGTCACCGGCCAGTGGACTAAACACGGTGAGGTATCCTAGAGTGCATCCTGGAACAGAAAGGAGTCATGAGTGGAAAACTGATTAAATTGAAAGAAAGGCTAGAGTTACTATTAATATATTTGTTAGTCTCTTAGTTTTGACAAATATGCTACAATTATATAAGATGTTGGCATTAGAGGAAGCGGCGTGCAGGGCATATAAAATTATCTTTACAACATTTTTATACACCAAAAGTTATTCCAAAACTAGGGGGAAATTTTTAATGCAGCTGATCCCAAGTTTGTAAAAATGAATGTGCACATGTAAAGAAAAATGTCATGGAGAGGAGTTTTAGTGTTGCTGGGGTTTTTTTCTTCTCTGTATTTTCTATTTTAACTGCAGTGCCACGGGTTACTTCTTCAGAAAGAAGAAATTAAATTTATTTTTTGAAACTCTCATCTCCACCAGCCAAGCCTGGGCATCCCTCACCAGCTACTTCTCCGTCAGAACTGACCTTCACAGCTTTGGGGATTGGGCAGATTTCAGGACCCACAATGGCAGGGCCTAGTAGAAACCTGCTAAGGAGTTGTCCTTCCCTGAGAATGCGGGACCCTCCGAGGCTGGCAGTTCCTGGTCTCACAGAGCTGTTTCTCAGAACTCAGTTCCCTCTCCCTTGAGGGACTTTGTAGAGGGAACTGCTGGATGTGGGGATCTTACCTTAACCTTGGAAGAACGAAGTAAGATATTTTTTCTGCCTGTGACAGACTGTGGCCTTTGGGAAGAAGGGTTAAGCCTGGGGGGATGGTAGGGTGGAAGGAGGGTCTGGGCTCTTCCGGCCAGACAGAGAAGTCTGCCTCTTTCAGCAAAACCTTCAGATCTACCAAAGGGTCATGCATCCTGGATTCCTCACTGCAGAAACACAGCTGTTCAGGAAAGCAGGTTCCTGAACCTCTCTGGCTTGCCAGCCCCAGGTCAGCAGGGGTCGCCTCATCATTTTCCTGGTGTCATCTACTGGCTGCATCCCTGGCTCCAAGGTGCTCCAAGGACACCTTCCTGCTTTTGTCATATTTCTCAGTGCTGTGGACATGTGCATACGTTCATCTGTACAGGGATAGGGATTAAGCTGAGGGGAGCCTGGACCCTTATTTTAATAAAACTTCCTCAGATTTGCAGGGAGCTGGAGCCGAAGACTTCTTGGGAAGACACTGATAGTCATATTTGAGGAACTAAACATGTTTTACGTCATTCGGTTCTCTCCCCCGCAGTTCATCTTGGCAAGCTAAACAATCACTGAATTGTTTCCGTGGAAACACCAAACTGCAATTTGGAATAGCAGAATCAAAATAGAAACAAGACAGTTTCAAGAATAAATAGGAGACCTGGAACCTGCCAGTCGCAAACCGCAAATTCAAGCCACAGCACAAGGCATGTGAGAGGTTTGGCCCACCCAGCCCTCTAAGGAGAGGATTCCAGGTCCCCTGGCTACATCCTACCAGCACTGATGCCAAAGCCACTAGAAACTAGCTCAGTGTGCAGGCTGACAGGAATTGTATAAGGCAGGAGCTGGTCTGCAGAGGCTCCTAGGAGAGGCTGGGGGACGGGTGAGGAAGGCTGAGAAAAAGAGATGAGTGAATGGCTGAGTGAAGGTGCAGCAAGGAGCAGCATGTTCTTTCAAAAGGACAATTCAAGGGTAACCATGGGCTGGAAATGGTGACTGTCCTCGGCCCTGTCCAGGCTGTGATTCCTATAGTTTCAGGCATGGCTCCCAGGCATGTAGGTCTAGTTCTAGAATCTGAACTATTGCCAAGTTAGTATGCCTCTTCTCTGTGTGCGTCAGCCAGCACAATTGGGTACTTATATGTGGGTCTCAGGGTTCCCTACCCCTGCCCTCCTCCCTTCACTAGGGGATGAGGAGAGCCACCGGCACTGGTACCTTGACATTCTTCCAGACCCTCCTTTTCCAGTCCCAGAGAAGGTTACAAGGTTACAAGTGTGTCTCTCACTTCTGTGCCCAGAAATGTGCTGGTAAGGCAACACCGTCTTGTCACCTATGGAGTTATGAGCTGTTAATGGTCAAAAAAAAAAAAAAAAACTGGTGAAAAGGGACCTCCCTGGTGGCACAAGGGGCTAAGTCTCAGCACTATGAAGCTATCTGCAGCCACTGCCAGGGAGTGGCTGGCCAGGGAGGTGACCCACATGGCGCAGCAGACCTCTCCTGTCTCGCCTGCTGCTCCCCTCAGCAGTGTATTTCAGTAGATCTGCCTGTTCTGCTCCCCGCTCTGTCTCTGGCGAAACCTCTCACTGCCTCCCCACACACCTCTGGCCTGTCGCTCAGTTCTCGGTATGCATAAAAAAAAATTCGTGAAAGGACTTGTGAAAGAGACCTAATTCAGGCCAGTAACCCTCCTGGTCAGGTCAGGAGCTTACCTGGTATAGGAGTGGTACCTCCCCTGAGGGGTGGATGTTTAATTCCGTAGAGAAGAGCAGTGAGGGGGGCACGTAAACAAGGGAGGCTGTAGCACCTGTTTGTAGATAATTATTGAAAAGGCTGTTATCCCCAGACAATCTGAGGTTCTGGCAACTTGCTTTCTCCCTGGAGTATGTGGGAGAATGTTAATATTTTAGGTTCTAGCTAAATATTTATAGAGGAAACAAAGTTTTGCTCAGGAAATCTACTTGACAATGGATCTCAGCTTTGGCGAGGAAGGACTTCTTGTCCTAGGCCAACTGGAAAATGCATGATTTGATGAAGAGTTTTGGCCTAAGGCCCAGAATGAAAAAATGTTCAAAACTGTTCAACCCTGTAGAAAACAACTGTCTCTTTTTTGAGGACAGAAAGGCTGTGTCTTCTGGGCATTTTGGTGAAGGGAGTTGCTGGGAGCTGGCCTGAGAGAGAAGAGTTGACATCTTGCAGGAGACCCCTGTCAGGAGCCCGAAGGCAAAACACTAAACAGGGAAGATGCTGACTTCAGGGCTGTGAAGAGCTGTTTAAATAATAAGCAAGCAACCCCTGCCTTCAGTATTTTTCAAGGGTCTACTACTGTCAGACTTCATCTCGGATGCTGAGGATACTGCAGGGATAAGGTTAGTGCTGATCTTGCTTTTGGAGTTTATATTCCACTGGTGTAAAAAAAGGTATTCACATTATTACATCATTTCAGATGGAGCTGCAGGAGAACATTAAAGCAGGATTAAGGGAACGGGCAGTGAGTAGGGCAAGCTCCAGAGGAGAAAAGATCAGGAAAGGTCTCTCTGTAGGTGACATTTATATGCTACTTGAAAAACAAAAACAAAAGAAAACAATATATTCAGTTACGTTCAATAAAAAACTGGAGGAAGAAAAAATTCAGTACTTGACTATCAAGACAATTAGGTGCTGCTGCTATTAGCTCCATGTTACCCTCAGATTAGCTGGCATCCTATCAAAGGGATCCTCTAAGGGGGCTCTCTGGGATGTGGACCCACAGACCTCCCACCACCTCTACCCCTGTATCTCCATGCATCTCCATCAGCATCCAAAGAGCCAAAAGCGGTGCATGCTTCAGGGATGTGTCTGGGCTGTGTCACGCTCACCAAATCTGGCAGGAATACAGTAGTTATTTAAAAAAAAAAAAAAGCCTTAGAAATAAACAATATCCTTTCCTGATGATTGCCAGAGACAGACAGTGTAACTTTAATTAACCCAGCTTTGTTAGGAGATAAATTTACTGCTCCTTCTACAAGAACACCCAGCTCATGGATCATTGAATCACTTTGACCTTTGAGTTCATTAAACAAAATATTGCTGAAGAAATACAGGATTTTGTAACTCACCCCAGCTCAATCAAAGAACAGAGGGTCCTGCTTTTGAAAAGTGGACAGAGCCTTCAATAAGGTCACAAACACGGATGGAGTTCTCTCAATAGGGTTTTAACCTCGAATTAAAATGACTAAATATTAAACTTTTCAACTTAAAGATTTCCAGATACAAATCTTTCTGCTCTGTAAGTCTCATGCTAACTGCTCAACAGGCAGTTTAGGCATGATGGGAAGGATCCCTTTATGTGGCTGGGCTCCTTCCTCCCATGCCTGCCTTGTACACACACAGAAAACCAGCAGGGAAGGCAGTGGGGGCTGGTAGAGAGCAGGGTGAAGAGACTTCCAGTGAGGCCCAGGGGGAGGGAAGAGGCCAGGGCAGCCTGAGGTGGAGTCCAAGCCTGCACTTTCTGAGCCACAGAGGCCTCTGCCATGGCCTGTGGTTCCCAAGTACTGGCTAAAGGAGGCCTGGATTGGAAATGAGAACAGCTGAAGCTGGGGCCTGTTACCCCTGCCCCAGGTGCTGCTGGCAAATTCAGCTCCTCCAGACTTTAGTGGGATATACACTCCTGAAAATAAAGAATATAAAATAAGAAATCAAAACCACTGCTTTTTATAATGGTCCATTCAGAGGCTCCATTGAAACTTGAAAATGGGCAAATTCTGCAAGTCTGTGCCTTGAGTTTTACTTTCATACAGGAAAAAGGAAAAATCAGCCCGAGTAGGGTGTGGTTTATTCAAAGGCGTCTTATGAGGATCCCAGAGGACAAAACTGTTTTTTTTGGGGTGGGGAGGGGGGGTTTGCTGCAGCACTCTCTTTTCCTCACATGAAACTGTTGCTGGGGCCTAACGTTCTCACATAACAGTAGAAAAACAAAATTTGTTGTCATCTCTTAAAGAATTGAGAGCTGCCTACAAAAAAACAGCTTGACATAAATTAATAGGATGAATAAACTTACAGAGGTAAATACAAACCATTCCCTAACTCAAGGCAAGTAACAAGCCATGGGTGTTCTGGTGGGGACACTGTTGGGGGAGAAAGAAAAGTTGCCCTCAGGCTTAGACCTTCCCAGCCCTGTCAGACCCGCAAGACAGAAGTGACAACTGCTTGCGATTCTTGTCTGCCTTTGGAGAATCCTGAAACAGGAAGCTTCACATGAATATCCTGCACAGATGAAAAAGTGGGAGCCTCAGGGCTTTCCCTGTGGCAGCGCAGCCGCAGCCGTTGAGCATTAGGCTGCAAAGCTGCCCGCAGCCTCTGCAGCGCCGGTTCCATCCCCGACTGCCGGACGAGAGTCCCACTTGGCGTGCAGACCTCCAGTTCTGCTCCCCGCTCTGGCTCTGGTGAATTCTCTCACCCTCCCGCGCTTCTGACTGTACCCAGTGCTTGTATAAATAAATAAATAAATAAATAAATAAATAAATAAATAAATAAATAAATAAATCTTAAAAAAAAAAAAAAGAAGAAGAAGAGCCTCACAGATCTCTGCTCAGCGAGACAATGGACTTCTTTCTGACACCCATCTTATCTATTTGATTTCCTTAAATAAACTGATGGGAGATCAGTTTAATAACCTTAATAAAAGAAAAAACACATGCCTTTTAACAGTTTCATCTTTATTTTTGATTTGTTATTATTAAAGAAATACATCTGTATTGCAAAAATTTTAAAACTTCAGCAAGATATAAATGGAAAGCCAAAGGCTGATATAATTCCCTTGCTCTCCAGAAATGGCGCAGATTCTACCGAAGTCTCATTTGCTTGAAGAGAGTGGTTGAAAGATAGGACAAAGGTAAAGCAGACAGGAAGGAAAGTGGAATCAGTAGCCTGGGAACTGTGATGCTCTGGGTATTTGTCTGGCAGCCCTAACTGCCTCCATGGACTCCACTGACAGCTCTGTGTCTCTGCTCACAACAAGACTGACCTAGTGTGTCCTGTAATATGTCCAATAACCAAAAAAATGCAAAAGCTCTGGTGGCAAAGTGGATGAAAATAAGAAAAGAGATCTGGAAGTTTAGGTATAGGGAATATTTTGAAGACAAAAAATTGTGTTTGGGAGTCATGCTGCCACAGCAACAGTTTTATGAGAGCCCTTCTGCTACTCAACATATGGAAGTCAGCCCTCCTTTCACCAAACACCGCACCCTCCTGATGCTCCACAACCAGGAGGCTGCCCTAGTTCTCATCACTATTCATTCTAATAAATAAGGATATACTTTCCCTTATGCTTGTCAGGGGCTGCTAGCACCTGGTACATAAACTGCCAAATCTACCCCCACCCCTGTCGTGACCCCCTTGGCCTCTGACCCTGAGGACCCCAAGCAGTTTTCCAGGACTCTCTACAGTTGGCCAGTCCAAGTGTTCTATAATTTATCTTTCTGGCTGAGACCTATAAGGCATCAGCTGAAGTCTCTGAGGGCTGGTCAGAAACCATCATCACTACTATCAAAGCCCAGGTCATAGAGCAGATTCTTCCCCGGGTCCTTGCATAGAGGAGTCTCTGAACTTCCAAGGTTGAGGTCACTGAACCAGCTAATCTGGTGGTCCTCTTGGGAACTGTTGTTTTGGGAAGAGAACCTGTTGAACAGCAAGAGGCTCCCTTCTGCTGCCGTTGCTATCTTATTGGGCAAGACTATTCCTCCCAGAGCAGGAGACACTGATTTTGTGGGGCTCCTTGGATCCCACAGGTGCAGTGGCTGCTTCTGAGGGGGCCTTTTAGGGCCAGAAACTGGAAGTTGAGGATATTTAGAATTGACAGCACAGGTGTTACTTGGAGTTTGTTGTTTCCTGGCTAGGAGCCTACCTCTATGGGCTTTCCTGGGCTGCTGCTTCTTGCCTCTCCCCCTTCTTTCTACAGTTCTGCCTTTCTGTTCAGTGACCAACATTTGTTCACAAGGGTCACATGAAAACATGCCTTTGGTGTGATGTTTTTGACAAGTGTTCTGAATGCTGGTTGAAAAATCTAGGGATAAAAGCTCTGAGGCTCCTTGGGAAACCAGGTCCCCATTACCAGGAACCTTGTGACCAAGGATGCCGGAGCCATGGCTCTGGGAGCTTGTTTCACTACTAGCCCAATTCTTGCAGTTTGTCTGCACAGCCTTGTCCTCTACTTGCCTGTTTCTTGTACTGGTTCCAGCTGCCAGCAGCGCAGCCTCTTCTTGGAGAGCATCACTCTTAGTTCCCTCACCGCAGACACCATATTTCCCAGGCCACAGAGAGCCCACAGTAAGATTCTTTGCAGCCGGGGGGCCTTGGCCCTGCCACCTAACTGTTTCATGAGAGGCATATTTTTCCTCCCTAGTAAAACTGAAGCTCTGGGCCAAAGGTGGTGAGGTCTGGGAAGTGTTGTCTTTTACATGCCTGGGTACCCCAGGAAGTGAGATCAATTTCTTTAGCTCTGCTAGAATATTGGGCATCTTCAGTTGGCCCAGCTGTTCACACAGCTGCTGAAAGTCCTTACTCTGCTGGGCAACTAAAACTTCAAGGTGCTTCAAGTTGGACTTCATTTCTATAAACTCTGCTTGTCTCTAGGGAAAGGCAATGAAAAAGAAGGGAGTTATGGAAAGTGCAACTTTGAAGGCACAATAAAACATGAGAACAAGCTAAAGGATGTTGCATCAGAACCAAGGCTTCTCCTTTGCTGGGACCATTATAGGAGAAGTACAGGCCCTGGAGCAGGGGCCCAAGGCTGCACATCATTCCAGAGAAACTTGAGGGAGGAGATAAACCTTGAGGGAAGAAGCTGACCTCTACTCTGGTCCATTATCAAGGGGTCTGTGCTGGCCTCTTTTCTTGGCTGAAAACTGGCAATTTTAAATGTATCTCTCTGGGTCTCTCAGTGACAAAGTCATTAAGGAAAGAAGTCAAGGTATACACTTACAGCTTCAGATCTCTTCTGCATCTCAAGGAGTGCCTGTTCCACCTTGCCTTTGTCCTGCATTGCTTCCAATACTAGATCATTCTGGGCCTGTGAAGTTTCTCGCACTAAATACAGAACAGAACAATGATAACTCACCTCATGAAACTACAGCATGCCCCACCATTCCCAGGCCACCGCATTGGAGAGTAAGGATCTGGAATTTGGCATGGGTCACCTGAGCATGCTCTGTTAGATGCCAGATCTGTCTGCCCAGATTAGGTTTGGCGAAGGGAGGAAGCCAAAATAGGGTGGTTCCTCTACAGTCTCTCCTCTCCCTCCCTGGCTAGGGTAGACCAAACTTCAGTCCTGTTGGGGATCCTAAAACCTGTTGCCCAGATGTCAGCAACAACATTCTCCATTGCCCTTCCTTCCAGCTCTGTTTTCAGAGTTGTTAGCAGATCCATACTCCCCAAAGGCCATGGGGCAAGATGGCATTTTTGGGGCTGAGGCATGATAGCATCAGCCCACTGCCTGTGGGCTTTCCCTTTCCTCCTCTCCCCTCCTCAGTGAGGCCAGTTCTGGCCATGGCTCCTGGATGCAGGACAGGCTGGGATATTGCCCCCTTTTTTATCTAGTGTAGAATTAAAAAAATGAACCAATCTCAATGAAATACTATTCAGCAATCAAAAAAGATAAACTCATGCCATTCACAGCAACATGGATGGAGCTAGAAGGAATTATGCTCAATGAAATAAGTCAGAAGGAAAAAGAAAAATATCAGACAGTTTCCTATAAGAGGAATACAGAGGAACCAAATAAGGCATCAAGGGAAAATAATAATACAAAACACAACACAACAAAATAAAACAAAAACAAACAGACAATTATAAAGTAGAGACATCCTGCAGGGAAAGAGGAGGGA
The DNA here is from genome assembly GCF_964194135.1 of Talpa europaea. Taxonomy (NCBI): domain Eukaryota; kingdom Metazoa; phylum Chordata; class Mammalia; order Eulipotyphla; family Talpidae; genus Talpa; species Talpa europaea. The sequence continues at coordinate 70,985,481 of NC_140078.1, forward strand.
GAGGGATGTGAAGGAAGGGAGGGAGGAGCACAGGAGACTGTGGTGATGGTGCACAGGTGAAGGAAATTCTATTGGGACTACACCTGCAGGGGGTGGGGAGCAAACATTGTTTAAAAATGAACAATAATGTAAAATATATACAAATAAAAAATAAATAAAATACTAAAAAAAAAAGAAACAATCAGGTGTGAGCTAAATGGACCAATTAGATTCAAGTCCACTTTATTAGTTAATTTCTTGGATTGAAAAATGGATAACAAGTTGGTTGGTGTTAAATTATCTAATCAGATGCTTAGGATTGAAAGTGATCCAGTCAGGCTTGTAGAGTGGGTGACTCTGAGGGGGATATAAAGCAGAGCCAGCTTCAGTGAGTATGAAGCCAGCCTCTGAAGAGAGAAGGATTCATTGGACCACCTTTGAAGAAGTCAGTGGCCATCATTTGAAGAGGAAGTATTCATTGTACCACTTTCAAAAAGGATCCTTGAAGAGAGAGACATATGTAGCAGTTGACCCCTGTGGGATTCACCAGACTTTCTCAGACCTTCGTAGACCTTCATTGACCTTTGTAGACTTCACAGAGACTCAACCGCTATAAGTGCATCTGACAGTGCCTGTAAGGAGCATCGTCAGGCTTGGCCCAGCATCTCAAAGAGCTGACCACAGCCTGTAGGTCTTCTGCACCACCTTCTGGTGCTGTTGAGTCCATCTCTGCCTGGTCCACACTGCTCTTGTGGGCTGCTGGAGTGTCATTTCGTCTTCCACAAGTGACCTTTGTTTGGGACTTCTGGACACCAAGGACACTATCTGAGGTGAGATAGCCAGCCATTTGTGGCCTCAAAAACTTTCCTTGGCCCAATCTCCTGTTTGTTAAATAAACCTGTTGTTGTTGGACCCTGAGCCTGAGTGGTCTTGCAACTGTGTGTGCAATTGTGTGAACCCATTGACAGTGACCTGTCCTCTACCCCAGGCACTGGTTCTTAGCACTCTTTGGCACTGTCTTTAGCACCCTTTGTACTGTTTGAGTTCTTTTAAGTTTTTTGTACTATTTCAGAGTGATCTTTCTGGAATGAAGAGATGATCATACCCCCTCTGAAACCTTCACTGAAACTTTCAAAAGAATTCCAGTGGCCACTGGATGAAATCCAAATCTTTAAAGTAACTAACAAGACCCAGGCTCATTTCTTCTTAGCTGCCATCCTCCTCTGTGTCATTGGGTTGTTTCCAAAACAACATCTTTCTCATCACTGACCCTTGTACATGCTGTTCTCTGGACTTGGAGTACTCTTGCTTATCTTGTCACCCTATCCATCCCCTCAACCATCACCTTAGTCCAAATAACTCCTTTTCCTCCTTCTGTTCTCAGCAGTCACCTCCTTAGAAAATATCATCTCCTATCTGGTTTGGGAGTTTGTTTTGTGCTGTGTCACTTGTGTATCTACTATCACTTATCACCTTCCTCTTATTAATCCTTTATTTATATTTGGATTTTAATGAGCTTGGCAAACTGAATGCTAACTACTCAAGTCTGATATTGACTACCCTATTTTGCTTGGGGAGATTTTACTCACAAACACACACTTAATAATATACTGTATTACAGTTAATTATTGTCATTTTCATTGCTAAACTCCAAGTCATGTGATACCTTTATTCATCTAATTACTAATTAAATACTTAATGGGCTCGTACTATAGTCAAGGCATTAGGCAAGGTATACTGGATAAGAGTGCTCAAGATAGGGCCTCCCCGGTGGCGCAGCGGTTGAGCGCTGGGTTGCGAAGCTGCCCGCGGCCTCAGTGGCACCGGTTCGATCCCCGGCTGCTCCCCGGCCACCGCAGGAGGGTCCCACATGGCGCGCAGACCTCTCCTGCCGCCCGCTGCTCCACTCAGCAGTGTGCTTCAGTCCTTCTGCCTGCTCTGCTCCCCGCTCTGGCTCTGGTGAATTCTCTCACCCTCCCGCGCTTCTGACTGTACCCAGTGCATGTATAAACAAAACAAACAAACAAACAAATAAATAAATGAAACATGCCTCAATTAAAAAAAATTTTAAAAAATTAAAAAAAAAGAGTGCTCAAGATAAAATTTTCTTGAAATTATAAACTTATCAAGTAGCTAATGAGTAATTATACAAAGAACTGTTTATAGATATGTTATAGAAGCTCTAAAGGAAAAGTAGATCAAGCTTGAGACCACTTAATTTAGTCCAATCCTGGGGGTGAGTTAAAACTTTCCTAAAGAAGTGATATTTACCTAATTATTAATAACCCATGGGAGGGAACTATGACCAACAGAACTACCAACAGAAGAAAGACCATATTCTCCAAAAATGAACCCTATGATCAGCACGGCTAAAGCATACGAAAGGAGAGGCAGGCTTGATTGGAGGACATAGTCAGAAGGGTATGTGGGTCAAGATTAATATAGCCTTGATTCTAAGATTTTATTCACAGACATGGTTAAGCAGAGGTTGACAAGGTCACATTTTCTCCTTAACACTTCCTGCATAATGAAAGATAAACTGGAGGGGAAAAATTGGATATGAGACCAAAACTGAGATCAGAAATGACTGAAATGAAAAGGAAGGGGTATTTGAAATCAGTGGGGAAAAGATGGATTATTCAATCGTGGCATTGGGACAAACTGTTCAGCTATTTACAAGATAATTAATTTGCATCTCTACCCAATCTTATTAAAAACTTTAAAACTTTACAATAGAGTTTAGAAATTATGAGAAGCATTTTATTTCTTATTCAGACTTGTTTCAAAGCTTGTGTTTCAAAGCCTGTGGAAGAGGACAAAGAATTATAATAGCTATTTCAAAATTTTTTTTCTGGCTTTTTCTATTTTGGAGAATAAACATGAATTTTAAAAGGGAAAGCACAGTAAACTATTATAAATTCATGCAGATCTTAAATGCACAAGACAATTAGAAAGTAATCAGGAATAATATACCAAGTATTATTTTTATATTCATATCACTATCTAGAAAGCGTGTGGCATTTTTTCAGTTGATTCTCATAATATCAAGGGGGAAGATGAGACTCAGAAAATGTCCATAAAAGAGGGGGCACACATAAAAAATTAAGAAGTAGAATGGCATCAAACATCCCAACAACCAAACGAGAATTAGAAGATAATGAAATGTATCACAAAAGTAACTAGAAGATGTGTACCACCAACACAAGCCAAAGTTCAGGAACAAAGAGATCCAAGACAGCATGGAAAAAAGGATTCTCAGAATGACGGTGAAAAGAAGTTCTGACTAGGCCTTAAAGAATAATATAACATCTGGAGTTGGAAGACTAAACAACAGGCAGGAAGTCTCTAATAAGAAAATTAAAGGGCCTCCCCAGTGGCACAGCGGTTGAGCACTGGGTTGTGAAGCTGCCTGCAGCCTCTGCAGCACTGGTTTGATTCCCGGCTGCTCCCTGACCACCGGTGAGGATCCCACATGGCATGCAGACCTCTCCTGCTGCCCGCTGCCCCCCTCAGCAGTGTACTTTGGTCCTTCTGCCTGCTCTGCTCCCTGCTCTGGCTCTGGTGAATTCTCTCACCCTCCTGCGCTTCTGACTGTACCCAGTGCTTATATAAATAAATCTTAAAAAAAAAAAAAATCTAAAAAAAAAAAAAAAATCAAGGGAAAATTCCTTTAAAAAAAAAAAAAGAAAATTAAAGAATTTCTGATATGTTTGAACATATTAATAGATTTACAATTTTATATGAAAACAGTTTTTTTAATATCCAAAAGGACAGTTAGTATAAAAAAAAGGGAGAGAAAAATAAAGGACATTTGCATAGACATAAGCAGGCATCAAAAGCTGCCCCCAAAGAGACAATTTTGCTAAAAGAGGCCTGTATAGTCACAGGCAGGCAGCCTTGGGAGAACAGCTGCCTCTGCCCCGGTACAAAGGGATAAGGTCAGTGAATGAAGCACCTGCATAGGCACAGGTGGGCAGAAGGGCTGCTGCTTTATCTGAAAATTTATTATCAGACACTGTACTAGGCATACAGATAAAATCTCCAACAAAATGTTCTACTTACATGAATTTTCCAACCCAGAAGACAAACGTGCACAAATAAATGAAAATTGTGACAAATGCTATGACAGGTTTTATAATAAAAATAAGAGGATGGGAGGGCACCTACTTTAGATAAGGTCATCAGAGTTAGAGATATCTAAGAGGAAACCAGAATGATAAAAAGGAGTTAGCCCTGCAACGACTAGGGGGAGAGGAAACAGCAAGTACAAATGTTCTGAGGTAAGAGAGAACTTATTATGACTAAGAAGACAAGCCAGTGTGATCTTGCAAAAAAACAATAATGGTAAAATTTATGTTATATGTATTTTACCACATTTAAATTAAAACAAAATAAAATAATTTTTTTAGAAGGCAAATTTTCTCCGATTTCTCACAAGTTGAATTCCATGTGTCAACCAGTTAGCAGATTGTTTACTTATGTTTCAAGTACTGGGTTCTTTTTCCTAAACTTAGTCAAATATTTTTCCAGATATCCATGTGGATATTTGTAGTAGAAAGCAAATGTAATTATCCTAGATGAGTTCCTAAATAGCAATGCTTCTTAGCAACAGTGAACATTACCAACCACAAAAGCAGAGAAAGAGGAAGACAAAACAAGTGTTCTAGATTCTGTGTTCTGGAAGAATCGGTGATATTCTCATAGTCTTTCTTTGTCCCCTGGAAAACATGCTCAGGCTCTTCTCCTTTTGGATCAAGGTCATTACTTCCAAAGTCTAGCCTTTTTTTTTTTCTCTTTTAAAAAGTTTATTTATGAAAATAACTCAAAGCCATAGCAGGATATACACAGGCATACAATGTAAAATGATCAAATTTCCCCCATGGAGATCTTGGTTCACTTCCTGGATTTATTATTATGAGGTTTCTGGAATTTTGCATTAATATGTGTGCACATCCATCTATAGATTATAAATCTCGTGTGTATGTGTGTGTGTGTTCTCTAGAAGAAAGCTAATTTAATTTCTATTTTTTTAAATAAAAATACCACTTTAAATCCACTTTCATATTCTAGACAATATCGGTTTTCTTGTGAGATGATTTTTTTTGTCGTTTCTATTTTAGTAATTTGAGAAGAGCCCAGTAGAGATCAAATTCTGATGCAACTTGGAAAGGAATGCTTTTTCACTGATGGTCAGTGATTTTCCTTTTATTCTTTAGTTTTTCTCTCCTTGCTGTACTGATAAGAGCTGGAGGAAAGGCTCGGGAGTCTCTAGGGCAGAAGAGGCAATTCTTCAACCCTCCTTTTATTCTGGGATACCCTTCCCAATTTTCAGGTCAAACTCCTCCACAGATGTGTCCTGGAACAAACGAACTATGTGCACATGAACTGCTTTCGTTAACAATGAATAAATTACTCCAATGTGGTCCATTAAGTGGACCTCATTCCTTTTTTTTTCTTTTTAATAATTTTCATTGTAGTAACATTGGCTTAAAACATAATATAAGCGTCAGGTATACAGTATTAGAATGTGACATCTGTATACATTACATCATGATCATCATCAAAATTCATTCACTAGGGCCTCCCTGGTGGCACAAGCCTAAGATGCAAACTATGAAGCTGTCTGCAGCCACTGAAGCAAGAGTTCGATCCCTGGCCAGGGAGCTACCCACATGGTGCAGCAGACCTCTCCTGATTCACTCGCTGCTCCCCTCAGCAGTGTATTTCAGTCAATCTGCCTGTTCTGCTCCCCACTCTGTCTCTGGTGAATCCTCTCCCCCCCACACCTCTGGCCTGTACCTCAGTTCTTGTATGCATAAATAAATAAATCTTTAAAAATAAAAAATAAAAATAATAAAATAAAAAAGATGTATTTTACTTATTTTATGCATACAAGAGCTGGGGTACAGGCCAGAGGTGTGGGAAGGTGAGAGGACTGACTGAGGTACACTGCTGAGGGGAGCAGCGGGCAAGATAGGAGAGGTCTGCTGCGCCATGTGGGTAACTCCCTGGCCGGCTGAGGATGGAACTCATGCTGCAGAGGTTGCTAATAGCTTCACAGTGGTGTGTTAATCCCTTGTGCCACCAGGGAGGCCTGGTAGTAGTATTTTCATGGGAAGAATTAGGAGTCCCCAAAGTCTTCTTTAACACATAACCAGCAAATTGAGCAAGAGGGAAGAAGAGCTCAAGAAAGAGGACAGAGAGGGGGCTCCTGGCCTGTGTGCTGGACAAGGCTTTGGGACAAGAATCAGCAGAGTGAAGACCATCTTGGTGACTTGAAACAGATTTATGTTTAATATGATACTGCAGTATTTATTAGTATTTGCCCTATCAGTGTGGCTCCCTTTCCTAAACATTAGGTGCTGAAAATTAAGAAACCATCAGGGTGAAGGATCAGGATATATGTGCCTTCTAAGCTAAACTTAATTCTAGCCCTGTCTCTGCCTTGGTTTTGTGTTGGAAATATGGGCACTTCCATCTCCTTTTCTGGACCTTAACTGTTACGCCTTTGTTGCTATCCTCCTTATTGAACTTCACCCAGTTAAAAATGTAGAATGCAAAAAAAAAAAACAAAAACAAAAAAAAGTTCCTTGAGTACTTACAGATGAGTTATTATATCATGTTATATGAAGGAAACATCCTTCATTTGCTCCTTCTCTTTGTCTTGTTACTTCTTGTGAGGGTAATAGTCCTAAGCTTCCAGGACTTATTTCTAAACAGATGCACAGTTGCCCTGTGTGTGTGATACTCAGTTTGGAAGCCAGCAGACAGTACAGTGCTGCTTTATAGACAGATGGGGATTAATTTCTAAGCCCCACAAAAGGATTAATTTTTGTAAATCATGAGCAATCTACTCTATGGCATTTGAATAAATGTTCAATTTGTTTAAAATAAAGAATAACACACACAGACACATGCAAACAAGTACAGATGCAGTCATCATCTTGTTATTTAACTGAGAAGTGGATGGTTCCTGAGAGATTTCCTCCTAGGAAGATCTGTTATGTTATGGCTCTCTTCTGCCTAGTAAGGGCCAGGACCATGGCTTTCTAATTCATCTAAACATAAATCATTCATTGGCCAAGCAGGGGACTTTACAAACCACAAACTGTAACTGAAATTGAAAATATGCTGTGATTCATTATAAAACTGTTCTCACTGAAACCAAGGCAGCCAGAAGAACAGTAGAAAACTGGAGTATTTCTAAATCCTAAGGGAACAGTGTCTTTATAGATATTATAGCCAGCAATTCATTTGGGATTCAGGAATACTGCTGATTCAATTCAGGCAATGAGGCAAGAAATCTGGCAGAGCTAGATTACTAGTTAGTACTAGAGTTACTAGGAGGAGAATTAATGCTCACAAAAGGCATCTAGGGACCAGGGGCATTCCCACACAGAGGAGGGTCCTACTACCCAGAATATAGTCCTCCATAAATTTTCAGGGCCAAGTGCCCATTCTCTTAACTGAACTGCTGTATGGAACCTCATCCACCGTAGTAACCTAGCTAGGGTCAGAAAGTTCATGTTTATTGCTCACCAGTGCCCTCTGCTGATAACCTCAAAAAGGAAGCACTCACTTGTCTTGGCCACAGTCTCCAAAGAATCCAAAATAGATTGACTTCTTGAACTGAGATATTCCTCAGACTTTTCCACAGATGTCTGCAACTAAGCAAACCAAAATTAAGAAAAAATTCACAAACTGTCGCTTTATTCTGCTAGCTTGGGAATTGTCACTTAATGGTTTTTAAAAAGGGTAGTTAAAACATTGCTATTCTATAAGAACTGAAGTAAAAGCACTATGATTATGCATCTTTTAAAAATATAAGACATTCTAAACTCCTTGAAATATAGATATACTCACTCTATTAATGCTCTCTCTGACATGGGAAATGAAATTGTACAGAGTATCACTATAATAGGAGAGAAAAAAGAAAATAAATTGTTGTGAAACATTTAAACAATATGTACTGGAATTGATTCCATGAACTTGGAAGGCCTCCATCTAGTGTAGCATCAAAACAGAAAAACTTTTGCTGGGGAAAAGAACATAGACTTTTCAAGTCCATTTCCAAAGCAAAATTTTTTTTTGTTTGTTTTTAAAATCCACTCTATAGTATCTTAAATGAGGTTAAATTTTATCTTGAGGTTAGCACAGCAGAGCAGATCCACCTTCATTTTTATGGCAACAATGACTTCAGAACACAATGACTTCTTTCTGATAGTCCAATACTCCCGGATATATCCGTCTAATGATTATTATTTTGACTGTAAGAATAAAGTAGTATAGAGACCATTCTGGGAACAATATTAATTTCTAAGAAAAAAGAAACTATCACAGGGTCTCCCTGGTGGCGCAAGGGGTTAAGCACCACACTATGAAGCAATCCGCAGCCTCTGCAGGACAAGTTCGATCCCCAGGCAGAGAGCAACCCACATGGCGCAGCAGACCTCTCCTGCCTCGCCTGCTGCTCGCCTCAGCAGTGTATTTCAGTCAGTCTGCCTGTTCTGCTCCCTACTCTGTCTCTGGTGAATGCGCTCACCCTCCTGCACTTCTGGCCTGTACCCCCGCTCTTGTATAAATAAATCAATCTTTTTTTAAAAAAGAGAGATGAAATCCTGCCCATTTTCAACAGCGTGGATGGACCTTAGTGAAATAAATCAGACAGAGAAAGACAAATGCCATATGATTTTACTCCTGTAGTGTACAGAGAAAACAAACAGATGAACTAAATAAAACAAAAATAAATTGTGGGACTGTAAAAAAAATGTATATATACACATGGACTGTTACTCAGCTATTTTTTTAAAAAAATGAAATCTTGCCATTTGCAACAACATGAATGGAACTAGAGGGTATTATGCTTAGTGAAATAAGTCAGATGGAGAAAGACATACCGTATGTTTTCACTCATGTGTGGTAGAGAAACCAAACAGATGAACAAAACAAAAACTTTTTTTACTATAAGAACAAAATAGCGGTTAGAAGGGAAGGGGAATGTAGATGAAAAATTAGTAAAAGGGGTCAATTGTATGATGATGGATGAAAACTAGAACTTTGCTGTTGAACCTAATATAGCATATACAGATGGTGATTTATAAGGTATATACCTGAAACCTATATAATGTTATAAAGAATGTTAACTCAACAAAATATAACAGTTAACATAGTAGGAGACCTATCAATTATCTATAAATCAGTTTAATATAAAATTATATATACATGGTTTTAATTCGTATAATGTAGTTTAATGTTGGAATATTGGTTCTCAGATGAGCTAATAAGGGAGTGAGGTATGGGCCTCCTTGGTGGCACAGGGGTTAAATCTCAGCACTATCACAGCCCCTGCCTGGGTTTGATCCCTGGCCAGGGAGCTGACCCATATGGCTCAGCAGATCTCTCCTGTTTCACTGGCTGTTCCCCTCAGCAGTGTATTTCAGTAGATCTGTCTGTTCTGCTCCCCACTCTGTCTCTGGTGAATCCTCTCACACCCTGCACCTCTGGCCTAGACCCTAGCTCTTATATGCATAAATAAATAAAAATTGGGCCTCCCTGGTGGTGCAGGCAGTTGAGCGCAGTGCTGTGAAGCTGTCCACAGCCTCTGCAGTGCGGTTTCAATCCCGGCCAGCTGGGGAGATATCCACATGGCACCTCTCCTGTCTCACCTGCTGCTCCCCTCAGCAGTCTATTTCAGTCAGTCTGCCTGTTCTGTTCCCCGCTCTGTCTCTGGTTGAATCCCCTCACCCTCCTGCACATCTGGCCTGTATCCCGGTTCTTGTATAAATAAATAAATCTTTAAAAATAAATAAATAAATAAATCTTTTAAAAAAATTGACACATATAAGAATATGAAAAATTTAGGATATATCTTTAAAAATATGAACTTTTCAAGTTGAGAAAATCATCTTGAACTATGACGTGGTAATTCATGTGGTATATTCTTTTTTTATTGTGTGTGATTCTTTTTAATTATATAATTCATTTATACAGGGAAATCATTTGGATTGATCTCTTGACAGGTTTTGTTTGTTTGTTTGTTTTCATTTTCACTGGCCAAAAGATTAATCAGTGTTTTTTCTATCATATGAACAAATCAAACAAATAATGCAATACGGTCAAATTTCCAACACATATCATTGTTTCTCTTCAAACCCATTATTTGCAGGTTTTATAAACCAAGGCAAATAAAATTCACTTTCCCTCAAACCTTCTACAACTGACTACATACCCTCAATTTTAGCTTTTTCTCTATTCTTTCACATTCTGGCACAACCAGACATTTTAATCTTCAGACAAAATTACTCTCCTTTCCTTCTTCTTTTTTTTTTTTTAAATATTTATTTATTTATGCATACAAGAGCTGGGGTATAGGCCAGAGGTGTGGGGGATGAGAGGATTCACCAGAGACAGATTGGGGAGCAGAGCAGGCAGACTGACTGAAATACACTGCTGAGTGGAGCAGCGGGCGAGACAGGAGAGGTCTGCCTCGCCATGTGGGTTTCTCTTTGGTCAGCCAGGGATCGAACTCGTGCTGCAGAGGCTGCGGACAGCTTGTGTCTTAACCCCTCGTGCCACCAGAGAAGCCCCCTTTCCTTCTTTTTTTACTTACTCTCAGTCATCGATTCCTTTCCCTCATATCTTCAGACACCACTAAAACTGTCAACAAATCATGATGGTGGTTTCCTTTCAGTAGTCCAGAACACAAGTTGGTCCTTTGTGTGTTTACCACCCCAAAATGCTACTTTCAACATTGCAGTTTTCAAAATTAGCTTAAAAACAGCATGGCTTGGTTTCACTTGGTAAAGTTAATATGACTAAAAAAAAATTTACATATATAAGTGTATATGTACACACACACACATACATACACACATCTTTTTAATCAAGGAAGAAAAATACTTTAAAGACATGCCCATTTGAAAAGGCATTAAAGTAAAAAAAAAAAAAGCAAATATTAAAAACTACTTTGCAATAAAAAAAATTTAAAGGGCCTCCCCGGTGGCTTCTGACTGTACCCAGTGCTTGTATAAATAAAAAATAAATAAATAAATACATACATAAGTCTTTAAAAAAATAAAAAAATAAAGGGCAGAATAAATATAACATTAATTGAATATTGAACTTCTCTAAGAGGTCAAATATCTTTTTCTTTTCCAGAGGGGCCAAAACTGTGGCAGTAATATTCAAATCTGTCATGAGTCACGTTAATAATAAAGCAAATAAAGAGTAATTATTAAATGAGTTGTAAAGACAACAGTAAAATCATGTTAAAATTGAATTAGTTGACTATCAAACTTTCCATTTTCCTTTTCCTTAAGAAAATATGAGACATAATTCACTTTAAACGTCTGCATACCTGTCACATTTGTCTTTTGTCCTTTGTTTTTTCTCCTCAAACTGTTCCAAGAGACCTTTTGATTTTCCAACTGATGAAGGAAGAGGAAATAAGCCTCCATCTTTCGTATCTCCTCCAAACAGCTGTGGTTTTGTCTGGTACTTTGTGAAAATACTAGGTTCACTCTGTTAAAGAAAAATCTTTATCGCAATTCACACATAGAAATGTTTATAAAAATCACTACTTTCTGTACAAGGCAGAGACATATTTAAGTGTAAACCATAAAGCTGAAAAACAACACAGCACGTAAAATTTCCTTTTTTTAAAGATTTATTTATTTATTTATGCATAGAAGAACTGGGGTGTAGGCAAGAAGTGTAGGGGGTGAGAAGGTTCACCAGAGACAGAGCGGGGAGCAGAACAGGTGGATCTACGGAAATACACTGCGGAGGGAAGCAGTGGGCTAGACAGGAGAGGTCTGCTGTGCTATGTGGGTAGCTCCCTGGCTGGGAAAAACATAATAGTGCTGAAACTCAACCCCTTACACCACCAGGGAGGCCTGTATTTCCTTTTAATTTCATATACACCAGAAAATTATATTAAATAAAGCATAGTTTCTATTTCACCAGTACAAAGATAGTTAAAATGTCAGATAAAATGGCTTAAAGTCAATTGCATAAATTTAAAGGCAGTAAGAGGGGCCTCCCCGGTGGCGCAGCGGTTGAGCGCTGGGTTGCGAAGCTGCCCGCGGCCTCTGCGGCGCTGGCTCGATCCCTGGCTGCTCCCCGGCCACCAGAGGAGGGTCCCACATGGCGCGCAGACCTCTTCTGCCACCCGCTGCTTCCCTCAGCAGTGTACTTTGGTCCTTCTGCCTGCTCTGCTCCCCGCTCTTGCTCCGGTGAATTCTCTCACCCTCCTGCGCTTCTGACTGTACCCAGTGCATGTATAAACAAAACAAACAAACAAATAAATAAATAAAACATGCCTCTATTTAAAATAAATAAATAAATAAATAAAGGTAGTAAGAGAATTATTAACACTCTCTGAGATGATGTGTCACAGTCATATTAATAAGTTTAACTTAAATTGCTGTTGCTCAACTTCTGGTACACTACACCTGTTGATAAATTTAACATGAACTCAACACTGGCCATGTTGGTACTTAGTAAGCCATTTCCTGAATTCTTAAATAAAACTTGCTCTGAAACATTCAGAGAATACATTTACTCCTTTATATTACTGGATGCCGATTTTTTTTCAAGATTTATTTTTATTTATTTATGCATATAATAATTGGGGTATAGGCCAGAGGTGAGAGGATTCACCAGAGATAGAGTGGGGAGCAGAACAGGTAGATCTACTGAAATACACTGCTGAGGGGAGCAGCGAGCAAAACAGGAGAGGGCAGCTGCCACATGTAGGTTAGCTCCCTGCCTGGGGATTGAACTCACGCCACAGTGGCTGGTGATAGCTTGATAGAGCTGAGACTTTAACTCCTGTGCCACCAGGGAGCCCCTGGGTACCAATTTTTGTACAAAAATATTTCTCTCTGAGCATATGCTATTAAGTAAAGCACTGACCTAAGCTTATTCATTGTTTTTGTCAATGTGTATAAAGTTAAATCTAGTAGTTTTAGAGCAAAAATAAATAAGTATATAGAAATATTTCTGACTCAAAAGCAAAAACAGGCTAGTCTCAAAATTCAAGGACTAAAGAAGCTTTTTTTTTTATTGGCCCTTATTCATTAATTTAGGTCTCAGAAGCATCATTTCCTTTTTCAAGGAGCTAACATGACATAGTAGACTGAAATCCATGAAGCACCTGAAATTTCTTAGGAAAAAAATATTGATCTGAAATAAAATTTGTTATTTTATTACTACTTTACTAAAGTTCTTTTTATCCTCATGAAATTTTCACAGAAGGCTGCCCTGGTTGCACAAGGGGTTAAGATGCAACCTATGAAGCTATCCGCAACCTCTGCAGCACAATTTCGATCCCCCAGCCGGGGAGCTACCCACACGGAGCAGCAGACCTCTCCTGTCTCACCTACTGCTCCCCTCAGCAGTGTATTTCAGTCAGTCTGCCTGTTCTGTTCCTCACTCTGTCTCTGGTGAATACTCTCACCACCCTGGCTCCCACCACCTCTGACCTGAATCCCAGTTCTTGCATGCATAAATAAATAAGTCTTTAAAAATTTTTTTTTCACAGACAACAGTATGACTAGTCAAGCAATATTTAGCTTTCTCTAGGAGAGGTCAGGGTACTGACATTATTCTACATTTCCAGTAGAAAGAAGAAAGTGCAACTTAGAATAGAATAGAATAGAATAGAATAGAATAGAATAGAATAGAATAGAATAGAATAGAAGTTTTAGTAGAAAATTTTTTTCATTTCAGACTACCAAGTCAAATGAAACACCAATCAAGCACAAATCCATTTAGAAAAGTAACCCTAACAGATAGTCAATTCTAATATGTAACACAAAAGAGTAAGTCTTCTTTAAAGTTTATCTTCTTTATAGTTTATAGAGAAATGTGTACAGAGAAATTCTGGAAATCAGACTCACATCCAGAGAATTTTGTTGTGATAGTTTCGGATGTCTCAAGTGGATACCAAAATCCAATGGTGCTGAGAGGGTCTCTGAATTTTCTGGACAGAACTGGGATCCAAAGAGGAACTGAGAATCACTGAGGCTGGAGTAATCAGTCTGATTATTATTCCAGTTAGATGACTTAGTAGTGCTGAAATTAAGGAACAAAATTATGTCAAATTGACAAACATTTTTAACAAATGAAATCATAAATTACAATTATTCATTTAAGAATATTCTGGGCAAAGTGCTAACATGTTCTGATCCCCCAGTTCCCTACACACTGGTAGAACTTATTATATAGAAACACAAGGAAATTTTGAATGGCGACCATTTTGATTACAACAGCTAGGGAACAACCAGATGGAAATTCAAGTATTAATGATTACCACTTTTATTCCTTGTACGACAGCACCATGGATATGACACCAGTTTGGAGATCAAAGTTCATAAAACTTGTAGGGATTAAGAAAATATTATCCTTTAACAAATTTAATCTGTTTATCACTAAGTGAGTAGATCAAAAAAACATGGCATGCGCATATAACTGAAGGAAGTTAGAAGCAATGACCTAGATTTATGACCACATGGATAAGTCTCAAAATATAATTTTGAGCACAAAAAAATAGTTTTAAATAGTTTCTATACTCTACCATTTATGTAAATTTTTAAAACTACATTAGACATGGGCCTCCCCTGGTGGCGCAGTGGTTGAGCGCTGGGCTGCCAAGCTGCCTGCGGCCTCTGCAGCGCCAGTTCGATCCCCGGCCACCAGCGAGGGTCCCACATGGCGCGCAGACCCTCCTGCCGCCCGCTGCTCCCCTCAGCAGTGTATTTCGTCAGTCTGCCTGTTCTGTTCCCTGCTCTGACTCTGGTGAGGCCTCTCACCTTCCCGCGCTTCTGACTGTGCCCAGTGCTTGTATAAATAAATCTTTAAAAAAAAAAAAAACTACATTAGACACTCCAAACAAGTATATAACTGAGTGTATACAAGGTGAATTAGAATGACATACACAAACTCTCATAAAGCATGTGCCTGTAGGAAAGCAAGGGGACAGTATTGGAGGGAGAGAAGGAGCCATAAAGCCGCAAACAAAAGATAGACCTTGTTATCGAATGTTGTGTCCTTCCCAAATTCATATGTTGAAACCCTAATCCCTAATGTGATGGCATTGGAGATGGGATCTTTGGGAGGTAATTAGGGTTAGATGAGGTTATGAAGGTGGAATCCTTATGATGAGATTAGTGTATTTATAACAAGAAACAGTACTGAGCTCACTCGATCTTTCTTTCTCCAAATGAGAGGACACAGATTGGAGGCACTTGCTTGCCTGCAAACCAGGATGGGAGTTCAACCAGAAACCAATCATGCTAGCTTATGGTTCCAGGATGCCCAACTTTCAGAATTGTTAGAAAACAAATTTCTATTTTTTTTTTTAAGATTCATTTTATTTACTTACGCATACAAGAACTGAGGGGTAGACCGGAGGTGTGGAGGGTGAGAGGATTCACCAGAGACAGAGACAGAGTGGGGAGCAGAACAGACAGATTTACTGAAATACACTGCTGAGGGAAGCAGCTGGCAAAACAGGAGGGGTCTGCTGCACCATGTGGGTTAGCTACCTGGCCGGGGATGGAACTCATGCTGCAGTGGCTGGCAATAGCTTGATAGCACTGAGACTTTTTTTTTTTTTTTATACAAGCACTGGGTACAGTCAGAAGCACGGGAGGGTGAGAGAATTCACCAGAGCCAGAGCGGGGAGCAGAGCAGGCAGAAGGACCGAAGTACACTGCTGAGGGGAGCAGCGGGTGGCAGGAGAGGTCTGCGCGCCATGTGGGACCCTCCTGCGGTGGCCGGGGAGCAGCCGGGGATCGAACTGGCGCCACAGAGGCAGCGGGCAGCTTCGCAACCCAGCGTTCAACCGCTGCGCCACCGGGGAGGCCCCCAGCACTGAGATTTTAACCCCTGCACAACCAGGGAGGCCTGGTGGCCTCATCCTTGATAACATATTCAAAGAAGAGGGTTGTATTTAAGAAAGTTCTAAATACTAACTTATACTTCATCTGAACGAATTCTAAGTATTCAGAAATATAAAACATGAATTAATCCAGGCTCCTGTTTAGAAATATACCTATAATCAAAACTAATATTATGTTTAGAGTTAAATTATTTTCCTGTCTTGGGAAAAACAAGGCAACTGCTTACCCAAAAGTTTTATAGCACTTTTTCCTTTTCTCAAGTTAGCAAAGCAAGAAATGTAATAAATTTACAAAAATCTAAAACAAAACAAAACGGGGCCTCCCTGGTGGTGCAAGAGGTTAAGCACAGCACTACGAAGCTATCAGCAGCCTCTGCAGCATGAGTTCAATCCCCAGCTGGCCAGGCAGCTACCCACAGGGCACAACAGACCTCTCCTGGCTCACCTGCTGCTCCCCTCAGCAGTGTATTTCAGTCATTTTGCCTGTTCTGTTCTCCACTGTGTCTCTGGTGAATCCTCTCCCCCCTACACCTCTGGCCTGTACCCCAGTTCTTGCATGCATAAATAAATAAATCTTAAAACAAAACAAAACAAAAAAACAATACATCTAACCGTGGACTTTTAACTTGTTTCCCCTGGATATCTGCACCACTCTTTAAACCTCACATATGATGGGACTAGTGATAATGACACAATCACACTTGAACCAGTATACTATGCCTACTACACTAGACAACACGTAAGTAGGTAGACAAGCTTTTATTTAAAATACATATCAGTAACAATCTGTGATACTATTATGTAACCTGAGAAAACATGCTTTTCATTAAAGTATACATAAACACAAGTCATATCTCTTCTAAATATTAAATTTAAATTAGGTAGTCTGTAAGTACATATTATATGCTACAGGAACCTCCATATACTAATAAGAGACCAACAAAATATCTCAAATAGTTTAGCACAGGGAAGAACATTTCAAATTACAGAATGATTTTCTAAGATTAGCTAATGTAATGGACTGCTCACATATAATATTGTGCTGCAATATGATAATGGGTTGCATAATCATTGCTCAAAATAGCTAAGTAGCTCTCTGTGACTCCCCTTTTAGGTCAAAGAGAAAAATTATCTACATTCAAAAAAACCCCAGCTCATTACTGAGCTTATAAAAATCATGGAGGATTTACCTCTTAAAACTATGATCTAGAATTAAAGATAGATTTTCCCTACTCTATGTCAACTACAAGCACTTTTTTTTCTTTTTGAGAATTAAACAGAACAGTGTTCTAGGCTTTTGCTGAATTAAAAACTGTCCTTAGGAACATTTCTAAGAGAAAAGAAACTATCCAATGATAAAAGCATATGAAAAGCAATTAGAGGGCCTCCCCGGTGGCGCAGCGGTTGAGCGCTGGGTTGCGAAGGTGCCCACGGCCTCTGCAGCACCGGTTCGATCCCCAGATGCTCCCAGGCCACTGGAGGAGGGTCCCACATGGCGTGCAGACCTCTCCTGCCACCCGCTGCTCCCCTCAGCAGTGTACCTCGGTCCTTCTGCCTGCTCTGCTCCCCGCTCTGGCTCTGGTGAATTCTCTCACCCTCCCGCGCCTCTGACTGTACCCAGTGCTTTTATAAATAAATCTTAAAAAAAAAAAAAGAGAGAGAAAAGCCCTTTAAAGAAAAAAAAAAAGAAAGAAAGAAAAGAAAAGCAATTAGAAATCCCTTAAATATATACTTAGAGGGCACACCCACCAAATTAGCAATAGTAGGCCTACTGCATGGATGATGTACATCAACGTAAGTACCTCAGTGAAGTATTATGTTTGGGGTAGGGGCAATATCTCAATGAGCCTTATCAACAGCTAGAGTGACTCTGAACTCCATAGTACCTATGAATTTTAATATACAATTGAATACATCCCTGAACATTGTCTTGATTTTGCTTCCTTTTGTTTCAATAGCAATTGCTCCAACTGAGGTAAGAATTCCTATATGTTGGATTACATCTAAGTCTCACAGGCCTCACAGTCCATAGGCCTAATGCTGAACACAGAATCATTGCTTGATTAACACACACAGCTGAACTGACATTATCTTTATAATCAGGAAATAGGCAGTAGGAAAAAGGCAAGTATGGGAAAGTATAGTGGTGACAGGAGAAGGGGAGAAAAGAGCTAGACACTGTATGGAGTAATTCTTATTATAACCAAGTAGGATGGGAGCCTCTTCCTATTAAATCGATGTTACTATAAGATCCTTTTAAGTATCAGAAAATATAACCATAATACTTACCTAGAGCCTGAGGGAATACTAAGCATCTCTTTGATATTCCAAACATTAAAATTCATTTCTTATGGTTAACCCTATTAAAAAGAAGAGATATTAATTTAAAACATTTTCCCCAAAGATTACTTTATTGGTAACTCATATAAGTAGATGAAGACATTTCAGCAGCTATATACCCATCCAATTGGTGATAATTCCTATTTCCGATGTTCCAGAAACAGTTTGCTATTAAACTGCATATAATTCCCCCCCTTTTTAATACCAGGGAAAGCCCAATCACCACGAAAAAATAATTTTTCCTTCCATCCTCTGTCCATTTTTCCTTTTTTTCTTAACACCCTACTAATATTCTACTTTTAGGAAAGGACAGATAAATCTCATCTTTCATTGTTTGATACAATGACTGTAACCACCCTCAAGAACATGAGTTCTTCCCAGACCCTAGGACAATGGGATGTCAAGCGCTGTGGAATTTGGGCAGTAAAGAATAAAGAACAATGGCCTGGGTAAAATGTCTTCCCATACCTCTTAGAAGTAGTTGCCTACTTTGTTCATTGCCAAGACACTGCATGCTACAGTTTATTATGTTTATTATAATTTATTATAGTTTATAGTTTGGATTCTTTGAAACAATTCCAATTTCTAAAATTTGTCTTTCTCCCTGATATCACAAAACATTCATGTTTATAATATTATGTATTACCATTGAGGGCATCAGAAAAGGACTCCCACACATATGTAGCTATAACTGATCAAACACTACTGTCCCAATATAGACCTAGATAAAATGAAACAGAAGTTTTAAACAAATAAAGATATTTTGGTATTTTTTAATATAATTTAACCTTGTTAAGAGACATGTTACATTGACATTTTTTAATTTTCTAGAAAATAGATGCATTTGGGAGTTTATAGACATATGTTTTATAAGCACGTTAAGAGTAAAACACAGGATAAAAGGCTAATGAGGGCATTACCATTTTCACAACGTTTACTATGTGCCAAGCACAGTGCTATGAGCTATGTTGCAGAATATAAGTTAATAATTTTGTGAGACAAGTATTGTTATCCCTGTTTATAGGTGACCCGCATGGCGCAGCAGACCTCTCCTGTCTCCCCCGTTGCTCCCCTCAGCAGTATATTTCAGTCAATCTGCCTATTCTGTTTCCCATTCTGTCTCTGGTGAATGCTCTCACTACCACACCCCCATCTCACCCCCACCTCTGGCCTACACCACAGCTCTTGCATGCATAAATAAATCTTTAAAAAAAATAAATTTCCCCTTCTAGAGTCAATATTTAGAATCTATACAATTTTATACAAATCACTACAAGAGGGCCTCCCCGGTGGTGCAGCGGTTGAGCACCGCGCTGCGAAGCTGGCTGCAGCCTCTGCAGCGCCTGGTTGATTCCCCGGCGGCCAGGGAGAAAACCACATGACAGGGCAGACATCTCCTGCCTCGCCCGCTGCTCCCGGCAGCAGTGTATTTCGGTTCGTCTGCCGGTTCTGCTCCCCACTCTGTCTCTGGTGAATCCTCTCACCCTCCCGTGCTTCTGACCTGTACCCCAGTTCTTGTATAAATAAATAAATTAATTAATTAAATCTTTTTTAAAAAATCACTACAAAACCACTAAGAACATTAATACTAGGCTATTAACTAGATGCTATATCGTCTATCAACTACCATTTTTGTTTATGCTAAGAATAATTTCTATATTCTGTGACCTGGGGACTAGAATGATTTCTTCCAGGGTTTCACACCTAACTTAAGAGGCTTCTTGAACGCGGTTGAAGAAATCCCATGATTACACCCTTTGATTGTCTAAGAACCACATGGGACTTGAGGTGCTCTGTCTCAGGTTTATCTGTCTTGTGCGTTTACCTCTCTCCTACCTTTAGAGGCTTAAGTTCCCAGAAAGCAGAAATCCAAGGGCTCCTTGGCACAGGGACACTAGCAATAAAGAGGTAATCATTCTCAGACAGGACACTGGTCATTCTAAGGCAAGCGAACTTAAGTGCACATACTGAAAGCTTTCAAGGGCAGGGTTCCCTCCCCCCTCATTTCCCATTCCTAGGTTGAGTGTGAGCCGGCTCGCAACTGTTTCCACAGGGTCCTGGCCATAGGCATCGGCAAGCGGAAGAGGGTGCCCTGAAGGGCAGAGCCCCTCCACCCCACCCTGTCTTCAACCTCATGGTAGGAGGCCTTCTGAGCGCCCATCCTGTTCCTCCAGTAGGCACAGAAAAAGCTGATCTGTCCATCAGACTTCGCGGCCTCTCTGGCTTTGACCAGGCCCTCCTCAAACTCATACAGCCTCCTCGCTCATTTTCACCCTCTCCATCCAGGAGACACACTCTGGGCTCCCAGACTACATCACTCCAATGTCCTTCCTAGGGCCTCTTAGGGACTTTTCGTAATAATCATCAAAGTGGGCTTCCTGTTCACCCGGGCTTCCGGGCCTTGTCTGTCCCCAGCTGGGACTGAATGGGAGGCTGAGGCCCCTGAATGTCTGACAAAAACAACTAAGGATGGCCACAGACGTCTCTCTGAAGCGCCAGAGCGGCCTTCAGTCATAGGGAAGAAAGGGCGGCTGCGTACTCCAAGGTGAGGCTCAAGCGAAGAACTCAGAGTCTCACAAAACTCTAAGTCCCAGTCAAACGGTTCCGAAGGTCTCCTTAAGGCCCCAACCCTCCCCCCACGCCTGTCCCCCCTGTCGCCCCCCCCACTCCGCTGGCCTGCCAGCCCACCCGCCCCAGCGCCCCAGCGAGGGTTCCACTTCCCTCCCAGTTTGTGAATCCAGACACTCCCCCCTCCCCCCCTTCTCCACCTGTGACAGAAGGCATGCCCCCTGGGGCTGCACTGATTTGGCCGAGGGGGCGGTGGGTCCTGACAAGCTACCTAAGCATGCGCGGCCCCGCCCCCGGGTCTCCTCTGACCAATGAGGATTACCCTCTGCCCTCTGGGCCCCGCCCCGCTGCCCCATGTGACTAACGGTTTTAACGGTCCCCTAAGGCTTGGAAGTGTGAGGGCCTCGTCCAGGCTGGCTGCGTCCCTCAGACCACAAACAGCTACACGCCACACCGAGCCCTCATATATCCCCTAAGACACACACTCGCCTCAGCACTCACACCCTTTTCCTAGCCACAACCCTTCTGCACCCCCTCAGCCTGTGCAGACTGGGTCTCGAGTCACCTGATAAACACCCTGCTGCTTGTGGAATGGACTTGGTGGCCAGGGGGCTAGAGTGAGAGCTGCGCAGGGGGAGCAATGAGGAGAGAGGGGGATGTGGTGGGAAGGGCACACAGAACTGTGGGGTGGAAGGGGGGGTAGGGGAAGAAATCCCCCAGGGCTCCTGACCTGCTAGATGCTGGAGCAGTCCGAAGGTAGGGTGGACCAGGGCAGTGGGGGTGTGTGTGTGTGGGGGGGCTCTTTAACGCTCCCTTTGATAGTTAAAGATGAGTTTTTAACGCCACGAGACAGGATGAGATCAACAATGAAGAAGTATGGATGGAAAACAGATGTATTGAGCCCTCGCAGTTTAGAGACCCAGAGGAGGAAAAAGCAAAGGAACCAGAGTGCAGTTAGGGACAGGGAAGGACTCCAGAAAATTGTGGTGGAAGTTCGCTGGCCTATACTTCAAAAGGAGGCGGAGGAGTTCAGCTATGTCAAATGCTTCAGATAAGATGGGGAAGATGAGTGAGAATTAGTTGTTGGTGACCTTGACAGGAGCAATTTTAGTGGCATAGTGGGATGAAAACCTGACTGGCGTGTAGATGCAAAAGACATAGCTGATAAAAGATGTCAGATTATACAAGGAATGCTTAAAACATAAGAAATGAACAGCCCAATTTAAAAATGGCCAAAGAGGGGCCTCCCTGGTGGAGCAAGGGGTTAAGTCTCAGCACTGTGAAGCTACCCATAGCCACTGCAGCCGGGAGCTACCCACATGGCACGGCAGACCTCTCCTGCTCCCCTCAGCAGTATATTTCAGTAGATCTGCCTGTTCTACTCCCCACTCTCTCTGGTGAATCCTCTGACCTCCCAACCTCTGGCATACACCCCAGTTCTTGTATGGATAAATAAATCTTTAAAAAAAAAGAATTTAATGGGTGTAGGGGCACTCCAACCCACTTGGACCCTAGCGAAGATAACCATTAAGCCTGCTTATGTATTTTCTTATTTTTAGTTTGCATAAAAAAATTGTTTCACATTCACAAAA
Source organism: Talpa europaea (assembly GCF_964194135.1). Classification (NCBI taxonomy): domain Eukaryota; kingdom Metazoa; phylum Chordata; class Mammalia; order Eulipotyphla; family Talpidae; genus Talpa; species Talpa europaea. Next base: position 71,007,864 of record NC_140078.1, read on the forward strand.
ATCCCAATATTGTAAATGACACACCTTCCCTTACCTATTCTATTGTTAAATAGACAAACATCTTCAAAAGACAATTTAGATCAGTTTAATCTTGAAACCTAATCCAATAAGGCTAGAAAGTAAACATTTCAGTTCCTGTACCTAATAGTAAAATATTTGAATACCTCAGGATCCTTTGATTGATTTATATCAATATGAGAACCTGTTTTGATGTGATGGAAGAAATGTGTTCATCTCCAATTACTATATCAAGCTTTCTGTCCTGTGGAAACTCAAAGTCCAGAAACTCTGGCCAAACTTGCCCAAGTGCCCTGCATAGTAGCACAGGTAGAAAACGTTGGCCACAGCACTTTTTGCCACAGGAAAGCCTGTGGGAGGCCTGCAACTCTCCATTGTTTCAACTTGCATTTCCCTAAAGACAGATAAAGTTGAGCATCATCCCATATGTTTATTTGCCACAGATTGTCTTCTTTGGTATGGCTTCTGTTCAGGTATTTGGCCATTATTTACTTATTTATTTTTAATTTTTTTTAAGATTTATTATTTATGCATATAAGAACTGTGGTACAGGCCAGAGATGAGGCCAGGGTAAGAGGATTCACCAGAGATAGAATAGGGAGCAGAACAGGCAGATCTATTGAAATACACTGCTGAAGGGAGAAGTGGGCAAGACAGGAGAGGTCTGCTGTGCCATGTTGGTCAGCTCCCTGGCTGGGGATAGAATTTATGCTGCAATGGCTGGTGATAGCTTGATAGTGCTGAGACTTTAACCCTGGACCACCAGGGAGGCCCCAGACTATGAATCTTGTCTGGAGACTACCATATTTGTTTTAAACCATTTGGCAGAATGTGATTACAAGTTGCCCCAGAAGGCTCAGATATGCAGACAACAGGTGGCATATTTGGGATTTGAGATTAAGAAAAACAAACAAAGCCTCATGACAGACAGAAAACAGGTGATCTCAGCTCTTAAATTTCCCAGAAATTGAAGACAATTACGTGGACTTTGGGGAATGACTGATTTTGTCAAATGTGGATTCCCAACTTTGGACTAATAGCAAAACCCCTAAATGAAACCCTCAAAGGTCCAGACTCAGAACCTTTGTTTTGTACTCCTGAATGCCCAAGCTTTGGATTAAGGAAGACTGATCTCAGCACCAGTCTTAGGGAAGCCAGACCCCAGAAAGTTTTTCAAACCTGTGTGCAGGAGAGACAGAAATCCAGTCTGGAAGTGTAATCCAGTTATTAGAATCAGAAATACAGTCCAGGGCCTCCCCGGTGGCGCAGCGGTTGAGCGCTGGGTTGCGAAGCTGCCCGCGGCCTCTGCGGCGCCGGTTCGATCCCTGGCTGCTCCCCGGCCACCAGAGGAGGGTCCCACATGGCGCGCAGACCTCTCCTGCCGCCCGCTGCTCCCCTCAGCAGTGTACTTCAGTCCTTCTGCCTGCTCTGCTCCCTGCTCTGGCTCTGGTGAATTCTCTCACCCTCCCGCGCTTCTGACTGTACCCAGTGCATGTATAAACAAAACAAACAAACAAATAAATAAATAAAACATGCCTCTATTAAAAAAAAAAAAAAGAAATACAGTCCATCATATACTTCTCCAAATAAATGAACACCAGTAGGGCATGACTTCCATGGTTGCAGGCGTGGCCTTCTGCATGATGCAGAGCAACTTACCTTGGGTCAGCCATCACTGTATATGTTATATATGCACCATACCAGATTTTAATAAAGTTCTGTCTTTTGATACCATCATAATATGGAAAAATGGTAATAACTATTCTTATTGCTTATGGCAATGTGTCTATCTTTGCAAAATTTCAACAAAGAATTTTATTTGTTTCTCATCAGAGAATTGGAACTATGGTTACATTAACCAGGATTTTATTGAAATGCCACAGTTCAAACCTTCTGGGAGTTGAGACTGAGCAAGGCCAAGAACAAAAGAGCCCGCCACCTTGTCTGTGGGGTTCCAGAGACCCCAGGAGAGTAGGAAAATTTCCTCCATTGGCAGGCCTGGAGACCTGAGAGAGAAAAGCCTTGGGAAATATACCCAAATACTGCAGGAATAGTCTGGTATGGATAAATAAATCCATCCCATGACATGACTCCCAAGGCCTGGACAGGCCGAATATTGAAAACTCAATCTAAGATCTGTTATGGAAAGTTCCAACAGAGTCAATAGAAAGTCTACATGGTTATTCTGTTCTATGGGCTTATGCAAAAATAAATAAAATAGATTGGACTTAGATTTAATTTACAAATGCATTTTGCTTTAGAATTTGATAGAACTGGGGTGAAGTTAGAAAAATGATTTTAATAGTAACATGTCTCTTAACCATTTTTTTTAAAGATTTATTTATTTATTTATACAAGCATTGGGGTACGGTCAGAAACGCGGGAGGGTGAGAGAATTCACCAGAGCCAGAGAGTGGAGAGCAGAACAACGAAGTACACTGCTGAGGGGAGCAGCAGGCGGCAGGAGAGGTCTGCGCGCCATGTGGGACCCTCGCCAGCGGCTGGGGATCAAACCGGCCCTGCAGAGGCTGCAGGCAGCTTCTCAACCCAGCATTCAACCGCTGCGCCACCGGGGAGGCCCTCTTAACCATTTTTGAGATTTTTTTTTTTCTTTTTTAGTTTGAACTGATTGGCTGCTGTCTAGAAGTGGAGGACTTTGCCACACTGCCTATGCATGGACAATGCTTCATGACTGACTGCTCTTTCCTTTTAATACACTGCAGCCCCAGTGAAAACTGTCTTCTGATACTACACCCCAGCACCCAGCTTTCATTACCATAGAAATGGAAACAAAAATTGAGGGCAGGGAAATTGTAAGAGGAACAGGGAGGGGTAACCTCCAAACAAGTGCATGGGGCTTATTGCTAACTCAAAGGTAGAAAGTGGAGCTTTCAAGACTCCACCCTCTGAGTAGGAATTGATGGTAAATAGGAGTGGAGCTGGGGGTTTTGGCAGTTAAAACTGCTGAGGCTTTTGGCAGTTAAACCTCTGGGCTTTGGCAGTTAAGCTGCTGGTGAGTAGGGGTGTCTATGGAGAAGCTGCCAGCTTGCTGCGTGCAACTTCAGCTTGGACCTCCGTCTCTACTCAGCGGAAGCTATCTGGGATAGGACAGATGGCATCTGGCCGTGTGCCAGCCTATAAGCTCCCTCTGTCTTTCTCTGCTCTCCCTTTTCTCAGTTTGTCCCTATGTAAATAAATCCTGTTATTGTTGTTTCTCACCATGTCTCTGCTTTTGTGACTGTCCTGTGTTTTTCAGCATGTGGGTGTGGTCCCACCAACCAGGTCAACCCGGTACCCCCTGGTTTGCTCCTTTTCACTTAGTTTTCTCCCTATATAGATGCTACAATGAACCTTTTTGCACCTGTGAGAACATGTGAGAGGGGATCTCCAAGGTAACTATAGTACTTCATATTCTGACTAGTAGGGCTTTTGCCAATGACATCAGCAGGATTTGAGTGTTTTCTGTGGTTGAATTTTCATTGGCACATTTTTAGAGGCTGATTGCCATCTTCTTTTGGCTCGAAAAGTGGGCAAACAATTCACATCCTCCTGTTACAAATGAAAGAATTTTCCCAGGGATAGCTTGGATTTGAAACATGATGTCAAATATTTGTATGCTCCCTCTTTTGCTCCTCTCTTATGTGTTCACCCTCCATTCAGGTCTTCATAATATTCATCTGCCATAGTGTTCCCCATCACCATAAATTTCTGAGAAAAATCGACAGAGCATTATTCTGAAGCAGCAATTGTATCCTAAAAACCACTAACCCCTTTAACATTTTTTTCTGACTCCTTGAAATGCTTTCGAAATTTATATCGCCAGCAATATGGTTGCACAGTTTTAAAAATGCAAGATTCACCTCTAAAATGTTCTTTAATATTTCATTGCTTGAGTTCATCAGACTCCACTTTGGAGCTTTATGTTTTTTATATATGACTCTCTGAGGCTGTTAATGCTGAGGGGCACATTTCCTTCATAGAAAAGTCAAAACAGCAGGAATCACAGAGGGGTAGCAGACTGGATGCTGCCTCAACAATCAGTAGCATTGTGCAGTCACCACCTCCCTTTGTCACTAAGCAACAAGAAATTGACCTCCTCACATTCTCTTTCCTCACATTTAGCCTCAAAAGACAAGAGGGAAATTTGCCTTTTCTACTACCTCCCTGGAACGATGCAAGACGCTTTAGTAGGCTCCTGGGTAAGAGTACACTTTACAGTTCATCCTGACCTCTGACCCTAGGATAGTACCTGGAATTTATTATTTTTTAAAAAGATTTTTTATTTATGCATACAAGAACTGGGGTACAGGCCAGAAGTGCCCAGGGCAGGGGGTGGGGGTGTTGAGAGGATTCACCAGAGACAGAGTGGGCAACAGAACAGGCAGATTGACTGAAATACACGACAGGAGAGGTCTGCTGAGCCATGTGGGTCAGCTCCCTGGCCAGGCATTGAACTAGTGCTGCAGTGGCTGCTGATAGCTTCAAAGTGCTGACGCTTAATCCCTTACCCCGCCAGGGAGGCCCCAATACCTGAAATTTAAATGAATCATGAGAGTAAAGTAAAAAGGGTTTCATTCTTCATCCAGGCTAGTGGAAGATGCTGAGATTTCCACTTCCCCTTTCTCCTCCTGAAGTCACCCCTGGAACCTATCTAGTCTTCCTGTCACCATGCCTCATTCTATGTATTCTGTTATCATGCTTAACTAACTGAACCTCCAAGTCTTCTGGTCACCCTATTTATTACTAGTCATTTGCTTGATAACCCCCAAACTTCTGGAGTTTGACTGTTCTCTATACTGGGAACATCTTGAGGGCAAAGTGTGTTTTCTTCCATCTGTATACCCCATACTTGTGCCCTGAAATACAGGAAAGGCTCATTAAATACTGCTTAACTAAAACTAAGTAGAGAGCAAGAGCTCTTTGACAGATAGTAGAAGAATGGACGGACAAGCAAGATGACTTAAGCACTCAGCGGGATGAAAAGGGGCTTCAGGGGCTTCCCAGTTATATTTACAAGCCCAACATGATGGCCAGAAGCTAGTTCAGGGTAGGTTCTTTCTGCTCAGGGCCATGAGCATGGTGGACCAGACACCTGTCATCTTCAGGGAGCACTCAGGATAGAGAGCTTGAGTCATAGGTATCTGCTACTCAGACACAGTCATTCAAAGAGTGTCCACCTAATAATGCCTCCTTAGATCCCTGACAGGTAATCATATCTGTCTTCCGCCAGTGCCTGGCTCTGAAATTCTCTCCAAAAAGTATGCACTGTTGGTCATTTTTTTAACTGCAGTATTTCTTTTTTATTTTTATACACAAAGAGCTAGCATTGTTTCTGCCACAAGGTAGGTATATTGAATGACCAATTCAAGGAAGTTCATTTAGTCTAACTTAATGAAGCCTAAACCCTTTATGTACTAATGGAACCATATTGAGGTCGTATTGTATCTCTTGATCAGACTGTTGTTTGAAGCAGACATGGTAAGTGGAAGAACCCTGGCCAAATTTTCTCAGATGACTCCAACAAAGCTGTTGGTGACCTATCTTGCTATGTCAGATGCTACAAGGCAAAGGGAAATTTCTTTTGGAAATATTTCATCCTTTGCTTAGATGCTCCAGTTTCAGAATCTTCTTGACCCAGAATAATAAAGTGTGGCAAATAGGTGTTCACAACTTTGTCAATGGATGCAGAGGATGATCTGTTCAATCCTTACTCTTCAGGGACCCCTGACCTACTATTAACATTGGGGGAAGACAACTAAGGGAACTTCCTAAACTCCTCATGGAAGAATCATACCACCAGGCCTCCCCGGTGGCGCAGCGGTTGAGCACTGGGTTGCGAAGCTGCCCGCAGCCTCTGCAGCACTGGTTCGATCCCCGGCTGCTCCCCAGCCACCAGAGGAGGGTCCCGCATGGCGCGCAGACCTCTCCTGCTGCCCGCTGCTCCCCTCAGCAGTGTACTTTGGTCCTTCTGCCTGCTCTGCTCCCCACTCTGGCTCTGGTGAATTCTCTCACCCTCCCGCGCTTCTGACTATACCCAGTGCTTGTATAAATAAATAAATAAATAAATCTTAAAAAAAAAAAAAAAGAACCATACCACCAGACAGCTGTCCTATGCTCAAAATTGCTCAGTGTTCTAAGTCATCCCAACTCAGAACCTGACTGGTCCCCCTATTGAAAAATCTTCCCTGAGTCTTAGAAGAATATCAATATTCCTAATACAGTTTAGGCCCTGTCCCTCCCTGACCTCATCTCACTTTTCACCAGCTTATTCACAATCCTTTAGTAATAAGGCCTCTATTTCTTTCAATATGTCTCTCTCTGGACTTTGAACCTTTGCTGGTGGAGTTCTCACTGCATAGAATACTCTTCTACTGCTCCTCTTATGACTGACTCTCCTCCTGTTTCCATCCTACTCCCATTTTCATGAGGAGACTGCCCTTGTTCCTTGCCACTCTGGGTCTAGTTATTTCTTCCTGACACTACTTGCTCTTTCTGACTCTGCCACCAGAAGGAATGTTTATATGGCCCAGGACTATTCTGTCTTTCCTCTGATGTCTTCCCCAGCCCATATTAGGAGTTTATTAAAGAAAGAGAGAGAGAGAAAGAGAAAGAAGGAAGAAAGAAAGGTGCTGCTTTCTCACACACACACATAGCCCTCCCAGGTGAACCAGTACTGTTGAGGTCAACTGTTTTAATGATGAATGGTGGCCACCTCTCTGCTGGCCCTTGTCCAGGGAGGTACCACCTCCTCAGAGTCTTTCTATTGTGTCAGAAACTCCCAGGAGAGGCTTTTGATCTGGGGCATCTGAGTTTGAGACTCAGAGTGGGGGTTTAGGTGAAATTCACCCTCCTATCTGCCTTGTTATAGCACAACACTGGCTTCTATGGGCACTACAGGGGCCAATTCAAGAGTGAACATGCTCAAGAATACCGCCTTGCAGCCAAGCCTCAGCCTCCAGCAGTATTCCTACAGCGATGTCAGGTACAAGGCCACCTTGGGGACAGTTGGGGTGGCTGGGTAAACTTTTCTTTTTTTAAGATTTATTTATTTATGCATACAAGAACTGGGCTGTAAGCCAGAGGTATGTGGGTGATGGGGGGGTGGGGGGAGAGGAGTCACCAGAGAGAGTGGGGAGCAGAACAGGCGGATCTACTGAAATACACTGCTGACGGGAGCAGCGGGCAAGACAAGAGAGGTCTGCTGCACCATGTGAGTCAGCTCCCTGGTCAGGGATCGAACTTGTGCTGCAGTGGCTACGGATAGCGTCATAGTGCTGTGTCTTTAACCCTTGAGCCACCAGAGAGGCCCTGGGTAAACATTTTCCTTCGCCCAGGCCTTAAGAGTATCATCCCCAGCCTTCCACAGCTGGATGAACACCTGAAGCCAGCCTATCCCCAGGACACACATGAGGTCTGGCCTGTCTTCCTGAAATGTCAGGGGATCCCCCTACAGACAAGTTGAAAGCGATTCAATACCAGGCTGAACCATCTTGCTCAACATTCCTGTTAGATGGAGAAGGATCATAGCCCAGGTGAGAGTGAAAGGTCATAGGAAGAAATCCTCTAGAACACAGAAAGTAAGCCTTGAGTTTTGTAGACAATTGCCTTCAAGCCCAGATGTCTTGATGCCATAAAAGTCTATGGTCTAGGGCCTCCATGGTGGCGCAGCGGTTGAGCGCTGTGTTGCGAAGCTGCCTGCCTCTGAAGCACTGGTTCGATCCCTGGCCGCCGGGCAAGGGTCCCACATGGTGTGCAGACCTCTCCTGCCACCCACTGCTCCTCTCAGTCTGCCTGTTCTGTTTCCAGCTCTGGCTCTGGTGAATTCTCTCACCCTCCTGCGCTTCTGACTATACCCAGTGCTTGTATAAATAAATAAATAAATCTTAAAAAAAAAAAAAAAAGTCTATGATCTAACCCTCAACCAGCTTCATAGTCCAAGGATTCAGTAGTGAGTGGTCAGGGAAGAGGCATAGAAAGTGATTGGGTACCCACCCACATGTCTGGCCAAGGAGGGCTAGAAATTAGTAATTAATTGCAGAGGTGGCTGGAAAAGCTTCCAGAAAATACGAGAGCCAGAGGAGCACAGGCCTTCTACTGTCTTGAGGCCTAGAGAGAAGAAGGAGGAATTGTGCATTTCTCGGGGTCCAAAAAGTAAAAAGAAGGCTCAAAGCAAGAGAACTTAGGAGGATGTGCATAATAAGCATACAAAGGAATAGGTGCGGCAACTGCAGGGAAAGATGGTCTTACAGGTGGGTCACAACCAAATGATTAGTACAGCCTGTCCAAAGGGACTGATGGAAGGCTTTACTCCAAGAACCTAGAATGAAAGAGTGGTGTGGACAGGGCCTGCCTGAGATGAGTGGTGATTTTAGGTGGGAAGACATGGCCAGGTGAGGACTGATCTGGGAGGAAGCCGAAAGAAAAAACACTTCCTTCCTCCTTCCTTCCACCCCTTCCCCAGGCTTCCCAGTGGAAAGGCAGCCTGGTGAGCAGTGCAGTCCTAGGTAGGAACAGGGTGGAGGAGGTAGAGATAGACTTGGAGGGAGCTTAGAACATGCTCTGTCCACTGAAGTTTCTCTAGCCAGTTCCTATTTGATTTGTACCTATATTCTCTAGGAATTTCTTTCCGAGGCCAAGAGCAGGGACCTGGAGTCTGCCATGTTATAGAACCTGACCTTCCTTAGTATTCCCATTTGGAACAGTAGGCTGCCGGGCATTGCCTACTGAGCCAGAGCCAAATGCAACTCCACACTGCACATTAGAGGTCATCTCCCCTTTGAGAATGACAGGGCTGGAGTAGTGCAGGGATAGAGGCAATCTGGGGACTCACTGTTGGGTGTTTGTATTAGCCCTCAGTGGCAGTTCTTGTTCCAAAGACTGGAATATTCTCTCTCAATCTTCACCCCAGGAACAGAGAAGGAGACATGCTTTAACCGAAGTGAAGACTTGCTACATAAAGCATTTACTGGCATTAGCAGCAGCCCCAAATAGCATATCTGTGTGTCTTGAGTTCAGGTTGTATAAAAGCCAAGTCTCATGGTTCTTTCTAGGTCTAAAGATGTTTTAATGTGTGCGACTGCTCAGAGAAGATGCATATTATTAGCTGAGAGATACCAGGTTTCAGCTGAGTGGAGTAATTGTTGAAAATGTTCCAAGATGTAGCATTTACTTTCCTTTTCTTTGGGGCAGGTAGAAATTTTATCCGTGTCATTCAGATGCAAGAAAATTCTTTTTTTCTTCCTTTTTTTCTCTTAAACCAGAGAATTTAATTCTAGCCTTACCTATCTGACCCTCGGCAAACGTAATCCTGGTTCTGTTTGTTCTTGAGAACAGATAAGAGTCCGAGGGGGCAGGTAGATCTTTGGTGGTGCCAGGATTGCTGTTTCCCTGCTCCAACAACCCCACATAACCATGCCTCCATCTGTTGCAGCACCCCACTGACAGCAGTCTGCCCTGCCTCCACAGGGGCCCTGACTGTCCCATGCACAAACACTGCCCCATGCCAGGAAATACTGCCCCCTCTTAGGCTAGAACCCCAACCCAAGCCCCACCTGCTAAGGGACCATGGGTTTCACCATTTTGGTGGAAAAGGAATCTTGGATGGCTTAGAAGCAAAGATGCAGATAAAATTATCCTCAGGGGCAAGAATTCTCAGAACAGCCTGGGTGGAGAGGAAATGACTGCACTTCTCACCAGGCACCCACAGTTGTGAGAACAAAACTTGAATCAGTGGGAGTCAATAGTTATCCTGCCACTGTAACAATAGTGGATTTCAAAGTCAGAGCAGCCTCCAACAAGGGAAACATCCACATTTTAGCTGAGAATAGAGAAGGGAGAGAAATGTGAAAGTCAACTGGAACTTGCCCCAGATCCCCACGGTTTTTTTAATTAAAAATTTTACTGAGATAATAGTAATAAGCAGTTATAAATAATACAAATTGCTTCCACACTTTGCCCAGTGGTAACATTTTGCAAAGCTATAGTATAATATCCCAACCAGGAGATTTATATCGAGGCCATCCACCCATCTCCTCCTTATTTCCCCAGTTTACTTGTATTCATCTCTGTGTATATATTAAGATCTGTAATAGCTATCACCCATGCAGGTTTTTGTATTCATCACCACTGTCAAGATATTATCAAAAGAATCCCAGTGCTGCCCTTTTATGACCACACCACCAGCCTCCCGCATGCCCACCCCTTCCCCTGGCCCTAAACTCTGGCAAGCATTGATCTTTCCAAGGTTTCTAAAATTTTGTCACTTCAGAAATATTTATAAATGGAATAATACATAAGACAACCTTTAGAAATCAGCTATTCTCACTCAGAATAATTTCCTAGAGAGTCTTCCAAGTTGTATTATCAGTGATTGGTTCTTTTTCATTACTGAGTAATGAATACATATACACCAGTTTACTCACCTGTTAAGAGATACCCAGGCTGGTTCCACTTTTTGGCTTTAATAAATAAAGTTGCTTATAAACATTTATTTACAGGTTTTTGAGGGTGATATCAGTTTCATTTATTTGGGTGAATGCCTAGAGGTACAATTGCTAGGTCATATGGTAGCTGCATGTCTAGTTTTTTTTAAAAAGAAACTGCAAAACTGCTTTCTAGAATGGTGATACTATTTCACATTCCTATCATCAATGTATGAATAATCCAGGTTTCTTTGCATACTGACCAAAATTCAGTGTTTTTTTAAGTCATTCTGATTTAATTTGTAATTCCTAATGTTAAATGATGTTACCATCTGTTTATCTTCTTTGGTGAAGTGTCTTCAGGTCATTTACCCATTTTCTGTTATTTTATTTTGGAATTGAGAGTTGAGAGAATTCTTCATACATTCTAGATACTAATCATTTATTGGATATGTAATTTATTAATATTTTCTCTGCCTTAGCTTGGCTTTTCATCCTCTCCACATGTAGTCCCACAGAGCAAAACTTTTTTAAAATTTTGATGAGGTCTAATTTATCAACATTTTCTTTTACAGCTCTTGCTTTTGGGGTCAAGCTTAAGGATTCTTTATCTAGCTTGTAGGTTCTGAAGATGTCCTACTGTTTTGTTTTGTTTTCTAAAAGGGCCCTGGGTTTTTCAAATCCCTGTTGTGTCAGCTTAACATGGTGGGGAATGAAAGATAAGGACAGCTGGCTTCCCACCTCATGGAGCTTTCATTCTATAGGAGGCTACCTGCAACTAAGGCATCTGTTCCTAAAGAGGAGCTTGTTAAAGACATAACAGACTCTACCCTGAAGATTATGGTTCAGGGATCCAGGGTGGAACTGGCTCCTACCTGTTATGTAGGAAACTGCTATGAGCTTTGGCTCATAACCCAACCCAGCAAAGCCTGATCTACAAGAGTAGGCACTTTGTTTAGATCTGCAGCTGGAGAAGCCTAGTGATTGGCAAAGGAGGGGCTCTGGGGGCAGAGACTAGGCACAAAGGAAAGGTGAACAGTCTTAGGAGAGATTGCTGCTGAGGTGGAGAGATGGTCTTTCTCTGCCTGGGCATAGGGCATGGCCCTCTGGTCCCAGCTGGCCCAAAGGAAATGCCCTGGGGACCTTCTGTCTCTGTGCACTGATTTAACAGCAAACAGATGTTGAGCACAGTGTCAGGTACTCTTCTCAGTGTTAGAGTTATTGCTGTGAGAAAGCAGACGATAATCTTTGCCTACAAAGATCTTATGTCCTAATCAGGGGCACCAGATGATAAGCAATATCATGCTATAAAATCATGTATTAGGGGATGAAAATGAAGATACTGCTGAGGTAACACTCAAGGAAGGCCTCCCAAGAGACAGGTTAGAAATCATGGCCATCTGGGAGAGGGGTCCAGGCAGAAGGAACAGATCTGAGGTGGAAGACGCTGGAGCCAACAGAGGGTTCAATATCTTTTGGGTTTCATGGACCACTATTATGACTTTGACTTACAAACATGAGGAACCGTTTGTGGATTTTCAGCATACAAGGGACACGGTCTGATTTATGTATCAAAATAATCATTCTGGCTACTGTGCGGACAACAGATCAGAGGGGCAAGTTTGGAAGCAAGGAACCAGGGGGGCAATTGCTTGCTTAATTCAGTCAAGAGAGGAAAGTGGCTTAGACTAGAAAGCAATGTCCGTGCTAAGGAGTGTTCCCATCCTAGGTATATATAAAAGGAAGTATCAACAGGATGTATGGTACGAAAGAAAAAGGATCAAGGTGTTTGGCAAGATCTAGCTGCCATGACCTGAGCTGGGAGAGGCTGTTAGAGGGGGAGGTTTGGGGAATGATTTTTGGAGATGGCTGTTAGACATCTACATGGAGATGTGGAGTAGGTAGTTGACTATTGATTCCAGAGTTCAAGAGAGATTGAGCTAGAGACAGAAATGTCACTTTCTAGGTGCTGTTTAAGGCCAGGAGCCAGGTTAAAGGGTCCATTGTAAAACTTGAACCTATGGCAGGGTGTCCTGGAAACTGCTTTAGCCCCTTCTTTCCTCAATCAATAGCCCTAGAGGCCTCTGCTTTGGGGGCAAGTGCCAGGATGAGAAGTCCCAGTAGTGAGGCATTGCTTTCATTTTTATCTGCCCTTTCAAGGTGTTGGTAGTTGGCAGCTCAGGGGCAGTAGCTCCTGGCAGCTCCCCTCTAGTATGAATCCTGCGGTACTGTCTTGATAGCAGGTAAACATCATTTTCCCTCATTCACCTCCTTTCTCACTGTCTTTCAAGAAGCCAGCACGGCAACACTTCTTCTCCAAGCATGACAACCGTACTTCCTTCGACAAAGTGAGTGCTGGAGAGGAGAGTGGGTAAGCCCCAAGCCCAGAGGGAAGTTAAGGTAGCAATGAAGTGGTAAGACATTCCAGGAGGGAGGACTCCTTATACAGAGGTCTGTCTTCCTGACAACCTCTCTCCTCTAGGACAGCCCATTCCCCCAAAGGGAGCTCTGCTTTGGTGTCCTGCTCCAGTTTGCCAGATAATGTGCAAATACCTCAGGAGCTTCTGACTTCTGGGGCGGGGGGGGGGGGTGTTTCACTTTAGAATGGAAAGCATGGCTGAGAAGACAGGCCAGAGAGGACAGGGTACAAGCCAGGCTTAGGCTTAGGAGGGACCCAAGAAAGTGCCTGGTGCCAAGACTGTGGGCCAAAGGCCCATACCGTTGAGAAGGGCCCCTACTGCCTGCTGCAGGGAATCGGGAAGCGGAAAGACCTGGAGCGTCTGTGGCAACAGCATACCTTTCTGCACTGGGCACCCTGTGAGCTGGAGTTGCAACAGCAGCGGCCCTTTAAGTCCTCCTACCAGAACAATTTCCGGTCAGGCCCAGGACTCAGTGAGCTCCCCCAGCGCCTTGTCCACTTTATGCAGCTCCAGCCTCCCCATGTCAGCACCACCTACCAGCAGAACTTCTGCCAGCCATCCCGAGGTGGCCACTGTGGCAGTGACAACGTGGGATCCCAGGCTCCAGTCACCGACACGCTGCCTGACCTCCCAGGGATCCCAAGACCCAAGCTGCTGCAGCACTACCTTCATGCTGGGGTCTCCGAATGTCTTAACTGGTCCAAAGCATTAAACTAGGATGGATGACACAGAGGCCTGTCTGTGCTTGCAGCCTGAGAGATCTCAGAGGCTGGAAAGCAGTGGGTATTGCCAGGACCTGCAAATGGCTCCCATGGTATTTGTGTGCTGGGCCCTGGAAGCTCTGCCACTAAGTAAGAAGGGGTAAGGATCTGCAGGAGGCTAAGGGGACAAGGGGCTACAATGGCCACAGAGCCCCAAAATCTGTTTTTGAGCAAACCCAACTATGATTCCCTGCACTCAGTGTAGCTATAGAGAAAAGTAAGCCAGTGGGCCCTTCTACTGGTCAGCAAAGGCAGGAGTGGGAAGCAAGGGCTGGCAGCCTTGCTTCTCAGGGAGGCCACTGCCTTGAGGGACCTGGCAGGTGGCCACATAGCCCTGCCTAAAAGACAACTTCCTCATGATTGGGACAAAGGGAGACTACCCTGGTTACTCTCCTTCTGGGCCACTCTCCAGTGGAGGTGAACATAGCCTTTGAGGTGAACATAGCTTTTGGGGATAATCCTGGAGGTTATCCTCACCCTGTGACATTTTGTTGTAGCTTTCTGGGCTCTTCTCTGGTTATCCTGTGAGTGCTCCCTAACACCCAGGACAGTAAAGGACATTATTCACCCTATGTCACTAAAAGAGAAGCCAACGTTTAGGTGAGGCTAAGACATTAGAAGACTTTGGGGGCAGAGGCCAGACCCAAGAGGCTCCTTTTGCATCCTCTTGTGGAGGCCCCTAAAAAGGACCAGAGGCTGCAGGGGCAACACAGGAGTCCACACCAGGGACCACATACCAGATGTTAGCAGCACTTTTACTTCCACATCGGAACTCCCCGGGTCCTCACAACAGCCCTGTGAGGTAGGTAGGGTAGGAAGGTTTCAGAGATCCCCATTTACAGATGAGGATGCTGAGGCACAGAGAGGTGAAATGACTTGCCCAAGGTCACACAGCCAGTAATATAAAGGGCCCAAGGTCAACATTTCTCTGGCCTTCTTGATATTCCTGCATCCATGCCTTTGTGTCCTCTACCCTCTCTGAACTCTTCTGGGTCCACAGGGGCCTTCAAGGTAGGCTGCTGACAGCTGGGATTTTTCAGGACTAACCTGAAATACCATTGGGGTAGACCTGGTCATCTCCAGATAGGCACTGACCCTATGGGGCAGGAAGCCAGCTCTCCCCTCCTACTACTTCCCAGCTGGACAGAGGGCTGAGTAGGTTCCAGAGCAAGGGTGAGCTAGGCATGGTCCATGAATGAATGGGTGTAAGTGGGTGTAAGCATATATGTGTCTTGCACTAAAGATAAAGGCCCCCCAAGTCTCCAAGGCAGTGTTTCCAGTGCCCACCCCAGTGCCTCCCTCATCCCAGAGAGCCAGTGAGCTTCGTCAGCAGCAAAAGCATATATGTCTGCCTCTGGTAGACAGGTTCCATTAGGCATTCAGACCCCATCACGAAGACACAGTGCCTCCACAGCTTGGCTGGGACCCTGGGCCACACCCCCAATGACAAACAGCCGGGGCCCAGCTTGCAGACTAGAACAGGAGCAGCGGGCTGTGGGCATGGTAGGCAGTGCCTCCCAGCGCCGCCGTGCAAGGCTGAAGCCTTCCACAGAGCCCAGAGGGCACGGCTGGTTTCCTGTAGGAAGGAGACAGAGGCTGTAAAGAGCACAGATTGCAGGGATTCCCCTCTTTTGCTCCCTGAACATGATCCAACAAGTATCACTCCAGGGTGGGTTATCAGTGCCTTTCCACTCATTGCCCCCATTTATTATTCATTCTTTACTCATGTTCACTCATTCCTATTCACATATCTATTCATATATCATTCATTTGCCCTGCTTCTTCTCCTAGGCTCCTGGCACAGAGCCCTCAGTCAGGTGCTGAGGAGGGATACCCCAAGAATTGGGCCACACAGACCATACCCCACCAGGTTCACAGACTGGAAAGCCTGTCACCTTTATAGTGCTTAGAGAAGGCAGGAGGCAATACTAAGACTGGGAACTACTCCCTCATATCTTGAGCCTCCATTCCCATTCTTGGCCCCACAGAGACTCACCAAGGTCCCCAATGGTCCCTCCCCTCCCATTCCTAGCCCCACAGAGACTCACCAAGGCCCCCAATGGCCACGATGTGGCCCCCAAGGGAGCCAACCACAAAGTCGGCCCTCTTATCCCTCATGCGCAGACTGCGGGGCAGTTTGGTCCAGGACCCTGCAGGAAAGGGAAAGATAGATCTAGCCCTCCCATATACACTGACCCCCTATACCCCACAAAGAGCAGGAAAACAGGCCAAGCCAGTCACTGCTCACCATGCTCCAGGTCAAACATCTCCACAGTGTTGACAAAATGTGGGCGGGAATAGAAGTTGTGGGGCCCTGGCTGCTGCAGGCCACCCAGGCTAAAGACGCTGCCTTCGGCCATGGCACAGCCAGCGAAGGCCCGGCGGCTGGGTAGGCTTGGATGCCGGGTCCAGGTACGTGCCTCCAGGTCAAAGGCCTCAAAAGCAGTCACTGGGAGCTTGCCCTGGCGGCCCCCTGCCAATGGAATTGGGGTACTCAGGAGGGTTCCTCCTTCACCAGGTTGCTAAGCCACCCCCTCCTCCACCCCCAACACGCTGCCCCCACCCCGCCCCCAGACAACCAGCCTAGCTATATCTACATGGGAGCATGGATCACCCACCCCACAGACCCTCAGGCACTGGGGTTTGGCTTCCCAGCCTCAGCAGGACTACCAGAAGTCAGAGCCTCTGAACAGGCCTGCTTACCCCAACAAAATTGTTCTTGTCCCACCAAACTAAGATTGAGCCCAGCCAACCTACAGAAATAAGAATTTCTAGGCACATGCGTGCACACACACACACACACGCAGAGGCAGTCAGTCTCTCTCCTTCCCCACATTCCCCAGACCTTACCCAGGACATAGATCTTGTTCCCATGCAGGAAGGTGGAGGCCCCGTAGCAGGGTGTGGGCATGGAAGGTAGTGAAAGCCAGCAGTCTCGGCGGGGTTCATACACCCGTACCTGGGCCTGGGGGGCCGTATCAGGGCCCATTCCCCCCAGGGCATATACCATACCATCTGCATAGAAAAGAGTAGTCCATACTGTACCCCAGCCTGGTCAAGGCATCTCACCCTAACAGCTGTCCTGTTCAGGTCTGGGGGTGACTGGAGCCCACATGTTTGTGATACTCTTCCCCAGCAGAAGAAACCCTGCTGCCATCCTGGAGTGGGGGCTGGGAGTATTTGGATTCCCCCTCTGGCCAGGGCCCCTCCAAGTGAAAAACAGGAGGGAGCTGATCTAATTATAACCCATCTCCGTCTCCCTGGAGACGCTATGGCAACCAACTCTGGCATCCAAGCAGACCGGTGGTCAGACCTGGAGGCCACAGGTGGGGGCTCTCTAAGGGGAGGGGCGGTGAAAGATGGTTCCCCCAGGGTTGGGGGCATAAGTGAATCTGCTCTGCATGGCGCTCAGATTAGGGAGTGAGGTCTCTGGGGACTTGGGGGGGGGTGATGGAGGAAAGGGAGGAGGGGAGTGAGGGGGGTAGGAGAGGGGCTTGGACCTGCAGGATGGGGATACTGATCTCAAGCTTTCTACCCAAGTGTCCTTCCAGTACCTCTGCACCTCACCCTCTCACTAAAGTGGATTACACTCTCAAGGGTTAGTTGGGGGCATGTCTGGGGGTCCTGGGGAAATGGACCAGTCAGCTGGAGGCTTCCATGGCAACTGTCCCTAAGCCAGCTTGGCCTTTGTCCATCAGGCTCCTGGTGTGTGTATGGGGGGGGAGTAAAAGGGGGTAGAGGAATCTACGCACTTGCTGGGCTCTGAGCCAAGGCTCTGGCTCACCTCCCCTTCCCCCAGACTATTTATAACCCTGGGAGTCATTGGGCCACCCTCCTTGTCTCTTAGGAGAAATGGGACAGGGAGGTGCCAGCCTAGGCTCTGCCTCCCACCTCACAGTCAGAAAAGGCACTTAAGGCTGCTGAAAACCGAGCTCAGAGGTAGGTAGAAGAAGAGACAAGAGGCAAAGACGTATCCAGGGCACCCAGGCAAAAATTACAGATCTTGCCCATTATCTGAGAGTAAGGGTAAAAGTCAGGAGGGTGTTGGGGCATTGGAGGGACCTTCCTTGGGAGGCCACTCACCTCTCTCCACAGTTGCAACCCCCATGGCTGCCTGAGGGAGGGTGGCCCGACGCTCCCAGCGGCCCTCGTCAGCCAGGAAGGCCTCCACAGCAGCTACTGGGCTTTGGCCCTCATCCACACCACCCACTACAAGCACCTGCTTGCCCAGCACCACAGCAGCTGCACCAGCCCGGGCAGTGGGCAGGGGCGCCAGAGCCAGCCATGTGTGGGAGGCCATGTCCAGTTTCTCAGCAGTGTCCAGGGGCAGTCCAGCCCGTCCACAGCCTCCCAACACTAGCAGATGCCCATCCTGATATGCCACTGTGCCATATACCCGACAGGTGGGCATGGGTGGGAACACCTGCCAAGCAAAGGCCCGGCCACCTCCTGCAGCCATGGTGTTCACCTCCAGTGGCAGGTCATGCTATCTTCTCAGTATGCAGGCCTCAATGAGGGGTGTGACTGGGCCACATCTTGACTCTACCAGGGTCTGACCAGTCCAGGGACCTTGCCTTCACCTGGAGGAGAAAGGGAAGACAAAGGGTCAGGGCCACTGACCAGCCTCTCAGGGAACTGAAGAGCAGCCTTTGACTAAGGATAGGGATGGCCCAAAATCACTGGTGGGAAAGGCAGGGGAGGACCCACCCTGTTGGCCAGCACACCACTGTGGAGGCTGTCCAGGAGCAGGAAAGAGGGCAGACTCCCAGATACCTAGGCAACTTTCCCCCTTCCTACGGGGCATGAGGGATTCTCCTCCAACCCCTTGCCCTCACCTAGGAGCTACTCAGTCAAATCTGGGTATAGGCATCCGGTAAATGATAGTACTCTCCACCCTAGCACCCTCTCCTTCCTCTAACAGTCCTCACCAGGTGCTCTGCAAGAAGAGAGTCCTATTCCACCCTCCTCCTTACCAGCTTCCAGTAAGCTCTGGGTAGCCATCAGGGTCTCCCATCTGCTGCCAGGGATCAGGTTCTGAGGTAGCCTTACAGCCCCTTTGGAGGCCATTCCATAGAGTTCATCTATTCCCACCAGCACAAGGCTAAGATCAGGGCGTATGGGGAAGGGATGGCCCCTCAGGGGTTTACCCATGCCAGGCCCTCAGAGGGTAGCCTCCGTGGTGTGCAGAGGGAGGAAAGGGAGATGATTTGGGGATCCCAGGAGCACAGGACTATAGGGTCCCAGAGTCCAAGGCATTTCGAGGAGGCTTAGGCATTTGGATTTCTAAGCCTCCTTACACAAGATCCCCCAGTTCTCCTTTCCTGAGAGGGCCACACTACCAGGACCCCTGGAGCAAAGGCCTCCTGGCCCCAAACTTCCAGCTTGCGGGAGGGGGGGGCGGGGTCCGGGTGAGTGCGCTTGGGGTTCCGTATCCCGCGCCCCAAACTTCCCCTGAGCGCGGCTCCCGCGGGACTCACCGGGCGGGGATCCGGCGCCGCCAGGGCACGGGGCCCACCGTTCTGGCTCCGCTGGTACCGGCTTTGGCTGGGACTGAGGCCGGGCTCCGGCGGGGCTTCGGCTCGGCTCTGGCGCGGGGCGGGGCTGGACGGGGTCCGCCCCTCGTCCCCCCTTCCCCTCCCTTTCAGCTATGTAAAACCTCCCCCCAACCCCCGCCCCCAGCCTTAACCCTGCACCTGCCGTGGCCAGAGCAGGGAGCTCAGACCCATCATCACCTGCAAAAGGGTGGACAGAAAGAAGTGAGAACTGGGCCTGCCCGGGATTGGGTCCGACCTCGGGCGGGGGGAGAAATGAGGCAGCGGTGAGCAGCACAACGCGTATGTGATGAGGGTGGGGGCGTTAAGTGCGGGATCTCGCCTGGGTAATGGGGTGACCCAGCAGAACCTGCGGGCTCTAGGGGTGGATGCCCGCCCACCGTCTCTGAGCGCGGAGGAACCAAATGACTGGCTTAGCGGCGGCGCCCCCTGGAGGCCATTTGGGGCGCGGCCTGAGCATCTGGTAGGGCTGGTGGATAGGGGCCCTTCCTTCCCCAGGCACGGAGCAAGGCAGAGAATAGGTCCTAAGGTGCACACTGAGGCTAGCAAGAGGTAGAGAAGCAGGCAGTGCTAGCCTCCGGGCTTGATAGGCCCTTACCTAGGACTTGATAGGCCTGGGTGGGAGGGTTTTTTGTGGGGGAAGGTAGCTCCGAGCAGAGAAAGAGCTTTGAGTCAGAGGCCTAAGGACTTCCAAGGGAGGTTATTCTGGCCTCATTCTGTAGGGTCTGAGGCCTGGGTTGCTCTGGGGTTCAAGGCAACTGTAACTATCCATCGTCAGGATCCTGGGTTTGTCTGTAGCCAAATCGGGGGTCAAGAACAATTGGAACCTCCCCTGGTGGCGCAGGTGGTTGAGTGCAGCGCAGCCTCTGCAGCGTCGTTTCCATCCTTGCTGGCCAGAGAGGGTCCCACATAGCATGGCAGACCTCTCCTGCCTCGCCCGCTGCTCCCCTCAGCAGTGTATTTCGTCAGTCTGCCTGTTCTGTTCCCGCTCTGTCCCTGGTGAATCCTCTCACCCTCACCCGCATCTGGCCTGCACCCCGGTTCTTGTATAAATAAATAAATAAATCTTTCAAAATAATAATAATAATAAAAAAGAGCAAATTGGCATGACAGAGGCCCACCTACCTCAAACCCAGACCCAGATCCTAGCCTAGTATTGATTAAGTCTGTGATAGACTAGGGGTCCGTTTATACAGGTTAGTGGTTACCTTTGAAAAGAGGTCCTTGTGATTATCTGTGCTTGCTACTACCTTGTCCCTCTTTCAGGTACTATGGCTTTCTGACTTACCCCAGAAACACACCTGGAGACAAAGAATCAAGTGCATATTGTTAATGTGGGAACTGAGGTTGGGCCAGGAAACACCAGCAGAGGAGTGGTAGAGACAGGGGAAACAGTCAGGAACGTGTGTGTCAAGCAAGTTGAACTGGGACCAAATCCAGCAGGGGACTTTCGAAGCCAGTATAGCAAATTGACTTCATATTATCTACCCCATCACCACCATGCCCCTTTCTACACACAGAGCAAGGGTTGCTGAGGTACTCATTCTCAAATCTCTTATCAGTCACAAGTTGAGGGCTGCTTGGGGGTATTAATTCCCTGGACGGCTTAATGTCTGGGCTGCCCAGAGTGTGGGCAGAGCCTTTTGCATGTCCAGAGAGTCTTCAGTCCCTTTCAAGTGCTGGCAGTTAAAGTGGAAGGCCTGCGTGGAAATGGTAGTACAGTTCCCGGCTAGGTTTGTTCCCACTCCACTTGCTCCTTATTTGGGACACTGGTACCAACCCCCCGTAGGGTGTTCTCACAAAACCCTGCAGATCTCCTCATATTTCCCATTATTCCTTTTCCAAATCCCCTCCCATCTCCTTTCTAGCACCCCTCTAAATACCTTTTAGCACTCCAAATTCCTCCTGTCTCTCTCCCTCCCTTGCAGTCAAACTCTTGAAGCCATTTGCTCTCTCAGGTTCTACTACTTTGATATCTGCCTCCTTATGTCTGCTGCCACTGCTCCCCAAAAATTTTTCTTGCCAAAGTAATCATAGAACATCATACAGGTAAAATTAGGGGGGCCCTGTGGTCTTTATCTCAAGTGAAATCTTGCTGACATTTTCAGTTTCAAACTCCTGTGTTCTTGTCTTCCGCCTACTGCTTGTCTTGCCTCTTGAAGTCTTTTATAGGCCCTGCTTCCTCTTCTGCCCTAGGAAGTGGATACTCAAAATCCAGCCCTGGGTTTTCTTTCTGGCATACAGACTCTGTCCTGGGGTGATCACTCCCACTCACACCTAAAACTCAGTACAACTAGGGACTGGGAACACAGAGTGCTATGGTGGGATTTCCTAATTACACCCCCGGAACTTTTTTTTTTTTTAAGATTTATTTATTTATTTTTACAAGCACTGGGTACAGTCAGAAGCACGGGAGGGTGAGGGAATTCACCAGAGCCATAGCAGGGAACAGAGCAGGCAGAAGGACCGAAGTACACTGCTGAGGGGAGCAGTGGGCGGCAGGAGAGGTCTGCGCGCCATGTGGGACCCTCCTCCGGTGACCAGGGAGCAGCTGGGGATCGAACTGGTGTTGCAGAGGCTGCGGGCAGCTTCGCAACCCAGCGCTCAACCGCTGCACCACCAGGGAGGCCCACCCCTGGAACTTTAGCCCTTGGAACTTTATCCTTCCTTACTCTCTACTGCAACCAGGAGCTAGAAGCACTGCTCCAGAGGAGGAGGAGGGTTTATGTTTCCTGATGGATGCTGTGGCTATACTTGAAGGCACTGAGGTCCTAACCACCAGTGCTAAGGCTCTGGGAAGCTCAGCAGTACCAGGTGAAGCCTAAGGTTGGGTGGGTGTTTCTTTTTAGGTGTGCCTAGACCCCTCTGATTAGGTATAGGCAGTCACCTTCATGTGACTTCTCAGAGGTTTCCACTTGCCCCCAGTTACCTAATTTGGCACCATTACCCATGTCAGGGCCCAAGAGTAGTGGCAGTATTTCTACCTCCTAGTTGAGGATTTGACTCAAGGGCAAATGCCCTGATCACCTCATCCATGAAACCAGTTCTCCTGTGATGCCCCCTGACCTGGATTTGGGGATCCTTGACCAAATTGGGGTCTTTGGTCAGAACTATGGGTGTTATTCTGACCCTCTGACTCCTGGAGTTAAATTTGACCTGTGTCCTCTCATTTGGTGCTGTTTGACCAGTGGGCACTGTAACCACTACAGCTTTGTACACCCCCAGGTAAGGTGAAAAGACTGAGGTGTCAATCTCCTAGGCAAAAGGACAGGGATTCTAAACAGAGTTAACACTGGAGGCAGGACTTTCTCCTTTGTGGGGACTGAAGCTAGGACAGGTACTTCCAGTACACCCATGTACACCTTCCTGGGCAAGTACATTTAGGCCCACACTGATATACTGGGGCTCTCAGATTGGCCATATCCAGCTTTTAGCTTATGTGTAGCACTTGTGTGCATATACAGTCTCTCATATCACATGCTAGGGGCCTCATTCTTGGGAAGAAAGCAGGGCCTGATGCCTCTAGAAGAGATATCCCTTATGCAAAACAACGCATCCCTTATGCAAAACCCTTATCCCTTATCCCTTATCCCTTATGCAAAACCAGGCTAAGAGCCACTCTTTTGTCCTCTGGGAACATTAGGCATCTGGGACAAATGCAGGTCTTATCAGTGGTTGCCAGAGTAGCAAAGAGAGGAGGATGTCTTGGATCTTGCCAGGAGTCCCTTAAAAGTCCCTCTCAGATGTCACCACACGATGAGATACCTCAGTGTGGGTTTCAGTAATATCCCTAATTCAGTCCTAACCAGACTCCTATGCAGTTCTGTTGGGGCTATATCAGAGAACCCCTCTGCACCTCTCACTTCAATATAGGTCCAGATGGGATCAGGGCAAACCACGTGACCACCACCTCCAGGAAGCCCTCCTTGGTACCCACCTGCCCCGCCCCCAGATATAGTGGGGAACGGGTCTCCGGGGGTCAAGGGTCATTAGGACGGTCCAGATCCCGGAAGCGGAAGCATAGCACACTTCCGGTGCGCAGCGGGCGGCCATGTTGGAGCAGCGGAGGCGGCGCAGAGGTGCGTCCTGGGTCCCCGCGGCGGCGCCGGTAGGTTGGGGCCGCGGGCCTAGCCGCGCCGTGGAGGGGCCGTCCACGAAGCGGCAGGGTGGATGGGCCGGGCGACCGGCTCTTCCCGGACTCGCGCCTTCCGCCGCCCTGGCCGCAACCCCATCCCCTCCCCCACCCCTACCCGGTGCCCAGCGACTCCACCCTGGGGCTGCGTGTCGGGGTCGGGCTCGCACGCCTATCCCAGGCTTTTAGCTTCTTTCAGCACCTCAGCTCCTGCTGCAGCTCGGGTTCTGGTGCTCCGTATTCCCAGCCCGAAGGCCCTGGTCTGCTTCCACCCCGGGTTGGCTTGGATGGGGCCTTTCTCGTCCCTATCTTTCATCAACTTCCCCTGCCAGCCCCGGGGGGCACGAGAAAAGAAGGGAAGTCGGGGGCCGGGCTGCAACCTGTTTCCGGAGCTTCTAGGAAAGCCCAGAAGACCCCTCCTAAAGGCCCAGACAGATTTGGGCTGAAGAGCCTCCATTTCATCCCCAGTATTTGTGCTTGGGGAAAAACAGGCCCCTCTGTTCTACCGTTCACAGCCGTGGGAACTACACCCCCTAGAAAAAAATAATAATAACAATAAAAAAAAAAAAAACACCTGAAGTCATGTGCAAGGGTTGTGGTTGGGGAATAGCCTCTGGAGAGGGGAAGTGCCTGAGACACCTGAGGATCCAAGAGTGTTTCCAAACACTTTCTCCAGGGGATTCTGAAAACTTTCTTTGCCCCTTAGTGCTGTAGAAAGAAGCTGCACAGAAGCACCTCCTGGCCCCAGGGATCTTCCTGATCCCAGTTGATCTTTTAATGCTCTGGTGTAGCTGGGGAGCTGCCATTCTAGGCTCTTGGGCCCTAAGTGTTGGGTTGGGCTTTAGATATGAGCCATGATTGACAGCCACAGCTACAGTGAGGCCCGGGACAACTTGTGTTGCCTAACAGCTCCCTTTGGGCTGTACCACAGTCCGTGACAGTTCAAACGCAGGTTGGGACAGCTCAAATTTCTAGTGTCCAACTTATTAACCATCCTACTTAGATTCTTTGGCTCCCACTGTCAGACCTTGGACTTGGTCTGGCTGCCTCATTCCCTAAAGATGTCATTTGTATCTGCTACTCATCTTTTTAGTTCCTGTTGAAGGAGAGCCTGACTCTCCTTGAGCTTCATCTCCATGACTCTAGTGCTGGGAATTGGAGCTGCAAGTAGCCTGTTTGGGGACTCTGAATGCAGAACATCTGGTAGACTGGGAGATTCACCCCTGGGGTGAGAACTGGAAGAAGAGATGGAGATGGACTTGGATATAAGTCTGGACCCTTTGGCCAGCATTCAAGGCTGGTGTTGCTCTGCTTTCACCTGTTATTCCAGTTTGACCTCCCAACCCTCACCCTCGAGTCCAGTCACACAAAGTATGCCTTACTCTTTCTCACTTCTGAGCCATTGCATAGGCTGTTTCCCTTTTTGCTCCATTTTCATCTCTTCATTACTCATCACAACTGGGTGTGATCTCTCTTTGATTCATTGGCGCACTCAGTGAATTGGGTACCACTCTCAAGAACTTTGGTGATGTCTGTCTTGCACACTGTTCAGGGATCCTTGAGGAGAGAGATATTTGCCTGTGTTCCCAGGGTTGAGTCTTACTGGGTTTCTGACTTCAGAAAATACAGTCTTGAATTAAATTGGGCCCACCAAGACAAAGCCTTTCAAGGGATCCAACAGCTGGTTGGATGGCTCTGCTGAACCTGTGGGCATGTCTCTTAAAGAAACTGCCTCTGACCCATGTGGCTCCTCTACCACTGTGCTAGTTCAGGAGTCCAGGGTTTTGCTCCAGGAAATGGCTCGCTCTGGTCAGGCCCTTCTGTGTCAGTGGATGTTCTCATGGAGTGTACAGGCCCTGATTGACCTGTCTACCTGTGTTGGTCCATATCTTGGTGCCATTTTTATTTACTTTCTTCCTCTTGCCTTGGAGGTGCTGAGCGCTGGTTTGCGGATACCCAGGCAGATCTGCAGTGCCTAATGCCATGAGCGTGGTGGTGCAGCATGTGGAGGAGAAAGCTGTGCACTCCTGGTCACGGATCTCCACAGCAGGGAAGAAGGCCTTGGAGGAGGCACTGCTTGTCTTTAACCCCATGAGCCAGGATCTCAGTGCCACAGAGGCCCAGCTTGTGGCCTTCCTGCAAGGCCTGCGGGATGATGGCTTCCAACCTACTATTCTACGCAGTGGTGATGTCTATGGCTATAGCTCATGTACAGCCAACCCCCCAAGTCAGACAAAGCTGCAAGCTCGTGCCCCTACCCCAGCTACCACTTCACCTCCAGCCAGTGCTCCCCGGACTGCAGTGCGGCTGCCTGCTGGCCGGGCCACATTGCTTCCCATGCCACTGTCTGGCAGACTGGCCAAAGCATCCACACCAACCCTCACCAAGCATGCTACCACCAACTTGCTGCTGAGCTCTCTGAAGCAATCAAGTGCCAGCCGTGCCCGGGGTGCGGCAGTGGGCTTCCCCGCCCGACTCTATCCAGGTGTCTACCCTGCCATGAGGCTCTCCGTTGTCCTTGAGGCCCTGGTTCCACTCAAGACTCCCATGCCCTGCTTGGGTGCCAAGCACAAAGCACTGCAGCTTTCACTTGCAGAGTCTCCTCTGAAGCTGCGGAAAGGTGCAGGGAAGGGACCAGGAAGCCTTCACCCCAAGGCTCCCAGAAAAGCTACCAGCAAAGGCCCCAAGTGTCCGTCTCATAGAGGCCCCAGGGCTGGACCCCGACAAGGCAATGGGCCCCAGAGCAAGACCTGCAAAGCCTCTGGGTCCCTCAGTGGCCAGCGAATGAAAGTTTGCTCTGCTCTGGGCACCAAGACAGCACGAACACTGGCCAGAGCTGCCCATGTCCAAGCCAAGGTGGCTCGAACACAGACCAAAGCTGCCAAGGCCAGAGCAAAAGCCAAGGCAGCACGGATCAAGGCCAAAGCCAAGGCAGCACAGATCAGGGCCAAGGCCAAGGCAGCACGGATCAAGGCCAAGGCGAAGGCAGTACGGGCCAAGGCCAAAGCTAAGGCAATACGTGCCAAGGCCAAGATGTCTCGGGCCCAGCCCAGGGGCAGGGGCAGGCCAAAAGGGTCTGTTCAGGCCAGGACTGCAAGGAGGGGCCAGAAAAGCCACCCTGAGACTGGAGGGCAGAAGAGGAAAAGGGCTGAGGAAGTAAAGGATCTTCCTCCTCAGAAGAGAACACGGCGAGGACCTCAATCCCCTAAGTCAAGGGTAGGACCTGGAACAGCAAAGTTACTGAAATTCCGGGCTATCAAGGTGGACAGGCAGTCCTCAGATGATGAGGTACGGCAGTGGGCTCAAAGGATCCTCCATGTGAACTTGTCCCCTGTAATACGGCTCCAGCCATTGTTGCCATACTCAGCACCGTGATTCCATCATGTAGTGTTTGGGGAAACTCAGCCCAGCTGTCTGACCAGTGGCACAGTGTGAACTACCCAAGGACTCCACAACCCCAAGGACTCCTGGTGCCTCTTTAGGTCCCTGGCAACCACTGGCCTCCTTTAAGAGACTGGAGGATGTGGGGTGGGGTGGGTGGGAAGGGTGTTCTCCTGGCGCGATGCACTGTGACTTGTTAACTCTTCAAGTTGTATGTCCACTGTTCCATCTATCACGTTTTATACCTTTCCACCTTCCAGTCTCCCTGCCCACCCTTCAGGGTCTTTTGTGTGTGTGTGTGGTTGTGCAAGGACTGGCAGAGCCACTCTGAGGTGGGACCACTCCCCTTGGGGCTGCCCTGATTTGTTATCCAGATAGGCCCAGATGCAGGAATACAATAGGTGGCTCTGTGGGGAACCTTGCTGCCAGCAGATTTTTAGGTCAGGGATAAGAGAGTTTGTGGTGTTGCTCCCCAAGGGCTAGCAGACTGTCTGGCCTTGTCTCCATGCCTGTTCTGCCTGAAACCTTGGGGTTGTGCCTGGGCGTGTCCAGGGTAGGACCAGGCCCAAATTGACTGAAGTACCTCTGCCTCGTCTCACCTCTGCTCTTCCAGGAGAGAGTGACTAGCTTCAGCTTACCCAGTTGGTGTTAAGAGGTAGGTTCTGGGTTGTAGGACCACAGAATCTGCCCTCACAGACAATGAAATTTTTACCTTAGATAGGTGGGGTACCACTTTAGCTGAGCCAGGAGAGTTTCTCTAACTGCCTTGCTCATCAGCAGTACATTCTGCCTGTGTCCCTATTACTTTATTCCCAAGTCCAGCCTCATCTTCCCTCCCAATGGGCCTGTGTGTTTCAGGCATTATCTGGTTTTCTGGCTTTGGAGGGGAGGGCTGGGCTCTGGGCCCTAGCCCGGAACATGGCTGGAACTGGCAGGGAGGGGAACATGTTCCCCAGAGGCTCCTGGAGACGAACAGCCTCTCGGGTAGGGTTGGGGGCCTCATTTAAATGAGACTTGGAACTGTGGGTTGGCCTGAACCCTGGCCCCACTAACTCCGCTGCACTGGAGGGTAGACCTGTAGAGAAACTCTGCCTGCTTCTCACTACCCCCTCCCCACATTTCTTCTACATTGGTGGCTGCCATTAAAATCCCCGGGTGCGGTCTCCCTTGGTTCCCCAGTCTGGGAACGCCCTCACACCAAGATGCACCTTGATCACACAGCCCTTCATGCTCCTTGCTTCTGGTAGCCCTGCTTTCTTCATCCATGTGAGTATGGGGAAACGCTGGAGGGCCACACTCACCTCAAGAGCCTCTCAGCTTGG
This sequence comes from Talpa europaea, assembly GCF_964194135.1. Taxonomy (NCBI): domain Eukaryota; kingdom Metazoa; phylum Chordata; class Mammalia; order Eulipotyphla; family Talpidae; genus Talpa; species Talpa europaea. The sequence goes on from NC_140078.1 coordinate 71,035,871, forward strand.
TGCCCACTCTGCATCCTCTCTCAGGCCTGATTCCTGCTCCCATCACCCAGGACCCCCAGCAGGGCTAGGCCCCCTCCTGCTGCTGCCGCTGCCACAGATGGATAAGGGGTTTGGTTTTTCACCGAGAGCCAGCCACGGGGATAGTAGAAATCTCAGTCTCCCAGGGTGGGGTAAGGTGGGGAGGTTCTCTAGCATTTCTATTCAGACCCTGTCCCTCCCAGTCCAGGCTCCCAGAACAAATGCCCAGGAGGTGCCGGACATACTGCCCCCATCAGGCTGCTTGGGTGGCAGCTGCTACCCACCCACTGGCAACCTGATTGTTGGCCGTAGGCACAGCCTTCAAACCATCAACCTGTGGCCTACATGGCCCTGAACCCCGCTGCGTTGTCACTTACCTTCAGGTAGGCAGGAGGGTGAGGGCTCTGGAGATGGTGTCACTGACTTCCTGAGGAGATTCAGCCCTGTATGAGTTCATTGTTGGGAGCTGGAGGAAGAGAACCATGCTGTGAAACTTTGGGCTGGGGGAGGGTGGAAACCATGGACCTCTTGCCTAGTCAAGCTCTTTGGACTATCCTCCAGGACTCTGAGGATTGCTTCTTCTGTGACTCTTGGGACCAGGGAGATCATGGCATTGAGAATGTGATCCCCCAGAGTGGTCATGACAGCATCAAGACCTTGTGGCAAGCAGAGAGTGGTGAGGGTGCCAGTGTACCTGTGTGTAGGTCTGGGGTCAGGTGCCAGGCACTGACAAGTCCTTGTAGTTCCAGGTGTTGAGAATGTTACCATCCAGCTGGACCTGGAGGGTGCCTTCTACTTTACTCACCTCATCATGATTTTCAAGGTGACCCCGTTTTTCCAGCCTGAAGGCTTGCCCTGCTTTCCTGTCTGATGGCCACCTGTGATGTGTGCCCCTGGTGACCCAAAAACATCCCTTCTCCACTTGTCCCCAGACACTCCGCCCAGCAGCTCTGCTTGAACGCTCAGTGGACCACGGCCACTCCTGGCACATATCGATATTTTACCAACAACTGCTCGGGCATCTTCCCTGGGGACCCTCCTACCCCTGGCCACAGAGTCAGGGACCTCATCTTGTGACCAGCATTTCTCAGATATTGAATCTTTCACTGAGGGCCAGGTCAGGTCCAGAGGGAGTGGGGCTGGGTCCTGGTGTAAAGCCAGTGGCTCAGGCTTGCTTTTTCCTCTCAGGTAATTTTCAAAGTTTTCGACCCAGCCATTCTGGTGGAGGACCCATACAACCCCAAGATTCAGGGTAACCATCCCCACAGCCAATTCTGTACTTTGCATGTCAGAACAGCCAGATGCTGAGGGGAGGTGAAGTCCTGCCTGGATTGGGGCACCCATGGGATAGGGTGGCAAGCAAGCCAGCTCAGTCCCCAAAGCTCTGCCTCATGGTTCTCTGTTGTGGTCCCTGCTGTGGACATGTACTCCCCCGTTCCTGTTCCATCACTTTCCCATGCCAGTGCCTAGAGACTGGCACGAATACCAGTTTCCATCTCTGTTCTATTACTCCACTCCGTTGTGGCACCCCATTGTCCCCATCTCTGCTTCCCATGCCAGTTCCCATTACAGTTGCACATAACTCTCCTTTGTGAGCCTCCATTACCATCCTGCATCACTTCTCCCTATCAGTATCCTGCCTGTTGATTTGAGATCCTGTTCTTAGTTGGTGTCCCTCATCCCTGAAACTGCCTCTAGGTGGCACCAGGGTGTCTAGCTGTGACCTCTTCCTAGTAAAACAAAAGTTCTTAAAGCATGATACAGCCACATACTTAGCAAGACAGCCTAGAGCCAGGCCAGGTGAGGACAAACTCCATTGTAATTTTTTCTCTTTGTCCTCTGCCCATCTTGACTGTGGTTATTACCAACGACTCACCCTGAGCCTCCACACTAGTTCCCTGAGCAGCTGTTTTAGGTTCTCTAACCATGAGAAAGGGGAAGCAAGGCATAGGAGAGATACAAAAGATAGTTCAAGTGGGTAACTGACAAACTATAGAGTAGAAAAGGGAGCATTCATCCTATCCCTTCATCCATGTTTACATTTAACTAGTGCCCACTGAGCACCATTGTGTGCCAGGCATCTGAAGAGAGCTCAGTGGGGAACAGTTAAGGCATTTGTCTTCTTGTAGTGGACCTGATAGAAAGTTGATAGATAAACAAATAACATCTTATGTGGATTGGCTGGGTGGTATGCTGATTTCTAGTTTGGATGATGAACTGGGGAATGGAATTATTTACTACATTGAGGAAACCGGTGTTAAATATCTAGATATAAAAAAGTGTTGTCCGGGAAGCAGTGGGATGTACAGGTCCTCAGCTCAGGAGTGATACCAGGGCTAGAGAGGTACAAAGATGAAATTATCATTTATTAGGCTGTGGTCATTCTTAATAGTTTGCCCAGGGTAGCAGGGGTGGGGGAATACCACAGCATAGGTGCTGTAGGAAGGGCAGCAATGATGTACACAGACGAGAGAGATACCCCTCTAATTCCTCCCACCACCTCCCCATCCAAGTTATAAAGGGATGACAACCAATGCACTGACATCTCACCATCTGTTTGCAGAGCTCCTGCACGTGACTAATCTCTGTGTCAACTTCAAACTGCACACACTGGGTGATAGGCCCCTAGAGGATTTCAAAGAACATCCCTGCCACTACTATGCCCTCTATGAGTTTGTGGCTCAAGGCAGCTGCCTGTGCCATGGCCATGCCTCTGAGTGCAGGCTGGCACTTGGGGCCCCAAACAGTGTGGAAGGCATGGTGAGGACCCTAGGAGGGGCGTCCTGTGACCGGTGGGGTAGGAAAGCTGAAGAGCTGAGGCAAACTTGCCTTGCCCTCCTTCCTGCCCAGGTGCATGGCCTTTGTGTCTGTTGCCACCACACTGCGGGTACCCACTGTGAGTGCTGCCAGGACCTGCACCAGGACCACCCACGGCATGCAGCAGAGCCTGGGCATCCCCACACCTGCCAGGGTAGGTGCCATGCCCTACACTGCCCAGCTACACTTGCCATGGGTCAGTCCACTCCATATCTATCTTGTTCAGAATGTAAATGCCAAGGGCATGCCTGCAGTTGTCACTTAGACATGGCCTTGTATCTGGCATCTGGCAACATGAGTGGAGGCGTGTGTGGTGCATGTCAGCACAACACAGCTGGGTGCCACTGTGAGCTCTGCCAACCCTTCTTCTACCGAGATCCTCGGGAGGAACCTCGCTCCCTTCACTCCTGCAGACGTGAGCCCTCCAACCCCCATCCCAGTGCTGACTCCAATCCTTCAGCTCCCTGGTGAACTCTGACCTAACTCTCCTTATTTCTGACCCCTGGCCCAGCCTGTGACTGTGACCCTGTGGGTACCTTGGAAGGGGGTTTGTGTGATACCCACATGGATGAGACCCGTGGCCACGTTTCTGGGCCGTGTCGCTGCAAATTCCACGTCTGGGGCCAGCGCTGTGACTCCTGCCAGCCTGGTCACTGTGGCCTGAAACCCCAGCCAGTCAGAAGGCTGCCAGTGTGAGTGACACTAAGAGTGGGCCCCCACATATTGCCCTCCCAGTTCTTCCCTCAGTCACTACCCTGATATCACCTGTATCCACCTACCCACTGCAGCAGCCTCATTAGCACCGAATAACCCTGTGCCTTAGCATGCAGGTGCAACACCCGGGGCCGGGTCCCTGGCACTCATGCCTGTGAGTGGGTACCTCTCCAGTGGTACCTGTCACTGCAAACGTTTTGTTTCTGGGCGGGACTGCAGCCATTGTCAGGTGAGCCTTGACTAGCATTCTGATTTGATTGTGTTCTTAGGGACTGAGTTTCTAGAAGCTCACACGTATAAGACTATAATCAATGTAACTGTACAATGAGTCTTGCACATGGGTTGGTACCACTTCCTGGCCTGGTCACCAGGGTCAGCGCCACTTTGGCTGGCAGAAACAACACATTCTTTCGGAAACTTGGGAACAAAAGAAGGAAGAGCTGTTAAACCGATATCACGTCACGAGCATTGTATTGTATGCTGGATTTAAATGTTTTACAGTAAGTGTGTTTGAAGGAAGAGACAGTGTAAGAGACAACTTTACAAATCCTATGCCTAATTTATTTATTTAACCTTTATTTAACCTTGGCTGCGACCTCATCTTTTTACCTCCCCTCCACGAAGCCATGCAGGAGTGATCAGGTCTCTTCTCTCTCTCAGCTGCAGGCAGAGGAGCATTCAAGTCCTGCATTCGCCCCCTTCACTCTCAAAACAGGCCTTGCCAGTATAGATGACCTTCCAAGCCCCTGACCTTCCTCTCCCTGGCCACATTTTCCTGTCCTCTCTCTACCCACCTATTCTCTCTTGCAGCCTGAGTTCTGGGGTCTGAATAGTGACTCTCCAGGCTGCTGGCCCTGTGACTTTGGGGGTGCCTACAGCAACAGGTACGGGACAGGACCTGTGGGTCAGGGTCAAGAGGTGAAAATCAGAGAAATGATTGTCCCCTCCCCACACTTGTTCAGATGTTCTGCAGGGGAGGGCCTCTGCCTGTGCCACCCCCATCTCCTTGGTCATCGCTGCCATGAACTCCAATCTGGATACTTTTGTGCTGCCCTTGACCAGGCTACAGCTGAGGCCAAGCTTGGCCAGAGTCTTCAGCCAGCTGACCCCCAACTTCCTGTGAGTGTCCAGGAAGGGCAGGGACAGGAGGAAATCAGGCTCAGGGGAAAGAGGGAGGGTCCAGAGAGCTATTTGAAGAAAGGCTGGGCAGGATTTACAAGGTTAGGAAGTCCAAGTGAGGGTATCAGCATGGTCAAGTCTGATGTCTTGTAGAGAGGGCATATTCTCCGAACCCTGTTGGAGAGAATAGGACCAGAATATTAAAAGGAAACTGACACCCCACTTGCCCCCAGGGAGCCCTAGGCCTGATTCTCCCCACTGTACACAAGCCCCATTGACTCCCCTGGTTGGCTCTGGCCCCGACTTTGGAGACAGCGTGACCCTCAATGTGCCCGCCACCCAGCTAGGCGAGTTCATTATAGCCGCCAGCTGCCCAAGGTGAGGAACCTGAGGAATAAGGTCAGATCACAGGTCACCAGGATATTAGTAGGGATGGGGGCCCAAGCCTTGGGGATATGGGTTTTGGGGATCTAGAGGGAACGGGAACCTAAGTCCTGAGGGTCTTAGGTCCTGGGGGGTCTGTATCTCATATCCAGGCCCCAGAGGAAACCCTATCCCTGCATCAGAGAGCTGGCTCTGCATCGTGGACTGGCTTGGGCTTTGCTCGCGTGGTTGATGGGGCTGGCCTCTCTCTGATGACACCCATGGTCCCTCGTACCCTGGCTTATGACATTGTCCTGCGTTATGAGACCCAGGTCAGTGCTATGGGTGCAAGACAAGTAGATGGGTGGTGGTGGGTGGTGGGTAGCAATGATTCTGTGACTGCTAACCCCTGACCCTAGGCACCTGAAGACTGGCAGGCGTTAATCAGTGTCCAGGCCCAATCCCCGCCTAGCAGTTCCCACTGTGCCCATCTCTTGCCTTCAGAGCAGTTGTTCTGGGTGACCTTGACCCATGCACATAGGTAGGCAGAACCCTGTTACCTCCTCATCTGTCACCACCAATACCAAGATCCTATTGTGCTGCCAAGACATTCAAAACAACACCCAGACAAGGTGGAAAATTCCCAATATGGAAAATCATCCTGTCATAAAACAATCAAAACAGGGACTTATTTGAAACAATAGGATTTAAGAAGTTGGTCTTTTTCCCTTGCTTGTATGATGAAATGTTGGAACCAATAACTACACAACACAAATGGGACACGCCTGTGACTACATGATCATCACCTCCTTAACCCACCCCTACTGCTTTGCCTCTCCCTGCAGGGCTGTGGTTCTATCCAAACCTTTGTGTTTTGAACCAGGAACACTCTATACCCTAACCCTGCGGCTGTGGCAGACCAAGGGAGTGTGGAAGCCTGAGAGGGGCACTATCCTTCTGGATTCAGTGAGATAATGGGGTTCTACCCTACATCTGGGGAGATATAAATGACAGCAGGACAATATGGATGCTATGGGGTCAGGAAATTGGGGATTCCAGCGCCCTAGAGTTGCACCCACAGGGTTGAGACAGGTGGTGTGTGGGGTGGGACATCCAGGCAGGAAGAGCACATGCCAAGATAGAAGATGTGACTAGGCAGGTGCTCAACCTCACATTGTGGGCCCGAAGGACTTAACCTTTATCATGGAGCAGTAGGGAGCCATGAAAGGGATTTGAGCAGGGGAGACACATGGGGAAAATGGATTGTTAGGGGGAGGCTGCAGTGATTCAAAGTGAGAGGTGCATTGATTATACTAGATTGGGGCAACTGGAGAGGAAGGAGAAATAGACTCAAAAGGGAAACAGGAAAAGGGCAGAGAGGGGTTGTGGGTGTCAGTGCAAGGAGGGGTGGCAGGTGTTATGAGTGGGACTGGCTTCACTGTCCCCTGCCTGCCACCCTCTACCCTCTGCGAGATTGTGCTCCTGCCCCAGCTGAAGGAGTTACCTGGACTGAGATCCATGGACCCTGGGGCCACGGGGTGCTTGCAGGAGCTTCACAAGGCGGGCTGCATGGAGGCAGCAAGGACAGGCTTTTCTAGCACTATGCCTGAGACCTGTGCCCACCTCATTTGCAGCATCTTGGCCCTGCTCTATGGGAGCAGCCTTGGTGAGTTTGTGCTCCTGGCTTAAGGGGGCCTCAGGAAGCACCTTGAGATTTATCTGGTCTTGCTTTTTTTTTTTTTTTTTTTTTTGCCAGCATGTGAGTACCACCCCCAGGGTTCACTGAGCACTGAGTGTGCCCTTCTGGGTAGGCAGTGCCCCTGCCGTCCTAACATCATTGGTCGTACCTGTGACCACTGCATTCCTGGAACATATGGCTTCAGGCCCACCGGCTGCAGTGGTGAGCCTTCAGGAACAGTGGTTATGGATGGGTTTGGGGTGTGAGACCAGCTACATCCTTTCTCTTCATGGCTTGGCACCCCCCATAGAGTGCCACTGCCATACTGAGGGTGCCACCAGTGCCATCTGTAACCCTATGAGTGGACAGTGCACATGCAGAGCAGGCCTTACTGGTCGCTGCTGTGACCTCTGCCTCCCTGGCTGGTGGGGCTTCCCTCATTGCCAACCCTGTATCTGCAATGGGCATGCTGAGTTGTGCCACCCACTTATAGGCATTTTCCAGGGCTGCCATGGAGCCACCATGGGTAGGCATTGTGAGAGGTGAGCACTGTCCCTGGAAGGGTTGGGCAGGATTTGAGTGGAACAGGCCCTGTTCTATGGACTACTGCCGCCAGGTGTTTGGATGGTTACTACGGAGACCCTACCCTGGGCTCAGACCAGCAGTGCTGCCCTGCGTCTGTCCAGGGCAGCCTAATTCTAGCCTCTATCATGGGAGTTCCTGCCATGTGGACAGCATGAGTGGACGTGTCCTGTGCCTCTGTGCACCTGGTTATGCAGGTGAGGCATGGTCAGCCGTGGTAACCCCATGTTCCTTCTCGTTTGTTCACAATCCCATCCGATCCACGAGGCAAGTCTTTGCCAGTATCCCCTGTATATTGAGTTGTAAGCTCTTCCAGCAGCTCCTGTGCTGGGGAGGAAGGTCAAATGTGAGGAATTATAGGCATGAACCTTGTAAGCCTCTTATATGGGCCATAATGTAGTTATTGTTTTCTCTGTCCCCCTGGCTAGATCTCAGACTTTCTGCCTGAGTATGTAGAAACCACAAGCCCAAAGCATACAGAAAGACACCTGAGACCACCAGACAACGTACATGTACCCCAATCCACTCCAGGTCCCCGCTGTGACTGCTGCTCCTCTGGCTACTTTGGGCGCCCTTGGCCAGGAGGAGACCCCAGAAGGAGTCCACGCTGGCCCAGCCAGTGCAACAACAATATTGATCCCTATATCCTGCCACTTGTGACCCCCAAAGTGGGCACTGCCAGCGCTGTCTACACCACAGCCATGGCCCTGGTTGTGCCCCCTGCAGGCATGGCTTCCACGGGAGTGCCCTGAGCCCATGAGGCTGCAGGCATGAGTGTGTGGGTCGGAGTAGTTGGGGGTATCCTAGAATGGGTGGGTTCTCCCTCTTCACACCATACCAACCTTTCCTGTTCACAGGCTGCAGCTGTGACCCCTGGGGCACTGTACCCACATGGTGCCCCTCTGGGGCTAAAGCCTGCTTTTGCAACCATGTCAGCGGGCAGTGCCCCTGCCACCACCACACACTGGGGCGGGACTGCAGCCTCAGTGCCCCCCTCTTCTGGAACCTGGGGGTGCCCAGGGGCTGCAAGCCCTGCAGCTGCCATGCCCAACATACTTTGCAGCTGATGCATCACCCGGTGAGTAAGCCCATGTTGCATGTAGCATGTAGCAACAGCCAGTGGTAAATGAATGTGTATGTGCCTGTAACAGGTGTGAGTGTTCATGTGCCACCAACACTAGTGTGTGTGACTGCAAACAACAGTGTGAGTCTGTGCTCTTCTGTAGGACGTTTTTATGAGCTCATGGCAAGGCCTGGAGGAGAGCAGACAAGAGGCCAAGCCCAAGTGCACCAAACATTGGAGTGTGGGAGAAGCTCTGTGACCTGGTAAGGGAGGAGTGGAGTGTGTGTAGATGAGGTGACACAGAAGGGTTAGGACCAAGAGCTGGTTCAGGCAGAGAGGCATGGTCATGAAAAAGGAGCCTTCCCGGAGAATGGTTAGAGCTGAGGCCTGAAGCCTCATGTTCTGGTGTCCTTCCTTAGTGCAGAGAGGGTGGGCGTCAGGCTTGAGAGAGACATGGGATGGGAGTATGGAGACAACGGGGTGCTCAACTCAGGACACAGGAGCAAAGGGCAGCAGGGGAACGGTGGTCCAGAAGGTCTATAGGAGGCAAATCTGGTAATGTGGGAAGGTAGGGTCTGGCTAAGGGGGTCAGACCAGAGGAAGCAAGAGGGGGCAAGCCCTCAGGCAAGCACAGGTATGGGTGCTGCCTGGGGTGGGAGCAGGGCGACAGGGAGAAGAGGGTGTGCTAGAGTGTGTGTGTGCCGCTTCTGAGCACACATGTCCTCCCAAAGGAGGCAGTTTGTTCCTGCTTACTGGCCTGCACTCTTTCCTCAGGCCACAGGTCAGTGCCCCTGCCAGGCAGGATTTGGGTGCCGAACATGCTCCTGCTGTCAGGATGGGTTCTGGGGTGATCCGGAGTGCAGAGGACACCACGGGGCTAGGAGAACACCATGGGGCTAGGCTGCCCTGAAGGAGCTTTCAGCATGGGAATGCGGGATTTTTGCAAGGTAGAGCAATTCTTGTGATAAATTGATGTAGAAAGGCTACATGTTTTGCCAATTCGGGGCAAGAGATGGCATGCCTGGAACAGAATGAGCAGACACTGGACAAGAAGGTGGCCATCCTGTGGGCCCTGGAACAGAGGGCAGCAGAGCTGCTTGAGCACATACAGCTGTGGGCCAGTGCGTCTGCCACCTGCTGACTGCTATCTGGATGCCAGTAAGAGAGACTCTGGAACTACCTGAATGACCCAAAATGACTTCAGAGTTACCCAGGAATATCCTGACCTCGAGAGACCCCACTGAGTGCCCACTGATCCTAATTCATGTGTGACCCGTGAAATCTTTCAGCGGCCTCTGACCTTAAGAAACCAGAGAGAGAGCCTGTAAAATTCCCTAAAGACATCTAGTGCCCCTGACAAATTATTTTCGCTGAGTGACTTAAAATTGGAGTCACCTCTCCTATCCCTGGGCCCCCCAGATCGACTACATATGAGCTCCAGGGTAACTGGAGACTCTCACTCATGTTAATGGAGTAATTCCCTGGGGCCCAGGAGCTTTCAGATAGACTGCCCAGACTCCTCTTGGGAACCTCCAGCTTTCTCTCCTGGGCGCCTAGCTCTGGGTACTAGACAGATTGGGCACAGCTGTGACAGCCCAGCGCCACCCTGATCAGGCTCTATAATGTCTGTGGTCCCAGTCTGGTCCCAGGAGCCTGGGTGGGGCACAAGGCGCAGCTCCTGCATTCCAACCCCCAGCTCCAGCTCCGGAGTTCCTGGTGGGCCAGAAGGTCCGGAGTGGATGAGTAGCCAGCCGTGAGAACTGGATGCACTCACTGCTACTCCGGACTGTTGCAGGCTGTCCATACTGGCAAGCTGAGATTGGCACTTCTCATGCCTGCTTGCTATAGTGACTAAGGGAGGCGGAGACCTTGGAACACTGAGTAGGGCATGGCTTGCCCCATATCTCCCCCATATCTCCGCCCTATCTTATTCTACAGCCTAAAACGTCTCACATCTCTGAATAGGGGAGCTTGATGTCCCTTGTTCTACCTTTCCACCACCCCGCTGATGCTGGAACCCTGGAACTGGAGAGCCTAGTAGATGGCAACTTCCATAGCACCCACAATGCTAGGGATACAGGCTAGGAGTCTGATCTTTACCCATGCCATGAGCCTCACTTGCTGTTCCCTGCTAACTGTGGTGACCTAAAGCCCCAAATCCCTACCTTTTCCTATCTCTGGCACAGGTCTGGGCCGGGAGACACAATAAAGATTTGCAGTTGAGCCTTCCTGTGTCTGCTTTCTAGAGTGAGGGCCCTTTCTGGAGAAATGGAGGGAGCACCGCATGGTGTTTCGCTCCTGAAATCCGCTCCATGCTTTCCTTCCTGCCCTCCTTCCAACTTTGCTGAAAGTTGCCGGACTCAGAGCTAGTGGAGGGACACCGGATTGAGGGACGGGCTGGAAGGGGAATCAGCTAAGGACCTCACTGGCAGGGTCTGCATGGGGTAAGAAGGGAGGGGTGGGTGGGTAGGTGGGCACTGGCCTCAGACCTCGAATACCCTTCTTACCCCTCCTGTCCTTTCCCGTTTCTTCAGGATGGAGCGGGCCTCAGGGGAAGGAGGGAGGGACCAGCTTGTGCCCTGGGAACTTCGACTGGGCCTGCTGCTGTGCGGTGAGAAGCCTGGGGAAGGCCTGGGAATTTGGGGATGCGATGGTGGGGCCTAGGGTAGCTGCCCCTGGGGCTACAGTGTAGGAGCAGAGCGGAACTAGCTGATCCACTGTTCCCAGTGCTGGCCACCGCCCTGGCCCAGGCCCCGGCTCCAGATGTGCCAGGCTGTTCGCGGGGAAGCTGCTACCCAGCTACAGGTGATCTGCTGGTGGGCCGTGCTGATCGACTGACCGCCTCATCCACCTGTGGCTTGCAGGGCCCCGAACCCTACTGCATCGTCAGTCACCTGCAGGTGTGCTTTGGGGGGAGAGGAGGGAGTCCGGTCAAGTGGGGCTGGCACTTGCTGAGGCACTTACTCTGATGCTGACCTAACCCAGGATGAGAAGAAATGCTTCCTGTGTGACTCCCGTCGCCCCTTCTCTGCTCGAGACAACCCAAACAGCCATCGCATCCAGAATGTAGTCACCAGCTTTGCACCACAGCGCAGGACAGCCTGGTGGCAGTCAGAAAATGGTGAGGTTGTGGGTGGGGCATGGGATGAGCAGGGCTGCCCACCAATAGCCTCAAGTCCCTGACCTCTGACTCCTGCTTCAGGTGTCCCCGTGGTCACCATCCAGCTGGACTTGGAGGCTGAGTTCCATTTCACACACCTCATTATGACCTTCAAGGTGCCTGCATGTCTGGGAGCTTGCTTGAATTGCCCTGCTTGGCCCTGATTACCCCTGAACAGAGTCCTAGATCCTCAGTCCAGCCTCCCTAAGTTCATGTGCTGTGCTCTGGTTGCATGGAAGGCTGCTTCATTTCTCACACCTTCTGATACCTTCCACCTCCAGGCCTTTGCTCATGCTGTCCCAATTCCAGGCTGGATCAGGCGCTGCTTTTCTAGGCCTCATGATCCTTGAACCTCCCCTAAATATGGCTATTCTCCTTGATCATTGCTGCTCTTCTACTGGTCACTTTTACCTGTCCATGAGCAGGCTCCAGCTGGGCAGGCTTCTTGATGAGCCTGGACTGGATTTGGGTCCTGGTGCATACTGATCAGCCATCCCTCCCCCCGCCCCCCAGACATTTCGCCCTGCTGCCATGCTGGTGGAACGCTCAGCAGACTTTGGCCGCACCTGGCATGTGTACCGTTATTTCTCCTATGACTGTGGGGCTGACTTCCCAGGAGTCCCACTGGCCCCTCCACGACACTGGGATGATGTAGTCTGTGAGTCCCGCTACTCAGAGATCGAACCATCCACTGAAGGCGAGGTGAGGGCTGGCATCTGGGTTTGGGGCAGGAAGAGAGGGCTGATGGGTCTGAGGTTTAGTGTCTCTGTGGACTCCATGCCCCTCTAGGTCATCTACCGTGTGCTGGACCCTGCAATCCCTATTCCAGACCCCTACAGCCCACGGATCCAGAGTGAGTGTTCCACCCTTTGAGCCTGGCAGTCCCAGTGTCCGGCTAGTGACTATTTAGGGCTTCAGTAGCTATTTTGGGTGCTTCCTAAGGCACGTTCCAAGACCAATTTAGCTCAGATAACAGTAGACAGGAGGTATCCCAAGGTGACCTTGGCATCTGCAGCAGCCCCTAAGTGGGGATGGGGCAGCAAGAACCTGTTTGGTCAGCTGCCCCACTCCACTCTGCCCCACCTTAGACTTGCTAAAGATCACCAACCTACGGGTGAACCTGACACGACTCCACACGCTGGGAGACAACTTGCTTGACCCACGACGGGAGATCCGAGAGAAGTACTATTATGCCCTCTACGAGCTGGTTGTGCGTGGCAACTGCTTCTGCTACGGACATGCCTCACAGTGTGCACCCGCCCCAGGGGCACCAGCCCATGCTGAGGGCATGGTGAGGGGCTTCTGCTGGCTGGAGTAGGACTTGGGGCAGGGGCAGGCATGGCTGGACAGTTCTGATCACTTGCCTGCCCACCCTTCTAGGTTCATGGGGCCTGCATCTGCAAGCACAATACCCGTGGTCTGAACTGTGAGCAGTGTCAAGATTTCTATCATGACCTGCCCTGGCATCCAGCTGAGGATGGTCATAGTCACGCCTGCAGAAGTGAGTGAGATCCTGGTCCCCTAAACCCCATGCCCTGGGTAGAAGCTAGAGCTGCATGGTCAAGCCCCTAATACCTAGACTGTGTTCAAAGGGTATCCAGGCCTTGATGACCTTGTCACCCCCACAACCTTCCTCCACAACCTGTTCTGGGTAAGGGCCCAGTGTAGAGCTGAGTAACCACCCACAAATTCTGACCTAGCAGGAACCTAAGGTGGCACTAGGGCCTCATATGCCCCTTTCAGGACATGGTCCCTCAAGTGACTTTTTCCCTGCCTTCCTTTCTCCTCCCCCAAGAGTGTGAGTGCCATGGGCACGCCCACAGCTGCCACTTCGACATGGCAGTATATCTGGCATCTGGCAACATGAGTGGAGGTGTGTGTGATGGATGTCAGCACAATACAGCTGGGCGTCACTGTGAGCTTTGCCGGCCCTTCTTCTACCGTGACCCGACCAAGGACCTGCGGGACCCGGCTGTGTGTCGCTGTGAGACTGGAATTGAGCATGGGAGAGGGAAGGCTGAGCTTAGGGTAGGAGCTGGGTAACCATACCACTATGCAAGTTGCAGGGATTTAGGGTGAATGACACAAGGTGGAATCAGTCTGGGATTCCAGGGTGAAGTCTTGGGAGGTGCTGGGCTAATTGGGATAAGATGACCCTGTGTCTCTCTTTTTGCCCTCAGCCTGTGATTGTGACCCCATGGGTTCCCAAGATGGTGGTCGCTGTGATCCGCATGATGATCCTGCACTAGGACTAGTCTCAGGCCAGTGTCGCTGCAAAGAACATGTGGTGGGCCCTCGCTGTCAGCAGTGCCGTGACGGCTTCTTTGGGCTCAGTGCCAATGATCCTGCAGGCTGCCAGCGTATGTGCCTCCCACCCTAATTCCTCTGCTGAACTTAACCCTTGACATCTTATTTTTTTTAAGATCTATTTATTTATGTATACAAGAGCTGGGGTGCAGGCCAGAGGTGTGGGGGCGGGGGTGTGAGAGGATTCACCAGAGACAGAATGGGGAGCAGAACAGGTGGACTGTCTGAAATACACCACTTAGGGGAGCTATGGGTGAGACAGGAGAGGTCTGCTGCGCTGTGGGGGTCACCTCCCTGGCCGGGGATTGAACTCGTGCTGCAGTGACTATGGATAGCTTCATAGTGCTGCGTCTTAACCCCTTGCACCACCAGGGAGGCCCCTTGACATCTTATTCTTGACCTAATTTAATATGAACACTGCCATCACTCCCCAATGTGCTGACAGGTCTCTTTCCTTGCAGAGTGTCAGTGTGATGCACGGGGCACAGTACCTGGGCATACCCCTTGTGATCCCAACAGTGGAATCTGTTTCTGCAAGCGTCTTGTGACTGGACGTGGCTGCAATCGCTGTCTGGTGCGACTGGAGGGGGCAGGGGTTCTGAGGTCCTGCACTTAACCTCAGAGCACAGACCTGGGGGTAGTTTCCATGCCCTAATGGGTGGGTGCTTATTGCTTAGGATTCTGTTATCCTTGAGAGGCTGCAGGTCTGGGAGGCCATGGGTGGGAGCCAGTGGTCTAGAGATCATATTTTTACCAAGGGAGGGTAGAGGGTGAAAACATCCTTGATTTACCTGCTGAGTGGCGAGAGGGGTCTGTTTCTGCCCCCCAGCAACTTCCTCTCTTACAGCCTGGCCACTGGGGCCTAAGCCATGATCTGCTTGGCTGCCGTCCATGTGACTGCGACGTAGGTGGTGCCTTGGATCCCCAGTGAGTGCTGTATATGTGGCCCTGGCAGGGTGGGAAAAGATACTGGGCAGGATAGGGAGTCCTTCTTAAGTAACTGTGTATTCCCAGGTGCAACGAGGCCACAGGTCAGTGCCAGTGCCGCCAGCACATGGTAGGGCGACGTTGTGAACAAGTGCAGCCTGGCTACTTCCGACCCTTCCTAGACCACCTAACTTGGGAAGCTGAAGACACACGAGGGCAGGTAGAGGTGCAGTGTTAGAGGGCAGAGCACAGTGGGACTGTGGCAAGAGAGGCGGGGTTTGGGGCAGTGCCTTGGTTGGGGAGGATGCCCTGCATTGGGCAGGGTTTCAGCTAGAGAGTTGTGATATGGGGGCAGGTTGTGGCAGAAGAAGCGGGTATCTTGTCTGAGCATCCACTTCCCACCAATTTGCCTTCCAGATGCTGGATGTGGTGGAGCGCCTGGCATCTCCCGGGGCAGCTTTATCCTGGACGGGCCCAGGCTTCGTTAGGCTGCGAGAAGGCCAAGTACTAGAGTTCCAGGTGGCTTCTGTACCAAAAGCCATGGACTATGACCTGCTGCTGCGCTTGGAGCCCCAGGTCAGACCCCATGACACCTCACCCAGAACTGAACGGTTGGGTGTAGGGGCATCTCTTCCTTCATCCCTTCCCCCCCAGGTCCCTGAACAATGGGCAGAAATAGAACTGACTGTGCAGCGCCCAGGACCTGTGTCTGCTCACAGCCCTTGTGGGCATGTACTGCCCAAAGATGACCGCATCGCAGGGACTCTGCAACCAGACACCAGGTGAGGGCACTCACGACTTCCCCCACAACTGTGAGGTATTGTGCATCAGTTTTAAGCTCCTGCTGCTCATCCTTCTATTCAGCCAATGCCTCCTCTAAGTATTGTTTGCCAGGTGTTGGTGGGCATGGCACTGGTCAGAGGACAAGGCTTGCTCTTTCGGGGCTCTAAGTTCCAGAGGATAACACAGGAATTCATCACTGTAGAGAATGCCCACAGGGAGAAGGGAGGGCCTCCAAGTACTATAAGCAGGGACATGGCTGGTCTCATTAATGTTTTATTACACATCTTTTTTATCTCTTCTTTTTATTTTTTAAAAGATTTATTTATTTATACATACCAGAACTGGGGTACAGGCCAGAGGTGCAGAGGAGTGAGAAGACTCACTAGAGAGAAAGTGGGGAACAGAACAGGCAGATCCACTGAAATACACAGCAGAAGGGAACAGCGGGTGAGACAGGAGAGGTCTGCTGTGCCATGTGGGTAGCTCCCTGGCTGGAGATTGAATTTGTGCTGCAGTGGCCGCGGATAGCTTCACAGCTATCCCTAACCCCTTGCGCCACCAGAGAGGCCCCTCATCTCTTCTTTTTAAACTTTTTATCATCTAAATATTCAAACATGCACAGAAGCTGAGAGAATTGCATAATGACTGGCTGTACCCATAACAGACATTTTGCCAACTGTGACTTGTGTTTAGCAAAGATGCCTATAGACTTAGAGGTCAAGGTGGAAGCTGGAAGACCTACTAGTTGTTGAGTTGGCCAAGTGACAGTGGGTTGGACAGAGGTATTATACTAGAGGTCATGAAAAGAGGGAGTTTCCAGAGGGTTACAGTGGCAGAGATGATGGCTTGAATATTGAGGAAAGGTACAGAGAGTAGAGAGTGACTCTAGGGTTTGGCTTAGGTATCTCAATTGGGGTAAAGATGTAAGTATCGGGTCTTCCTGGTGGTGCAAGGGGTTAAGACACAACCTATGAAGCTGTCTGCAGCCTCTGTAGCACGAGTTTGATCCCCGGCCAGGGAGGTGACCCACATGGCACAGCAGACCTCTCCTGACTCGCCCACCACTCCCCTCAGCAGTGTATGTCAGTCAGTCTGCCTGCTCTGTTACCCACTCTGTCTCTGGTGAGTCCTCTCACTCCCTGCACCTCTGGCCTATACCCTAGCTCTTGTATGCATAAATAAATAAATCTTTAAAAAAAAAAAAGACTTAAGTATCTCAGATAAAGACAGAGAGAAGAGCAGATCTGAGGTGCTTAGACATGAGAGAGAAGGCTAGTGGGTGACTGGATTCCTGCATCTGCAATTACTGGGGGGAGTCCAGTTGAAGACCTGTATTTGTTGTTTTCTCTAAAAAAGTGAGTCTGAATGGAAGGACCAGAGAAAGGAAGGAGGGCCAGAGCACTCTAGTGTTAGAGACCAGTAGAGAAGGACAAGGTGAAGGTGAGGGGAATTCAAGAATGTGGATAGAGTCCCAGAAACAAAGAGCAGAGTGACTCAGGAAAGAAAGCGCACTGATCTCATTGCATGTTGCTGAATGCTGGAAGATTAGAGTGGAGAAGTGACCACCAACTTTGGCTACATGGAGTTCATCAGTGACCTTGGCACAGGCTATCTCCATGGTATGCGGGGGCAGAAATTCCACTAGAGTGGGAGGCCAGTGCGTAGAAGCAGTGACTGTAGTCGAATTTTAGGAATTTGTTGGGCAGGAGAGTGAGGGGAGAGTCAAGACTGAGGAGATTTTTTTCAGGGGGTGGGGGAGGATAAAAAAAAAACAACACCAAGAATGGGTTTGCAAACTAACGGCAAGCAATGACCGAGAAAAGAGGGAGAGAGGGGGAAGTGGTGCAGTTTTGGTGAAGAGGAGCAGAGGTTGAGGTTGGGGAAAGTGTGAAAGGTTGTTGAGGGAAAATTTGAAAGTGTTGTGTGAGGTAAGTGCTGTGGGGCTGTAGGTGCTGTGGAGTGTTTTCAGTGACACTGGTCTGCACAGATATACGTTTCCCATGAGACACATTTGTGGAAATCTTTGATAGAGGTTTTCTGCAGGGTTGTCAAATTGTCTTGTTGGCCAAACCCTGCCCAGCCTACTTTGGCCTAGTCCCAGTTTTTTTTTTTGTTTTTTTTTAAAGATTTTATTTTTATTCACGCATACAAGAACCGGGGTACAGGCCAGATGCAGGTGGGTGAGAGGATTCACCGGAGACAGAGTGGGGAACAGAACAGGCAGACCGACTGAAATACACTGCTGACGGGAGCAGCGGGCAAGACAGGAGAGGTTTGCCACAACATGTGGGTACCTTCCCGGCCAGCCGGGATCGAACCCGCACTGCAGAGGCTGCGGACAGCTTCACAGTGCTGTGCTCAACCGCCTGCACCACTAGGGAGGCCCTCTAGTCTTTTTCTTGGCTGATGTTTTGGTGGCTGTTTGGGGTTGAAGGAGGCCCAGGATGATGGGTACAGGGCCTTGGAGAAGCCATTGTACCTATCCTCACCTCCCACCAGGTACATGGTGCTTCCAAGACCTGTATGCCTTGAGCCTGGCACATCCTACAAGCTGCATCTGAAGCTGGTGCGAACAGGAGGACGTACCCCATCTGAGGCTCCCCACTCTGGACCCAGCCTACTCATTGACTCGGTGAACAGTCCTCTCCCCATACCAACCAAAATGGCAGGGTCTATAGGATGGGACCTGTAGATAGTTGGGGTCTGGAGAGAAGAGATAGACCTGTGGGTGATGCTAAGCTGTGTGCTCTGGCAGTGCCAATTATGGTTCCAGGTCTGAACTTTACTTTTCCTTGCTGATTTCTTCAGCTGGTGCTGCTGCCCCAAGTCCTGGTGCTGGAAATGTTCAGTGGGGGTGATGCTGCTGCTCTGGAGCGCCGTGCCACCTTTGAACGCTACCGCTGTCGTGAGGAGGGTCTGGTGCCCAGCAAGAGCCCTCCCTCTGAGGCCTGTGCTCCTCTCCTCATCAGTCTTTCTGCCGTGCTCTATAATGGTGCCCTGCGTGAGTGTCTGTGATATAGATTGGTGGGGCAGAAGTGTGAGGGGGTCTAGCCTGACTTGACCCTACCCCCATTCCCTACAGCTTGTCAGTGCGACCCCCAGGGCTCAGTGAGTTCTGAGTGTAACCCCCATGGCGGTCAGTGCCTGTGCAAACCTGCGGTGGTTGGGCGTCGCTGTGACCGCTGTGCCCCTGGCTACTATGGCTTTGGTCCTGCAGGCTGTCAAGGTACTTGCTTGCCCTTCTTCCCTTCTATTCCTTTCTCTCCTTTCCACTATTGTTTTCCCTCTTGCCTCTGCTTCTTTCTTCCTCTAACACTGAGCTCTCAGCCCTTGGTCCTTGAAGTTCTCTTCCATTCGATGATCTTCCCACCATGAACCTCCCTACCCCCATTTTCTCTCAACACCTCCTCCCATACCAACCCACTTCGGCCTCTGCCTTGCCCCCAGCCTGCCAATGCAGTCCTGAAGGGGCACTCAGTGGCCTGTGTGAAGGGACTAGTGGGCAATGCCCTTGCCGAACTGGTGCCTTTGGACTTCGCTGTGACCGCTGCCAGCGTGGTCAATGGGGATTCCCTAGCTGCCGGCCATGTGTCTGCAATGGGCATGCCGATGAGTGTGACACCCACACGGGTGCTTGCCTGGGCTGCCGTGATCACACAGGGGGCGAGCACTGTGAAAGGTAAGCCTCTGAGCCTGGAGCAGCTATGAGTGGGTTGGTGGGTAGACAGGCTGCTTAAGGATGACACATCTCTTCCTGTCCTTCCCTGCAGGTGCATTGCTGGTTTCCATGGGGACCCAAGGCTGCCATATGGGGGCCAGTGTCGGCCCTGTCCCTGCCCTGAGGGCCCTGGGAGCCAGCGGCACTTTGCTACTTCCTGCCATCGGGATGGGTACTCCCAGCAGATGGTGTGTCACTGCAGGGCAGGCTACACAGGTGAGGGGGTAAGGTGCAGGTATGGGATCAGGGTAGGGCAGCTGGGCTGAGGACTCATGCCTATCCCTTGATTATGGGCAGGGCTGCGGTGTGAGGCTTGTGCCCCTGGGCACTTTGGGGATCCATCACGACCAGGCGGCCAATGCCAACCATGTGAGTGTAGTGGGAACATTGACCCCATGGACCCTGATGCCTGTGACCCCCTCACGGGGCAATGCCTACGCTGCTTACACCACACAGAGGGGCCTCACTGTGCCCACTGCAAACCTGGCTTCCATGGACAGGCTGCCCGACAGAGCTGTCACCGTAAGTGTGGGGATGGGAGGGTATGGCTGAGGTGGGGCTCTGCTGCCCTGGCTCCCTTTGATTACTGTGCTAATCTTGGCTGACACAGGATGTACCTGCAACCAATTGGGCACAGATCCCCAGCAGTGCCCATCCACCGACCAGTGCCACTGTGACCCAAGCAGTGGGCAGTGCCCTTGCCTTCCCAATGTCCAGGGCCCTAGCTGTGATCGCTGTGTCCCAAACTACTGGAACCTTACCAGTGGCCGTGGCTGCCAGCCCTGTGCCTGCCACCCAAGCCGAGCCAGAGGCCCCACCTGCAATGAGGTATGGGACCCTCCTCTGGATCCCTGAGTGGCTGTGACTAGCTGTCTGCCTCAAGTCTTGAGTGCTCAGCCTTTGATTTTTTGACGTCTGCTTGGTCCCCCTCTAGTTCACAGGGCAGTGCCACTGCCATGCTGGCTTCGGTGGGCGAACCTGTTCTGAGTGCCAGGAGCTCCACTGGGGAGACCCTGGGTTACAGTGCCGTGGTAAGGAAGTCAGCAAGGCCAGGGCAGATGGGTGGTGGTTATTCCCATGCACATCCTAACTCTGTGGTCTGCCTTTTTCTATAGCCTGTGATTGTGACCCTCGTGGAATAGACACACCTCAGTGTCACCGCTCCACAGGCCACTGCAGCTGCCGCCCAGGCGTGTCTGGTGTGCGCTGTGACCAATGTGCCCGGGGCTTCTCGGGTGTCTTTCCTGCTTGCCACCCCTGCCATGCATGCTTCGGGGACTGGGACCGCGTGGTACAGGACTTGGCTGCCCGTACACGGCGCCTGGAGCAGCGGGTGCAGGAGCTGCAGCAGACGGGTGTGATGGGTGCCTTTGAGAGCAGCTTCTGGAAGATTCAGGAGAAGCTGGGCATTGTGCAGGGGATTGTGGGTGCCCGCAACACCTCAGCTGCCTCCACTGCACAGCTTGTGAAGGCCACAGAGGATCTGCGGTATGTGTGGATGGACCTGAGGCTACATGGTGGGATGGTGCAGGGACCCAGTGGAAAGGGGGAAAGCATCTCTAAACATAACCCCCACTTCTCATCGACACAGGCGTGAAATCGGGGAGGCCACTGAGCATTTGACCCAGCTGGAGGCAAAACTGACAGATGTGCAGGATGAGAACTTCAATGCCAACCATGCACTAAGCAGTCTGGAACGAGACGGGCTTGCACTTAATCTTACGTTGCGGCAGCTTGATCAGCATCTGGACCTGCTCAAGCATTCAAATTTCCTGGGTGAGTTGCTGGCCAACTAGGCAGGTGGACCAGGATTGGTTGATCTTCAGCTGACTGCCTGCTTCTGGCCAACTTAGGTGCCTATGACAGCATCCGCCAAGCCTATAGCCTATCTGCAGAAGCAGAACGTCGTGCTAACACCTCGGCCCTGACAGTGCCCAGTCCTGTGAGCCACTCAGTAGGCACCCGGCGCCGAACAGAGATGCTGATGGAAACCCAGAGGGACAACTTCAACAGAAAACATCTGGCCAACCAACGGGCACTTGGCGATCTCTCTGCACGAACCCATGCCCTGAGTCTGACAGGCATAAATGAATTGGTGAGGCACGAGCATAGGGTGGGACATATGGGTATGGCTGTCCTTTCACAAAGCCCTGACTTGTTCTATACCTGGCAGGTTTGTGGGTCCCCAGGAGATCTACCCTGTGCTACAAGCCCTTGTGGAGGTGCTGGCTGTCGGGATGAGGATGGGCAGCCTCGCTGTGGGGGCCTGAGCTGCAGTGGGGCAGCAGCCGTTGCAGACCTGGCTTTGGGTCGAGCCCGGCACACACAGGCAGAGCTGCAGCGGGCACTGGAAGAAGGTGGTGGCATCCTCAGTCAGGTGGCTGAAACCCGTCGGCAAGCAGGCGAGGCACAGCAGCGGGCCCAGGCGGCACTGGACAAGGCTAATGCTTCCAGAGGACAGGTGGAGCAGGCCAACCAGGAACTTCGGGAACTTATCCAGAGTGTGAAGGACTTCCTCAGCCGTGAGCCTCCGTGTAGTCCAGGCCATGTGGTTGTTTCCCCTGTGTCTGTGTCTCTCTCCCTGGATTCATATTTGTCAAGGCCTGCGCTGGACCTGTGTTTATCACCTCTTGTCTGAGTCCTTGCCATAAGTGGTCCCCAAGTCCATCATCTTGTATCTGTGACCCATGTAGAGTTCCCTGTCCTTGTGTGGCTACATGCTTATGCCTATTGGCAAACCCGTATCCTGTGTGTGGTCCCTGAGTCCATAACCCAAGAGTGTGTTCCCGTCCCCATGCCCATGCTGGAGAATCTGTGTCCTTAAGTGCTTGCCTGTGTCCCCATAGAGGAAGGGGCTGATCCAGATAGCATTGAGATGGTAGCCACACGGGTGCTGCAGCTCTCCATCCCAGCATCACCTGAGCAGATCCAGCACCTGGCGGGCGAGATTGCAGAACGGGTCCGGAATCTGGAAGATGTGGATGCGATCCTGGCGCGTACTATGGGGGATGTGCGTCGGGCTGAGCAGTTGCTACAAGATGCACAGCGGGCACGGTCTGACCCCAACCCTGACCCCCATCCTTGATACTTGGTCCTGATATTTGCAGGCCCTGATTCCCTTTCTTCCCCAGGAGCCGGGCTGAGGGTGAGAAACAGAAGGCAGAGACAGTACAGGCAGCACTGGAGGAGGCCCAGCGGGCACAGGGCATTGCTCAGGGTGCCATCCAGGGGGCAGTGGTTGACACACAGGACACAGAACAGACCTTGCACCAGGTGTGGTCTCTCTGGGACATCAGTGGGGGTAAGTTTATAGGTTTGTCTTATAGACCTGTTTAACCCTGGGCTCACCTATGGCAGGTACAGGAGAGGATGGCAGGTGCAGAGCAGGCACTGAGCTCTGCTGGTGAGCGAACTCAACAGTTGGATGGTCTCCTGGAAGCTCTAAAATTGAAACGAGCAGGAAATAGCCTGGCTGCCTCTAGCGCTGAAGAAACTGCCGGCAATGCCCAGGGTCGTGCCAGGGAGGCTGAGCAGGTGGGTTGGGACAGAGTCAGCTGGAAGGGGTGTGGTGGGAGGAGAAGCTGGGCTTCCATTGGACCACCACACTGACATTCCCTGCCTCATCCCCAGCTGCTGCAGGGCCCACTAGGTGACCAGTACCAGACAGTGAAGGCCCTTGCTGAGCGCAAGGCCCAGGGTGTGCTGGCTGCCCAGGAGCGGGCAAAGCAACTACGGAATGAAGCTCAGAGCCTGTTGCAGGCTGCTCAGGACAAGCTACAGCGGCTGCAAGGTGAGGGATGGGGTGATTGGGTGCCAGAGATATGGGGCTACGGTAGTGGTACCCTTCTTCACCTGTGCCCTGTCTTTCCTAGAGCTGGAAGGCACCTATGAGGAGAATGAACGTGCACTGGAGGGCAAAGCAGCCCAGCTGGACGGGCTGGAGGCCAGGATGCGTAGTGTGCTTCAAGCCATCAACTTGCAGGTTCAGATCTACAACACCTGCCAGTGACCCCGGCCTGAGGCCTTCCCACTTCCCAGCCCCCGGCCCGGCCCAGCTCTGCACACGGTGCTGCCCATGCATGGAATAGTTCCCAGCTTGGCAAGGCCCCCAATAAACAGATGCGAATCCCTATTGTGTCGTCTGGATTCTGATTGGGGAAGGGCGGGGTCTCCGGGCAGAACCTCAGGCGGCCACGACCGGGGTGAAGCCGAGGCACCGGAGCCCCGCCCCCGGCCGGCCGCCCCGCCCCCCCGGTGCCGACCGTCGCTGCGCGCCCGCTCCCGCCGGAAGTGCGTCAGCCGCTCGGCCCCGCCGCCCGCGGCCGTAACTAGATCGAAACAAAACAAGCCGCTGAGGCAGTGGCAGCGGCGGCGGCGCCGGGACGGGGGAGGGGCGCGCCGGAACCGGAACCGACCTGACGCCGGAACCGGAACCGAGAGCGGGTTGCCAGGGCCCGAAGAGGGCTGGCGGCGGCGGCGGCCTCTCTCGGTGAGTAGGACTGGCGGCCCCTGCCTGCCGGGCCGCAGCGGGGAGGCCGCGACGCGGGCCCCGGGCGGCCTGCTCAAGGTCACGGACGTGCCAGCCGCGACTCTGGGAGCCGCGCGTCGTGCCTGGGCCCCCGCTGCAGGCCGGGCCGTTATGCGCCGCCGGTAGCCGATCCCCTGCCGCGGACAGGACTGGCGGCGGGCGAGGACTGCTTCCTAGAGGAGGTGCTGGCGAGCGCGGGTTTGAAGGCTGGAACTGGGTCTCCGCCCCGGCCGGGCGCTGTTTAGTGGTCAGTAACTCCGCGCGGCCTTCTCAGGCTGCTTTGGGTCTCTGGGCAGCCCCTTCCTCGCCTCGATGTCCCAGGAGGGTGGGAGGAGGCACGACCTTCTGCCGGAGCTTGCGTGCAAGGTGGCGGAGGGAGGGTGTCTGCTGCTCGGTTCAGGACCTGCCCTCATTAAAGACCCAGCCCACCAGTCCCACATCTGACCCATAGAAGGATGTCTGCCCGCTCCCCCAACCTGGGGACCACAGACTATTCACTCTCTGCCCTGCCACTCTACTGTAAGGCTGGGCTTGAGCTGCCAGGGGTCCTGGTCCCCTGCTTCATCCTTTCCTTTATCTCAGTTTTGAGAACTTTATTTTGAGTGGAGAAACGGCCCAGAATCCTGTGGGAAACTGGATAAAGGGTCTCTGGCTCTGAGCTGATGTGAGTGGACCTGGGAAGAAAATAGGGATGATGCTTCATTATCAAACTGGATGTCTGCCCTGCCTTGCCTTTGGGCAGGCTTGCTACTTGAAGGCGTGATGCGGCATCTGGATATCCTTTCAATGAGCTTTTACAGGCCCCTCCCTGGGACCGCAGCTGGAGAGAGGAGTCTTTCTTAGGATGTAGGAAAGAAACAATCAGGCAGTGCATAGGAGCAGGGTCAGAGCAGGGTGGGACCTGGCAGGCAGCAGGTGAGGTGCCTGAACCTTGCTGGGACAGTGGTAGCACCTGAGCTGGGCATGTTGTCAGCCATAGAGCCTGGTCCTTCTGCTACTTGCTTGTCTCCTCCTCTCCTGCCTTCCTCCTCCACCTCCTACTTCTCGGGTGGTGACTAAGCAGCCAGTGAGAGTGAGGGAAAAGTGAGCACCCTGCTCAGAGTGCCAGCCCTGTGGGCTGGAGCCATGGCTTCTCTCCAGATTGGTGGAGGAGCCTAGTCCCTGCCCACAGCTGCCTTGATCTGGCACCTTAGTGAGTCTCCCATCTTTATGGGTCTGTATGGCAGACATCTGGAATCCTTGGCCAGAAGTGCTTGCTGCTATTTGCATTATTTATTCCCCCTTTGGAATAGTGTACCAAAGCTACATTAGAGGGTGGAGAGATAGTCCCTTGTAGGGGTAGGAGTATCCTGGGTTGTCAAGCCCTGACTGTAGCCAAGAAGCAAATTGTCGCAAATTGTTGGTAGTGATCATTGGTCCCTTCTCATTAGGCTGTTGGTTCCTTGCTGGAGAATTTGGCCACAAAGAGTTGCCAAGATAGCTGGGCCAGGAAGAAAGCGCCGTAGCCCTGACCCAGACGCCGTTGCCGACCCCAGGGCACTCTGGCTGTCGACCAAGCGGCTCAAGATGTCTGGCGGGGCCAGTGCCACAGGCCCAAGGAGAGGGCCCCCAGGACTGGAGGAGGCCACCAGTAAGAAGAAGCAAAAGGATCGAGCAAACCAGGAGAGCAAGGATGGAGATCCTAGGAAAGGTGGTAGTGACATTCCCAGAGTGGTTGTTGCCTTCTCCTCCCTGCCTGCTGAATATACAGATTGGGGGTTAAGAGGTGACTTTTTTGCTGTTCTCTCTATTTTTGGTGCTGAGAGAAGAATCTGTGGCAGGCTGGGTAGAGCCTCAGCTTTGAGGTCTGGGTACGTGGCTGAAATCCCCATCATTATTTTTTTTTTGTTTCCCCTTTTGTTGTCAGGATCAGCATCTACTTCTCGGGAGGAGCAGACCAAAGAGGGTGAGTGATAAATAGACATTTGGGTGCTGGAATGCGAGGGGAGAAGGGCATGCCCTGGAGTATAGCATACATTTGAGTAGCCCCATTAGGACTGGGTCTCTAGTACCTGCTTATTACTATTAGGAGTTCATCGAGACCCTCATGATCTCTTTGACACTCCTCCTACAGAGTTGTTGCTTGATTGGAGTCAGAATGCAGACGAGGTGATTGTCAAATTGCGTGTGGGAACGGGCCCCTTGCGACTGGAGGATGTGGATGCAGCTTTCACAGACACAGACTGTGTGGTGAGGCTTCCAGGTGTGTCCATCTATCCAAAGCCAAAGCTGTCTCTTTGAATCTTCTGATAACCTTACCCCAGCTCACTGCCCTACTCTGTCTCCAGATGGTCGGCAGTGGGGTGGTGTTTTTTATGCTGAGATAGAAAGTTCTTGCGCCAAAGTGCAGGCCCGCAAAGGCAGCCTCCTGCAGCTGGCACTGCCTAAGAAAGTACCTCTGCTCACGTGGCCCTCTCTCTTGGTAAGTTCCAAAGCAGGGTAGGTTAGGGGATACCCAGTGTTGTTGACAAGACCTGACTTGTGTGTCTTTGGCAGAAGAAACCTTTAGGGTCACAGGAGTTGGTGCCAGGGCTGTGCCAAGAGAATGGGCAGGAGCTGTCTCCTGTTGGCCTGGAGCCAGGCCCCGAACCCCGCCGAGCTAAGCAGGAGGCCCGGAACCAAAAGCGGGCCCAGGGCCGTGGTGAGGTAGGCGTGGGGGCTGGCCCTGGGGCTCAGGCAGGGCCCAGCGCCAAGAGGGCTGTGCATCTCTGCAGAGGGCCAGAAGGGGAAGGGTCCAGAGATGGCCCTGGACCTCGGGGTGATGCCCCTCCTTTCCTGGCCGAATCAACCACTCAGGTGAGAGTGGGATGCTTGTTTGGAAGTTGGAAGGTGGGGGGAGGGTATGGCCAGAAGTTGGGGGAAGCATTTGCTAGACCTAGGAGTGATTTTGCCCATAATCTTGCCATGAATAGGCTGATACTGAGGAACAGCTCCGGGTACCACCGCTGAACCCTCAAACTTGCCTCCTGGGCTCAGAGGAGAACCTAGCACTTTTGGTAGGAGAGAAGGCAGTGTCCCCTAGGAATGACCTAGTCTCTTCAACCATGGCACGGAATAGAGACTCTGAGAAAGGTGACCGTTCCAAAGACGAGATGGCAGTAACGGCAGATGCTGCAGCCTTGGTGGATGGTAAAGGTGGGGCTGGGGATGGGTAGGCAGAGCCCTAGATTGGGTTGCAAGGTTGGTGGGTGGGTAGGGACTAGAATAGCAACAGGCTGGAACCTGTCCTGGGTGGCACTGAGCTGTGGTCTCAACATAGAGCCTGAGTCCATGGTGAACCTGGCATTTGTCAAGAATGATTCGTATGAGAAGGGGCCGGACTCAGTGGTGGTGCACGTGTACGTGAAGGAAATCTGCAGGGATGCCTCTCGAGTGCTTTTCCGCGAGCAGGACTTCACACTTATCTTCCAGACCAGGTGGGTGGGTGGGCAGGAGATGGGGCAGGCAGTGTGCTTTATGCAAAATAGCATGTCTCATGCTCTTTCTCCTGCTCCTCTTCCTGTCCTGCCTCTGCTCTGCCTTGGCAGGGATGGAAACTTCCTGAGACTACACCCAGGCTGCGGGCCCCACACCATCTTCCGTTGGCAGGTGAAGCTCAGGTGGGTGGTGCCCAGCCTTACTACTCTGCCTGTGCCTCCTTGTTCTCCATCTCCTTGGCCCATCTATCCTGATACCACTCCACCTAAGTTCCTGAGATCAGTCTTTTCTTGCAGGAACCTGATTGAACCAGAGCAGTGCACCTTCTGCTTCACAGCCTCTCGCATCGATATCTGCCTCCGTAAGCGACAGAGTCAGCGCTGGGGGGGCCTGGAGGCCCCAGCTGCACAAGGTCTGCACACGAGCTCCCTTCATTGCCTAGCCTGTGTGACCAGGGCACCCCACCCCCTGCTACATGCTGCTAACCACCAGCCCCCTTATTCCCCCTTTTTAAGGTGCAGTGGGTGGTGCAAAGGTTGCCGTGCCGACAGGCCCAACCCCTCTGGATTCAACTCCACCAGGGGGTGCTCCCCACCCTCTGGCAGGCCAGGAAGAAGCCCGTGCTGTGGAGAAAGAGAAACCCAAGGCTTGTTCAGAGGACACAGGGCTGGATGGTGTGGTGGCCCGCAACCCCATGGAGCATGTAGCCCCAAAGCCAGAGCCACACCTGGCCTCAGTAAGAATCCCAGGATGAAGAGGGCCAAAGTTGAGGCTGAGGAGCCTCCGGGCTGCCTCTCACGCCCCTCCTTGTTCCCACAGCCAAAGCCCACATGCATGGTGCCTCCAATGCCCCACAGCCCTGTGAGTGGAGACAGCGTGGAGGAAGAGGAGGAGGAAGAGAAGAAGGTGTGTCTGCCTGGCTTCACTGGCCTTGTCAATCTAGGCAACACCTGCTTCATGAACAGTGTAATTCAGTCTCTGTCCAACACTCGGGAGCTCCGGGACTTCTTCCATGGTGAGAACAGGGCCTAGCGCCCAGGCCGTGGGTAGAAGGAATGACTTTCCTTACTAATGACTCTACTTGACTGCTGTCCCCAGACCGTTCCTTTGAGGCTGAGATCAACTATAACAACCCACTGGGGACTGGTGGCCGTCTGGCCATTGGCTTTGCTGTGTTGCTCCGGGCTCTGTGGAAGGGAACCCACCATGCCTTCCAGCCTTCCAAGTTAAAGGTGATCTGTGGTGAACTCCCTTCCTTGGCTGGAGAGGGCGGGGAGGGCCAACCAATTGGGTGCACAGTGGGTGTTGGGGTTCCATGCTCACACCTCGGCTCCTGTATCCAGACCATTGTGGCAAGCAAGGCCAGCCAGTTCACAGGCTATGCACAGCACGATGCCCAGGAGTTCATGGCTTTCCTGCTGGATGGGCTGCATGAGGACCTGAATCGCATCCAGAACAAGCCCTACACAGAGACTGTGGACTCAGATGGGCGTCCTGATGAGGTCAGGGTTGGGGGCAGAGCTGGGTATGTCTCATGCACATCCTAGTCCCCAGGTCTCCTTGGTCCTCACCACTTTGCCCCTCAGGTGGTAGCTGAGGAAGCATGGCAGAGACACAAGATGAGGAATGACTCCTTCATTGTGGACCTATTTCAGGGCCAGTACAAGTCAAAACTGGTGTGCCCTGTGTGTGCCAAGGTATGATGTTCTTCCCTGAAAAGAGGCCCTCCAGCTTGAAGTAGTAGCCTGTTGAGATTGGGGTCAGGTGCATGCATCTTGAGGTGCTGCAGGCCAAGGAAGCTGATGGGGAGACCTCAGGCTCCTATGTGTATCCTAGAGGTCAGGCTGGGTAGACTTCCTGGCTGAGGCCAAAGTGATGGTTGGGCCCGAAGATAGCTGTAAGGTGAGGCTGGGGTTTGGATAAGATTGGAGGCATATAGGGTATAAGTGAGGGACAAATTGATAAAATGGCTAGGTTGAGCTGGCAGCAAGTATCAGAAGGCGGGATTGTTCTCCCCTGGTGGCACTCTTGATCCATCCAGTATTCTGAAGCCTGGGAGTTTCTGATTGACTGTGGTGCCCTGAGAGCCATTTGAGGGCCCGGACTGGGGGTTCTGGGGATGTGCATCCTGCCCCCTATCCCCGTGGGTCCACCCAGTGCCACCTCTGCATCTGCAGGTCTCCATCACTTTTGACCCATTCCTTTACTTGCCGGTGCCCTTGCCACAGAAGCAAAAGGTTCTCCCCATCTTCTATTTTGCCCGGGAGCCCCACAGCAAGCCCATTAAGGTGAGAAGTAAGTCCCTACTTCCGGGTTATCCCTGAGACCTTGGTCCATCTTCCTCATGGACTCTACTTTTGTCATCACAGTTCCTGGTGAGCATCAGCAAGGAGAACTCTAGTGCAAGCGAAGTGTTGGACTCTCTTTCTCAGAGTGTCCACGTGAAACCTGAGAACCTACGTCTGGCTGAGGTATGTCTGTCCTTCCCCAGGCTCTTAAGCGTGCCGACACTTGAGTGTACTCATAGCACATAGACACACCTGCAGTTATTGGCATCAGTACACGTGCACATGAATGTGCTTGTGGCGGCACAAAAACAAGTATTGTGCTATTGGCTGAGACATGGTTGAAAACTGGGATTTGGGCTGTGCAACAGAGATGCCTCCGTTCCTAGCTGATGTCAGGGTTTACTGCCCCCTTTGGTGATGGCCCCCAACTGCTTTTCCCTCTTAACAAGGAACTTGAGAAGCAGGAATATCCTTCCATTAGGTATGGCTTTCCCTCCATCCTGTTGCTCCGTCATATTACCCCTGATCTGTGTGCAGTTCTTCCCTACAGGTTTCCTGTTTTTAGCCTGGTAGTACCCTTTTTCTCTGGCTGGGCTGGGGCAGGAGGTTTAGCCTCAGTTATAGTCCCTCCCTAATAACCATGTTATAGTTTCATCAGGGCCTCATTAGTCAATAGCAGTGTAGAGAACTGGTATGGTTGATCCCGGCCCCCGTTCTGGTCTTTCAGACACTCTCATGCACTAGGCTTCTTGTTCTGAGGCAGGTACCAATAGAAGTGTATGTTTCTTTTGGGTGACAGTCCCCAACACTGCTCTCATAGACCCAAGATCAGGACCAAGTCATCTTGTGCTCTGGGGCAGTGCCAGGGAAAGGGCTTCACATAAGTTCTGTGTGTTCTCTGTCCCCAGGTGATTAAGAATCGCTTCCACCGAGTGTTCCTGCCCTCCCACTCACTGGACACTGTGTCCCCATCTGACATGCTTCTCTGTTTTGAGCTGCTATCCCCAGAGCTGGCTAAGGAGCGAGTGGTGGTACTAGAGGTACAACAGGTGAGTAGGTGGCCAACCTGATAGCATCAGGCCAACATGGGGTGGCAGAGGGGGCATTCCCACCCAACCTGGCCTCACTGAGCCAGATGATCCACCCTAGCGCCCCCAGGTACCCAGTGTCCCCATCTCCAAGTGTGCGGCCTGCCAGCGGAAGCAACAGTCAGAGGATGAGAAGTTGAAACGCTGTACCCGGTGCTACCGTGTGGGCTACTGCAACCAGTGAGGACACCCATGGTCTCCCACGTCCCTCCTCTCTGCTTGCCACCCTACCTCCCCTCCTGGCGGGGCTCATAAAGATACTTTAAAGATTCATTTTTATTTTTGCATACAAAAACTAGGGTGTAGTCCAGGGGTGTGGGAGATGAGAGGATTCACCAGAGACAGAGTGGGAGCAGAACAAGTGGATCTACTGAAATACATTGCTGAGGGGAGCAGTGGGTGAGACAGGAGATGTCTGCTGCACCATGTGCGTTAGCTCTGTGATTAGGGATCGAACTCAGGCTGCCATGGCTGGCGATAGCTTGATAGCACTGAAACTTTAACTCCTGCGCCACCAGGAAGGCCCACAACACTTACGTTTTAATTTATCCACTTGCCATCCTATTCTCTCAGGCCCTGGGAGAGGGTTGGCATGCCTAGTTCCTAGTTTCCAGAACCTGAGGCTAGCCCCCAGTATAGAGTCATAGGAGGTGGAGCTTACATCGTTTTTCCCTCCAGGCTCTGCCAGAAAACCCATTGGCCTGATCACAAGGGCCTCTGCCGACCTGAGAATATTGGCTACCCCTTCCTGGTCAGTGTGCCTGCCTCACGCCTCACTTACGCCCGACTTGCTCAATTGCTAGAGGGCTATGCCCGGTAAGTGCCCAGTGGTTGGATTAGGGTGGGGTAGTTGTGGAACAGAGGTGCTGGACAGGCTGATCAAGGTTCTTACTTGCCTTCCTGCCTGTTGTCAGGTACTCAGTGAGCGTATTCCAGCCACCTTTCCAGCCTGGTCGCATGGCATTGGAGTCCCAGGGCCCTGGCTGCTCCACACTGCTCTCTGCTAGCTCCCTAGAGGGGGGAGATAGCGAGAGGGACCCTATTCAGCCACCTGAGCTCCAGTTGGTGAACACTGTGGCTGAGGGGGACACAGGGGTCCTCCGGGCATGGGCAGCCCCTGATCGGGGCCCTGTGCCCAGCACCAGTGGAGTTTCTTCTGAGATGTTGGCCAGTGGGCCTGTTGAAGTTGGATCTTTACCTGCTGGTGAGAGGGTGTCTCGGCCTGAAGGTAAGAGTCTGCTGAAAGGCTCTGGGAGCTAGGGTAGGGGAGGTTGTGGGAAGCTTGTTTTGGCCCGTCAGTAGGGGAGCTCAGATTGTCATGTTCTCTCGTAGCTGCTGTGCCTGGGTACCAACACCCATGTGAAGCCATGAATGCCCACACACCCCAGTTCTTCATTTATAAAATTGATGCATCCAACAGAGAGCAGCGACTAGAGGACAAAGGTGTCTGAGACTGTGGGTGGTAGTCATGGGGTGGGTTGGACTGACTGCTTGCCACAGCTTTGTGACCCCTCTTCCTGCCCATTTCTAGGAGATACTCCATTGGAGCTGGGTGATGAGTGTAGCCTGGCTCTAGTCTGGCGAAACAATGAGCGCCTGCAGGAATTTGTGTTGGTAGCCTCCAAGGAACTGGAATGTGCCGAGGATCCTGGCTCTGCTGGTGAGGCTGCACGTGCTGGCCACTTCACCCTGGACCAGTGCCTAAACCTCTTCACGAGGCCTGAGGTGCTGGCACCTGAGGAGGCCTGGTAAGAACAGGGTAGCAAGCAGATGGCAGGACAGGGTGGAGTGGAGGTATGCTGGTACTGACCCTACCTCCGTCCCTTCTCAGGTACTGCCCGCAGTGCAAACAACACCGTGAGGCCTCCAAACAACTGTTGCTGTGGCGTCTGCCAAATGTGCTCATTGTGCAGCTCAAGCGCTTCTCTTTTCGTAGTTTCATCTGGCGGGACAAGATCAATGACTTGGTGGAGTTCCCTGTTCGGTGAGCAATAGGCCCTGGTGACTGAAGGCAGACTATGGGTGCAGGGTAGACATCCTGGGTACCTGCTAACTGTCTCACCTCTCTCTGGCTGGGACCACAGGAACCTGGACCTGAGCAAATTCTGCATTGGTCAGAAAGAGGAGCAGCTGCCCAGCTACGACCTGTACGCTGTCATCAACCACTATGGAGGCATGATTGGTGGCCACTACACCGCCTGTGCACGCCTGCCCAATGATCGCAGCAGCCAGCGCAGTGACGTGGGTGAGGGCACACACAGCCAGCACAATAGGTGGTAGGGGTGGTGGTGCAAGTTATGTTCACACTCTTCCCACCTTGCTATAGGCTGGCGCTTGTTTGACGACAGCACGGTGACAACAGTAGACGAGAGCCAGGTCGTGACGCGTTATGCCTATGTACTCTTCTACCGCCGGCGGAACTCTCCTGTGGAGAGGCCCCCCCGGGCAGGTCACTCTGAGCACCACCCAGACCTAGGCCCTGCAGCTGAGGCTGCTGCCAGCCAGGTGAGGCATGGGGGGAGGCTTTACAGGCAGGTGGGGCCCAACTCAGAGATGGGAGGAGGCTGGGCACAACTTCCCTTCCTCTAGCTGAAGACCCTTGAAACCTTAGATGTATGTGAGTCACAGATATGGTTCCCTAACATTAAAACTTTAGCCAAAAGGATCGTCATGCTGTCGGGACACTTACAGAGGTGTGTGCACACCAATATGTTGCCATTGGCAGGCACATGGGCACCCACTTGGCACAGGCAAAGCAATTGTTCTGAACCTCACTGGGTACAATGCCAGAAGAGACTGTACCTGACAATCTCCACCTTTCCTGTGCACACTGCCCACATAGCAGCCCACAGACCCTCACATGTGATTGTGATGTGAGCTCAGAACCAGGGCTATCCTGGCTGGCCATGGCATAGGGTGGCTGTTACTTTTTATAAGGTAAGCGTCTGTCCCTGCTGTCTTCTGTCTTTTTTTTTACTGATGTGGGGTATGACAGGCCTGGCCTTGGGGCACACCAGCACCTCTTTTCTGGAATGGTTTATTCCAGCTTTCCTCCCCTCCTCTATGCTCAGATTCAGCGAAATTCCTGCAGAAGGCAGTAGTCAGATTGTGGACATGGATGGGAGTGAGCCAGGGTATTACTTTGGGGTTGGCAGCTCTATCCTCATGAGCCAGTCCCCTCTGGGATTCCTGGGCGGAAAAATGACCCACTAATTGGGAACCTGCATATATGCTAGGAATCTTTTTGAGGTCAGAGTCCTGTCAAGACTTGCCTACTTTTGTGCTCTCAGTCTAGACCACCCTGTGAATGGCCCAGTTGGCTCCCACCTGCTCACCTCTGCTGTTAGAACTGGGATGTAGAGGATTAGTGCTAGTCACTGAGGGTGGACTGTCATGGCCAGGGGTCTTTGGGACACCGGGTGCCCTCCCCTTCCCCACCTCTTCCCTCGCCCCCAGGTAACAATGGCCGTTTCCACACACCATAGGCTTCCCGGATTTGGCAGGAGCTGGAGGCAGAGGAGGAGCCAGTACCTGAGGGGCCTGGGCCCCTGGGTCCCTGGGGGCCTCAAGACTGGGTGGGCCCACCACCACGTGGCCCTACCACACCAGATGAGGGCTGCCTCCGGTACTTTGTTCTGGGCACCGTGGCAGCTTTGGTGGCCCTCGTACTCAACGTGTTCTATCCTCTGGTATCCCAGAGTCGCTGGAGATGAGCTCGCCTGCAGGCAGCTCCTATGAGCTGGCCCACCTGCCTGCTCAACAGGCCCATTCCTGCCTCTGTGGTGGGGACCAGTTCCGGGCATGGGCCTCAGTGTGTGCATCATGGGGAGATGGTGGGGACTGTGGCCTCTGCAGGGGCAGAGCATTTTAATATGGTTTTCCCATCCAGCTGTCTGTCCACTCATCCTGCTGCTCTGACCCTTGCCCTGGGGCTTAGCCCTGCCCAGGCAGCTTACTGTATTTAAAGTGTTAATAAAGCGAGACTATTCAGGCCCGATCTCGTCTCTCTGTCTCAATGCCACTGCTGTCTGCGCCTTGGGGCCCTCCCCTGGGTGCCAGGGCTCCAAGCCAGCACCCCCGGGATGCCAGGCGGCATACTGGGCAGCCCCCAACCCCTGTCCTCATATTCTGTTGCAGGGACTAGGCCCTGGCCAGGCCCCCGAGGTGGCCCCCACGAGGACAGCCCCTGAACGCTTCGCCCCCCCTGTGGACCGCCCAGCCCCCACCTACAGCAACATGGAGGAGGTCGATTAGCAGGTCCCTTGCTGGTGGGGGAGTTGGGTTTGGGGATCCCCACAGAGGGCCAGCTTTTTGCCGCTTCTCCTTCTCTAACCTAGAGGACACTGGCTTCATCAATGGGGGATATGGGGGGTGTGATTTGGGGGTGGGAACTTGGCAGTTTGGATCCTCCTGTCATCTTGACCCCTCAACCAGTGAGCCTTGGCTCCTTCAGCCACTCCCAGTGCTACGTGATTTGATTCAGTTGTACCTTCAATTCTTTCTGACTCGCATTATAAACGTTATAATTTTATTCTAAAAATTGTAACTTTTTTTTTTTTTTTGCATTTTGGAGGTGATTGCTGCTGTTTAAATATATTTTAAAAATAAATGATAAATAAGCAGATTTGGTGACTGTGATGCACCAGGTGCTGTGGCCACCTCCCCATTCCTATCATCTGGGGTGTGTGTTTGTGTATATGTATCTATGGGTATGTGAAAGACTTGAAAGTGCTCTGGTCTGAGGAGATTGTGGTGTCCCCAGTTCTATTAGTTCTCCTGCCCTTTGATCCCACTGGTTTTGGGTCCCATATGGAGGTGGTTGTGGCTCACATTGTAGTCAATATCTCACACCCCAGGAAGAACACCCCATATCTGAGACTCCGGAAGCTGACAGCATGGGGTAAAATGTACAGGCACTGAAGTAGCCTGGGGCTGACAGACAGTTGGTCAGGAAAGTCTTGAAGTACAGAAGGCACTGTCCTTCCCTTTTTTCAGGTCTATATTTGCTGTCATTTGAAAACCATCTGGGTCCCTCAGTGAACAGAGCAGGAAAAATTTGCTGTGGGGACATGTGACCCTACTCTAAAAGGAGGACATGCCAAGAGGACCAGATTTAATCTTGCCTGGCTTCCTGTAGGAGGGAAAGTGCTGAGCCTTCTGAGGCCATCTGTGGCCACTAGCACTGTGGCCTCTCCTGCCTCAGTGCTCCCTGTCATTTTGTGCCACAGGTACCTGTCCATAGGCCTGTCCTGGCTGCTGGACCTTGCCTCTTGCTATCCCACAGTGGTGCTTTGCTAGCTAATGCCTGCCTTTTCTCCTTGGTCATCTTTTTCTTGATTTCCCTGGAAGAATTTCTTATGCAAATAAATCACAGGCCAGACTCCAGACTGTGTCTATACAACTTGATGGTTCTGCTCTACATGTCACAGGACTCCAGAGGACTTAGTTGACCTGCCGCTGCCCCTAGTGGCATCTTGATAGCCCTAATGGGGCTACTGCCTCATCCTGTGACAAGGGAGTTATAGGGTAGGCACTATTAGGGAACCAGTAAATGGGATAAAGACCCTGACCCCACTGAGTGGGCCATCACCAGATACGCAGTGATGGTGGTTACATAATGAATCCTATAGCATCAGGTACAGAGGAGACAGTGGCAAGGACAATGCTGTGCTCATCACAGGCATGCTTATGGTGGGCCAGGCAGCTGCAGCTGTGGACTCAGCATAAGGCTGGCAGAGGATCAGGCTGGAGCCAAGGGACCATGGGGAGGTGAGAAGATCCAAGACAGAGGACTGGACAGATGCAGTGTATGTGGCTCTGGGCAGAATCTAGCATGTGGTCATTTATGTAACACCAAGATGTGACCCCAGAAGTGGCACTTGTTTATTAGTGGGATATGACCACAAAACAGGACACACTATGAATAGAGACTGTAGGTAGGATCTTGTCCAATCCCTGGAGGCCCACTAATATTAGTGATACCAAGGCTTCCAAGAGTATGTGTTCTAATCTCAAATTTGGGACTCTTCCTCAACATCTCACTGCTAGTAACTCTTAATTCCATAAAGAAAACACTTTGTACTGTTCTAGCTTGATGATTCCCTGTGGATCCTGGAAGTCTAGTGAGAGACTATCAGGAAATCCCCAAGTACATGAGGATCTATTTCCTCTACTCCAACCTGTCCCAACTTTAAAATTTTGTAAAAACCCTGCAGGGGATTTCATGACACTGGCAAGGCAGGGTTAAGTGTGACAGATTTATTTTATTTTATGAAGTATGTGATATTAAGGATATAAAAGTTCTTAATACACTTGAACCTATAGATTACAGATACCTGATACAATCTTCAAGGAATTTATTCTGTTTTCTTATATGTCCTTAATATAATATTGGTTTGTCAGCTATGTTTCTTGTTAAAATAGTAGCTGACAAAATTATTTTAACTATGAACTTTATTATTTTTTAAATTATGTATTTTATGCATCATTCTCCATTTTTGTATAATGTATGCTTTCTCATCTCGGTTATAGTCCTAGTGAAATTCCCACCACTAATTCACCAGTGTACCATCACCCTAGTCCTTTGTGCTCTTCCCACCCCTGTTTTGTTTTGTTTTGTTTTAAAGATTTATTTATGCATACAAAGACTGGGTGCCAGAGGTTGGGGGTGGGGAGGATTCACCAGAGGTGGAGTGGGGAGCAGAACAGGCAGATCCACTGAAATACACTGCTGAGGGGAGCAGTGGGGAGACAGGAGAGGTCTGCCGTGCCATATGGGTAGCTCCCTGGCCTGGGATTGAACTTGTGCTGCAGTGGCTGGTGACAGCTTGACAGTGCTGTGTCTCACCCCCTTGCACCACCAGGGAGGCCCCCTACCCCTGTTTTGATACTGCTCCTCTTTCCCCCCTGTAGAATGTCTCTGGTTTATAGTCTCTGGTTTTTAGTTGTCTGCTAATTTTGACATTTACTTTATTATAATTACTATTTATTTTCCTGATCCCTTATTTGGATCCTCTACATTCCTCCTAAAAGTGAGACCATCTGGTATTTTTCTTTCTGGCTTATTTCACTGAGTATGATCCCTTCCAGCTCCATCAAAGTTGCTGCAAATGGCAGGGGTTTATCTTTTTTGATTGCTGAGTAACATTCCATTGTGTATATGAACCACATCTTTTTGATACATTCAACTGTTTTTGGGTATTTGGGTTGTTTCCATAGCTTACCTATTGTATGTGTCAAGAGATTTTTTTTTAAGATTTATTTGTACAAGAACTGGGGTACAGACCAGAGGCACGGGGAGAGTGAGAGAATTCACCAGAGACAGAGCGGGGAACAGAACAGGTAGATGCACTGGAAACACTGCTGAAGGGAGCAGCGGGGGAGACAGGAGAGGTCTGCCGCACCATGTGGGATTCTCACCGGCTGGATGGGTATCGAACCTGCGCTGCAGAGGCTGCGGACAGATTCACAGCGCTGAGCTCAACCTGCTGCACCACCGGGGAGGCTCTGTGTCAGGAGATTTTAAATAAAAAAAAATCACAGAACTAATGCGAGGTCCCTCCTGCTCCAGTCCCTACCGCTATTGACCAGGCATGTCTAGACGGAAGCTCCAAAAGCGCCAGATTTAGGGGGCGCGCACACACACACCCGGCCAGCGACCTCTCAACACTTTGTCACAGGGGTTTGAGTCTTAACTAGATTCCCGGGCTTCTTTTCGCTCAAATGTTGCCATGACAACTCCACGATGACATCAGAAACGCGGTAGGGACTCATTTGGTCCAAAACAGAGGTGCGGTCGTCTCAAGACTTTCGGGACTAAAGGAGAAATGTCCAAGAGCAAAAGGCCACGCCCGCATCTACCTCCTGCCTCGGTGCTGAAAGCCTTCCCTTCAGGCCCGCGGCAAATCATCCCTGGAGCCCTGGGGCGCCTTGTATCGCGAAGCCACCGCGAACGCCCAGGCGGAAGTGAAGTGCGGGGGCGTGTGGAGGAGCCGGTTTGGCCGCTCTCGGTCCTTTAAATGGCGCCGACAGCCCCGGAGAGCCCCGCCCTCTCCTTCCAACGAGGAACACTATTGGTTCTCCCTGGAGGCTCCGCTCTTCTATTCGCCAGCGGGCTAAAGCCAACGCACAGATTGGCCCCAAAGTTTCCTTTCGGTTTCCGGTGTCCCCGTGATGGCGACTCTGGACTCCCTGTCGCTCTTCACTGGCCTCGGCCTGAGCGAGCACAAGGCCCGCGAGACGCTCAAGAACTCGGCTCTGAGCGCGCAGCTGCGCGATGCCGCCACCCAGGTGCGAGCCCTTCTGCTCCTGACTTTCCACCGTCCCTCGGCGCAGCGCCGGGCCGCGTCCCAGTCCCGACCTGCCCACCATGTTTCAGTCTTACCTCTCTCTTACTCGGCTTGGGGTTTCTCTCCTGACCCCTCTGACTCCAGGCGCATCAGACTCTGGGCGCCACCATAGACAAGGCTACCGGGACCCTGCTATATGGCTTGGCCTCCCGACTCAGGGATCCCCGGCGTCTTTCTTTTCTCGTGAGCTACATAGCCAGTAAGAAGATCCACAGCGAGCTCCAGCTGAGCGGTGAGAGCCCCTGCCTCTCCTGGCATGTCCACCTCCATTTCTTCCCTTCAGCCCAGACGCCTACGTATCCTTTCTGCCAAGTCCCCCAGTGTCTCTCTAGATGCCTAATTCTACGCTCCCCTGGAAACCGGGGTCCTGACAGAGTATAGAGCGGGGGCGGTTTCTGGTAAGACTGACAGGAACTGAGGTCAGCGGCGGGGAGCCTCCCTCAGAACATATGTTTCTTTACTGTGCCCTTGGGCTTCTCTAGGGTGGTGCAAGGCTTAAGTCTCAAGGTTTAAGAAGTTAAACTGTAGTTGGGTTTCGTGAGATTAGGGCCCCGTCTGCTTCTGGGAGCTGAGATGCCACAAACTTACTGGCCCTCCTTTCTCAGCTGCCCTTGAGTATGTGCGAAGTCATCCCCTGGACCCCATCAACACCGTGGACTTTGAACAGGAATGTGGCGTGGGCATCATGGTGACCCCAGAGCAGATTGAGGAGGCTGTGAGTCTTCCCCAGGCATCTGTTGCTTCCTTAGTACTGACCCTGGAAAGGAGTGGCTATGTTTCTCCACCCAGGAAGACCCGGGGTGAGGGTGTGGATCCCTAGCACATTTCCTGACCCAAGTGGTTTGACTTTCTGCAGGTGGAGGCTGCCATAAATCGTCACAGGCCCCAGCTCCTGGTGGAGCGTTATCATTTTAACATGGGGCTGCTGATGGGTGAGTAGGGTCTGGGCAGGGAACTATGTTGTTTCCTCTGGTGATGACTTCTCTTCTGGGTATGAGTGAGAGGGACCTGGGGGGAGGGGGGAGGAGTAAGAACACCTTAAAAGTGGTCTGGCCTGGGCACAGGCTCTGGTGTCTGAGTTAGCCAGGGCCTTTTCTTGGGAAAGGGATGGGAAGTGCCCTCCTTTGCCTTTCTGCAGTTCCTTGTGCCCATATTCCTAGGAGAGGCTCGGGCTGTGCTCAAATGGGCAGATGGCAAAATGATCAAGCATGAAGTGGACATGCAGGTGGGCATCTTCTTGAATTGAAGCAGGCAAAGACCCTGACATGGACAGGACCTAGAGTCCACTGAGAGATGGGGTGTGGGGGAGGACCTGTGTTGACAGTGGATAGTAGAGCCTGATATGGAGGGTGGGCAGTGAAAGACTTGAGCCTCTGGGTTGTATCTAACTGGGGGTGAGTTGCTTTTCTTGAACCTCTGTTTCATTATCTTGTAAATAGGGGTAATGTGGCCTTCATCTCAGGATGCTGGCATAGAATCACAAGATGGTGATGGATGAGGTAGATTGCTTATCTTGATGCTGGGTCCATATCCTCTCTGTAAATGGCACTTTTTTGTTACCTAAGCCTGCATGGACCCTCAGGAGGGAAAGAGGCCAGCAGAACCATGTGAAGAGCAGAGGTGGGTTGGTCTAGGTAGGTTTTTCAAAGTGGTGCTGGTAGATAGTCCAGGAAGTCCTCAGGATGGCCGAGTTTTTTCAGCCAGCGGATCATAGGAAGAGAACACTCCTATCCCAAATTTTACTCTCATCTCTGCTCAGGTGCTCCACCTTCTGGGTCCCAAGACGGAGACTGATCTGGAAAAGAAGTCCAAGGTGGGGCTGAGCATGGCCTGAGTCTGTGAGAATGGGGGGCAGGGGTGAGATTTCAGGCTGGGGAAGGAGTATCTGACCTTTGTGATCCCAACAGCCTGCCTGGGAGAGGCCCTGACCCTGCGCTTCTTTCAGGTGGCAAAGACTCGACCAGAAGAAGCAGACCGGAGGGCAGCAAAAGATGTGGTAGAGAATGGTGAGAGGCATCTGTCGCATTTAACAACCTGGCTTCTGGGCTTTCCACCTTCCTTACAGCCCAGTCCAGTCAGGCCATTGACTTATTTGATACCCTGTGTTTCCTTTGTTTACTTTACCCAGAGACTGGCCCGAGCAGCACTGGCTCTGTATCCCTTGTTTCTGAGTTTTGGGGAAGGTCTGTCTGTTTCTGTTCTGGTTGCAGGCTATGGGTAGTACAGGCACCTCCCTGAGCTGGGTGTGGTAGCTCTATTCAAAGGATAAATTTTCCTTAGTCTCTTCTCCACAGGTGAGGCTGCTGGCCAGACACTATCTCTGATGGAACAGCTCCGAGGGGAGGCACTTAAGTTCCACAAACCTGGTGAGCAGGAAGGTTGAAATTCTTGGGAGGACTGGATCTTAACAGCCATTCTGGCATCCCTGAGATTGGGAGCCTGGGGCTGCAACTGGATCCTCAGATGTGTTCTGGTGCTGGCAGGTGAGAACTACAAGACTCCAGGCTATGTGACCACTCCACACACCATGGATCTACTAAAGCAGCACCTGGAGATCACTGGGGGACAGGTGTGTGGGTGTAGTGCCATCAGCAATTGCCTGGGGCGTGGGCTGCCTCCATACTGCCTCATCTCACTGATCACTGTAGCCTCCCTGGGAAGGGGCATCTGTTACTTTAGGATAATCTGAATTCTGACCTAATTTCTCTACTCCCATTCCCTCTATCTCAGGTACGTACCCGATTTCCCCCAGAACCCAATGGAATCCTGCACATTGGACATGCCAAAGCCATCAATTTCAACTTCGGCTATGCCAAGGTGTGTGTATCTCCAGGGATTGGCAAGCAGGGTGGCTACTTATTGCTGCTAAGACTGGTCATGAGAGAGGTGTCCCTGCCTTCCCTGCTGCTCCCATAATGTGCCCAGAGTGGACAGAGGCCATGGTGGGGAATGGTAGATGTGGCAGATACCAAGAATACACTGGGCTCCTAGGGAAAAAGATCTGAGATGAGCCAGTGAGTTCAAATTTGGGGAAATTCTCAGTGCAACCTCTCAGACTTAGGAAGAGGTTATGCTGTTTCTGCTAATTGATCAAACAGATGTCTTGCTTAGGATATTTAGAAATAAAGATGAATGAACCCCTTGAAAGCATTTCCAGTTTTGACATAGGAGAGCGTTGAGAATGTCCCAGTTTGATGAGCTGGACTGTAGGAACTGCTGATATGGGAGCTGACAGACACTGCAACTCTCCTAGGCCAATAATGGGATCTGTTTTCTGCGCTTTGATGATACCAATCCTGAGAAGGAGGAAGCAAAGTTCTTCACTGCCATCAGCGACATGGTGGCCTGGCTAGGTATGGGCTGGGCAAGGCCTGGGCAGAGCCAGTTATCAGTGGGCCTCATTTAGGCTGTGGGCTATCATTGGGCGTCCCTGGCTAGTTGCTAATAACTGTGTCTCATTGTGCCTCAGGTTACACACCTTACAAGGTGACATATGCCTCTGACTATTTTGACCAGTTATATGCCTGGGCTGTAGAACTCATCCACAGGTGAGGCCAGAACCATGATGTGGAGCCAGGCAGGCTGACTGGGAAACAGCTATGGTTGGTATTCACACCCTTTCCTCCTAGGGGCGAGGCCTATGTGTGCCACCAGCGAGGAGAGGAGCTCAAAGGCCACAACGCTCCACCCTCACCCTGGAGAGACCGTCCCATAGAGGAGTCACTGCTACTCTTTGAGGTGGGGTTCTGGAGGAACATCTGAGTCTGGGTGGGCTAGGGTGCTAAGGAAAAGATACCTCTGTGTTGAGAGACAGCCTGAGCCTTTACTCCCCTCAGGCAATGCGCAAGGGCAAATTTGCAGAGGGTGAGGCCACTCTGCGGATGAAGCTGGTGATGGAGGATGGCAAGATGGATCCTGTGGCCTATCGAGTCAAGTATACACCACATCATCGCACAGGGGATACCTGGTGGGTGTGAGCATAGGGTGGGGAGGTGGGACACAGGTAGGGCAGAACAGGGC
Source organism: Talpa europaea (assembly GCF_964194135.1). Taxonomy (NCBI): domain Eukaryota; kingdom Metazoa; phylum Chordata; class Mammalia; order Eulipotyphla; family Talpidae; genus Talpa; species Talpa europaea. Next base: position 71,078,848 of record NC_140078.1, read on the forward strand.
TGTATGATGGGGCCTACTGCTTGTGCCCCGTAGGTGCATCTACCCCACCTATGACTACACACACTGCCTCTGTGATTCCATCGAGCACATCACCCACTCACTCTGCACCAAGGAATTCCAGGCCCGGTGAGGGGGCTGGGCCCGTGGGGTGGGTAGGAACAGTAGTATCCCAATAGCCCATCCTGTGATGTCTCTCTGGTAAGATAGCTGGTCCTGACTCTACCATCCCACCCTAGACGCTCTTCCTACTTTTGGCTATGCAACGCGCTGGATGTCTATTGCCCTGTGCAGTGGGAGTATGGCCGCCTCAACCTGCACTATGCTGTTGTCTCCAAGAGAAAGATTCTCCAGCTTGTGGCTGCTGGTGCTGTGCGGTAGGTATGGCTATTTAGCTCATCAAAGATTGGTGGTACTAGTGGCATGTGCTCCCAAAAGAGTTTGTTGTTTTTTTTTTTTAAGAATTATTTATTTATGCATACAAGAACTGGGGTATAAGCCAAAGGTGATGAGGGTGAGAGGATTCACCAGAGAGATAGCTGGGAGCAGAACAGGGAGATCTACTGAAATACACTGCTGAGAGGAGCAGCAGACGAGACAGGAGAGGTCTGCTGCACCATGTGGGTAGCTCCCTGGCCAGCCAGGGATTGCACTTGTATTGCAGAGGCTGTGGATAGCTTCAGAGTGTTGTGCTTAACCCCTGTGCCACCAGGGAGGCCTCCAAAAGAGTTCTTACCATGTCTTTGTGTATAGGGACTGGGACGACCCTCGACTCTTCACACTCACAGCCCTACGGCGGCGTGGCTTCCCACCTGAGGCCATCAACAACTTCTGTGCTCGGGTATAGTCTGTTGGCCTGGGTATCAGGTATGGGCTAAACATGGTGATGGCTTTGGTTATGGCTGTGATTGATACTGACTTTCCTGTTAGGTGGGAGTGACAGTGGCACAGACCACAATGGAGCCACATCTGCTAGAAGCCTGTGTGCGTGATGTGCTAAATGACACAGCTCCACGGGCCATGGCTGTGCTGGAGCCATTACAGGTCATTATCACCAACTTTCCTGCTGCTAAGGTAGGTTCGCCTTATTGTGTATATGTGGGTGAATGCAGCTGGGCTTGGGGAGGATGAGGAGGGGGTTCCTAGTGCCTACCTGGTGTGATTCAGACATTCATCTCCTTCTGTAGGCCTTGGACATCCAGGTGCCCAACTTCCCAGCTGATGAGACCAAGGGCTTCCATCAGGTTCCCTTTGGACCTACTGTCTTCATTGAGAGGACTGACTTCAAGGAGGTGAATGGGGGTGGAGGGTGTGTATGTTGCTGAGATCAGTCCTGAGATCCTTATATCTCTTCTGTCAGTTCATTTACTTCCTACTTCAGACAAACCAACCCCTCCCACACATAGGGGTGGGAGAGAAGCATTTTGTACGACTGACGCTTGAACCTTTTGTGTTCACTCCATTTTCTACCTCTAGGAGCCAGAGTCAGGCTATAAGCGCCTGGCATGGGGCCAGCCTGTGGGCCTGAGACACACAGGCTATGTCATCCAGCTGCAGCATGTTGTCAAGGTGAGAGTCAGCTGCATCCTTCCCACCAGTGTCTGGTAGGCCCAGGACGTGATGCAACCTGTAGTCTTGGTAGGGGTCCTCAGGTTTGATTGCAGGCCTCTCCCTCTCATCTTCCAGGGCCCTAGTGGCTTTGTGGAGAGCCTGGAGGTGACCTGCAGACGTGCTGATGCTGGAGAAAAGCCCAAAGCCTTTATTCACTGGGTGTCACAGCCTCTTAAGTGTGAGATTCGCCTCTATGAGCGACTGTAAGTATACAGAATTGGGGTGGGAACAGGTTGAAGATGGGCATTGCCTATCTGGAGTCTGACTTTCACTGTGGCTACAGCTTTCAGCACAAGAACCCTGAGGATCCTGCGGAGGTGCCTGGTGGATTCTTAACTGACCTGAACCCGGTATGCTCAGGGGATGTGGAGTGAGGGGAGTGGGTCCTCCTGGCTGGATGACCACCTAATTTTTCTGTCTGCAGGTATCACTGCAAGTGGTGGAGGCAGCATTAGTGGACTGTTCTGTAGCTCTGGCAAAGCCCTACAACAAGTTCCAGTTTGAGCGACTTGGCTACTTCTCCGTGGATCCAGACAGTTGCCAGGGACAGGTGCTTGACTTTACCCACCTGCCCTTTCTACAACAGTGACTGGTGGCTGCCACTCACTGTGCCAAGCACCCTACCTATATTCCCTTAATTATTCCTTACCACCTGAGGTGGAGTACCTTTTCTGCTGAGAAGAAAGCAAGCCTAGTGGTTAAGACAATGCACAAGATTTTGTATGGACCCTGCCTTTCTTACACTTCAAGGTGCAGGGCATCTTATAGAGATTACTTTAATCCTTATAAAATGGAGGCCCAGAGCTATCCAGTCCCTTACCTAAAGTCACAAAGTTATTATGAACCTGTTTCCTGACCCTCAGCTACTCTGGGATGAGGTAGGAGTAGAAGTGAGGTGTCACGGTTGAGACCCACTTGGGCCACCTGACCAGCTACTGACTGGGTGGTCATTCTTCCCCTTCTGCTCTCCAGCTTGTCTTCAACCGGACTGTCACACTGAAGGAGGATCCAGGAAAAGTATGAGCTGGAAGCTCCATGGACCTACCTCATCTTCTTGGAGGCTAGTGGTATTCAGACTCCATGTCAATAAAGAATAGCTAAATCTCCCTGGAGTCTGTGTAATGTGTCTGCGCCCCCAGACCTGTGGGCTTATTCACATGATGGGGTTTGGTGGTGGTGGGAAGGTACACTGTACACAGAGCAGTACTGACAACTTTGAACCACTGGTACACTTATTGGTGCGCCAGAGCAGGGGCCTGGGGCCTGATAGGATATCCTGCCCACCTGGTCTTAGGGAATGGTGGGTGCTGGGATGCTCTTCCACTTGTAGGAACCCTGTGCCTGAGGGATCTGTAACTTTGTGTCTGCTTCGTGCCCAGATAGATGAAGAGAAGCCTAGCTCCCAATCCCATTGTTCAAAAATATTGACTCCGTGAGATGAGGAAGACTTGTGCAGTACCTTCTAAATTCACCTTCTAGTTGGGAAGGTCGGGCACTGCAGGAGAGTTCTCCCTTGGGCCAGGGTCTCACAAGACTACTCAGGAAGTGGCTTCGGAGAACTCAGAAGGGTTAGGGGATGTTTGCCAGGCTCCCTACCTATGGGAGCCTGGCAAGCAGGAACTACCTCATGCTGCTGGCCTTTTAGGGCAGTGTGGGCAACTAGTGTGGCCTATGCGTGCCTGCAGCTTTAACACCCTCCACATTTTCCCTGTATACAAACACCAGGTTACCCAAGGCCTGCTTTAAGGTGGACTGACTGCTGCAGTATAAATTAGGATCATGGCAGACTGAGGGTTCCCAGAAGCTAGGGAATCCAGGAGGAGAGCGCTCCGGGGCTTTCCGGGCAGGAAAATGCTGGGGATGCCTGGCCTAGACTAGGGGCTGTGGGGACCACCTTAAGCGAGAGGCCGTGCCCCGCCCATCCTGGGTTTGTGCACGCTTAGGAGGCCCCGCTGGCGGGCGGCAGGTGGGTCCAGAGAGCAAGCTCCCAGCTCCAGCCTGTCGAGCCTCCTAGGCTAGGCCAAGCTCCAGCCCAGGCTCCGCCCCGTATGGAGGGGCGTCTGAGGGCGGGGCGTTCCGCCCCACACCCGGGACTCACCGCGCCACTGCAGCCCAAGGCCAGGCCTCCCTCCTCGGTAGAAGCGTTCCCTTTAAGTCTGGTCAGAAGGCAGCCTCAACTCTCGCGGGATCCGAGGTTCCTATTATCGCGAGAGGGGCATTCGGCACCCATTGGCTGTGAGGGTTGAATGTAAGATGGCGCCCAGGGAGCTGTGAGGAGAAAATCCTGTCGGTGTTGGAGCGGCTACGGCAGAACCGGGGCCCCGAGCGGTGCGGCGGGGCCGGCGGGTAGAGCGGCAGCGCGACGGCGGCGACGTCGCCGGGTGAGGACTCCAGTGGGGGCAAGGATGCGGCGAGGCTGCGGGCCTAAAACAGCGGGCCCACCCCACACAACGGCGGGCGGGGGCGGGCGGGCCGCTACCGCTGGGCCCAGGAGACCTCGGGGCGGTTCCGGAGCGGAGAACGTCCCTGGGCTCGCGCGCCCCCGCCCCTTGGGTGGGGGAGGGGCTGGTCGGGGTTTTGGGTGGGCGCGGCGCGGGAACGCGCGCTGGTGCTCGCGCTGGCCGGGCTTGTTTATGCGCGCGCGCGCGTTGTGCGGCTCTCCTAGTGCGCGTGGCCGCCGACGTGCGCGTTCTTGGCCCGGATATCGGCTCCTGGAGCTACGGCCCGTGAGCAAGAGCGGCTTTCTGAGGCGCGCGTCCGCCCGCGACCCCCGGCTTCGGGGCGCGCGCTGTGCTGTTGGGTGGCGGCGCCGCCGCGAGAGCGCGCAGGACACCCCTGCTGAGCCGAGGGGCGGCGGGCGGGCGGCTCTCTGTGAGGATGGCTCGGGTTGGGCCCTTCCTGCTCTGGTGACGTCCCCAGACCACTGTGGCCTAGGCCTGGGGAGAAACCAACCGGCTTTGCGGTCTGGCTTTCGGCCCCGCTCTTCTCCGAGGAGGGCGAGATTGCTCGTTCTCCTCTAAGAATGCGGTGACCCCGAGGACCATGTACTGGGTGGGTGCTTGGAGAGAGGGTTGCAGTGCTTATGAAACCGAACCATGTTAGTTTGCGAGACAGCGAGCCCCCTTGAGTTTCCATACCTTGTTCTGGTGCTTTGTGCTGGGGCGGGGCGGGGTGGCGTGGGGTGGGGGGTTGGCGGCGGGGGGGGTGTGTGTGTTGGGGGGGGGTGGGAGATTAATACAGGAAGGCATACAGTGTTACTTGCTTTCTTGTCTTTGGAAAGTAATTATTCCATAAGCGCAGTTCCCACACGTCACCTTTGCGCTCGGGAAGGGGACGTTGTGAAACTACCCAAGCTGTAAAATATTACTTCAAATCCTTAATGCAGTCTTTTCTTCTGTGCGAGTGGGAGGGGCTTACTTGTTTGTACTCAGACTAAGGACCCGCAACTTGCTCAAAAAGTTGCCCAGAACAAAACTGAACAACCTGAAATGCTTTGCAAAATTCCCCATCAGAAATTCCTAAAATCTGTCGCTGTATCGCTGCATAAGCACCTTTAATACAGAGTTTCCATCCTTTTCAGCTAGATTTTTTTTTTTTTTTAAATCCCAGTCCTGTGTTCTCGTGCTAGCTGAGTTCTGGCATTGCCCTAGAGAAATAATGCACCCTAAGGCAAAACATTGCTAATGTATGTTTTGTAGTCTTGCTTCATTAAGTTTAAGGAAAAAGGCTAAGAATAAGTAAAATTAGAAATCAAATCAGATAATGGTGGGGGTAGTTCTTTCTAATGCTGTATTATTTTAATAACAAAGTTAAAGCATAAAAGGAGGCTGAGGATGGAAGGAACTTCTTTGTTCTATCTTCTTCAGAATGTTACAAGTCTTAAGAACTCAGGACAAGCAACAGAAATACATGCAACATGGTGACTGGTGAGTTAAAATGTTCATATGCTGGAAGTATGTGTGCAGTTGTTTCCTGGTAATATTGAAACATTACAAATCCTGTCAGTCATTCTGGGTGCTGTCTGCCAGAAACTACTAGGCGCTGGAAAATTGAGAAGAAATTTGCTGTGGGAGAACTGCATCTTTGCATTCAGCCATACTTTGCTGCTTGAACAGTTTTTAAAATATAAGTCAGAACAACGTTTAAGCTTTAGCATGACAAGGCATCAGCTGTTCTAAGACCCTAAATGGTTCAAAGAAAAGCAGTCAAGTTGAACTAGATTACACTTAATCGTTCAATACACCTTTTGGACTTGCTTATTCTGGAATATCTTTGTGTTTAACTATTAAGTTTTAAATCTGTATTTTAAGTTGGTGCTTGTAGATAATATTTTTTGTAAGCTCATTAAGATTTACCTAATAGATGGCCTACTTTTAGTACCCTGTGATGAAAAATTTGTGTACCTCTCATCAACCCTTCTGCTTTTCCACATCCCCTTTCAGATTATATTGCCATTTCAAACAAAAGAGCAAGTAGTGATTGAAGATTGCAGTAAATTTGAATTGCTCTAAAAATGTAGCCTCGTCAGGGGATTTAGGTGTGGCTTTCTTCCATTATGACAACTTCAGAATCAGGGATGTCTTCCTTCAAGTTGCATGCCTTTTAATTTAATCAGTTGCGGTTAGACCTTGCCACACTCTTCTTGCTTGTCTACTTGTTAAATGACCACCTTCTCCAGTAAGGGTTTCTAACTTCTCATCCTCCCAATGAGGTGCTAAAGGAACACCTGTTCATTTCTGTTACTTTGTATATATTTGCCCTATACTTTGTTGCAGACATGACATGTTAAGTCCTCTCCAGGCTTCACTTAAATGCTTCATTTGTTTTTATCTCTTTGGATTGTCACTTCTGATTGTGGATGCATGAAGGAATGATACATCAACTTACTGTTTTTCTGAAAGGGGGAGAGAATGGTCTTTTGGTCTCACACTTTAGACCACGGTAAAACTGTAGGAAGAGCTGTTTAGACTGTGCAGAAAGCTCTTTTTTATTATTTTTATTGTTATTATTATTTTAAAGATTTATTTATTTATACAAGAACTGGGATACAGGTCAGAGGCGCAGGAGGGTGAGAGAATCCACCAGAAAGAGCAGGGAGCAGAACAGGTAGATAGACCCAGGACACTGCTGAGGGGAGCAGCGGGTGAGACAGGAGAGGTCTGCCACTCCATGTGGGTTTCTCCCTGGCCAATGCTCGCGCTGCAGAGGCTGTGCACAGCTTCACAGCACAGCGCTCAAACCGCTATGCCTCCGGGAGGCCCTTATTATTTTTAAATTTGTGAAATGTTTATATATAAATTCATATGCTCTGTATATAATTTAATTAATCTAATTTTAAAAAGTGAATCATTGTTTAACTATCACCTTTTCAAGAAATAGAATATTGCCAGAATCCCTGAACCCTTCGTTAATCCTTTCCTGGTCATAGCTTCTTAACTCATAGAAACAACTGCTATTCTAACTTCAATAATGATAATGTTCTTTGTTTTTCTTTTTAGTTTCACCGTCTTTATATCCATCACCAGTGTTGTTTTGTTTGTTTTTTTCATTTTCAATGAAATCATGCTGTATTTTGCATTTTAGCATTGTGAAGTTGATTCACATAGTGTGCGTTACTAGTTCATCTCCATTTCTGTATAGTATTCTAGTATACGAATGTACCATAATTTATTTTGCTATTGATAGTTTTTTTTTTTACAGATTTATTTATTTATGTATACAAGAGTTGGGGTGCAGGCCAGAGATGGGGGGGCATGAGAGGATTTAGCAGAGACAGAGTGGGGAGCAGAATAGGCAGATGTACTGAAATACACTGCTGAGGGGAGCAGCGGGCAAGACAGGAGACGTCTACTGCACCATGTGGGTCACCTCCCTGGCCTGGAATCGATCTCATTCTGCAGTGGCTGAGGATAACTTCATAGTGCTGTGTCTTAACCCCTTGCACCACCAGGGAAGCCCCTGATAGATATTTAAATTAAATGTTTGGGGTTATTATTAACAATGCTGCTGTGAACATTCACGTGTAAGTATCTTTGTATATGTGTGTGTCATATATATCTAGGAATCAGTCTTTGGTAGGAATGTGACCTTAAATTCCCAGTTGAAAGTGAGTTGTCCAAAAATAGAACCCATGGTGAAACTGCCCCTATATAGGGGTTTCTCTGATGAGGCTTGGGGCAGATAAATGGCTAAATAGAATAATTTTTATTACAAACCCTAGAGTGGGTTAATATAGTCACTGCCACCGCTGCCTATGATCGATTCCTGTCTGGGAGACCATATCTGACAACCTGAAATTGGGATAACAGTATGTTTAGCAATAGGAAAATGTCTCCCAATGTGCTTTGAATTAACACCATGTGTTAATTAGAACAAATGCATTTCCATAAAATGGATATCATTTTTTTCCCCATGGGAAACAAGACATAGTCAAAAACCAGACTTAGTAAGCTATTAGAAGCCATTGCTAGAGTATATGTGAGCCTTGAGAGGGACAAGAACATGACTATTGGATAAACAGAAAGAGGCATGGCTCTGAGGCTGCTCCAGCGTCTTCTCTTAGTTCATCATGTATTCAGGAGTCATTCTGCAAAGCTGCATGGAGAGCTGGGAACAGGTATCTCATATGAGGGGACCCAAGAAAGGGCAATTCTGGTGAGTGCTTAGGTCTTCCCTTTGTTGTCGAAATGTCGAAAGAAAGAAATCAGCAGACAGGCCTGTTCTGGGGTAACTTTGTCTGTGATACTATTTAATGTGCTAGTAACAAATTAATAAAAATAATGATTTTCATATATTGAGGGCCTATTTTTTGTCAGGAGAAGGAGGTAAAGGGAAATACCAGTGATGTGCATATAAGTGAAAATTTCCGGGGTCTGTAGGTGGGAGACTGGATTGTCTCTATTGTTTTGCAAAGCAGCTATGCTTAAAGTATTCAGAAGCAAATGCTTGTTTACAGACTTTCCCACCCTAGTGAGCATCTGACTGTTTCTTTTCTTTTTTTTTCCATTTGTGATTCCGAGAAATTGTGAGTGTTCAGCTGTCTCTCCGGCTTCATGTTTTTCAGAAATACTTTATTATTTTTTATTTTAGTACTTTTTTCTTACATCATTGTTAATTTTTCGACAATATATGATTTCTCCCCCAGGTGTGGTCACCATAGTTCTCCCATCACCAAAGCACTCGATGTCCATCACCATAGCTGCTTGTGCTCTTCTACCACCCCTGTTTCGCCCCTCCCCCTCTCCTGGATGCCTCATATCTGTGGTCAGCATTGACTTTTCTTGTCTGGCACTTTGTTTAGTTTATTTATATTCAACATATAAGTGAAAACATCTGATGTTTATCTTTTTTCTTCTAACTTAAGAAATATTTTAGTTAATTTAATGCTCTCACTAAATCTTTGACTTGGAGCTAATTAAGAATCTTGCTTCTTTCAGGGTCATAGAGAGTAGTTTTTTTAAGTTTATCCAAAAATTTTTTTTAGAAGATTTATTTATTTATTTATACAAGCACTGGGTACAGTCAGAAGCGCGGGAGGGTGAGAGAATTCACCAGAGCCAGAGCAGGGAGCAGAGCAGGCAGAAGGACCAAAGTACACTGCTGAGGGGAGCAGCCGGCGGTAGGAGAGGTCTGCGTGCCATGTGGGACCCTCACTTGGTGGCCAGGAAGCAGCCAGGAATCGAACCAGCGCTGCCGAGGCTGTGGGCAGCTTCGCAACCCAGCGCTCGACCCCTGTGCCACCAGGGAGGCCCAAGTTTATCCAAATTATTATCAAGGGTTAGCCTTGTGTATCTTCTGAGCAGCATCTTGAAGCAGTCAGTAATCTTCATTATTATGCAGACTTCTGGTGGCTTGATGCTTTTGTCTTTAAAAAGTTTTGGATTTTGAGGAGAACTTAACTATAATCAACCAGATGTTTGTATATCTGTTACCATTACTCTGGTGTAACCACTGAGCAAAAAAAGATTGCTTTTTAATTACCTTTTTATGTATATAATTAAACAATACTTGGGTTTATAAATATAATTTTAAAGGTTCACCCATGACTTCCCCTGGTCATTAAATACTAAAAAAATTTGAGGGGGGGGAACAGCAGGGAATCCTTCAGGTATTAACATGCAGTTTCAAAGTTGCCCTGTTGGAGAAAGAGCAGTCAAATTGCACACAAAAAGCTTATAAACAGACTGTCTCCCTGTGAGTTTGATTTATAATGGCAGCAGTATTTCAAGTCAGTGGGTAAAGTGATTTCAATAGTCTTTGTAAAATAATTAGACTTTTACCTCATACTTTGCAAAGTAGATTCCATATGAAGCAAAACATTGTATGAAAAATTGCACTGTAAATTATGAAATTATACATGAAGACTGACCTGATCTTATTGTAAGGAGGACTTCTGCTAACCAATAAAACAAAAAAAAAAACATCATCACTGCTGAGAATTTAATTTTTCTCAGTATTTTTCATTACTCATTCATTAGTGTGAACTATTTAAACATACTTTTTTTTAAGATTTATTTATTTATGCATACAAGAGCTAGGGTAAAGGCCAGAGATATGGGGGGTGAGAGGATTCACCAGAGACAGAGTGGGGGACAGAACAGGCAGATTGACCAAAGTACTCTGCTGAGGGGAGCGGCAGGCGAGTCAGGAGAGGTCTGCTGGGCCACATGGGTTGCTCCCTGGCCGGCCAGGGATCGAACTCGTGCTGCAGAGGCTGTGGATTGCTTCATAATGTGCTTAACCCCTTGCACCACCAGGGAGGCCCTATTTAAACATATTTCTGGAGATTTTTTGTCCTTCTAAGCAGACCTTTTGTGTCAGGTCAAACTTGACTTAGTATACTTTCATTAGTGGGATATGTCAGTCCAGTGGATCAAGTAAGCAACTTAAAAGAACAAAAAATGTTGGCCTTGTCCATTAACTTCTTTCTTTTTTCTTAAGATTTATTTATGCACACAAGAACTGGGGTACAGGCCAGAGGTGTGGGAGGTGAGAGGATTCACCCAAGACAGTGGAGAACAGAACAGGCAGATCTACAAAAATACACTGCTAAGGGGAAAAGTGGGCGAGACAGGTGAGGTCTGCTGTGCCATGTGGGTCACCTCCCTGGCCGGGGAGTGCATGTGGATAGCTTCATAGGTTGCATCCTAACTCCACCCTGCGTCACCAGGGAGGTCTCTCCATTAACTTCTTTTTTAAGTAATCCATTAATTCCATTATTTATTTATTCTTTTCACATATTGTTTTTTTTTTTTTAAAGATTTATTTTTATAAGCACTGGGTATAGTCAGAAGCGCGGGAGGATGAGAGAATTCACCAGAGCCAGAGTGCGGAACAGAACAGGCAGAGTGACTAAATACCCTGCTGAGGGAAGCTGCGGGTGTGGCAGGAGAGGTCTGCACGCCATGTGGGACCCTCACCTGGTAGCTGGGATCAAACCGGCGCTGCAGAGGCTGCGGGCAGCTTCGCAGCCCAGCGCTCAACCACTGTGCCACCAGGGGAGGCCCCAATTCCATTATTTATTAATATTTTTTAGCTTCCTATAATTCAGTGGTCCTCAGATGATTTTGTGGACTTGTACTGAATCAGTGAAGAACCTCTTGCAGACTTAATGAAAGAAAGAAACCTCTTGGAAGCAATGATTTCTGCTTGAAGCGCACCTTGCCGTAGTAGGCCCTTAAGCTTGGATCCCTATACAGGGTTTTATACTTCAGAGTCTGACCTACTTAAAACATGGCTAGCTATTGCTATATGTTTTTTATCATAGAATATTCCTAAGATTGCCACAAGAATAGAGAACAGTGTAATGAATATCTGTGTATGAACATTTATCAACTTTTTTTCTAAGTTTTGTTGAATTTTTCCTTCTGGAAACTTGTCCCCCCCCCCCTTTTTTTTTTACTATAAAAGCTGAAATAATAATCTTTGACACTTTTTGGCAGATAATTTTCCAACCATTCTTTCTGAGAGCTGAGTATCTATCTTACTTGCCCTTCTGCTGAGGAAATTATATTTGGACTGGAGTTGCTTGTAGTAACTTTTTTTTTAAAGATTTATTTATTTATTTATACAAGAACTGAGGTACAGGCCAGATGCACAGGAGGGTGAGAGGATTCACCAGAGACAGAGCGGGGAATAGAACAGGCAGACTGACGAAATACACTGCTGAGGGGAGCAGCAGGCGAGACAGGAGAGGTCTGCTGCGCCATGTGGGACCCTCTCTGGCCAGCAGGGAACGAACCGGACATTATTCTAGAAATAAAGGATTTGTTGGGAGCAGAATGGTTTTTACCATTTTTTTGGAACCTTAGTTAAAAAAGTTTTCTGAATTTTGTTTGGTTTGAAGTGTTATATTCTAAAACTAAAAGATAGATTAAACAGACACTGTCCTCAAGAAAGTACTTTTCAAAAATAAAGGACATGAGACTCATTTCTTTTTCTTACATAGTGGAAAGTCAGAGATTTCTAATATTAATGTATTTACAAATAGAGGTTTAAAACTATCAAAATGAGGGCCTCCCCAGTGGCGCAGCGGTTGAGTGCTGGGTTGCAAAGCTGCCCGCAGTCTCTGCAGCGCTGGTTCGATCCCCAGCTGCTCCCCGGCCACCAGAAGAGGGTCCCACATGGCGCGCAGACCTCTCCTGCCGCCCGCTGCTCCCCTCAGCAGTGTACTTTGGTCCTTCTGCCTGCTCTGCTCCCCGCTCTGGTGAATTCTCTTACCCTCCTGCGCTTCTGACTGTACCCAGTGCTTGTGTAAATAAATTAAAAGAAAGTGATACCATTAAAAAAAATAAAATAAAACTATTAAAATGATAATGGGAAAAATAAAAATGATTGGAAGGGGTTTGTGAGAGAAAGATGACAAACTTAATTGTCCTAAACACACCTGTTGTTTTTTTTGTTTTTTTTTTTAAGGATTTATTTTTTCATGCATACAAGAACTGGGGTACAGGCCAGAGGTGTGTGGGGGGCAAGAGGATTCACCAGAGACAGAGTGGGGAACAGAACAGGCAGACTGACTGAAATACACTGCTGAGGGGAGCAGCAGGTGGGACAGGAGAGGTCTGCTGCACCACATGGGTAGCTCCCTGGCTGGCAGGGGATTGAGCTCTCGTGCTGCAGAGGCTGCGGATAGCTTCACAGCATAGTGCCTAACCCCTTGCGCCACCAGAAGGGCCCCTAAACTCACCTTTTTTTTTAATTTTTTTTTTATAGAGGCATGTTTATTTATTTATTTGTTTGTTTATGCAAGCACTGGGTAGGGAAGGTGAGAGAATTCACCAGAGCCAGAGCAGGGAGCAGAGCAGGCAGAAGGACCAAAGTACACTGCTGAGGGGAGCAGCGGGCGGCAGGAGAGGTCTGCGCACCATGTGGGACCCTCCTCCGGTGGCCTGGGAGCAGCCGGGGATCGAACCGGCGCCAAAGAGCGCCAAAGAGGCAGCGGGCAGCTTCGCAACCCAGCGCTCAACTGCTGTGCCACCGGGGAGGCCCTAAACTCACTTTTTAAAGGAGAAATCAGTGTTTAAAATTGGTAGACCAAAAAAAATAAAAAAAAAATAAAAAAAAAAATAAAATTGGTAGACCAAGAACCAGAGATCTGAGGATGCTTAACTGTGTTTACTTTTCATTTTATAACTTCCTATACTGTTTGAACATTTTTTTCTTAGGAAAAATGTATGTATTGTTTTTACCCCTTCCCCTCCCCCACCCTCCCCCCAAAAAAGCAAATAAATACTAAGTGGAATTCTGCATTGGAAAAAGCTGATTTCTAGGAAGAAGTGTTGGTGCAGTTCTCCTTTATGCATTAGATTTCAGATAAGGCTTTAACCTCTTGAATTACTGAACTTGAAAGAGCAAAGAGAAATAAGGTCACTAGGAGAGTCAAGGAACTTCCTTTACCAAGTGGCATTTAAATGAAGGTTTTTTAGTTTCATCAACTTAATTTGGAGTGTTTCTGTATTTCTGTTTGTTTAGACACCAGATCTAAGACTGTGTTTTTGCCGAATGGTTCTCTGTATTTTTTTTTTTTTTTTAACTTTGGCACATAGCTAGGATTATAGCATAGGCAATCTTTAAGCTTCAAGCAGTCCCTCTGTTTTATGGGATTGCCACTAATTGTGAAGGTAAATTTTTGAAAAATGGAAATTTCAGTTGACCTCTGCTTTTTAGTTATGAGAGGTAAAAACTGATATACCATCATGGTAGAGAATTGGTTAATGGGTGTTCATGTAATTGCTCTTTTGTCCCCTTTTGAGCAGAAGGGTATGTGTAATTAGGTATAGAGTCACATGTTCTGAACTTACTGAGTCTGTATTTTGAAAGATGCTGTCTTTTTTTTTCTTCCCCAGACATAACCTTCTGAAGGGAATTCCAGCAGTAATGCACTTAATTGACACATTCTGTGCCAATGTGGTCGGTTGTGGGTCATCTACACTGGAGTGGCCTTACCTGAATATGTAATGTAGGGATAGTGTGCTTGATCTTATGCTGTTCTTACTCATGTATCATAACATCATGAATAGCTTAATCTTGACGTCTTGTAGCAGACCTCCTAACTTTCTACTCTAAAAGCCCCTGTAGCAGGGTTAAGACACAGCCTATGAAGCTATCCATAGCCACTGAAGCACCAGGGAGGAGACCCACATGGCGCAGCAGACCTCTCCTGCCTCGCCTGCTGCTCCCCTCAGCAATGTATTTCAGTAGATCTGCCTGTTCTGCTCCCCACTCTGTCTTTGGTGAATCCTCTCACTTCCCACACCTCTGGCCTGTACCCCAGTTCTTGTATGCATAAATCGATAAATCTTTCCAAATAAATAAATAAAAGCTCCTGTAGCAGAGAGAAGGGAGTGCTGGACAAGGGAAATCATCAGAAGAGAAGTGCAAAAGGAACAAGAATTAAATTTCAGAGGACAAGAGGCTATTAGCCTTGGATGGGTTTACCTTGCACTTCCTGGCCTGAGCTTGCTATGCTCTACACTCTATTGTGCTTGGGGTTTTTTTTGTTTTTTTGTTTTTAAAGATTTATTGATTGATTGATTGATTGATACATACAAGCACTGGGTACAGTCAGAAGCGCGGGAGGGTGAGAGAATTCACCAAAGCCAGAACGGGGAGCAGAGCAGGCAGAAGGACCGAAGTACACTGCAGAGGGGAGCAGCGGGCGGCAGGAGAGGTCTGTGCGCCATGTGGGACCCTCCTCCGGTGGCCGGGGAGCAGCCCGGGATTGAACCAGGGCTGCAGAGGCTGCGGGCAGCTTTGCAACCCAGCGCTCAACCACTGCGCCACCTGGGAGGCCCTATGCTTGGGGTTTTATGAGAAGTGGAGATTCTCCTGAGAGCAGTGGCCCAGAAATTTTGGTTTTAGATAGAATAAGGTATATATGGTGTTCTTTCTTTATGAAGAAATAGATTTATAATGTATTATGTGCATTTTTTTTTAAAGATTTATTTTTTATTTATACAAGTGCTGGGGTACAGGCCAGATGCATGGGAATGTGACAGTGGGGAACAGAACAGACTGACTGAAACACACTGCCGAGGGGAGCAGCGGGCAAGACAGGAGAGGTCTGCCTCACCATGTGGGATTCTTGCCGGCTGGCTGGGATCGAACCCGCGCTGCAGAGGCTGTGAACAGCTTCACAGTGCGGCGGTCAACTGCCTGCGCCACCAGGGAGGCCCTATTATGTGCATTGTTAAAGATTTATTCCTGTCTGTTCTGTTCAAAAGTAGATGAATATAAATTTGTATACTATACTTATACAGCATCCCACTGAAATATTGCTGGTGTCTATGAATTAATGGCAGTAAGAATCATACTTTTTCTTTAATTTCACTCTTGTCATGGATATGTAGCTCCCTCCCCCCCACTATAAATTAACCAATTACTAGGGAAAAGCATAACACATAGGTTGTAAATCATAGTTGTTACAAGAGCAAAGGGTCATGCTTCTGCTTGTTACACATTAAATTCCAAATGCAACAGGTACATGTGAAGCACCTACCATTTGTCAGCCATTCAGAAAGGACCATGGCGCAGTGTTGTTCTATTTGTTTTTTTTTTTTTTCAAGATTTATTTTGTTTATTTATGCATACAAGAAGAGGGGGTGTGTGTGTAGGCCAGAGGTGTGTGTGGGGGGGTGAGAGACAGAGTAGGGAGCAGAACAAGTGGATCTACTGAAATACACTGCTGAGGAGAGCAGCAGGTGAGAAAGGACATGGCACGGTGTTGTTAGAGCCAGTTGGGAGAGGTGGAATAATTACCTATATATCTTTAACACTAAACAGAGCCTAGTGAAAGCCAATAAGAGACTGATATTTCTAGCCTGGTGGCTCATGGAAACAAATCACTTTTCTAGACACTTGAGATTTACTGAGAGTCCTTTTTGGCAAAAAAGTTTCACTTGGTTTGTGTTACTCTCTTATCCTGCTACTTCTTTATTCTGGAGGTGGTACTGATCAAGAGAGAATGGTGTGACAGCAGCAGAGCACTAGTGGTCAATAGATTGTAAGATTGTCCCCCAGGTAATTGAGAGTTACTAACCACCCTTGCTTATTAATTTTTAAGGTAAATACCTCAGTGAAAAACTTGCAGAATTGATTTTTGAATTTTTGTCATGATCTAGTTATTTAAGGCACTGTTCCACTCCTCCCCCCAATTATTTCAGTAATGTTAGTTAGCATTGATGTAGCACTGTCTGTGTCAAGTACTTTTCCAAGTGCTTTACATATAGCTAATCCTCATGTCAACTCTGGGAGGTAAAAGCTATTTTATCCCCATTTTATAGATGAGAAAAATAAGATTAATTTGTCCAGGGTTATACAGCTAAGGAGAAATTGAACTGGGTTTCAACCCAGGCAATCTGTCTCCAAAATTTATGTTCTAAACTCATAAGCTGTGCTACAAAAGAAGATGAGCCGTATATGACCAAGTGGGTTTTAGGTGTTTCGGATGGGAGTGAAGAACAAATTCCTTCTCGGATTTTGCAACAGGTTGGTGACATACCTGTCCCTTCACTGTAGGACATAGTTGGCTGTGGAAATAAAAGGTGTTAGTGGGAATCTCTGTTCTTTGCTTCCTTGCTACACTCTTCAGATGGTCACAGAGCATTTTTGCATGTGATTTTATTTCTGTCTAGTTTACTGCTTGGCTCTGCGGAGAAGATGGAATTGGCCTCGTGCTGGATGGAGAGTGTGTTTTCAGCCTGTTTCATCTAGTACTATGATGCATGCCTTTATTTTGTTTTCAGTGTGATTGTTTTATTTAAGAAAATGGAAACAATTTTGAAATGCCATAAATTGAAAAAATGAGGTGTTCTAATAAAGCTTTACTTTGAATTCCAGATGTATACAGCTGCCCTGAAAATTCCATTCTGATGCAAGAGTGATTGCTCTGTGCATTTCAAAATATAAAAACAATAGCATAATTTTGACTTCTGTCCATTTATTTTTAGGAACCTTAAGGACTCTGCAATATGAATAATTCTTTGGAGAACACCATCTCCTTTGAAGAGTACATCCGAGTGAAGGCGCGGTCTGTCCCGCAACACAGGATGAAGGAATTTCTAGACTCATTAGCCTCTAAGGGGCCAGAAGCCCTTCAGGAGTTCCAGCAGACGGCTACCACTACCATGGTTTACCAACAGGGTGGGAACTGCATTTATACAGACAGCACTGAAGTGGCTGGGTCTTTGCTTGAACTTGCCTGTCCCGTCACCACCAGTGTTCAGCCACAAACCCAGCAAGAACAGCAGATCCAGGTTCAGCAGCCACAGCAGGTTCAGGTAAAAGGAAAATGTTAAGATAAAGCTTATTTAGTAGACCTTATTTGCTGTCAGTGTTTTGGTTATTAGGAACATCACATCCATATACAGATTTTAGAGGTTATTTTCACTATGAGGAATATTGTTTGTTTGAAACATTTTCTTTAACACAAAGGCTTTCATAGTTAATACAGATTAAAAAAATTTGCACCATTGGAAACTGAAAATACCACAGATACTTGCCATTTGTTTTGGAGAAATGAACAGTATAGGAATCAGAGGTCTTCTTTGAACTGGATTTGAATGTGGCACAGCCATGTATAACTGAAAGCTTCCCTTCTGTCTATGTCATCCTGGGCAGATCAAGAACATAGATGTTATATCATTACTAAAAGCATGGGACTTGTTTTAAAATGGAAAGGTGGACATATTTTAGTTATAATCACTTAGTTGTGTGGTTCCATGATTCAGGTGGCCTGTAGATTTCTAGGTTGCATTTGCTACTTATAAGATTAAGAAATCATGCTAATTGATAATAAACTCACTGAAAGGAGAAATTAATAATACAGTCTCTTCCAGTTACAAATACTGCTTTCTTGCTACTGTCTTTGTGATTGCATTTCATTTTGTCTTTGATGCTTTTTTTTACAAGGAGACTAGAAAAGGAAGTGGAACGTGATGGAGGGGTAGGAGAGTGGAGAGGTGAATCTGGTGAGATAGATTTGACTATGATTCCCCTACCCCTCGGGAGTATAGGCAGGTATATTGGAAGAACATAGACTCTGGAGTTGCATTCTTCATTTTAAATTTGGCTTGACCTTTTTCTTGTTGATGTGACCTTAGTCTTTTTAGCCCTGATATCTTTGATATCAAATAGGGGGTAATGCTGAATGAGATAATAGGAAAGTGTATGGCACATGGAGGGATGCAGTCTTTGTTTATTCCAGTCTTTGTAAGGAAGGAAGGATACAAGAAAGGTAGAATAAAGAATACTGTCTTTTTGGTTTAAGAAATTTTACAACATGGACCTTCTTTGTCATAATATTAAATGGGATTTGATTTTTGACGCACTGTTTGAAACATTATGTTCAAGACATTTTTTTTTTTTTTTTATAGAGGCATGCTTTATTTATTTGTTTGTTTGCTGGTTTGTTTGTTTGTTTTGTTTATACATGCACTGGGTACAGTCAGAAGCGCGGGAGGGTGAGAGAATTCACCAGAGCCAGAGCGGGGAGCAGAGCAGGCAGAAGGACCGAAGTACACTGCTGAGGGGAGCAGCGGGCGGCAGGAGAGGTCTGCGCACCATGTGGGACCCTCCTCCGGTGGCCGGGGAGCAGCCGGGGATCGAACCGGTGCCGCAGAGGCCGCGGGCAGCTTCGCAACCCAGCGCTCAACTGCTGCGCCACCGGGGAGGCCATATGTTCAAGACATTTTAATTCAAGACATAAATGTTCAAAGGCAGAGTAGAATATTTTGTAATTTTAGGTTGTTTTAGAAAGCCATTCTAAGGAATGGTGTAAACTCTGAACTTACTTTCCTCAATCTTTTTTGCCCTGGAAAAATCCTTGAAATAACTGTCAAGACTTGGGGAAACCCCTGCATAAAACGTATTTTACTTATAGCCCAAAGATCATTACCTGTACATTACCTTTATCAGCAAGTTTGAGAATTAAGTCAATAATAATTGTCAGTGTTCTTTTTTCATTTTTTCATTGTCAATGTTCATTTTTCCCCCTATGGATCTACACTTTAGCCAACTTGTTTAAATCTTTAAACAAATAAACAGGGGGGCCTCCCCGGTGGCGCAGAGGTTGAGCGCTGGGCTGCGAAGCTGCCCGCAGCCTCTGCAGCGCCGGTTTGATCCCTGGTGGCTGGGTGAGTGTCCCACATGGCACGCAAATCTCTCCTGCCGCCCGCTGCTCCCCTCAGCAATGTACTTAGTCACTCTGGCTGTTCTACTCTCTGCTCTGGCTCTGCTGAATTCTCTCACCCTCCCGCAGCTCTGACTGTACCCAGTGATTGTATAAATAAATAAATAATTAAAAAAAACCCAACAACAACAACAAATAAACAGGGGCCTCCCCGGTGGCGCAGCAGGTTGAGCGCAGCGCTATGAAGCTGTCTGCAGCCTCTGCAGCACCAGTTTGATTCCCAGCCGGCCAGGAAGATTCCCACATGGTGAGGCAGACCTCTCTTTTCTTGCCTGCTGCTCCCCTCAGCAGTGTACTTTGGTCCTTCTCCCTGTTCTGCACCCTGCTCTGTCTCTGGTGAATTCTCTCACCCTCCCGAGTCTCTGGCCTGTACCCCAGTACTTGTATAAATAAATAAATCTTTAAAAATAAAATAAACAGGAAAATATTTATAAAATTTATATCAGAGCAGTAAGGGTATGAGAGGATAAATGATAAACTAGTGTAACTTTTGTGGAAGTGAAATTATCAGTAGTTCTTAAATATTTAAGTGCATGTACCTTTCACCTTGTATTTATGTCCGTAGATATATGTACATAAGAATTATTTATAGCCGCATTGCTTACAGTAATACTAGAAACAAGCCCTCCTTCGTTAAGGGAAATGGCAGATAATGGTATAGTTTAGTGTGTTGGCCTGTGCAGCTTTAAGAGCAAAGTATATCTATGTACTTTGACAGATTGTTGAGTGTCGAAACTGGCTTTGTATCTGATTTTTAATATATGTAGAAAGTAGTAGTCCTTGAACAGTAATAGTAAATTGTGAAATAGTAATTGGGTTTGAGCCTGGGGTGCTGAGGAAAGCTTGAATTTTTTAAATTTAATAGGAATGACTTTTGAATTAAAAAATTAAAGTGTTGGGTCTTCCTGGTGGCGCAAGGGGTTAAGCACAGCACTGTGAAGCTATCCACAGCCACTGCAGCGTGAATTTGATCTTCGGCCCTCCAGGGAGCTACCCACATGGCACAGCAGACCCTTCCTGTCTCACCTGCTGTTCCCCTCAGCAGTGTATTTCAGTAGATCTGCCTGTTCTGCTCCCCACTCTGTCTCTGGTTAATTCGGTACCACTAAGTAAAGGATACTTTAGGGAGCGGCAGTTCTCAACTTCTGCTGCTAGAAGGTAGTTTGCAGTGGCTCAAAGTACAGCTCTAGGATGTGAGGGCGATCTGGCTGCGACATCTGTCACCCCATTGATCGCCAGGGTTGATTCGGCTGATCTGGCTGGCTAGGGCGGGTGTCCCCTTCCTCCCTCACCGCTCCGTGTGCGTCCCTCCCGAAGCTGCGCGCTCGAAGAGGACGGCCTTCCCCGAATAGAGACAGACCGGTCTTCGGTCGAGGGTATACGAGTAGCTGCGCTCCCCTGCTAGAACCTCCAAACAAGCTCTCAAAGTACAGCTCTAAATCATGTCATCCCAACTTCCTTTCCTCTTCCTCTTGCTGGTGCATATTTCTTCCATGCCAGGATAGTCCCTGGACCCCTCACAGAATTGCCAGACTTTAGACAAACACAAGCTTAGTCTGCCCCAGCTATTCTAATTATTTATTTATTTATTTATTTATTTTATTTAGTAGAGGCATGTTTTTATTTTTTTATTTTTTATTTTATTTATTGTTTGTTTGTTTTTTGTTTATTCATGCACTGGGTACAGTCAGAAGCGCGGGAGGGTGAAAGAATTCACCAGAGCCAGAGCGGGGAGCAGAGCAGGCAGAAGGACCGAAGTACACTGCTGAGGGGAGCAGCGGGCGGCAGGAGAGGTCTGCGCGCCATGTGGGACCCTCCGGTGGCCTGGGAGCAGCCGGGGATCGAACCGGCGCCGCAGAGGCCACGGGCAGCTTCGCAACCCAGCGCTCAACCACTGCGCCACCGGGGAGGCCATATTTTATTTATTTTTTTATTTTTAAAGATTTATTTATGCATACAAGAATGGGAATACAGGCCAGAGATGTGGGCAGTGAGAGGATTCACCAGAGACAAAGTGGGGAACAGAACATACAGATTGACTGAAACACACTGCTGAGGGGAGCAGCAGGTGAGACAGGAGAGGTCTGCAAGCCATATGGGAATTTCCCTGGCCGGCCGGGAGTCAAACCCTACCCCCCCCCCCCCCAAAATGACAAATACATCTTTTCTTGTGTTGAGAACTCTTACGACTTATTCTCTTAACTTTTTTTTTAAAGATTTATTTATTTATGCATACAAGAGCTGGGGTACAGGCCAGAAGTGTGTGTGTGGGGGGTGTAGTGGGGTGAGGATTCACTAGAGACAGAGTGGGGAACAGAATAGGCAGATTGAATGAAGTACACTGCTGAGGGGAGACGCGGGTGAGGCAGGAGAGGTCTGCTGCACCGTATGAGTTGCTCCCTGACTGGCCGGGAATCAAATTCTCGCTGTAGAGGCTGCAGACAGCTTCATAGGTTGCATCCTAACCCCTGCGCCACCAGGGAGGCACACTTACTCTCTTAACTTTCACATTTACTATTCAGTAGTATTAATCAGTCATCAAGTTGTACATTATATTCCTAGCCCTTATTTATTTTATTACTGAAAGTTTGTACCTTTTGACCATCTTCATCCAATTCTTCCTCCCCACCTACCTCTGGTAGCCACAAATTTGACCTCTTTTCTATGAGGTTGTTTTTGTTACCTTGTTTTTAGGAAAATTTCACGTATGTGAGACTGTACAGTCTCTAAGTTAATTCACTTAACTTAATGCTCTAAATGTCCATCCATGTTGTTGCAGATGGCAGGATTTTCTCCTTTTTTGTCATTGAATAATATTCCGTTCTGTGCATGTATATATATGCTTATACGCATACATTTATGTATTCCAAATCTTCTTTTGTCCATTCTCTGTTGATTGTTTCCATATCTTGACTATTGTAAATAGTTCTTCTGTGAAAATGGGGATGCAATTATCTCTTCTTTAGCATAGTGTTCTTGTTTCCAGAGAATTTGCCTTTCTAATAAACTCCTAGGTTGAAACTGCAGCTGCTGGGCCTCCCTGGTGGCGCAAGGGGTTGATCTGTGAAGCTATCCGCAACCTCCACAACACGAGTTCGATCCCCAGCTGGCCAGGGAGCAACCCACATGGTGCAGCAGACCTCTCCTGACCCCTCAGCAGTATACTTCTGTCAATCTGCCTGTTGTTTCCCACTCTGTCTCTGGTGAATCCTCTCACCTCCCGCACCTCTGGCCTATACCCCAGCTCTTGTATGCATATATAAATAAATCTCATGGAAAAAAAAAACCTGCAGCTGCTTAACTGGAACACATTCAGACTTAATTTCTGAAAAACTTAATACTAAGTGAAACAAAGGATCTGGGAAAGAAATCATGACAATAAAAGAAATGATAGATCGGACTCAGAATTGACAGAATTGAGATCTAATCCCAGTTTGATGACTGCACAGAACATGTAGAAAGTAGTCTTTTCAAGTTGAAAAGTCAGAGTGCTTAATAAAAAAGTAACTAGCACTGTGCATATAATGTGATCAGGAGCCCAGAAGTATAGCTATTTTAAGTATACCTCTTGTGTTGGGGGCGGGGGTGGGAGGAAGGAGTTAAAAACTAGAAAAGGGAAAGGGAAGTTGAATGAGAAAATGATTCATATGTGAAAGTAACTAAAACTCCTAAATACCCCAAAATATTGAATGGGCCAAGATGTGGTATATACACAATGGAATACTACTCAGGAATCAGAAAAGATAAAACTCATGCTATTTATGGCAAATGGATAGAGCTAGAAGGGTTGATGTTAAGCAAAATAAGTCAGAAGGAAAAAAAATAAATATTGGATGGTTTCACTTATATGTGGGATATAGAGAAACCAAACAAACAGGTCAGGAAAATTTTACACAGAAATTGCTATCTGACCATAGATCTGAGGCATACAGCCGGGGTAGGGGCGGGAAAGAATAGAAGACTGTGGAGATGGGTCATGGGTGCATGGTGGTGGAAGAATTATGGACTATACCTGAGGGGAGAAATCAAATACTGTCCAAAAATGAAAAACAATGTAAGAAAATAATTGTTTAAAATTTTTATTTTTTTTAGATTTACTTATTTATGCATATAAAAGCTTGGTACAGGCCAGAGATGCGGGAGGTGAGAGGATTCACCAGCGGCAGAGTGGGGAACAGAACAGGCAGACTGGCTGAAACACACTGCTGAGGGGAGCAGTGGGCTAAACAGAAGAGGTCTGCTGCTCAATGTGGGTTGCTCCCTGGCCGGCCGGGGAGCTGCAGAGGCTGTGGATTGCTTCATACTGCAGTGCTTAACCCCTAGTGCTACCACGGAGGCCCGAAAATATTTTTTTTTAAAGGAACTAAAATACATTGTGATTTATGAGTGCCTTCTAGAAGAAACTGTTTTTTGAATCAATAAAACCAATTTCATTTCCCGAGAAAGGTTCCCCTCCCTTGTTGTATTACTTTTCTAGAATGTACTAGGCTTAGGAATGTCTTGTATCTCTTAGTTTTGTGTCTCTTGAGAAACACCTTAACCGCTAGACCTCAAGTTTTCAAGCTGCTCTTTTTGTTTGTTTAGATATCACTGTGACAGTTTTTTAAACAATTGGCTTAAGTTTCACAATATAGAATAGAAACAGAATTCATAAAGTACAATACCAACCTCTGAATACCTTTCTAGATTTTTGGGTTTTTCCCTTTTTTCCCCCACTTAGGGGAATCTTTTAGGAAGTATTTTATTGTGAAATACTTACCTGATGTTTAGCAGTTGCTTCAATTAACTTCAGTTTTGTTTCCTCTTAAGTTCAAATGAAATTTAATAGTCTTTATTTAAAGGGTAATATCTATGAACTAGGGCCTCCCCTGGTGACACAGGTGGTTAAGCGCAGCTCTGGGAAGCTGTCCGCAGCCTCTGCCGTGCAGGTTCGATCCTGGCCGGCCGGCGAGGGTCCCACATGGTGCGGCGAACCTCTCCTGTTGCTCACACTGCTCCCCTCAGAGTGTATTCGTCATCCAGTCTGTTCTGTTCTGTTCCCTGCTCTGTCTCTGGTGAATCCTCTCACCCTCCCACGAATCTAGCTTGTACCCTGCTTCTTGTATAAATAAATAAATAAATCTTAAAAAAAGAAAGAAAGAAAGAAAAAGATTCCATTACTTTTGTCCGGAAGGAGACCCAACACCTGGCAAGATTCACAGGAGGATGAGAGGATTCACCAGAAACAGCAGGGAACAGAACAGGCAGACTGACGAAATACACTGCTGAGGGGAGCAGCGGGCGTGGCAGGAGAGGTCTGTCGCACCATGTGGGACCCTCATTGGCAGCCGGGGAACGAACCAGGGCTGCAGAGGCTGCGGGCAGCTTCGCAGCCAAGCACTCAACCGCTGCGCCACCGGGCAGCCCCTATCAGAAAATTCTTTAACTCTTACTCCCCTAATTTAAAATTCTTACTGCTTTGTAATAGAAAATGACATAAAATTATTTGTACTTATTTTTTCTGGAGTGAGGAAGTAGATGCCCTAGTTTTTGATTCTTAGTGTTTCTGCTAATTTAGGAGCTACTTGTGTCACTTGGAAACTTGAGTGTTCATTAATGGTTCCTAAGAAAAATCCAATAAAGCATGAAGCATATGAGCTACAATTCAGTGATAATAACTAGATTTTTAAAATTTTGTGTTTTAGCAAGTAGTAATAATTGTAAAACATACTGTGTATTTAGCTGCACAGCAGTAGTTCTTAAAGGATAGTTTAGGGACTGGGAGCCCCCAGTACTCTCTGAGTTCCTCAGTATTAAAGTTCTATTTTTATTATAATACTATTAGATATTATTTGCCTTTTTCATTCTCATGAATATACAGTTGAGTTTTGCAAAGGCAAAATGTGATGTATGATAGTACAACAGGTTAAATGCAGAGGCAGATCTCCAACTGTCTTCAATTAAGTTAGCCACTAAAGGTATTTGCAAAAATGTAAAACAGGATAGCTTATAAGTGTTTTGTTTGAGCAAATACTTGTTTTTGGCTTTTTTTTTTTTTTTTGAAGATTTATTTATTTATGCATACAAGAGCCGAGGTGCAGGCCAGAGATGCAGGGGGTGAGGGGATTCACCAGCAACAGTGGGAGCAGAACAGACAGATGTACTGAAATACACTGCTGTGGGGAGCAGCAGGCGAGACAGAAGAGGTCTGCTGTGCCATGTCTGCCTTCCTGGCTGGGGATCAAACTTATGTCGCAGTATCTGCAGATAGCTTCATAGTGCTTTGTCTTAACCCCTTGTGCCACCAAGGAGGTCCCACAAATAGTTGCTTTTCATAAGAACATATTAACATATAATTGCTTTGTTACTTTTAAATATTCAATTTTTGTGGTTAAGGTTCCTAACTTTAATGTCTAATGTAGTAAATACTGGTAACTGTACAAAAGCTCTTTTAGGTTCTCAATAATTTTTTTTTGAGTGTCCTGAGATAAAAAAAACTTGAAAACTGGGGCCTCCCAGGTGGCATTGGGGTTAAGTCTAAGTGCTTTCATGCTATTACCACTGCTTCCTGAGTTCAGTCCCTGGCCAGGGAGCTCACCCACTTATGGCACAGTAGATCTCTCTTGTCTTGCCTGCTGCTCCCCTTAGCAGTGTATTTCAGTAGATCTGCCTGTTTTGCATCCTCGTCTGTCTCTGGTGAATACTCTCACCCTCCGCACCTCTGGTCTACACCCCAGTTCTTCTGTGCATAAATAAATAAAAATAAATCTTAAAAAAAAAACCCTAATGTTGTGATAGGCCCCATTTGATAGTCAAGCTTACTTTTGGGTGCGTATTTGTTGCCCTGCAATGTGATGGTAGAGAATTTTACATATAATTTAGGGATTGTGACCTCCTCAGAAGCCTTGGGTCTGGCAGCCAACCCCTCTTCTTTGTATTATTCAATGCCTGTGCCCGAGGTCTCTTCTTCCCTTTGTGTGTAGATTTTTAATGTTGCCTGATTTCACTCACGATGAATCTTGTTGTCACAGGTACAGGTGCAGGTACAGCAGTCTCCGCAGCAGGTCTTGGCTCAGCAACTCTCACCGCAGCTCACTGTTCACCAGCCTACTGAACAGCCCATCCAGGTCCAGGTGCAGATCCAAGGCCAAGCACCACAGCCTGCAGCCCCCTCCATCCAGACCCCATCTCTGCAGAACCCCAGCCCCTCACAGCTGCAGGCGGCCCAGATCCAGGTGCAACACGTACAGGCGGCCCAGCAGATTCAAGCTACAGAGATCCCAGAGGAGCACATCCCACATCAACAAATCCAGGCTCAGCTGGTGGCTGGCCAGTCTCTTGCTGGGGGTCAGCAGATCCAAATCCAGACCGTGGGTGCCCTTTCCCCACCACCGTCCCAGCAGGGCTCACCCCGGGAAGGGGAGCGGCGGGTTGGAACAGCCAGTGTCCTCCAGCCAGTGAAGAAGCGCAAAGTGGACCTGCCTATCACTGTGTCCTACGCCATCTCAGGGCAACCAGTGGCCACCGTGCTGGCCATTCCACAGGGCCAGCAGCAGAGTTACGTGTCTTTGAGGCCAGACTTACTGACAGTAGACAGTGCCCACCTATACAGTGCCACTGGGACCATTACTAGCCCTACAGGAGAAACCTGGACCATCCCTGTTTATTCTGCCCAGCCCCGGGGGGACCCTCAGCAGCAGAGCATTACCCACATTGCCATTCCCCAGGAAGCCTACAACACAGTTCACGTCAGTGGCTCACCCACAGCCCTGGCAGCTGTAAAGCTGGAGGATGACAAGGAGAAGATGGTGGGCACCACGTCTGTAGTGAAAAACTCCCATGAAGAGGTAGTGCAGACCCTTGCAAACTCTCTCTTTCCAGCACAGTTCATGAATGGCAACATCCACATTCCAGTGGCTGTGCAGGCCGTGGCAGGCACATACCAGAATACAGCTCAGACTGTCCATATATGGGACCCCCAACAGCAGCCGCAACAACAAACTCCCCAGGAACAGACACCACCACCACAGCAACAGCAACAGCAACAGCTTCAGGTTACTTGTTCTGTAAGTGAATCTTACCTTTGGGCAGCTTGCTCCCTTAGGACCCAGTGCAACATAGAACTTGCCTGGCAACCTCTGGCACCTCTGGCTTATTTACGGCAATCATGTTGGTCTTGAAGTAACTTAATGTTTAATATTTTAGTTGGGGTGGGGGTGGAGGCACAGAAGCAGCAGTGAAGCTGTACAACTGAAGGCAGGAGTTCTGTCATAGTACCTGGAGGTAAATGAAATGACCAACAACTGTTTTCGGGGTATATACCTGGGGTATTACTCATTTCTGTTTAGTAAGGGTAAAATTCTATGTAGAGACTAATGGGATACCTCAAGAATTATCTACATCCAGTGAGCTTTCTGCATCACAAATGAATGAATCTAGAGGAATTCTTACAGTTTAGGCCACAGGCTGTAAATTCAGCCCACTGGAGAGGCTATGAAGTTGTTTCTTCTTTAGTTGTCATCTGTGGACACAATGTAGATGAATTTGAAAATCTAAAATAACTCCTGTTGGGCCTGTGATCACTTTTAGGGGTCTTGAATAAGCCACTTATGCATTAGGATTTCCCAGTACTCCTTGAAAATAGTCAAAATAATCCTTAGTTAATTGAGTTTTCTGTTGGGGTCCTATGTTGAAATTTTTTTAAACTTTCTTATTTGAAATAATTTTAGATTTACAGAAAAGTTGCAAAAGTAATTTTAACTTTAAAATTGCTTGGCTTTCTGTCTTTTTTAATTGTTAACACCTTAAGGCTATCACAGAGATGTAGATAGATTTATCTTAAGAATATTAGTAAACTTTGTGGTCCCTTGTTTAGCAGACCTTTGGAGTGAATATAGGGCCTCTGGTCTCATGGGATGATGAAGGCAGTGTCTCAGGGCAAGGGCTCCTGGGAATGCATGTAAGGGAGCTGGCACAAACAAGACAGCATTAGAAGAGAGACCACATTCAGAAACTCAGTCCATAAGTGACTGAGTAAGCAGAGGCTAACCAGTTGCTTTCATAAAGGCAGGTATACATCAACATACTGTATCCGTTGTCTTTGTTAAGGACCTATTAAATACGTAACTGGCAGGTCTAGAAGTAGATCAAAATAGTCATTGCTTATCAGGTAACTCATAGATTAGGAGTAAGAACATGATTTCTAGTTATTTGGATTATTTATAAAGCAGCATAATTAAGCTACACATACACAAAGACAAGTTGAGAAGCCATAAACCATTCTAGGTTAAAAAGTCAGCACAGACTTCTTTATGGGAAAAGTGGCATTTGCTGTCTGGTTTATGGCTTAAATAGAGAAGAATGGAGCAGCATGACTATAGATCCAGGGATGTACATAAGGGACATGGCCTAGGGCAACATGAGAGGAGTCATTAGTATAGGGAGCAAAGAGATTCTCCTCCTAACTCAAGGTATTGAGTTTATTCTTATCTATGCTAGCAAAATTTTCCAGAATCGTAAGATATGCGACTCCAGGGGAGATCAGTACAGGTATATAGAATTGATTGTATGTAGGAGAAACCAGCTAGGAGACTTGTTTTTTTTTTTTTTTTTTTTTTTTTTAAAGGTTTTTATTTATTTATTTATACAAGCACTGGGTACAGTCAGAAGTGCGGGAGGGTGAGAGAATTCACCAGAGCCAGAGCGAGGAGCAGAGCAGGCAGAAGGACCGAAGTACACTGCTGAGGGGAGCAGCGGGCGGCAGGAGAGGTCTGCGCGCCATGTGGGACCCTCCTCTGGTGGCCGGGGAGCAGCCGGGGATCGAACCGGCGCTGCAGAGGCTGCGGGCAGCTTCGCAACCCAGCGCTCAACCGCTGCGCCACCTGGGAGGCCCTCAGCTAGGAGACTTGTAATGGGGCTTTTGCTCACAGGGAAGGAGATCATCAGGCCTCCCCTCTACTCTCTTTGGCCTGATGGTCCAATTGCAGGTTGGGCCTATTTTGGTTCTTTTTTTTTTTTTTTTTTTTTTTTTATAGAGGCATGCTTTATTTATTTGTTTGCTGGTTTGTTTGTTTGTTTTTGTTTATACATGCACTGGGTACAGTCAGAAGCGCGGGAGGGTGAGAGAATTCACCAGAGCCAGAGCGGGGAGCAGAGCAGGCAGAAGGACCGAAGTACACTGCTGAGGGGAGCAGCGGGCGGCAGGAGAGGTCTGCACGCCATGTGGGACCCTCCTCTGGTGGCCGGGGAGCAGCCGGGGATCGAACCGGCGCCGCAGAGACCGCGCGCAGTTTCGCAACCCAGCGCTCAACTGCTGCGCCACCGGGGAGGCCCCTATTTTGGTTCTTACTGGCCTTTGTAATTTACAAATCTGGGCCCTCCAGCAGATCTTTTCTGGAGTTCTTTTAGTAGGCCCATGTTCTTCACAGGCTGTATCTCCTGTGGGAAATTTCTTATAGGAACTTAAGTCAAGTACTATTACCAGAAAAAGAAAATAGGGGGAGAACATTCAGCAATCGGGAAAAGATGGATGGATTTATGTATATGGATTTATACCATATACATCCATGTACCCTCCTTATCGGGCTCTATGCTTAAATGTTGCAGAGCAGAGATGAATAACATATTCTCTGCCCTTGGCGCACTCACTGCCTATGGGGAAGATAATTGACATGAGTTGAACTCTAAAGAGAGCTGATCACAAGGTGTTTTCCTTTACCTGGCATGCCTTTTATGAAAGCTCTTTTATTTCTGCCTTTAAAACCAGATTCATGGTAAAACTGTCCTCCCTTGACCTCACCATCCATCTCTAGCTGTTGCCCTGGTCTTTCCACTCAGCTTGATTCCCAGAGTTCTCAAAAGCATTGGCTATACAAACTGATTCCACTGACTAACTAGTTTTCAGTTCACAACTGAGTCTGTTCTTGTCAAGGTCCGAGGTGACCAGATTCAACAGACATGTCTGGTTTTATCTCACTTAAAACAACACATGACATGGCAAACCACACCTGCTCTTGAAACCCTTTACCCTGGGCTTGCATGTCATCATACACTCCTATTTTTCATGCTACCATACTGATTCTTTTTCCTTTGCAGGAGACTTTGCTGGTGTTTACTTCCTCCTCCTGTAACTGAACAGTATGTGTTGATGCTCCTTAAAGCTCAGTACTAGCACTCTGTTCTCCCTAAGGAATTTCAGCTTATTGTTATGATTTTCAGCATCTTCTAGATGACCATGGCTTCACCTAAAGATGATAATCACAGCCACTATCTGCCAACAACCACTGTTCTGATTACTAAAGATATTTAGTCATTTAATTCTCACACCAACCTTATAAGGTGTTTAATATAATCTCCATTTTTACAAATAAGGGAACTGAGTCACAGAGATTAAATGACCTTGCTAAAGCCATCACTAGCAAGTAGCAAATTTGGCAATCAACCCTGGACAGACTGGCTCTGGATCCCATATCTTAATCCCTGTGCCAAATTGACACACAGATCTTTATCACTAGATAATACCTTTCCCCCTTTGGACATTGTTATCATTTACTTTATTGACAATACCTCAGCTCTTCATTAGCATCATAACCACTATCAAAAGCTTACCCCATTTCAGAAAGTGGCACCATCATCAAACATCGTTTAAGCCAGAAACCGTAGCATCAGACTTGAGTCTTTTTTCCCTTGTTGCTCATGGCCAGTTCATCAAGCCATGTTGGTTCTACCACCAAATTTCTCAGAATGTCTTAATCCAGGTCCTTAGTCCCTGCTTCTTTTTTCCCTTCAATCCACTGTCCATAGATCAGCAAGAATGGTTTTCCTAAAGTATTAGATTACGTCACTTCTACCTTATAATTCAAGAGCTCTATTGCAAATAGGGAAAACTATGCCATAGTGCACAAGATCCTTCTTACATCGGTTATTTTCAGTCTGAGTGGAAGCACTGCCACCTGTACCCACAATTGGATCATGTGGAAGAATTCTGGTTAAGATGCTTGGGATTGTTACATTTAGTAGGTGGAGGTACGCAATGAAAGGGGCCTGGCTAAACCCAGTAGAGCAGCCCTTCCCCACATTTTCTGGCCCCGTCTGCTTGTCTAGTCAGACTCCTAGATTTCCAGCTTGGATAATGGTGTTGCTATTAAATGAGGTAGGGAGGGGACTCTGAGGAAAGTAGTTCTGGACAGGGAAGGTGATAAGTTCTGAAGTTTGAAGTTGTGAGATGTTTGGTTGGAGATGCATAGCACCCATTGGGTGTATTAAAAGGAGGTATAGGTGGGAGGTGCATAGTTAGAAATTTCTGCAAACATGTAAATCCAAACCAGGAAAGCAGGTGAGAATGAACAGGGAGAATGGCAGTTGAATTGAGAAGTAGGTCTAAAATGGAGTCCCAGAGTTGACATTTAGGGGCCTAGAATTGGTATTGCTTTATCTCCTTGTTTAATATATCTTATCAGAGCTAATAGAGTAGTTTTTATTTGTTGATAAGTGAACTCATATGTTATATATAAATACTTTTGCCTTCAGTTTGAGTGATTTGACCTTCCTTGGGCATTTTGGTTATGCCCTGGCATGGAGAATTGCTCAAGGGAATTTGTTCAGATTATAGACAGGTGTATGAGACACAGGAACTTGTGTTTGGTATCTGTGCCACCTGATGTGCATTATGATCGAGGCTCTTGAATAATCTCTGCCCCTTTGCCTACATCACTTGGCTGTAAGTACCTTTGAAGATGGGACCACTCTTCCTTTGGAGGCAGGAAGGTAGAGCAGTCCCTCCTGCCTTCAGAAAATGTCCTTTCCAGCCACAGCAGTATTATAGAGAAGAAACATGAAGAAAAATGGAGCCTTATATATAGCTAGAGAAACCGTAGAGGTAGAGCCATTTATCTTGCCTTTTATCTTACAATGACAGGTAGGAGGACACAACTTGTATGTTGTACCTTTCATTCTCTAAACATTAATTTTCAAACATGACATTAGAATCACCTGGGAACATTTTTAAAATACTGACGGCAGGCTTCCACCTTAGACCAGTGAAATCAGAACTCTGGAACTAAGACTCAGGCTAGGACAATTTGTAAAAGCAGCTCCTCATGCTCCCAAACAAATGAATGAATGCAACCTGGTTCATTTTATTTTATTTTTTTTTTAAAAGATTTATTTATTTATACAAGCACTGGGTACAGTCAGAAGCACGGGAGGGTGAGAGAATTCACCAGAGCCAGAGCGGGGAGCAGAGCAGGCAGAAGGCCCGAAGTACACTGTTGAGGGGAGCAGCGGGCGGCAGGAGAGGTGGGACCCTCCTCTGGTGGCCAGGGAGCAGCCGGGGATCGAACCGGCGCCGCGGAGGCCGCGGGCAGCTCTGCAACCCAGCGCTCAACCGCTATGCCACCGGGGAGGCCCAACCTGGTTCATTTTAAAGTGCAATCAGGTTTAACATTCACTCCTCTAGTGTGGTCTGCAGACCACTTTCCTCCTTGGGAGTTTGTTAGAAAGGCAGAAGTTCAGGTGCTATCCTCTGAGACCTCTCACATCAGCATCTGTACTTTAATAAAATCCCCAAGTGGTTTGTTTACACATTACAGTTTGATGAGCCAGTAGTTTAACCCATTATAGTGTGGGCCAGTAGTTCTCAAGAGTGACTAGACATTAGAATTGCCTTTTTATGATGAAAAGTTTTAAAAAGACTGATGCCTCTGCCTATTTAAAAAGAGGTTCTGCCTATTTAAAAAGAGGTTCTGGGTAAAAATACCCAGGTACTGGTATTTTTAAGTCAGAGATTCAGAAGTATAGCCAAGTATAGCCAAGGCTGAGAAACACTTCACCAGCCTTTCCTGTCCCCGGGGTAAGAGCTATTAACTTCGGAGGTTCTTGAAAGTAGAAGAACTACAAGTGACATTTTTGTCTGACATTTTTGCCAAAGGGTCTGATGTAAAACAGTATTGACATATTTTAATGGTTTCCCCCTCATAGGCTCAAACTGTACAGGTTGCTGAAGTTGAACCACAGTCACAACCACAACCTTCTCCAGAACTTCTGCTTCCAAATTCTCTGAAGCCAGAAGAAGGGCTTGAAGTATGGAAAAACTGGGCCCAGACCAAGAATGCTGAGCTAGAGAAGGATGCTCAGAACAGACTGGCACCCATTGGAAGTGAGTGTTTGGGTGGGGCGGGGAGTTGGGTGGACTCTTTCTATAGTACATCAGCACTGAATCAGCAGGAGTTCAGAATGGCAGAAGTTAACTGAGGTCTAGGGAGCACCATGTTTAATTGAAGACAAGCAACAAGTAGGCCTGACCTGCAAATGAACAAGATTTGTGGGGTTTGCCCAAGACCATGCGTTTTTGCACATGGATTTCTGAAGTCAACCTAGCAGATTTGGGCAGCTCAATTTCTGGAAGGAGAGAAATTTTATCAGTGAATATGCCCAAGGTCTTTTCTCTCTCTCTCTTTTTTTTTTAAGATTTATTTATTTATTTATACAAGCACTGGGTACAGTCAGAAGCACGAGAGGGTGAGAGAACTCGCCAGAGCGGGGAACAGAACAGGCAGACTGACGAAATACACTGATGAGGGGAGCAGTGGGCGCAGCAGGAGAGGTCTGCGCGCCATGTGGGACCCTCGCCGGCGGCTGGGGATCGAACCGGCGCTGCAGAGGCTACGGGCAGCCTTGCAGCCCAGCGTTCAACCACTGCGCCACCAAGGGAGGCCCCCTTTCTCTTAGTATTATGCTCGTATACTTCTCCATATTACAAAAGGTAGATTTGTTGTGGGGTTGGTGGTTCTTTTCTTGGGCCTAATATTTTTGGGGATTTGAGGGTACGGAGGTTTATGGAAGGAAACTTGTATAAGCCAGTTCTGATCATAGATACAAGTGACTGTTTTCATCCCAGCATTCTGATCAGCAGTGTTTGCTCTGAGTCCTCCTTTTAGGGTTATGAACACCCAGAAAAGAGATGACTGTTGCCAGGATCCCCATTCACCTTTAGGGTTTGTGTTGCAGGGCGCCAACTGCTTCGATTCCAGGAAGATCTCATCTCTTCTGCTGTGGCTGAGTTGAATTATGGACTCTGTCTAATGACACGGGAAGCTCGAAATGGAGAAGGTGAACCATATGATCCAGATGTGCTCTACTATATTTTCCTGTGTATTCAAAAGGTAAGAAATAGTTTTTCACAGGAACAGTAAAATGACAAGCAAATGGCTGTAATAAGGATGTCCTCTTTCAGCTGTATAAACAGGTACTCAAAAAATGTTTTATTCAAAATTGTTTCATTATAACAGTGATGGGGGGAGGGGAAATCTCCCGGCCCACCTTGAAACTACATTATTTATTTAAGGACCTGCTTTTGTTGTGGGTTGTCAGAATTCCTAAGAACTTATGTTCATTTTAGAAAATAAACAATTTTTATTAATTCTGCCACCTAGAAAAACTTCTGTAAAAGTTAATTGTATTACTTTATATCCTTTTATTAAAATCACATATCATTTCTTAACTTTTTGTTGAACATGTGGTTTGTAGAAAAGTTATTTATCCAGGGCCTCCCCAGTGTCGCGGCAGTTGAGCGCTGGGTTGCAAAGCTGCCCACAGCCTCTGCAGTGCCGGTTCGATCCCCGGCTGCTCCCCGGCCACCGGAGGAGGGTCCTACATGGCGCGCAGGCCTCTCCTGCCGCCCGCTGCTCCCCTTAGCAGTGTACTTCGGTCCTTCTGCCTGCTCTGCTCCCCGCTCTGGCTCTGGTGAATTCTGTCACCCTCCCGCGCTTCTGACTGTACCCAGTGCTTGTATAAATAATAAATAAATAAATCTTTAAAAAAAAAAGGTTATTTATCCAGAACATTTGATATTAAAATACAACTTATCTTTGTTTCTACATCAATACAAAATCATTATTAGAATATACAACTGTGGTTAGATTTTTTTTGGATAGCTAAGATGAAAGCATAACAGAAACTTACTTTGGACTGACAGCTTAGGAGAGCAGAGATTAATTTCTTAGTGTTTGAATGCTCTCATGAAGAAATTCACAGTATGATAGAAAAGAACTAATTTGGAATTTACCTTGTTGGGTGTCCTAAGACTAAGAAAAATCTTGTCTTCCAGTTTGTTCCTCTTTCTCGTTATCCAGGGCACTGGGTGATTTCTTTACCTGTCTCATCCATGCTCTCCCCAGTACTGGAAAGCAGCACACACAGTCATCTCCATTTACAGACAAGGAAACTGAGCCCTAAAAGTTAAAATACTTTAAAATACTTACTTAACTTACACCGTATCTATTAAGAAGTCTATCCCACAGAAATAACACTCACAAAATCTGCCTTATTGACTGAATTCTCAGAATTGTTCTAAAAAGTTGGTCCACATGATGTGAACTACATTATGGAAATGTCACTCGCTGGACAGTTTTGACCTGACATAGGCATGTTAAAGGGAAATGAATGAGTGGGGAGAGGTGATGGTACTGGTAGAGAAACAAGTTTATTTTCTTTGAAAGTCTACCAACAACTTCTATTGTTTTTCTTTTAGTATCTTTTTGAAAATGGGCGGGTTGATGACATTTTCTCCGATCTTTATTATGTTCGATTCACGGAGTGGCTACATGAAGTTCTAAAGGATGTTCAGCCCCGGGTCACTCCACTTGGTAAGAGTCTTCCTTGTCCTTGAATGTCTTTCTTACCTGGGTTTTAAAAAGATTGTGTGGACTGGCTATGACACCACATGTGGGTAAAGAAGGTGTAAATCTCAAGCCCCAACATCAACCTCTGTGCTGCTTGACCTCCTATGGAAGGGGCACTGCTCACCAGATAGAAGAGCCAGTTGTTCTCAGTGTACAAAGGAGATGGGGCATGCAGTGTGTGAGTGAGGTAGTTACTATTTATTTTTACCTAAAAATACATTGATTGAAACTAGAATATTGCAAAAATTAAGAACTAGGAACTGTTTCACCTGTAGGTTATTCATGTTAGATTTCAGGTTTGAATATATGGCGTATATCTATAGAACATAACATTTGCTTTACCTATGGGTAACATCTGGGGCAGCATGTTGTGTTGGAAAGAACATGAATTTTGCAATAGAGTATCTTGGTTGGGCGGAGGAGTGGGGGAGTTGTTGGTTTCCTTTTTTTTAAAGAGCAGTTTTAGGTTTATAGAAAAATTGAGCATTGGGAGGTACTAGAGAATTCCCACATATCTCACACAGTTTCCCCTATTCCTGGTATCTTACATTAATCTGATATATTTGTTAGAATTCATGAGCCAATATTGATACATTATTATTAATTAAAGTATAATTTACCTTAGGATTCACTCTTTGTTATATATTGTGTGGGTTTCAGCAAACCTATGTCATGTATTTACAAAGTATTATATAGTAGTTTTGCTGCTCTAAAATCCATTGTGTTTCACCTGTGCATCCCTTCATCCCTCCCTGAGTCCCTAGTTAACACAGATCTTTTTATTATCTCCATGGTTTTATCTTTTCCAGAATACCATGTAGTTGGAATTGTAGCCTGTAGTCTTTTCAGATTGTTTTCTTTCACTTAGTAATATGCACTTAATGTTTCTTGGTAACTCATTATTTTTTATTGCTGAATAATATGTTATTTAAGGATATACTACAGCTTATCTGTTCACCTGTTGAAGAATATCTTGCCTGCTTCCAAGTTTTGGCAACTAATGGATGAAGCTGGCATACTGTGTGCAGGTTTTTGGTGGAAGAATAGAAGGCTCGATGGAACAGAATAGATTGCAGAAAATAGAGCCAAACAGATACAGCTTTTTTTTTTTTTTGGACAAAGGAACAAAGACAATTCAATAGAAAAAGGATAACTCTTTTCAACAAATGATGCTAGAACAACCAAACATCCACATTTTAAAAATCCAGATACAGACCTTACACTCTTTACAAAATTAACTCAAAAATGAACCTGAAACCTAAATGTATAAAAGGCAAAACTATAAAACTTACAAGGTAATGTATGAGAAAATCTAGGTTACCTTGGGTTTGGCGGTGATTTTTTTTTTTTTAGGTATAGCACCAAAAGCATAATCTATGAAAGAAAAAAAAATGATAAATTTGACTTTTTTGGGTAAGATTTATTTTTATTTATTTATGCATATAAGAGCTGGGGTGTAGGCCAGAGGTGTAGGGATGAAAGGATTTACCAGAGACAGTGGGGAGCAGAACAGGTGGATCTACCGAAATACACTGCTGAGGGGAGCAGCAGTCAAGACAGGAGAGTTCTGCTGAGCCATTGGGCCACTTCCCTGGCCAGGGATTGAACTCGTCCTGCAGTGGCTGCAGATAGCTTCATAGTGCTGCAACTTAACCCATTGCACCACCAGGGAGGCCTGTGACCTATTTTTTTTAAATTGCTGTATGTAACATAACATACTAGTTCAAGTGTACCGCAGTGGTTCAGAATGCATACATATTAGAAATGATCTAGTTAACATCAGTCACTATACAGTTATATGCTTAACCTTTTTTTTTTTTTTTTTTTTAATACAAGAGCCGGGGCACAGGCCAGATGCGCAGGAGGGTGAGAGGATTCACCAGAGACAGAGTGGGGAACAGAACAGGCAGACTGACGAAATACACTGCTGAGGGGAGCAGAAGGCGAGACAGGAAACGTCTGTTCACCATGTGGGTTGCTCCGAGGCCAGCAGGGATGGAACCGGTACTGCAGGGGCTGTGGACAGCTTCACAGTGTGGTACTCAACCACCTGTGCCACCAGGGAGGCCCACATATGCTTAATCTTTTAAAAAAGTTATTGGACAAATACTTTTGAGTATCTACTATATGCCAGGTGGTATTCCAGGTGTAGATAATGTAATGTAGTAGTGAATAAAATAGAGCTAACAGTCTAATTGGGGACACAATGTATAGTCAAATTTATGAGTAATAAAGTACATATTATAAGGGATTGAAGTATTGAGCATTAGGGAGCCTTCTCTGTCATTAGAACAAGGACTTGAGTGAATGAATCTCTCTTTACATGATTTACCAATTTTTAAGCAAAGTGTGCCAATGCAAAATTTGCTTCTTGGAAGTTTTTACTATGGAAATTTTGAGCATCTATAAAAGAAAACAGTAGCTTAATGATACTCCCATGTACCCACTCACCATGGCAAATTTTTTTTATGTTTATACTCACCTATTTCCTCCATGCCCACATACTATTTTGAAGTAAATCCCAAACACTTTATAAATTTTTTTTTTAAGATTTATTTATTTATTTATACAAGCACTGGGTATAGTCAGAAGCGCAGGAGGGTGAGAGAATTCACCAGAGCCAGAGTGGGGAGCAGAACAGGCAGACAGATTAAATACACTGCTGAGGGGAGCAGCAGGCGGCAGGAGAGGTCTGCACGCCATGTGGGACCCTCACTGGTGGCCGCAGATCGAACCGGCACTGCAGAGGCTGCGGGCAGCTTCACAACCCAGTGCTCAACCACTGTGCCACCAGGGAGGCCCCGCTTTGTAAATATTTTAATTTGTATGATCTACATACCATAATGCCACTAGCATACCTTTTTTTTTTTTTTCTTTTCAAAAAAAAAGGGTAAATAGCATAATTATATGTCATCTAAATTTCCTTTTTTTTTTTTTTAAAGATTATTTATGCATACAAGAACTGGAGTACAGCCCAGAGGTGCGGAGGGGTGAGAGGATTCACCAGAGACAGAGCGGGGAACAGAACAGGCAGACTGATAGACACTGCTGAGGAGAGCAGTGAGCGAGACAGGAGAGAGCTGCTACGCCATGTGGTTTAGCTCCCTGGCTAGCTGGAGCTGCAGTGGCTTGGGTAGCTTCATAGTGCTGTATCTTAACCCCTTGTGCCACCAAGCAGGCCCCCTTTTTTGTTTTCCAATTATCTAATGTCATAATTTTGTTTATCCTAGTCATGGTGCAGATAAAGTCTTTACATTGAAATTACTGATACACCTTGTAATAGTAATCTTTATTCTTTAATTTCCCTCTTGATTTTATTTCTTGCAATTTATTTGTGGAAGAAACTAGCCTTTTAAATGTTGCACTAATTTTTGCTGACTGCATCCACTTGATGTGGTTTAACATGTTTTTCTGTCCCCTGTTTTTATGTTTGGTAGCTCTTTATAAATACTTGATCAGATTTTGTGGGGTTTTTAGTTTGCTTATTTTGCTTTTCTTACTGTGGATGTGTGTTTTCTTTTTGGCAAGGTTACAACATAGATATTTATTTCAATCAGATGCCTGCAATGTCTAGATCCATTAGTTCACTGAGAGTTGCAAGTGATGGTATTCTAATGTTGTTATTTCTCCATTAACTGAAATGATAGGAGAAATTTTCCTTTGTCAACTCTTTGAATTCCCAGAAATACAGAAGAGGCAGGAGGAGGATTTGTTTTTCTCCTTTGTTTATCAGTTGTCACAGTAATGAGTTGTTTCACCAATGATGACAAGTTAGTTGGTTTTTAAGAATCAGAGTGAGCTAATTTATTTGTACCCTTTAGTATGATTTGGTATATTGCATTATGTTTATGTTAAGCAAATCTTTGACCATTTGGAACTTCTTAAGATTGGCTCTTAAGTTCTTTTGATATGACCATACTGCCCTGATTTCTGGTTTGTCAAAATGTTTGAGGCTCATCTTGGACATTTCCTGTTCCAGCGTGGAATCTCAATTCTCCATGGAGCCTTTCTTCTTTTTATGGTAAATGGTATTTCATTACCACAGTTTAGATGCTAAGGGGGCTCATTTTCCCTAGACTAGTCATTGTTTCTAGACTTTTCACTGGGCAGTTCTAAAAAATTTAAAAATAAATCATTTTGATGATTGCAATTCAGTCCAGAAGAGAGCTTTTCTATGTCTCCATCTGTATTCTCTTCTCCCAGAAGTCCTGGGAACTTCTCTCAGGAATTCTGTTTTTCAGGCATTAAATTTCATTTTTACCTTGTGTAGTCAAGCAATGATTAAAGTTAGTGAAGTGATAGCAGATAGCTGAGTGAGCCTGGAGAAAAAGGGTATGCCAAGTTATACCTGCTGTTCTTCCCTAAGGAGGGTTGTCTTCTGCCACTCATCCTGCTTCAGACGTGACTAAGAGCAAGGAAGCTTATCTTGTTCCCACTGAACTACAAAACACAAAAGTAGAGGAAGGGGCCTCCCCTGGTGGCGCAGTGGTTGAGCGCTGGGCTGCAAGGCTGCCCGCAGCCTCTGCAGTGCCGGTTCATTCCCCGGCTGCCGGCGAGGGTCCCACCAAAAAAAAAAAAAAGGTAGAAGAACAACTGTCCTAAAGAGATGAAAGTACACTGATGGAGCCAGAGGACCATCTTTGGCAAGAAGAGAGATGAGAAATGTATTGGATGGGGGCCTCCCCGGTGGCGCAGCGGTTGAGCGCTGGGTTGCGAAGCTGCCCGTGGCCTCTGCGGCGCTGGTTCGATCCCCAGCTGCTCCCTGGCCACCGGAGGAGGGTCCCACATGGCACACAGACCTCTCCTGCCGCCCGCTGCTCCCCGCTCTGGCTCTGGTGAATTCTCTCACCCTCCCGCGCTTCTGACTGTACCCAGTGCTTGTATAAACAAACAAACAAAATAAATAAATAAACAAATAAACAAATAAACAAACATGCCTCTATACAAAAAAAAAAAAAAGAAATGTATTGGATGGAATGTTTCATCCCCTGCTTTTAGGAAGTGGCACTCATTGCCTTCCTGGAGAATGCTGAAACACTTGCACATTTACTGTTGAATGAGAAGATGAAGCGAGCTTGATGATTATTCCCAGTGTTGTCTTTGGTGTAGTAGATGTGGCTGCTCAGGACTCTTGATCAAATCACTGGCCTTTTTTTACCTCAGCCCAGTTCGCAGTTCACTTATAAACCAGGTTCATATATAGTAAAAACTGCTTTCAGGGAGAAACCTGTAATAGTTCTTTATTTTAGTCTGCCCTTGATTCAGAGGGAGTAAGAATGGGCTTTCCTTCTAGAAATAGAAGACATGAGAGAATGTTTATTAGCAAGGGCAGATGGGCGTGTATACCAGTTTTTGGGCCCTACACATCTTTGAAAGTATTATGAAAGCTCTGAACCCACTTTCCAAACGTGTGTAGAATTTGATTTATAGTATAAAGTATGTCATTCTTCTGCAGGCTTTCCTTTTGCCCCATGTTAACCTGGGATTAGAAGTAGTAACATCAGGTAAGAGGAAGAACTTTTATGTATGGCAGTGGTTATCAAAGTGTGGTCTTAGGAATTTATTAGAAGTTCATATGTGCATATTGTCAGGTCCTACCCCATAAACTTGGGCTGGGACCCAGCTATTTGTGTTTTAAGCAAGCTTGCCAAAGGATTCTGCCATTCCCTAAGGAGACTTCTCTCGTTAAATTTGTATTCCTATATGATCCTTGTGCCTCATACCTCTCATCCTGAACCTTGGAGGGACTACCTGTCATCCTCTTGTTGTAGCAGTACTCTATTCCTCCTAGGCTATGTCCTGCCCAGCCACGTGACTGAGGAGATGCTGTGGGAGTGCAAGCAGCTTGGGGCTCACTCCCCTTCCACCCTGCTGACCACCCTCATGTTCTTTAACACCAAGTAAGTGTTCTAGAGGCTTCATGCTTAGCCATTGCTGGCATCTGCCCAGTGAAGAGGGTGTAGAGTCTCCAGGTGAACTTCTGAATTTCATTAACACATACTTAAGAACCTTTGGGCTACTGAAAGCCTTTGGCCCCATTTGTGTTTTGTGTGGTGACCAATGAGGCAGACATCTTTGCCAGACCCCCACCATCTTGATGTGGCTCTTACACTAGACAGTGTGTTTGGGGTAGACCTGCCCAGATGCTGGGAATGTGGGTAGCAGCTCCTCCAAAGCACTGAATGCAGAGGGGAAGTCATGGTCTCCTCCTGGCACCCCTCCCTTTGCTTTGCTTTTGCTTGTGGTGCAGGTACTTCCTTTTGAAGACCGTGGACCAGCACATGAAATTGGCCTTCTCCAAGGTATTGCGTCAGACAAAGAAGAACCCCTCTAATCCTAAGGATAAAAGCACGAGTATTCGGTACCTGAAGGCACTTGGGATACATCAGACTGGACAGAAAGGTAAGGGAAGTAACAGGGGCTGCAGAAACAGATGCTACTTACCTTTGTGTTCTAGGGTGGCATGGGGAGGTAGTGATGATTGTGAAGGTTGGGATTTGTTACATAGGAATTCTCTGTTCAAAAGTTTCAAACTGCTAGACACAGAAATGCCTCAGAAAAGATAGCTTCCTTTTCCCTTCATCGTCACTGCCCATGCCTCACATTCTTTTGCTTCCCAATATTTCCTGGTTGGAGTAGGATAGCTTGTATTCCAAGGTTCCTATTGTGGGCCTGAAAAGGCAGTTTGATGCCATGTCTGTGGTCTGTGTGTGTGTTTTATAGTTACAGATGACATGTATGCAGAACAGACGGAAAATCCAGAAAATCCACTGAGATGTCCCATCAAGCTGTATGATTTCTACCTCTTTAAATGGTGAGGATGCTTGTTATGTGTATGTGTGTTCTCTAGTTCCAGTCCGAGTAAAAACACTTCAAAAAAGCTAAATACAGAAGCAGTCTTACTGTTTTTCCCCAAGCATGATATGTCCCTTGCACCGTGAGTATAAAAGGGTTCCCTAAGGGTCACATGAAGGTAGAGAGGAATATGTAGAAAGCCTGCCTCTATCACACATGCATAGCCCGACATTTTCTTGGCCTTGACCTTTTGTCACTAGCACCATCAACCTAGGGAGGAATCTTTACCCTAGCTTTTATTCTCTCTGGTCCCAGCAGTTTGCATGTCATCTTCATGACAATTCCAGAGTAAGCTCTGTATGTTATAGGTCATGCCATGTTAGCTAGATGGTAACCATCATTGGTTTTCCTTTACTTTGCAGAGAAGGGACAGTAATCATAATGTTGCAAATAAGGCCTTCATGTACTCCCTCTTACTAACCTCATATTCATGTAGCTCTTGGTTCTCTAGCCACACTGGCCTCTCTCCACTCAGGCATCATGCTTTTCCTTCCTCAAGGTGTTGGCACAGTGTCTCCCTGTAGGGAAAGTTTCCGCCCCCCCCCCCCCCCCACCATCCCCACGCATGCATCATTTGACTGCTTAGCTCCTGTCCTTCCCTCTTCTCAAACACGACTTTATCAGATTCCAGATTCTCTTCCTGTTCCCTTGGGTTTTTCCTCTGTAGCACTTAACACATTTTTTCATTTTGTGTGTATTTGTATAACTGTTCAGTTGCTGTCTGTCTCCCTCTTTTCTGTAAGCTTTGTGAGGTGTAGGGGTCGTTGAGTCGTACTCATTTGTGTACCATTCACACTTAGTACACACCTAGCACACAGTAGTCCTTTGACACATCTTGACTGGATGAATGAATAACATAAGATGGCATGTGCTCTGTACTTGAGAGGTACAGCATAACATTGAAGGCACCCCGTCAAGGTTAGTGCAGGTAAGGACCCCCGAGCATTATAGCTGAACTTCCTATGGGAGAGCAGATGGAGTCCCTCTGGTAGAATTTAAAAACTTACCATTGCATTGGGTAGAAGAAACC
Source organism: Talpa europaea (assembly GCF_964194135.1). Taxonomy (NCBI): domain Eukaryota; kingdom Metazoa; phylum Chordata; class Mammalia; order Eulipotyphla; family Talpidae; genus Talpa; species Talpa europaea. The sequence continues at coordinate 71,122,688 of NC_140078.1, forward strand.
AAGTGAACAGACGAAGAAGTCTGCTAGTGACTTCTGGGCAGTGGTTGGTTCCAGGTGGGATTTGTCTGGAATCAAGGCAGGTAAACCCTGGGCAGATGATTAGCTTGAAGGTGGCAGTATATGAAGGAGAAGCAGAAGGAAGGCTGCTTATTGCTGGCATTTGCAGTGACCCCAAAGGAAGTCTTAAAGGTAATAATGTGTTGACTGCTTGGAATTAAGTAGCAGTGCCACCACACCTTCAAGAGTTACTGCCTTTGCAGTGTTTGTAGGCAGCATATATCTGGAAAATTGAGGGTGGGAGAGTTGAGATTGTGGTAGTTTTACCCTGCTTTTACCAATGTATTCTTCAGCCCCCAGAGTGTGAAAGGCCGGAATGACACCTTTTACCTGACGCCTGAGCCGGTGGTGGCCCCCAACAGCCCAATCTGGTACTCAGTTCAACCTATCAGCAGAGAGCAGATGGGACAGATGCTCACTCGGATCCTGGTGATACGAGAAATTCAGGAGGCCATTGCTGTGGCCAGTGCAAACACCATGCACTGAAATCCCTCAGCCATGGTGCAAAGGAGACCATCCAGGAAAAAAGGACTTATTTTCACACTAAAGAAGAGGCCTCCATTTTTTCTTTTCTTTTTTATTGGTGTAGTTACGAAGCCTTTCAGGCTGCTTCTGTTTAAAATGTAAAAGGAAACTTGCCCCATGCATCTTCATAAACCTGCTGCGGTAGACTCCTCAGCCCATGGGGGCTCTGGATTTCCTGAGAGCCAGATGTCCTAGAAAGTTGCTGGCAGACTTTTTTGTTTTTTTGTCTTGAATCTGAGGAAAGGGCTTGGACTGTTAGGAGACATGTGGCCCCTTCCCTTCCTTCAGAAAGGTGGAATTAATGATGGATGGCCCCTCCATGGAATCTTCCCCAGCTGGCTTCCACTCTCACTGGCAGACTTCGCTGACTACAGGGGAGCCGCGGTCTTTTCTTTCTTCATGCTGAGACAGAAACTTAGCATCTTAATGGAAGGAAAATGAGGGGAACTTTAATTATGATTTATTAAAGACAATTTCTATTACACCCTCCTTTATGACAAGTGACATTTTAGATGTTAAAGTAAAAACTTTACCATGCCTTTTTTTTTTTTCCGGCCTAACATTGAGGCCTTAAACCTGAGGCTCCTGTGCCTGATGGAATTCTTGTAACATACACTTGTGTATCATATAAAGATACCACTCTGTTTCTCTTATGTATTCTTAATCTAGTTGTTTATTAAGAATGACAAGCACGTCTTTTCAACATGCTAGTGAACAACGCCTCTTTATTTGGGAGGAGTCTGGCGGGACAGTGGAAACACAATCACTTAGATTAATTGAAACGGGCTAAGGTGCAGAAGGGGCAGCAACCAGAAACCAATTCCCCGGTGAAATGGCTAGGGTGTCTTGTGCGCATGCGCTTCCCCTCTAGGCAGCCCCGCCCCGGGGGTGGAGGCACCGCCCATGCGCGCTGCGTCCTGACGTCAGCGACGCGTAGGACGCAGTGACGCTAATCCGCGGGTTTATATTGGCGCGGCCCAGGCGGCAGAGGCCTCTGCGGCGCGGTCCTCGGAGACACGCGGCTCTTCCCGGTTCCGGCCATGGCCGACTACCTGATTAGCGGGGGCACGTCCTACGTGCCAGACGACGGGCTCACCGCACAGCAGCTGTTCAACTGCGGGGACGGCCTCACCTACAAGTGCGGGCCTAACGGGCTCACCTGGGCGAGGAGGGGCGGTGCGATGGGCTGGCAGGGCGGATGGGGCCCCCATTGAGCCTGCACGGGTGCGGGCGTGGCTAGAGTTACCGCAAATTCCCCGCACATCTCTGCGGTTCGTTTTACAGAACTGAAGGGTGGGATGGAGGAGGCATCTTAGTGCTTGGGATTTCAGGCTTGAAACTTCATTCTCTGTGCACATGGAATTGTCGGTGCCAAGGGTGCCGATGACAGCTAGGTGGCAGAAACGGTCCCCTGCCCCCGTCACGACTTTGTCCTTTGCCCTGCCTGTGACACATGGGCTAGTGCCACTCTGCCCAAATGCCTTATGAGGTGATTTTTGAGGATGGACTCTCAGGCTGCGCTAAGCCTGAGCCTTACTCTCAATTCGCTCCCCTCCCCCATAGTGACTTTCTCATTCTCCCTGGGTACATCGACTTCACTGCAGACCAGGTGGTGAGTATGGCCAGGAATGCTGCTGTCCCCTGGTCTCTGGGCTACCTCACCAGATTGGGCTTGGGGGTGGATTCTGTGGAATGGTCTTGCTGGCATGCAAGTAATACAGGGTGCCACCTGTTTTGTGGGATAACTGACATCACCCTGCAATATATATAATTCTTTCCCATATTAGTTGGCTTTATTTTCCAGGACCTGACTTCTGCTCTGACCAAAAAGATCACTCTGAAGACTCCACTGGTTTCTTCACCCATGGACACAGTCACAGAGGCTGGGATGGCCATAGCAATGGCGGTGAGCTCCTCAGGGTGTGAGGGCAGAGGCCCAGCTCTCTTTTCAAAGGCATACAATCATGCTTCTCTTATTCTTTGTCAACTCTTTTCTGTCCATTTATCTTGCAGCTTACTGGTGGTATTGGCTTCATTCACCATAACTGTACACCTGAATTCCAGGCCAATGAAGTTCGGAAAGTGAAGGTCAGACGGGCATGGATTGTGTTCAAGAGTTCCTGGGAATTACATTGAGTGGGACGGGAGCAAGGAATTTTTCTGCTCCTAATTTAGGATCATTTCTTCCTACTGTGAATTCCTGATAAGATCCAATACCCTTTGTCATAAGGCAATAGAAGAGCATCAGGTGGACAGTGCTGACAGCCACCCATGTCTCCTAACCCTAGGGTTTGAAGTGTTGGGTGTGCATTGGTCTTGTGGCAGTGCTGAAGGGGAAGTTGGCACAGACTCGGACTTCATGCCAAGAGCCTGATGAAAGTGGTTCAGAAACACCCTTTCTTTCTATCATTTCCAGAAATATGAACAGGGATTCATCACGGACCCTGTGGTCCTCAGCCCCAGGGATCGAGTGCGGGATGTGTTTGAAGCTAAGGCCCGACATGGCTTCTGTGGTATACCCATCACTGACACGGGCCGGATGGGGAGCCGTCTGGTGGGCATCATCTCCTCAAGGGATATTGATTTTCTCAAGGAGGAGGAGCACGATCGTTGTTTGGAAGAGGTGGGTGTTACTAGCAGAGCAAAACCAAACTCTGGTAGTCCAGGTTAATGACAGGAAGGTTTTTGTTGGCTGAATGACATCTCTGAGGGCCTCTGCTTTCTAGCAAAGATGAATACCCTTCCAGCTTTCTAACCGCTCCATGAAATTTCCACATCCTTTCCTTAACAAAGACTTTGTGCCAATATTTGCTAGTGCATACTGTTTTTTGCTGCCGCAAATCCCAGCCCCTAGTGGGAAATATAAAGGACCAATGTCAGCATCCTCTTTTAATGTCTAGTTGCAGCTCCAGCATGGCCCTCTTTTTCTCCGCAGTGTAATGCGTACCATGTTGTCCTTTCTACTCAACTCTCTTGCCACCAGATTGCTACAGAAACTTGTGGCTTCCCTTGAGGAAGGTGGTTTGGATGTGGTTACATGAATATGGTGGTCCTTGGAAACTCACCTTGAGTTAAGGCAGTCTGTTGAGAGGTCTGCTCTCTGATTGGCCCTGCCTTACAGCTCCTCTCCTTCTTAGATCATGACAAAGAGAGAAGACTTGGTGGTAGCCCCTGCAGGCATCACATTGAAGGAAGCAAATGAAATTCTGCAGCGCAGCAAAAAAGGTAAGTTCTAGAGGTAGGAATTGTCAAGCAACCAAGAAAGACCAGGGTCCTGATTCATGTCCTGCCCCCAGGAAAGTTGCCCATTGTAAATGAAGACGATGAGCTGGTGGCCATCATTGCCCGGACAGACCTGAAGAAGAACCGTGATTACCCACTGGCCTCTAAAGATGCCAAAAAGCAGCTGCTATGTGGAGCAGCTATTGGCACTCATGAGGATGACAAGTATCGACTAGACTTATTAGCGCAGGCTGGTGTAGACGTAGTAGTTTTGGTGAGTTGACACACAGGCAGGGTGGGATGGTGGGTGTAATTGCCATACCAGTCTCATTGGAACGTCTTCCCTGCCTAGGACTCTTCCCAGGGAAACTCCATTTTTCAGATCAACATGATCAAGTACATCAAAGAGAAATACCCCAGTCTCCAAGTTATCGGAGGAAATGGTGAGACAAGACTGGGCTCTGAAGGATGTGGGGAAAGTGTGAGGAAGCTAGGTTCCCACCTAGACCTTCATGTGATCATTTCCCTCTTCTCACTGCAGTGGTCACAGCTGCTCAGGCCAAGAACCTCATTGATGCTGGTGTAGATGCTTTGCGTGTGGGCATGGGCAGTGGTTCCATCTGTATCACTCAGGAAGGTAAGATCCTTTGTCAGGGCTTTGAGCCCTACGTGCCCTAGAGCCAAGAGCTCTTATGGGAACTATATTAAGTCTTCCAAAGGGGCAGCCCCTGGGCCAAACGGGCCCCTCTGGATGGGTGACTTGCCCAGAAGCAAGACGAGCTCTCGTCATTCCTCACCTGCCACTCCCCTTGCCTAGCCTGGCCTCCTTGCTCCTGCTCTGCGCCCTCTCTAAACTCTGGTCTGTTTTTTTATTTAGCGGCTCCCAAGATCCCTCCAGACATAAAGTCCCACAGCCCCAAATGCCCTTCTACTGTCACGGGCTGCTATAGTAAGTTCGGCCCGGCCCAGCGGCCCGGCCCAGCTGCCCACTGCCCGGCTGGCTTGGTTGACTGTAGCTGTAGCTCCCGGGGTTTGTGGTGCTGATGGGTGGGCAGGCAAACAATGACAGACCATGGTTTTGGGGGCTGCTCAAGAACACAGCTCCCTACTTTTCCTGGGGTGCTTATAGGGTGGCACCTCCTCCAGGTAGGCCCTGCTCTGCCCATATCTCCTGCAGTGTAGGCACAGCTCAAGAACCATCTGTGAACCCCACTTCCACAGAACACTGTCCTGATCTTGTCTGAGCTGCCCACCAAACAGGGAGAAAAAGGGTGGGTCTCTGGGTACTAACTGCACGGTGCCACCTAGCAGCTGGGCGGGGCTTTCCCGGCTGCTGACTGCATGTGCCTGAGGCTGCTCTGGGCCATGCATACATGCACGTGCACACGCAAGGGCGAGTGGAGGCCATCACAGCTGTTTGTCTTGTTCAAGGCAGATGGGCCAGCAGCCATCCAAACATGACCCACCCTCAGCCAGGCTGCAGTTCTGGTGCAGTTGTAGCTGAGAGCTCCTAGGTGCTGAGTTGTAGCCGCAGGGCCCTTGTCTATCCACACTGACTCCACCCATCCATCTGTTCATCTTTCAACAGTGCTGGCCTGTGGACGGCCCCAAGCAACAGCAGTATATAAGGTGTCAGAATATGCACGGCGTTTTGGTGTTCCTGTCATCGCTGACGGAGGAATCCAAAACGTGGGCCACATTGCCAAAGCTTTGGCCCTTGGGGCCTCCACAGGTGAGGCCCAGTACCCTGAGACTGGGGGGACTCCTCCATTGCCACACAGGTTCTGCCCCCAGCATTCTGTCTGTTCATAGTCATGATGGGCTCCCTCCTGGCTGCTACCACTGAGGCCCCTGGAGAATATTTCTTCTCTGATGGGATTCGCCTAAAGAAATACCGTGGAATGGGGTCTCTCGATGCCATGGACAAACATCTCAGCAGCCAGAACCGATATTTCAGGTGGGACAGCAAGGTCAATTATGTCAATCTATCCTTGCCCTGACCATCTGTGTTTTGATCTTACCTCTTTTTTTGTTTTTTGCCTCTCCCTGCAGTGAAGCTGACAAAATCAAAGTAGCTCAGGGGGTGTCTGGGGCTGTGCAAGACAAAGGGTCCATCCACAAATTTGTTCCCTACCTGATTGCCGGCATCCAGCACTCATGCCAGGACATTGGTGCCAAGAGTTTGACACAAGTCCGGTAAGGTTGGGGCGCTGGGACATGAGGAGCCAGCTTGGTCCAGGGTCAGTTAGCTACATCTGACATCTGCCTCTCTTCAGAGCCATGATGTATTCTGGGGAACTCAAGTTTGAGAAGAGAACATCCTCAGCTCAGGTAGAAGGTGGTGTCCACGGCCTCCATTCGTAAGTAACCGACCCTCTTCTACCCCTCTGTCCCTGGGTGGTGTCTGCCATGCCTTTTCTCCTGCCCTCACCTCATAGCTGGTCCTTCTGTCTACAGGTATGAGAAACGGCTTTTCTGAAAAGGGATACAGCACGCGCGCGCACACACACACACACACACACCCCCTGGTTTTTCAATAAAAGTTTGAAAAAAATGTGATGCTTGACTTTTTTTTTAGGATAAGGGGAAGGCAAGGCTCTGTGGCTGCCACCATCACAGATGCATGTAACACCCTTAATAACAGGGGAACCCTCGGGCCCTGAGGTTAAGGTTTTTAGGTTCAAAAAGTCCCAGAACTCACAAGCCAATTCTGAACAGCTCTGGTTCCCCAAGTCTAGGTTCACACTGAAATCACAGAACAAGGCTTTAGACTGTAATCCTCAGTGCCTCCTGCTACCCCCAAGCTTGGTCACACAGGACCAAATTAAGACGTATATACTTATTCTCTAGCATGAATCTCCACAAAGGATTTTGTGGAGAAAATTCTGAGGTCCCTCCTCAAATCTTCATGTGCTAAAGTAGAAAGATCTGCAGTTTGGAGCAAATGCACATACAGCCTCTTGGCTTCAAAGAAGCCAAGGGAGTCCCAAGTAGCCTAGATGAAAAAATGACCCCTTTGATTTCTTCACAGCCCCTACGAAAAGTTCATTAAGAGAGCAGCCCCTGGCCAGCAACACACCTAGTACAAAATGGGTGAAGTGGATCAAGTATTAGTTTGCGAAAGACTAATGTTATAGTGCCAAAGGGAAGGGACTAGTGAAAGTGTTGGGGACCCCTGGGCGCTGCAAAATGTGCCCCGTTCTTCCTTGAAAAGGCACACTCAGGTCCTGTTGGCGCATTCTGAATCTTGGGCCAGAGGTGTAAGCATAGTCCCTCCCAGTGGGGGAATGAGAGCAGCTCCTGTCACTCGGCCTTCGTGACACAGGAAGTTGAAAGTGGCACATGCATTGGGCTGCAAAAAGAAAGCTACCATTAATTTGGGTAGGGCTAGGTATAGGCTCCCCTCCCTGGGAGTTGGTGAACTTACCGTGTCCTGCACCTCCAAAGCGATGCCCCTCTGCCTCATGGCTTGCAGCACCTGGGATTGCAGCCGCTCAGTCCGGTCTCCAGTGCCCACCACCACAATTTCTAGGGAAGGATGAGCATGGCTAATCTAATCTACAGACAGGTCGAGTCGGGTGGGGGTGGATTTCTGGGGTTTAGAGCACGCCATCCCTCCTCTCCTTTGATACCTATTCCAGGCTCTAGCATCCAGAAGAGGGAGAAGCTCTCTTCGGTAATATCCTGGTGGGATCCTACCTGTATGGGGAACAAGCAGGTTAAAACGACCCAAGCTGTTTTGCCCACAACCCCCTCACCTGTTCAACAACAGGGGAATGTATGCCCGGGATGAAATCAAAGGAGGGCGGCCTGTGACTCTGGGCCCCGGTTTGCTCGCAAGGGAGGGCTCACGTTCCACTGCACCATTGAGTTCGGAAGCAGCGCGCAGGGCCCAAACACGCGATTCCCGTTGATCGTGAAGCCGCAGTTGTTGTAGCTGTCGATGTACATGGCGTGCGGGGACTCGCGCTGCAGCATAGAGATGCGCGTCCGCTGATAGAGCTCATCATCGGCGGGCGTGAGCCGATGCCCACGCCGTGGCACCCTGCGGAGGGCTGTGGTCAGGGTCTAGAGGGCCAGAGGAATGAGGCCGGAGGTCGCCGGCCGTAAAAGGCGGGATGGCCAAGGACCCTGACTCCGGGCTCACCATAGCATCTCCGAGGGCCGACAGCGCAACGTGGGTCGCGATCGGAACAAGCCGCGGAGCCGGAGAGCAGCAGCCATGGCTGACCAGCGCGCAGCGGGAGCGGCGCAGGGTCAAAGGGGTTGTAGCGGAGCCCAGCGCCGCGCAGCTGCAGTGCCCCCCTGCGTCCCGGAGGGCAAGGAGCAGCTCGCTAGCCCGGGCGCGGGCGCGGGCGCAGGAGCAGGCCGGCGCTTTAAGTCCCAGGAGGGCGCGTCCCCCAGCGCGGCTCTGATGTCTGCACCTGCCGCCCGGCCCGCCCTGGGCCCCCGCAGACCGTCCTGGGGGAGCCGGACACCTGGTGGCCGGGCCGACCTCAGGGCACTGCCTGGGCCCCAGCCGCGACCTGGGCCCCCGACTCTCAGCCATTACGCAGGGCTCACGGGGCCGGGGGCGGGGCAGCCGCGCACCTGGTGCAGTCCCGAACACCTGGCCAGGGCGTGGTGCCAGTCTCCAAGCCCCTAATCCCAGCCTTTGGGGCGTCAGGTTCCGGGGGCGGGGCGGGTGGGTCGAGTTTCCCCAGCTCGCCGCCGAATCACGCCCCTCCCTAACCGTCACCCGCGCGACCGTTGGCGTCGCCTCCGCGCGTCGCGTGGGGCGTGGCCGCGCGTGGATTGGCCTCTTAGGAGCGCGAGTGGGCGTGTCCGGGTGGCTGCTCCTTAAAATGGCTCCAAGTCCGCAGTCAGAGCAAGCGGAAGGGGACGCCGTGGTGGGGGACTTGTAGCTCCGTTCCGGTGGGACCGACCGGGCCGAACCGGACCAGACACTGAACTAGGCGGCGGCCGGAGCATCGCCCTGTCCTCACTCAATCAGCTTGCGTCCCGAGAATTTCCCGCCCCCCGTCTCCAGCCGAATCGGAGGGCCTACTGGCACGAGAGTCGCTGGCGCCCGTACCGGGTTCGGGCATCTCCGCGCGCCCACCTTGTGGCCTCGGGGGGCCGTTGTGGCGTCTACTACCAGCGGGCGGGAGGCTCGGCACAGCCGAGGACGGTCGCAGTGGATTCCAGGGGGTCGGGCCGCCGCCGTGTGGGCCCATTGGGCCCATTGCGCTCCGGGCGCTGGCAGCGTCATCGGACAAAGGGCCCGGGGTGCGAGGGTGTCCCTGAGGCGGGCGCGCGGGTTTACTTCCTCTCCGACCCCATGGGTGCGCTTCCCTCTTGGCTGATCCCGAAGCCCGCCCCGCCACCGTCACCGCTTCAGTGGCCCTGGCTGCGTGTGACCAACCAACAGGACTAATCCTGCCCGGCGGATCTAATCCGGATCGGGACCCGGTCCCAGGGGAGGTCCCACCGCCCCTCCTATTGTTTTGGGACCCAGGTGAGCGCCTCGTTCCCACTAGACTCGGTTTCACCGCCTAATCCTGTGTCCGCCTCGTGGGAGTGGGGGTTTCTGTTCTGGCCCCAGGACGAGCGACCCTCCCTCCGGTACCCCCGCCCCCCATGGCTGGACAGCGGGCAACGGAATCCCAAAAGCAGCTGTTGTCTCCAGAGCATTCCAGCTGCGCTTGGATTTCGTTCCCTGCTCTCCTGCCTGAGCAGCGTCCCGGCCGAGATGGGGTGGGCTAGTCCTGATCCCCCAGACATACTTCATTGGGTCGCTCTGGTCTCCATCCCTCTCAGGTGCGCCCTCAGGCTGGAAGTGACGGGTGCGAACGTCGGTGAGCCGGGGCGGTGGCCATCTCTGAATACCGGGGTAGCATTGGCGAGGGAGGGCTGACGGGCCTCCGAATAAGGCTGCAGTGGCGGTGAGTCCCATAGGGCCGCCCCAGCCTGCAGCTCGCTAAAGATAGCCCTTCACTTCCTGGGGAAAAACCACCCCAACCGTCTTCTGGTACCGAAAGTAGCTGAAGTCCCCAGGTCGGCCTCGGGCTTCTGACCCTATTAACAGCTTTTCCCGGGTGTTAAGCCTGCGATATGGAAAGCGCTTTGGAATGACACGATCACTCCCGTTGAGTGGGCACCCAAGAAGCCATCGGGAATGTCGTGTCCGCCCAGTGCTCTTTCGGAGCCTCCCAGTAGGGCCTTGCAGTCCTAATTCAGAAAGGGGTCTTGCCAAGATTTTCCTGTCCCTAGGATTCACCCCTCTTTCTGAGCTGCTGAGTACTCACTGCTCCAGGGCAGAGATGCTGGGTTTGTGCTCTGATACCTCAAATTTAATCTCCATTAAAAGAAAGAAAAAGGGGATTTGAATTACACTAAAGTGAAAGCAGTTGGGAGTCTTCATGGGCCAGAAGTGCTTTCTGCAAGCGCTAGTAGAGGAGTGAGATATTCCGACCAAGAGCTGTCCTTTAGCTGGGGCTTTCCATAGTCACATTGTTTAGTTGGCCCATAATGGCTCCTTGCCTAGACCAGGAAGCGGGAGGATCCCTGTTAAAGTACACCGGGTTAAAGGAGAAGCATTGAAAGCTGGCAATTCTGGAAACTCTCATGTTCTAATTCCCCAAGAGAAGAAAGCAGCAGTTACATCAGAGTGGGCACTAATCGGGAATAAAGATGACCCATACCTCAAAGGAGGAAATGCTTACAAATAACCTAAAGACCCAGGACACTCTTTATTTTTTTTTAAAGATTTATTTATGCATACAAGAGCTGGGGTACAGGCCAGAGGTGGGGGAGGGTGAGAGGATCCACCAGAGACAGAGTGGGGAACAGAACAGGTAGACTGACCAAAATATACTTCTGAGGGGAGCAGTGGGAGAGTCAGGCGAGGTCTGCTGCGCCATGTGGGTAGCTCCCTGGCCGGCGGGGATTGAACTCGTGCTGCAGAGGCTGTGGATTGCTTCGCAGTGCGGTGCTTAACCCCTTGCACCACCAGGGAGGCCCAGGACACGACTTTTAAAATTTTTTAGTAGGTTGTGAAAGTGGCCTTAAAGTTAGCTGCTCTATTTCAGTAACAATTCACTCAGAATTTTTGGTGTCTTTATCACGTGTAAAATGCGGGAAATGAAACATCACAAGCTATATAAGACTTCGAGGAAGAGAGGGCCCCCTCTGAGCCCCACGATCAGGTGATCGCGAGGACGCTTTCCCTGTTTGTTGAAGCGGATGGCTCGGAAAGAACAGTAGCCCCGGGAATGGGACTCCAGTCGGAGCAGAGCTGGAGGGCCCTGCGGGGGGAGGGCGGGGCGGGGGTCATAGGTTGACTGCTGCTAGCGGGGCTCTGGCGCACCTGTCCACTCAGGGAACGCCGCCAAGTCCCCGCCCCGCTCTTCCGGCCTCCCGGAAATTCGGTCTCCCGACATTGCTTCCGGTTCCGCTCTCTCCTTCCGGTCGCCATGGCGACGAGGCGCCTTGGGGTTGAGGAGACGCTGGGGGCCCTGAATGCGGCTCTCGGGCCTGGCGGCCCAGTGTGGTACAAGGAGACTCGCGCCCGCCACCTGCGCGCTCGAGACTTCCTAGCGCCGCGGCGCGCGCTCCAGGCGCGCTTCGGGGACGGACAGGTAGGCGGGAGCCGGGGAGACGTGGGCGGGGGTCACTGAGATCCCGTTCACCCCCTTGTCCACCCACAGGTGCCCGAGCGCGTGGTCCGAGCGGTGGCCGCCCTGCAGGGCCCCGGCGTGGCCCCGGTGCTGCGTTGCGCGCCGACCCCCGCGGGCCTGGCGCTCCAGCTGCAGCGGCCCGCTGTTTTCGAGCGCGTCCTCGGCGCGGTAACCGCCTACGCCGCGCCCGCCGCGCCCGCCGCGCCCTCTGCTCAGTGCTCGCGCGTCGTCCTGCACTGCCCGGCGCTGCGCGGCGCTCCCAGCGTGCTCAGCCTGAGCCAACTGCGTGCTGTGCTTGTGGCCGACCACCTGGCGCGAGCGCTGAACGCTCACGGGTGAGCAGGGACGCGGGGCAGTTGCAGGCCGAGAACCCGCGGCCCTTTAAAATTGGCCTGGGGGCTAGAGAGGGTAGGGTGGGCTGGCCCAGGCTGAGGTGGCTGCTTTCGCTTCGCAGGGTGTGTGTGCGCCTTGTGCCCGCTGTGCGGGACCCTTGCATGGTGACCTTCCTGCAGCAACTGCGGGTGGACTGGCCCACTACCTCGAAGAGGTTTGCTTCTGAAGCCCTGAGGACCCGAGCACTTGCAGAGCTTAGCCCTGCCCGCGACAGCGGAACCTTGCCCCCAGGTGCCCTGGGCAGTGTGTGTCTGAAAGAACTGGTAGAAGAACGAGGACGCACAGTTGGCTATGACCCCAGCCTGACGAATTGTCTGGGTAAGACCTCTTGCTTAGCAGGGCCTGAAAGAAAGTGGGGCGTCTGGGCGCCCACCTAGCCTCAGGGCCCTACATTCTCTGCAGTAACTGAGGATCTGCTCTCTGTGCTGGCTGAACTGCAGGAGGCTGTGCAGCACTGGCATGAGGACACCTCCCAAGGCCTGGTTAGTGACTGACTCCTCATCCCTTAGGCATCTGTAAAAGTTTCCCTGCAGTGACTGTCCTCATTCCCCATAGGCTGCAGCCCCAGATGCTGGTACAGACAGCTGCATGGTTGTTCATGTGGTGAACTGTGAGGAGGAGTTCCAGCAACAAAAGTTGGACTTGCTTTGGTGGAAGCTAGATGACCAGGCTCCTCTCATACAGGTCGGTTAGAGATGGCGGAGTCCCCAGTCCAACTTCAGAGTGCCCTTGAAAACCCATCCAAGGGATCTTAGCAGCCAGTCTAGGTGACACTTGACCATGGGTGAAATGTTAGGTTTGGTGAATGGACACATGCAGCAGGTACAGAGGCCTAGGAGAGGGCAGGCTCTGAAGGCACAACCCAGAGGACATGGAAGAGATTGAACAGGCTGGACATGTTCTGAGGGATGAGGGACTGAAATTAGGAGGGAGGCCCTAAACCTGATGATAAAGTTCAAGCACCTGACTTAGGTTCCTTAAGGTGGGTAGAGGTTTGGGTTTTTTTTTCTTCTTTTTTTTTTTTTTTAAAGATTTATTTATTAGATTTTTTTTTTTTTTTAATACAAGCACTGGGTACAGTCAGAAGCGCGGGAGGGTAAGAGAATTCACCAGAGTCAGAGTGGGGAGCAGAGCAGGCAGAAGGACCGAAGTACACTGCTGAGGGGAGCAGCGGGTGGCAGGAGAGGTCTGCACGCCATGCGGGACCCTCCTCTGGTGGCCGGGGAGTAGCCGGGGATCGAACTGGCGCTGCAGAGGCTGCGGGCAGCTTCACAACCCAGCGCTCAACCGCTGCGCCACTGGGGAGGCCCATGTTTGGTTTTTTTTTTTTTTTGAGATTTATTTATGCATACAAGAACTGGGGTACAGGCCAGAGGTGGAGGGCAGGGGTGAGAGGAGTCACCAGAGACAGAGTGGGGAGCAGAATAGGTGGATCTACTGAAATACACTGCTGAGGGGAGCAGCTGGCGAGACAGGTCTGCTGTGCCATGTGGGTAGCTCCCTGGTGAGGGATTGAACTCGTGCAGCAGTGATTGGCAATAGCTTGATAGTGCTGAGACTTAACGCATGCACCATGAGGGAGGCCCTTGTGGTGGGGGGTTTATTGTGGAGACTATCACTACCTGGCTGAGCCACTGTTATCTTCCTGACAGAAGCACGTGGTTTGTGGTCCAGTGAAAGTACCTCATGCACCTGGTACCCTGACTGCCCCTGAGTACTATGAGTAAGTGAGCTGGAAGGCAGGCCACCAAGCCCGGGTAGCTGAGGTGGGGGTGGGGGGCCCTGACCCCTGTCCCTTCTCTTTAAAAAAAAAAAAAAAATTATTTATTTATGCACACAAGATTTGGGATGTAGGCCAGAGGTATGTGTGTGTGTGGCGGGGGTGGGGGTGGGGAGAGAACAGGCGGACTGATTGAAATGCATTGCTGAGGGGAACAGCAGGCGAGGAGAGGTCTGCTGAGCCATGTGGGTAGCTCTCTGGCTGGGGATTAAACTCGTGCTGCAGTGCCTGGTGATAGCTTCATAGTGCTGAAACAACCCCTTGCGCCACCAGGGAGGCCCCCCTTCTCTCATTCTTTTCCAAAATGCAGGCTCCGACACGCCCAGGTGTGTAAAGCCTCAGCACTGAAGCATGGCATGGACATAGCGCAAGGTGTGCCTGGGAGACCTGGCTCTAATTTGGGTGGGGGCAGGTCATTTGCACCCCTGCCCAAAGAATGACCCACCTACCTATACTCCCTCAGACCCAGCATGGACAGAAATCTTCAGGGTTCTCTCTGTGGCAACCATCAAATTTGAGATGCTCAGCACTGCCCCACAGAGTCAGGTGAGCCAAGGCGCCCCACAGGACCAGGGCAGGTGGCTTGGTGCATGGTGGCTGTCCTCCCTTCCTGCAGCTATGCCTCCCTTCCCTAGCTCCTCCTGGCCCTGGCTGACAGCAGCATTTCCACAAAGGGCACTAAGAGCGGCACCTTTGTCATGTATAACTGTGCTCGTCTCGCCACACTCTTTGAGAGTTACAAGCACAGCACGGAACAAGGTCTCTACCCTTCTTTTCCACCCGTGAGCAGCCTGGACTTCTCATTGCTGCATGACGAGGTAAGTGCCCCTCGCGGGCAGCTAGTACATGCAGGAGACGTGAACTCTTCCCTCCCAGCACCCTTCTCCCCACAGGGTGAGTGGTTGCTGCTCTTCAACAGTGTCCTCCCCTTCCCAGACCTGCTGAACCAGACAGCAGCCCTGGCCTGCACAGCCCCAGGGCGCCACGTTACTACACGCACAGAGATGGTGAGGCAGAGAAAACCAGAACAAACACTGCATGTTCTAGTCTTTATTATGGTCTGGAGCACAACAACAAAGAGACAGGCCAGTAACTCAGTTTCTCTCTCTAGGTGTGCAAGTTCTTGGTGCAGCTCAGCATGGATTTCAGCTCATACTATAACCGTGTACACATCCTAGGGGTAAGCAAGCACACAGCAGAAGGAAGGGGGTGGGGTGCGGGGGGAAGCAAAGGGATGAGACCAGCAGGGTACTTTTCTTCTCCAGGAGCCTCAACCACACCTGTTTGGTCAAATGTTTGCCCGTCTGCAGCTTCTACAAGCTGTGCGTGAAGTGCTCCACACTGGCCTGGCCCTGCTGGGTCTACCTCCACTGAGCCACATCTAAGGCCACAGAGGCCCCAGTATCTGGGAGTAGCCACAAAGTCATCAACTGAGGGAAAATAAAAACCCCACAGATTTTGCTAGAGACCTGGAACCAAAATAAATTGCTTGTTTCAAAGCTTGGTCCTAACTAGGGGATGGGACGTATTCTTGGTTGGCTAGGCAGCACTCTACTCACCTCCAGCTCCTGCCCTGAAATCAGGGACCTGCAGCTGCCTCCTCCTCCCTTAAAGCATGATGGGCACAGGCACAGTCAGTTACTCCTGCTCCTCTGTCCACGAGCAGGACCCATGCCCAGGATGCCAGCTGCCACAGGATACCTCAGTCATACCAATTGTAAACCTCAAGCCCCTGGCCCCCAAGAGCACAGCGGTGGCCAAATTCGGGGCTCACAGGCCAGCAGTCCATGTCAGCCACGTCTGGTACATGGTACACTGTACTGTTCATGAAGGTGGGTTCACCATGCCCCAGACGCCAAAAGGTCAGCCGTTGGTCAATGGAGGCTGAAACCATGAGGCTTGGACTTAGGATCTTGAGGCCTGTCACATGGGCAGCATGTGCACAGGGAACAGAGTATTCCTCTAGCACATGCAACTGGGGCACCAGCTCAGCACCCCCTACAGCCTCTTCCAGCTCTGGCATCTCCACAGCAAGCACAAAGATGTGAAGGGAGCCGTCTTCACTGCCACTGGCTACTAGGTGGCCCTCACGTGTGGGCAAGGAATGCAGGCTGTTGACTCCACAGCTGTGAGCCTGGAGGGTCAGGCAGGGGGTGCCCAGCTCTGGAGGGAGAAGATGGTTGTCAGGGCTTAGTGTGCCACACAGGTGAGGGCAAAGTGAGAGGTGGGAGGGGAAAGACAGTTGCATGCTAGCCACTCACGATAGGGAAGTCCAGGATCAGCTGGAGGCTCCAAGGCAGTAGAGCTATGATCCAGTATAGTGGTGAGATCCCAGAAGGCCAAGCTGCCATCAGTGGCTGCGCTGCACAGAAACATCCTCCTGGGAGCCAGAAAAAAGGCAGCTAGGTCAGTGAGAGAAAAAGAACAAGAGCCCCCACCCAACCCATGCTGGACCATCACATAGCTCTCCTCACCGACGCTGGTTGGGTGCTTCATGAGTAAATGAGTGGACCTTGAGGACACACCGCTTGTGGTGGAAAGTTTCAGCTAAGAGCTGCAGCCTCCGCCCAGAATCCTGTAAAAGAAAGAGCCTGGGGGCACAGGAGGAGTTCAGAACCCATTCTAAACAACCTTATGTCTCCTGGTCCCCAGGCACTGTGTTCTCACCTCACGGCTCCGTCACTACAGGCAGCAGCCACAAGGGGGCCAAGGCCAGGCCGGTCAAGCTCACACACTGCCAGGGACATGTACCTGCAGAGACAACACAGAGCCATCAGGGGGAGCCTGGGAGTAGCTGTAAGAGGCTTGCCCCACCCCCCAAGTGCCCACCTCAAGCCCCAGGCAGGCAGCGCACATCACCTGGTCTCTGGGTCCACCTTGACCATCCGGTGCCGATTGCGCTGCCGGTCCCAGTACTCATCTAGCCGGTGGGATGAAAGGTGCATGACGTGGCAGGCGAGGCGGCTTGGGGTGCAGGGGTCTGGAGTGACCATGATACTGAAGCAGTGCATCTCAGCCCGGCCCCCAGCAGATACCACATGAGCAGTAAGGCCTGGCCGAGGATCCTGAGAGCTACCAAGGGTGCCAACACCCCACACAGCCAGTGCACGCACAGAAGAAATATGGTTACAGACAGCAGTAAGCGCATGAGCCGAGCCAGTGGCTGTAGGGAGCGCCAGGACACAGACAGTTGTGTCCTCACTGCACGTGATCACAATGTCAGTCAGGCCGGGTCCTTCGCTGCCGGGCTCCAAGTGGTCAGGCTGCATAAGGCTGGGCACCCCATATTCAGGCCCCAGGGTGATAGTGCCCACACGCTTTACACAAGTGATCTCGCGACCATGCAGACTCTCCCGGAGAATCACATGTGGTCGGGTGCAACCACCCAGAGCCCGGTACAGCATGACGTCCCCATCCTTGAGGTAGGCAAAGGCCATAGCTGCCTCAGTATCAGAGAAGGCCCAGGACCGATGCCCTCCACCACAGTTGATGATGTGCAGCTTTTCATGCGACCTGGGGCTCCACACAACAAATTCATTGGCATGGAAACCCAAGATGACCATGCTCCCATCGGCCATAATGCGGAGCCCAGCCACCCAGTTCATGCCTCGACAGGACTTCTGCCTTAGGACTGGGTGGAGCTGGCCGCTTCGCACAAAGAGCTGGTAGTAGGTGCCATCACGACCTGTAGTGTATACATAGCCACTGTGGCAGGTGACTGAGGTGACACCCTGCTTCCCATGCAGCGAAGGAAGGGTGGATACAGGGCCCCACTCAGCCAAGGCATCCTCACCCTCTGCACTACCACTCCCCACTCCAAGTGCTCCAGTACCAGCCCCAGCTTTGCCTCCAATGCCAAGATCCTTGAGCAGACCTGGTCTAGAGGGGAACAACAACACAGAGCCGCGGCGGTCCCCGCATACCAGGAAGTCACCAGGGGGTAGGAAGGCACTGCATGTGTGCCATCTCTGCTTGCTTGGAGGTAGCAGGTACCGGCAACGTTCCTTGACAAAGATGGCCTTGCCAGAGGGCGCAGCTGAGATCTCCAGGCAAGCCACCACCCCACCAGGGCCTGATGCCAGCAAAAGCAGCTCCTCATAGCCACGCAGGGCCCAACTCAGGCTGTGCACCTTCCCAGGGAACAGGGTCAGGTCCACGGCTGCAGTTGGCGTGTTGATGGGGACAACTTTGACACACCCCTCCCCGTTGGCCATGGCACACAGTCCAAAGCCCTCAGGGCCAGGGGCTGCCTCTAGGAGGCAGTAGGACTGAAAGCGCTTGTCCTCCAGCAGCTGCTCCCAGCATTTGACCTCGAGATCATAGAGGTACAACGACCCTGTGTCAGTCACCGCCAGAAGTCGCCATGAGCCAGCCAGTGTCACAGCCTTGAGGGCACCTGGCCTGCTACGGGATTTGAAGGAAAGAGCAGAGACCCCCGAACCTGGATACCCACGTCCTACCAGATGCCACAGCCGGATGCCTGAGTCATCGCCCCCAGTGATCACCCAGGCCTGTCTCTCATGGGCAGCTATGGCCCGGATCCCACGGCCCTGGTGGCCCCGGAAGGCCTGGAGGATCTCACCTTCGTGGCTCCATACCAAGCAGACACAGTCCTCTCCTGCACTGATAAGGTAATTCTCTAGGAGCTTGACCTGCCACACACGGGCACTGTGCCCAAAGCAGTGCCCAATATTCTGCACCCGACCCCCAGGCACTCGTAGATCACCCACCTTCCAGATGCGAACACTTCGATCTTCTGAAGCCGTGGCCAGCAAGCCCTTACTTTCCAGGTATGACATGCTGAAGATGACACCCACATGCCCACTGACCCTTCGGTCAGGGGCCACAGGTTTGTCTGTTAAACCAGTTGCTGGGTACCAGACCAGAAGTTGGTTGGAAACAGCACCAGCTACTATGGTTAACTCCTTCCAGGTGTCTCCGATCAGACAGGCTGAGGAGAGGGTGCATCTGTCTGTGCAGGGCACCTCCTGTAGGATACACCCTACCACAGGGTCATATAGCACCACTGAGTTGTGGCCCAGAGCCAAGGCCATGTTCCCCTCAAGCCAACGTGCATCCCAGATCCAGTCAGACATGTTCCACAGGCCAGAGCGCCAGAGCTCCCGGAAGCGGCCCTGCCCCCAGTTAATTTTCACAATTCGGAGTCCCTTGCTCCCAAACACAGCCACCATAGCCTCTATGTCAGTGTCTCCATTGGGCTCTGGTCGAACCCGGAACCCATGGATAAGGTAGTGGCCAAGCAGGTTCTGCACTCGCTTCATCATCCGCAGATGTCCTCCAAAATCCAAGCTGTACACCAGGACATCTGGCCCCTCACCTAGAGAAAGGCAAAAAAGTCCTATCAGAACCCCTCATCTATTTTTTTTTAAAGATTTTTTTTTTTTAAGAGGCATGTTTTTATTTATTTATTTATTATACTTGTTTGTTTGTTTTGTTTATACATGCACTGGGTAACAGTCAGAAGCGCGGGAGGGTGAGAGAATTCACCAGAGCCAGAGCGGGGAGCAGAGCAGGCAGAAGGACCGAAGTACACTGCTGAGGGGAGCAGCGGGCGGCAGGAGAGGTCTGCGTGCCATGTGGGACCCTCCTCTGGTGGCCGGGGAGCAGCCGGGGATCGTACCGGCGCCGCAGAGGCCGCGGGCAGCTTTGCAACCCAGCGCTCAACCGCTGCGCCACCGGGGAGGCCCTTAAGATTTATTTTTATACAAGAGCTGGGGTACAGGCCAGAGGCATAGGAGGGTGAGAGGATTCACCAGAGACAGAGTGGGGGGCAGAACAGGCCGATGGACCAATGTACACTGCTGAGGGGAGCAGCAGGCAAGACAGGAAAGGTCTGCTGTGGCATGTGGGAATCTCCCTGGCCGGCTGGGAATCAAAACCATGCTGCAGAGGCCGTGGACAGCTTCACAGCGCTGCGCTCAACCCACTGCGCCACCAGGGAGGCCAGAACTCCTCATCTAACATTGATATGTAAGACATCATGAGAGAAGAGACAGGGAACAGGGCAAATTCTCAGCATACCTTTGAATGTATTAGGACACACAATCCTAAAGATTTGAAAATCGTAGGTCTCAGTTTCAGCTAGATTTTCAAATCCCCTCATCAGTCTCTCCTGACATTCAAGTCAATCATGAATTCCTCAGACTCACCTAACCTGTCATGCTTCAGAGAAGAATCCTCTCAACTCTAGATCCCAAATCCTTAGCCTCGTCTACCTCTACTTGCATTCTTCCACTTAAGCCTCTGCCACCCCAACCAGCAAAGAGGGTATCCCACTAAAGTAATCTTTCTACCTTGGGGTGGCAGCAGAACCCCTCCTGATTTCCAGTGAGTCTTCCCTGTATCTCATAAGATGTGAGTGTGCTCATTATGGATGAGAACTAAAAGAAGCAGCCCACACTTTAATGGTAGAGGCTTAGGCTGGAGACCTTGGCCCTGTTATTGGCCAGCTGGAGCCTCCCCCAGGGTATGGAAGTCTAGACTTAGCCCCAGCCGAGCAGCAGCACATCACACCCTCGGGAGGAGGAGATGAGATACAGACATCAAGGGTATAAAGTCTGGCAAGCCACAAAGGCATAAGTATAGGCCAAGGAAACACTTTTTCTCTTCTAAGATACATATTCTCCTAATTTTTCTCCTCCCCTTTCCTCAGTGCCTCCTCTACATACTGGTGCTCCCTGAGGCTTGTCCAGCACCTCCTTCAACATAACTACGCACATGCTTTCTGGGCAGCAACAGAACTCACCCATATCAACCCAGATGTCTCCAGAAATGGACCCTCAGATGCCTTCTGGCTGCCCCATAGGCACCTCCCACTCTACTACCTCATCTTCAATTTCTCTAGATGCCCCATACCAAATGACCATTACCACCCTCTGTCCATCCCCCAGCCCCAAACCAAGGAGCACACAGCTTTCTCTTCTTAATTTCCCACAAATTCTGTCTCCAGATTCTGTGGACTTCATTTTCTAAAGATTTTATAAATATTCCCCCCAGGGTTGCTTTGCTATACAATGTAACCTGTTAACCTGAGATGATAATAATTGCCCCTCATGCTAGTCCTAGCAATCTCAATCAATATTTTATAAATGTGTTCAGTATTGATTATAAACCAAAAAACTATATGCTGGATTAGTGAATAAAACAAGCACAGACTATGCTCCTATGGATTAGACAAACACTAAATATCATCACACAAGTAAACTACACCATTTTAATTTTGGTAAATTCCAGGAAAGAACATATAGGCTGCTTTAAAATAAAATGGGAGAGGGATTAGGGGTAGGGAAAAAAATAAAATGGGAAAGTCTATTCCACTAGCTCTCAGCAAGGAGCAGCTTCCCCACCATAAGATATTTAGCAGCGGGGGCCTCCCTGGTGGCGCAGGCGGTTAAGCTCGGCATTTAAGCTCAGCGGTTAAGCAGCAGTGGTTAAGCAGCAGCGCTGTGAAGCTGTCCTCAGGCTCTGCCACGCCGGTTCGATCCCGCCGGCCTTGGAGCAACAACCCACATGGTGAGGCAGACCTCTCCTGCCTCACCCGCTGCTCCCCTCAGCAGTGTATTTCGTCAGTCTGCCTGTTCTGTTCCCCGCTCTGTCTCTGGTGAATCCTCTCACCCTCCTGCACATCTGGACTGTACCCTGGCTCTTGCATAAATAAAAATAAATCTTTATTTTTTTTAAATCTTTAAAAAAAATATATATGTATATATTTAGCAGTGGCTGCAGGCATTTTTCACACTTGCTATTAGCCAAAGGCTGAGAATCAGTTTGCAGACATTTCTCAGTTGTCACACTGGGCACCTACTATTGGTAGAGTGGGGACTAGGGATACTGCTAAACATCTACAGTGCAAAAATGCACAAACAACCCTTCATACACAGAAGTACCTGATCCAAAATGTCACCAGTGCCCAGCTGAGAGGCCCTGGTCTACTCTAAACAGAATGGGAGAGTGTCAGGGGAGGTCTCCCCAAAGGCATGTTAGCAATTAGCCAGAGGAAGAGCAGGCAGGGGACAAGCGGGAAATGAGCCTTTCTTGGCAGGGAAAACAGCAAGCCTGGATAGAATAGGAAATGAAGGACACAAGGATTGGCTACAGACAATGCTATAGTGGGGGGTCAGGGAGACATAAGTGCATGGCCTTGAATGATGGCAATAAAGGTAGAAAAATAGAGAGGTGTCGCATATATTAAGTCAAAATCAACCAGACTGGCTGATATGGGGAGTGAGGCTTGGGCACCTGAGGGGCTGGTGTTCCACCTTGTGAGCTCGGGAGGACCACTGAAAGTGTTAAGAGTATTTCAATTTGTAGGCACCTATTTAAGCCTGGAACTCACAGGAGAACATGACTGGGAATTCAAAGTTTAAATGCACACACATGGAATTTGAGAAATGAAGCACTAGAAAAGTCACTTTGCAAGTCACAGGAGCAGGTGATTTCACTGAGAGTTTTTTAACTTACAATTAATTACCCAAATCATTCCCCTGCTTAAAACTGTTCAACAGTGCCTCCCACCGCCTTGATGCATAGTCATATCAAGGCCTAAAATGATATGCCTGTGTTCATTTCTCCAGCTGCTTCTCCCAAGCCCCGCCCCTACTCCAGCCTCACAAAACTTCCCTCCTTATCCCAAAGTAACAAAATCTCCCAGCGTCAAGGCCCTTGGTATGCTTACCCTCTGCCAAGAACGCAATCCTTTTCTTCTCCTGTTCACTCTGGTGTTTCTTTGGGTTTCTGCTTAGCTTGCCCCCTCCCCCCAGGGGTCTTAGGAGTTTAGCAGAACAGAAACCCTGAGATCCTAGCGTTCCCGAGTCTCCATACCAGATCAAAACTGGGATATTCCTACACACACACACACACACACACACACACATCCCTGCCTCTGGTAGGACTGGGAGCAGCTCACTCAAGGTGTGACTGCCTCAGGAACCCTCAAGAAACTCAGAAACGCTATCAGGCCTCTCACTCCCCAGGGCTGGCCTGTGCTGCTCGACAGGACACTCCTTGGAGAGGCACTGACATAGGATCACCTGGACCCCACAACCTTGGGGGGGGGGGTCCTCAACCCTCTCTTCCCCAAGCACTGCAAAGTCTCATCCCTGGTTTCCCGCGATTCCATCCTCTTCAAAGAATCTTCCATATCCACCTTGCAGAAAGGTACTTCACCCGCCCCCCACCCCGAGGCCACACCTCCGCGATTGCCGGCCCCACCCCCCCGAAAGACCACACCTCTGGGCCCCCCAGCCGGGGGGTACCCCTCCACCCTTCCCCCTCCCCCTCCGGCTAGGGGAGGGCGCCCCCCCACCCGCTCCCCGCCAGCACCTCGGTGGGGCCACACGCCCCTCCTTCCCATTCCCCGCACCTTCCCGCGGGCACAACCGCCCTTTCCATAGCGGCTGCAGTTCGTGAAGGACCTCGGCGGCCATATCAGCTTTTTGTCCCTTGGGCCCCTCCGACCCGGCCCCATTCCCGCCATCTACTGGGCTCCCCGCACCCCCTGTCCGGCCCCCGCCCGCCGCCCGCCCTCCTCCTCGGGGCATCCCTTTGTCCTTACGGCCCACCCCAGGCGGGCGCGGCGTCTGCACCGGCCAGCGCGCGCCTAAAGCCAAACCTCACCCGCCAACAGCCGGTCGCCCACGCACTCCAGGCCCGTGACCGGCAGAAGGATGAGCTCCGAGGTAGCCCGCGGCCAAACGTAGTCCTCGTGAGCGTCCATGTCGCCCCGGAGCCGCCGCCACAGCCACGGCCGGACAGGCTGCTCCGCTCTCGCGAGAACGAGCCTGCCCCGCGCCGCGCGCCGCTCCCGGGAGCCCTTAGCAACAGGTAGCCGAGCCCGGGTCTCCCTGCCGACGGCCAATGACGACCCTTCGCCCCTCGCACCCCAGCTCGTGATTGGCAGGGGTCTCCCCGCCCCGCCCCTCACGTGACCTCGCGGATCCGCCGGCTCCGGCCCCGGCCCCCTCCCGCCCACCCGAGCTTCTCGGCCCAGCGGCTCAAAGCCGTGTGATTTTTATTTAATGGGGCAGCAGGGTCTGTACACAATAAATATATGAATATAGGGCTGCGTCCTCTCCGCGCTGGAGTTGGGCGTGGGACAAGATAGCGGCCAGGCCCTGGGCCTGGAGCTGGCCTAGGGGACGGCAGGCCCCTCCCCCGCCCACCCGCCTCGGGCGCAGACGCCCCTCCCGGGGTTCGGGGCCGGCCGGGCCCTCGCGCCCCTCAGAGCTCCACGCGCGCATCGCGGTAGGCCCGGTCCAGGGCCCACTCCGACTGCGAGTCCGCGCCCCCTTCGCGGGCCAGGCGAGCCATCTCCTGCTGGTACAGGGCCTGCCGTGCCTTGCTGGGATCCACATTGATCCAGTTGTTGGCGATCCACTTGGTGCCCCGCGTAACCAGACAGCCCCCGTGCAAGGAGTAGTCGTCCACGTCGCCCACCCAACCTAGGAGAGGAAGATGGTGTGAGCAAGGACAGGGACCCAATGGCCTGACCTGAGCTTGACTTCATGCATTCCTAACACAGGGCATGGCCCGGCGCAACCAGCTGTGCACACCTTCAGTAGCATTACCTGGCCCCTGGCCTCCCTGGGGGCTCAGCGTTTCTCTCCAGCTAATACCTGACCAACAACACTGGAACTCTGCACCCTGCTTGCTTGCTGCCAGGACTGTCCACAAACCCTTCCTCACCTGGGGTGATGAGGGAGCTATGATCCCAGCCCCAGTGAACCAGAAGACTATCACCAGGGGATCACAAGGGTGATGACAGCCCAGGAGGCCGCACAAGTGTAGGCTGCTAAAGTCACTGAGGATGGTCTTTGGGAAGCACTAGGGGTAGAAAACCATTTGTAGGGTGGCCATAAACAGCCCATCAGGGTGACAAGGATGGGGCTGAGTAATGGGAAACTTCCCTCCGGGTACACCTGGCTTGGCCATAGGCCCTTACCCTGTCCATCAGGCAGGTAGTTGTACCAGAAGACTGCTGTGCCCTGCCGGGGCTTGACACGTAGGTTCCCCTTGTCACAGTGCCTCCGTGTGTCACGGAGGTCGACGTCATCCTGAATCAGACTCTGTGGGCAGCAGGGTGGCGAGGTTTTCATGCTGCCCCATTGTATTGCCAGGAACCAAGGCCAGGAAGCCAAAGTTGGCCAGAGGGAAACCAGTCAGATGTGCTCCGGGGACCCTCACCCCAGGTCTGGAGGAAGTGGTACTAATTTGTCCCAGGCCCTGCCATCCCACCACAGGAAGAGCCCAGTTGGCCCTTACCATTTCATCATAGGTTCTGTTGTCTGCTACAGGGAAGACAGTCTCACCTCCACCGGTGACGTTGTTCAAATAAAACAGCACAGTCATGTAGCTGAAAGGCAGGGGGGCTGTTGAGCAGGTCCCCAGTTGCAGGCGTTCCCAGTATCCTGTGGGCAGGATAAGCTGCCCAGGTTCCCAAGGGCCAGAGGGGCAGACTAGGGTCAGTGACAACAGTGCTAAGATGCTCCTAGCCAGCCCTTTGACAAGCCCAGTCAATGTTTTTGTGGCCAAGATCACAAGTACACTTGGCTAAATGATGTGGCCCTGACCAGGGCCAGCTGGGAAAGATTGGCTAGCAGAGCAGCAAGTTCATGCAGTTTGTACTCTTAAGGGCTGAGCCAGAGCAGCCACACCAACAAGCGAGACCTGCCTGTGCACCTTGGCAGAGGAGGGGGACACAGCTTCAAAGGGAAAGGCTGAGTCCTCCATTAGTGGAAGCAGGTTCAGCACACAGGGAAATGGGCAGAAAGATCTGGGGATCCAGCCTTCCCTTGCCTCAGAGCTCTGGAGACAGGTTTCAGCATCTGTGGGTACCTTAGTCTGGCCACTAAGACATGATGGCCACCACTTTACTGTCACTTGGTAGACAGTCCAAGGGGAAAGACAGGGGTGTCCTTGACCAGACTGCCCAGAGCTCCCTCCTGGCCCCATGCCAAGAACTGTGCCCACAGGGCATGACTGTACTTGTGTCATCATGGGGATGCCTGTTATGGAGTTGAAGGCAGATGAGAGGTACTTGCCGGCAGGAGGTCTCGAAGGGCACAGACTCGTTGGCTACCAGCTTGGTATGGGAGCAGATGGTCTCTGGGTACACAGGCCCGCTGTCCACGTGGGCATGGTAGTGGCCTCCCTCACCATACCGCACAACCTGCAGCGGCTCACTGAGCTCCACGATCTCAGGTGACAAGCGGGTGAGGCGCAGCACCCTGGGGAGTAGTGAGCATTCAACTGAGCAACCCCACCCATGGTGGTACCCTGAAGGAGCCAGCCAAGTAGGCTCTGGGCCTACCACAAGCTCTGCTCCTGCCTCTGAAAGCCCCCTAAGACGCCCCTCGCTGGCCCTATAGGAGTAGGAAGGAGTTACTCATGATGTCCACTGGGTGGGGAAAATGAGATTTTCATTAATTTGGGGGGCACTCCTCCAAAGAAGGAGATTATCTAAAACCCCTGGCTGCTCAGGAGCAAAGGGTCCTGTTGACAGAGATAACAGTTCATTTCTCTAATTAGCAGAAAACAAACATCTATTTCTAATCCCAAATGTGTACTGTTTGCCCACAATTAGGGTTCATTTGCCTTCGTTAATTGCCTGTCTTTGAATGGATTCTATCCTTGTCTCACAGCCCTGAGTTGGCTAATCAATTCTGTCCTCTGGGCTCCAGTCAAGGACTTCTGTGGGGGCTCTGCACCATGGAGGACAGCTTCAGGGGCTCACCTCTGGCGTATGGCTCGCATGACGTAGTGGGCCCCTTCACCCTGGTAGAGCCATGTGTGGTGGCTGTTTCGAACCAGCTCACTGGACTCCGCCTTGTGGTTCCTCATGTACTTGTGGAAATCCCGAAGGTCCATGTTGGAGAACTCCTGCAGGCTCAGCACTCCTGCACAGGGCACCCACCATCAATGCCCACCAAGCTCACTGGGAAGCCCCCGTGGCAGGCTGCACCTTCCTACCTACCCCAAAGGGGCCAGTAGTTCCTGGCTTTAGGCACTGGGGGGGCATGTGCACCTGCTCCCCATCTGGACTTCTGGGTCACATGAAACTGGATTCTGTAATATCAGGCCCTATAGGAAGGCCCAGAGAAGTTGATTTCCTCAGTTTAAACCCTGATTTGGCCCCCCAAAGGAAGGAGCCCAACCACTACTATATTGGCCAGAGCTCCAAAGGAAGCTTGAGTCATGTGGCCAGAACCCTCGGTCAAGAACTGCCCCTGGTCCTCCAGCCTGGCTCTATAGAGTGTGGTGGCCATCCTCCGGTCCTGTCCTGTAGAGGGTGAAGAAACAGAGCAATGGGAGCTGGGTTTTGTCCAGGGCCTTCCACACTACAGAATGTAAACTGGGGCTGGTTCCTAGGGGTTCCCTTATGACACCAGGTTCTATCCAGACTGGAATATACCTGGCCCCTGCCACTGGGTTACCAGTCTCCCTCAGCAGAGGAAGCCAGGCCATGCTCTCAAATGAGAACACTTGCCCTCTGTTCCTGTTCAACCCACAAAGCAACGGCTCTACCTTTCAGGGGTACTAAAAGACTAGCTGATGTCTTTGTTCCATGTTCCCTGCTGACTCAAGGATGCCACCCTCCACCCTTTGGCCTAGATTTCTTTGAGCATGGGGCTCACTCAGGTGTACAGTGTGTTGAGCCTGTTACCAGCTCTGTACATGGGGACAGTAGCAGCAAGATGTTCCTCCAACCAGATTCTCTGCTCTCTTTTCACCAGGCCCAAGTTCATTCTGAGTCCAATTCGTACTATCTTTCTAATTGGGTGTGAGGATGATAACTATACCTTGGAAACCTCCTAGTGTTATTACCACAGGAGTAACACGACAGCTTCCCTGCCCAAACCTTCCTCCAGTTAGCATAATTTCAGGTGGGCAAGGAGGAGGCAAGGGAGACATGGGTTAGAGCAGGGAGGCTGTCTGCTGAGGTGCATCCCGTGTCTTGCTGGGGAGAGGCGGATAGAGCGGGGTGAACAGCTTAGTCAAGCTGGCCTTACTCTCTCTTTGCTGCTGCTCTCTGACACCCAGCAACCCTACTTCTTGTAGGTCTGATGAGGTCAAAGTGTCTCTGAGAACTGCTCTCTAGATGGCACCAAGGGGAATGGGAAGGTCTGGCTCCTGTATCTCCCTGGGGTGAGGGCAAGGCTAGTCCTCATCTCCTCATCTCAGGCTACCTGGCCTGGGGACAGGAAGTTCACAGGGACAGAATTGTGGCAGGATGTGAGCTCACCATCACCATCTGGGTCAGCCTTGATTGCAGAGTACATCTCCTGAATGTTCTCTGGAGTCATCCACCGTCCATTCCCCAGGCGAGTCTGGGCCAGGACCTGAAGCACAAGATGGTCTCTCACTGGGGTGACCCCGATGACGGAATGTCACAAAAACACAGACAGCTGCCCAGTTCTTGCTATAGAGCTAAGGGTTCAGATGATAGGACATAAACAAGCACACAGGATAGAGTCGAAGTCCCCTGAGCTGAAATGAGGGTAGGTAGAAGGTCTAGAGGCATCTAGGGAGAAGACCAGGAGAGCCATCAAAGAACTGAAGGTCATGGGCACTCCCAGTGCTACTGGAAGTGTGACCCCCATGGTGATCATTGTTGGCTAGCGGGAGACAGATACCACAGGTGAGGTGGGATAAGCCAAGGCCTGGGTATGATGAGGTAATCGGCACCAGGGGGTGACCTGACTAGGGTATGACCACTAACCACCAGGCACCTCAGGAAGACCAGACTCAGTAGAGCACTCTGTGTATGCCAGGGACCCCACACGCCACTAAGACCTCCCTTGGAATCCTGAGTATCAGGAGCATGCAAAGAGAGATGGAGACTTCTAGCCACCTCAGAGCCGCCACCCCATCCAACATGAGTTCTTTGGGGCTCCCAGCCACAATAGCAAGAAATCCAGATCTCAGACAGTACACCACCCTGGTAATGTGACAAGAAATGGCACCATCCCCCTGGTGCCACCTTCTGGGGTTCCCAACACAGTAATAGCTCTCCAAGAAGTAAAGGGACCTCGGATCTACATATGCCCAAGCTGACCTGGGGTGGCATCTGACTCTTGGGGCTGGGGCTGAGCTAGACAAATGACCTGGTCACCAGAAAGACAATTCTGGACACCCCCACCCTGTGCCTAGTACGGGCACCAAGATCCCAACCTCACGGAGCTGTAGGCGACCATCACGGTTCTGATCCAGCAGCCGGAAGAGGTCCACCTGGCTGACCTGCATTGTGCCCATGGCCTCTTCGTACTCTTCTGTGGGCAGGATCTGGCTGCGCTGTAACCCCTTCATCTGTGCCAAGTGGATGATAAGCCGACACTCCTCATCACTCAGGAAGCCAGGGATTTCTGTCAGAAGAGGACGCGGGTGAGGCCAAGGATGGAGCCAGAGCACTGGTGCATCCAGTGTCTCCTCTTTGAGGGCTCATGGGTATGCCCCGTCCCCCGGTAGCCACCATGTCAGGAGAACTTCATACACCCCTTTATATCTGCTCTGGATCCTGACACCAAGGCTGGGTTCTTATGCAGATGTTGGCCAATGTTTAAAACATGGGGCCTCTCTCTTTGAAGCTGAGAGAACACATTTTCTAGGAGAGTTTGGGAGGTGAGCCAGGTCTAAGCAGGCCATGGGTTAATTCACCTTAGGGTGGAACCGAAGCATGTACTTGAAGGTTAGCCTCCAATTTTTTTTTTTTTAAAGATTTATTTATTTATTTATACAAGCACTGGGTACAGTCAGAAGCACAGGAGGGTTAGAGAATTCACCAGAGCCAGAGGGGAGAGCAGAGCAGGCAGACTGACGAAGTACACTGCTGAGGGAAGCAGGAGGACCATGTGGGACCCTCACTGGAGGCCATGGATCGAACCGGTGCTGCAGGGGCTGCGGGCAGCTTCACAGCCCAGCGCTCAACCCCTGCACCACCAGGGAGGCCCAATGTATATTCTTAAAGTAAAGGGGATGGTGGCTCGATTCTTGCTTTTCAGCATCGTTCCAGTAAAAACAATGCGAGACACTCAATGCTTTAGGCCAACCCTTGCCGTGTACTCTCCTACATGAACGGGTGCTGACCATATGGCTGACCATGGGTCATCATGCAGCCCACAGAGTGGGCTGAGTTGCCCCGACTCTAAGGTCAGTGGGGGTCACTCAGGTTTTTGTCAGATGCTGGCCTCTGAGAAGACGCCCTAGGTGTTCTTTGCTTCCCCAATCCTTTGTTTTGTTTTTTAGAAATCAGTCATTTGAGTGTTTTATTCTTGTATAAATATAAAACAAAACTGCAGTTTAGAAATAATCTGGCACTTTGTTAGATCAACAGTACTAATTCCTGAATACTTGGAAGGCCTAAGTAGGTACTTGAGCATGAAATACATATTTTGTATTTTTCCTGAAACAGTATGCTGTTTCTTTTAATCAATGGGAAACTAGTATCAATTTCTAGTATTCTGTTTAACATTTCTTCAGTTTCAGGCCTCCCCTGGTGGTGCAGCGGTTGAGCGCTGGGCTGCGAAGCTGCCCACGGCCTCTGCAGCTCTGGTTCGATCCCCGGCTGCCGGCAAGGGTCCCACATGGCGCGCAGACCTCTCCTGCAGCGCCCACTGCTCCCCTCTGCAGTGTATTACGTCAGTCTGCCTGTTCTGTTCCCCGCTCTGGCTCTGGTGAATCCTCTCACCCTCCAGCGCTTCTGACTGTACCCAGTGCTTATATAAATAAATAAATCTTTAAAAATAATTTCTTGGGCCTCCCCGGTGGCGCAGCGGTTGAGCGCTGAAAAAACCTCGTGTTGATCAGAAATTTGAAAATGACAATGATACACTGTCATAATGAAAATGAAAAACACAAAGACGTAAGTGTATCTTAAACTACATAAAAATTTTCAGTAACAAAGAGTTATTACATTTAATAGTGTTAATATTGAAGACATTTCAAACTCCCATGAAGGCTAACCCTGTAGTGAAATGTTCAATGTAGAAACAAGTACAATTTTTGGCTAGCATGTTAAGAAACAGAATGATCTAAGGAATGTTCTGAATATTATTTTCATTAGAAGTGAAGATACTTTTTATAGTGGTCTGAGATGCTGTAATACCTCTACTGATAGACCCAGCTGTTTCACTGAATTGTCTGTCTGTTCTAAAATCCAAGTGAGGCTTGGGTTTTCAGAATGTGCATGCTCCTGTGTTCTACAACATTCTAAAGATGAACAACAATCTACCCCACTAAGACTCTCTCTACAGCTTTTGTTAAACTCAGCATTATTTTCACAGAGTCTTTCATCTCTAGCTTCACCAATCTTTCTCTCAGCTGGAACTACATGACAAAGGTCCATATCTTGAATGGAGTCCAATAAATCTATTACATGGGGTTGCGGAGTGATTGATTTCAGATGTTTGAGCACATACTCTTCACACTGGCCAACTGCATCCAGAAGAATATTTATTTTACTGATTAAAGCCGAACTACCATCATGAAGGTGACTCCAGGAGAGCAAAGCACTTCTTCACAGAGCCACATCTACTTTTTCTGATTTTAGATTTCCCCTTGTATGACTGCATAGTTTCTCAGAGTCCCCCTGAGTTGTCCATAGTTTATAATGACTTTTTTTTAAAGATTTATTTTATTTATACAAGAGCTGGGGTATAGGCCAGAGGTGTGGGAGGGTGAGAGGATTCACCAGAGACAGAGCAGGGAACAGAACAGGCAGATCGACCGAAGTACACTGCTGAGGGGAGTAGCGGGCAAGACAGGAGAGGTCTGCTGCGCCATGTGGGAATCTCCCTGGCCGGCCAGGGAATCGAACCTGCGCTGCAGAGGCTGTGGACAGCTTCACAGTGCTGCGCTCAACCCGCTGCGCCACTGGGGAGGCTCTTTATAATGACTTTTGCACCTTCCTTATAACCTTGATTGAAGCCTGGTTGAAGAATAACTGCTTTGCCAGCATCAATTCATCTTTATAACCTTCCCACGACATCACTGAGGCAGACGCCGGGACCTGCTTCCCCAATCCTTTGTAAGCAAATGTCCACTGCAGTACACTCAGAGCAGTGCGCGAAGGCCCTGAGTAAAGATCAGTCGGGCCTCAGGATGGACTTCAGTGCTTGGAGGTCCCCACACTCATCTCTGCAAGTAGCTTGGTAGAGCTGCATACCAGCCGCATACCCAGAGAGCCCACATCACACTGGTCCCAGGCACTTTCAGAGCAGAAGCCTGGGCCCTGCTTCATGCCCTCATTCCTGGGAGACCGGACTTCCTCAGGTGGGACCAAGAGGTCCACACAGGAACTGATCAGAGAATGGGCCATGCTGCCACTGTAACTGTCATAAACCTGCAGAGAGATCAGCCACTTCCCGATTATACTCCCAGAAGGAAGCTCCAGGCACTGTCAAGACTGAGCCAGTTTTAAAATGGCCATTCTGAGCCAGTTTCAAAAAGTGATAGTAATACAGCTATTTTTTTAAGTGATTACAGCGGATCACACTTTAGTAGCAGTCTGTGTGAGGTGCTATCCTAAGCACATCATCAACTCCTTTCTCTGTATACTTATCCTCGGAAGATAGGTCCCATTAATTTTCCATCCTATCCAAGAGGCAAGCCAAGCAGGAAGAGATTAGTGACTTGCCCTGGGTCACCCAGGCTGTTGTACTCCAGGCTTCACACTCAGGACAAGAGTCAGATCCACAGGGAGGTGACCCAGATGTGATGACTGAGGGCAAGACAAAGGCTGCCACCCCTGGCCTGCTTAACACCAACCTGGGTAGCTCTGGAAGGGTGTGAGCTACCCACGGAGTAGGGGTGGGGGCCGTGCTGCTGGACAATGGGCTACACCAGTTGCTAATCAAGAGAATCACCTCCTGATAGCTTAAAAAAATAAGTAAGGAAGAAAAGTAAGCCAGATTAAGAAAAGAAAACACAGGCCCAGGTTTCTTCAGTTTATTAGGTGCTGTTTATAAGGTTATCCAGTTATCCACAGGCCCAGGCGCAAGGCCAACCTCTACAATCCCCTGCCAAGTGCTAATCAAATGCAAATAGCCCAGGCCAGCGGGCTGGAGCCTACCCAGATGGGTCCAAACACCTGAGGGGCAAAAATTGGCTCCTGGGGTATGTGGTATGTGGATACAGACCTATAAAGCCCTCAGTCTCAGCCCACTAAGACCAAGTCCGAGAAGCAGGTGATGGATCAAGGGCTGTGGCTGTTGGTGGTTCTGGTGGTGCTGTGGGGTGATGCTGGGGCAGGGGTTCCCTGGGGCCCCACACGGTGCACGCCCATCCCCCCCACCATGGCACTGTGCCATGACATTGGATACACAGAGATGCGGCTGCCCAACCTGCTGGACCATGACACCACAGGAGAAGCCATCCAACAATCAGTCAGCTGGCTGCCCCTGCTAGCCCGGGAATGCCACCCTGACGCCCGCCTCTTTCTCGGCTCCCTCTTTGCACCTGTGTGCCTTGACAGGTAGGGCTGAGGCTCCCAGGTACGGGGAGGGGGTAGGGGAGTCTCTGGCACTGTGCACCTGTCAGTGCTGGGTGCTGACGGGGTGGGACAGAAGGTGAAGGATCGTTTCGTTAGTATTCCTGGCAGAGGGGACAGGTCCCAGGGGACAGAGGAGACAATAGTCAGGGGACCCCCGGCGGTGAGCACGCTTGGTCTGGACCCACAAATCATCAGGGCTCTTGAATTTCAAGGTAGGACAAATGGGGAGGTTGCTTTAGGCTGGGGGTGGCAGGAGCTCCGGATCAACTGGGAGGCTTTTTCTCCCAGACAGTCTAGAGATAGCAAGGCCGACGCCTCCTCCCTAGCCTAACCTATGCAGTGAACACATTCTTCAATTCCTCTTTACAGAGTGAGGGCCATTGCCAGAGCCTCAGGGTGACCATGCCAGTAGTGGCAAAAAGTTTCTTTCTTTCTTTGTTTTTAAGATTTATTTATTTATGCATACAAGAACTGGGGTACAGGCCGGTGATGGGGGGGGTGAGAAGATTCACCAAAGACAGAGTGGGGAGCAGAACAGGTGGATCAACTGAAACACACTGCTGAGAGGAGAAGCAGGTGAGGCAGGAGAGGTCTGCTGTGCCATGTGGGTTAGATCCCTGGCTGGGGATCGAACTCATGCTGCAGTGGCTGGTGATAGCTTCACAGAGCTGAGATTTTAACACCTGAGCCACCAGGAAGGCCCAAAAAAGGGGTTCTTTCAGAATCCAAGCACCTGTCCTGTACTCTTTATCAACACCAGCCTTGGCGAGTCCAGTGTCCTACAGGCCTTTCTCCCTCTAAGCTCAGGAGCAAAGGTCCAGAAAGCAGGGCCTCTCCCGCCCTCCCCCAGGCACGTCTGTTCTGTGGAGCTGGAGAGGGAGGTGCACTGGAAAGCAGCCTAGGCACGGGGAAGAGAGGTGAGGAGATAGAAGACATAAGTGCTGGGAGTGGGTATGAGAGTAGAGCAGGGCTGAGAGTGGAGATTCCAGCATGCAGAAAGCCAGGCAGCAGGGCCGTTGCTAGGTGACCAGGGCATCGTTGCCCAGCAACTGTGGAGTTACTGGCCGTGCCTCAGTATTAGGAACGCTCAAAGCCCAGCCATGAGCCCTGGTCCAAAGCACCCCACTGATCCAACCCTTTCCCCTGCAGGGTCATCTACCCGTGCCGCAGTCTGTGTGAGGCTGTGCAAGCCAGCTGTGCCCCCATCATGGCCTGCTACGGTTACCCCTGGCCAGCCATCCTGCACTGTGAGCGCTTCCCTACCGGTCACGGCCTCTGTGTCGCAGCCATCTCCAACGGCTCCCGCCCCGGCCGTTCACGTGAGTCTCTGAATGACTTGTAGGTTTTGCCCTCGCTCTGCCCCCTGGGCAGCCACAGGGACCATCAGCTGAACCCTTTCACGTCACTTCCCACGGGGTTCAGCCAAATGGTCTCTCAGGAGGGGAAGGGACCAGCCACAGCAGCTGCCTTCCTCAAAAACGGTAAAAAAGGAGGGGAGAGCTGAGGGGACCAGTGCTGATGACTCCCCCCCACACACTTGGGGCCCACTGGGAGCCTCACTAGGCCCCTCCTCCCCACAGTGCCACGTGCCAGCTGCAAGGACTGCGAGTTGCAGGAGGCCCGCTCATCCAGGGAGGTGCTGGACACGCTCTGTACCAACGACTTTGGTGAGCCCCCCTTACAAGGGCCTCCCCCTTAGCTTGGTGCCGGGACAAATGGGACAGGATATACCTAAATGCTATGCCTGGTTAGAACTGAAAAAAAATTCTTTTAATAAGTGTGGGGTGTTGCTAAAACAACAAAACAATCTGCTAAGAAGAGTGGCATCCAGGAGAACAGCTGTTTTCTAGGACAAGGATCACAAGGGCAGAGCCTCAGACAAGAGGGTTTGGTTCAGTAGGGGGAGCCCACAGGGAGGGGCATTCCCATGGTACTCATCTCCAGCCTCTTTCACCCCATTCAGCGGTGAAAGTTCGGCTTTCCTGGCGCAACGGGTCATCCTCCAGCCCCTCAGACCGCGATCTGGACTCTCGGCTAGAGGTGCTTAAGGCAGGCCCACTGCCCCTTGAGGAGCTGGTGCCAACTCTGCGACGCTGGCTGCGGCTGGATGCCACATGTGTGCACAACCTTCTTCGTGGAAGGCATGCTGGGACCTATGTGCTGAGTGGGGAGGTGCAGGACCACCGGCTGCTGGTAACCACAGCCTATCCTTGGAGCCAGAGCCACCGAAATCTGCAGCTGGCCATGCGCAGGTGGCACCACCACCGGTGCCCAGAATAGGGGCTAACGCAGGCAGGGGCTGTAGTTGCCACACAGGGTGTGTGCTCCCCTGAACACATGTAACCTCCCAAAACCCCCATGGAGATTTACAGGCCAGAGTCCAGAGAAGGCCCCAGGCTGGCTTAGGAGTGGGTGAGCAGGGTGGAAGCCCATTCCATGGTCACAGCTAGGGGACCCTTCCTGAGCCGGCAGTGCTCTGCCTGGACAAAGGCTGGCCAGCTCCCTAGCAGTTGTGTGTGCTGGGGGCAAGAATGCCTTATTCTTCTCCCCAGGCCTGGGATGACAGCCTAGCTACTGCCCTACACCTCGGCATCCCACGCTGAGTCTCAGGGCAGGCATAAAGCCTCGGTTATGCTCGCCCTGAGCAGGATGCTGCTTGTCAAGCCTCAGGCAGACTCAGTTACACCTGCCTGACCTTTACTGAGTCCACAGTTCTGCCAAGGAACAGGCACAGAAGGACAGAGGGGGGGGTTCCTTGCAGGAAGCTACATTAAATTGCCTTAACTAAAAACCTGACCTGTTAGGCACACTAAAATTCTTTCCCTATTTCTGAGCCTTCCATCTTTATCCAGAGCACAGAGGTCTTAAGTAGCTGCCTGTTTTCTTAAGCTGTAAGAGGAAGTATTTGGAAACTCTGTAATAAAGAGGTCATGATTTTAATATAAATTGTTTTGTGTACTGATGTCAAATTATGCATTTACCTCAAATGGTTAAGAAAATGAACTCAGGGGCCACGCTGGTGGGGCAGCGGGTTGAGGGCAGCACTGTGAAGCTGTCCGCAGCCTCTGCAGTGTGTGGGTTCGATTCCTGGCCAGCCAGGGAGCAACCCACATGGCGTGACAGACCTCTCCTGTGAGTCCTCTCCCGCCCCCATGCCTCTGATCTGTACCGCAGCTCTTGTATAAATAAATAAATCTTTTTTAAAAAAGAAAATGAACTAACACTCTTGCTGGCCCACTGGAAGTGCCACCAGCATGCTGCTCCTGGAGAGGGTCCCAAGTCAGGAGGCACCTGCACAGAGAGGCAGTGGAGGCCACCAGGAGCAAGGAGACAGCTGCTGAAGTAGAGGAGGTGCCCAATAAGCCCCTCCAGCCTGCCAACAATTATCAGCAGTAGACAAGACTCTGGCCAGAACAAATCAGGCCCCGCAGTTCATCTTGAGAGATGCAAAAGACACAAATAAAATCGAGACAATAATTTCCAATGATGCTAAGTGCTGAGAAGAAAACCCAGCTGGTTGATGCAACCGAGCGCTCGGAAACTCTTAATACCAGTTTGAGGTCCAGAGCAGCCTCTGAGGATGGGGTGTCTGCAGAGGCCTGATGAAGCTGAAGGTACTCACTATGGGAAGAGCCAGATCTGAGACAGCACTGAGCTAAGAATCAGCAGGGAGTGACAGGGGGTGGCAGGAATGAGGTCTTAGAGGTGAGAGGGCCTTGGGGCACCAAATGAGACTTAGAAGTAAAATGGGAAATCTTGGACGTTTAAGGCAGGGAAAGATGAGATCTGATCTGCGGTTTGAAGAGAGAATGAGTGGGTTGGGGAGGGCTGGAGGGAGAAATGAACTACATGAAAGAAAGCCATTTCCCCTGGGCAGGATGCAGTCTTCTTCAGATGGTCCAATTCTTTGGAAATGCCCACTATAGTCATGCGGGTATTTGCCAGGAACCCAGGTCCCATCTGTCCTTAGAGACAAAGATGGGAAACAGAAATTGTTTCCCAAAGGGAGAGGGGATGTTGAAGACGGAGGCCCCTGGGCTAGAACCCAATCCGCTTGGCCCAGTGCACATCCAGAATACTCACTCCTCAAACCCTGGCACCTTGGGTGCCCAAGGCTGGAGGGTCACAAGTTTGGAGCCAAGAGCAGCAGAGTACAGGTGGCAGAACCCCCACT
Organism: Talpa europaea; assembly: GCF_964194135.1. NCBI lineage: Eukaryota > Metazoa > Chordata > Mammalia > Eulipotyphla > Talpidae > Talpa > Talpa europaea. The sequence continues at coordinate 71,160,001 of NC_140078.1, forward strand.
ACATGCCTTTCCTCAGCCTCTGCCTGCCTCCTTAGGGTGACAGTGGATAGCGACCAGTGGTCAGATGGACAGGCACAGAAATAGACTCGGCTCCCTCGAGGGGTGAGGCTTCTGTATTCGGATTCACCCAGAGCATTTGGGAACTGCCCCTCCTTGAACAAACTCTCCCTGGGTTTCCTCTCTTACAATGGGACTAAAACACTCATCTCTTCTTCAATCATCTCACTTCATTTCACCAAGCAGCAAGCCCCCGGACTTTCTGGGTAAAAACAACAGATTCATATGCAAGCATTTTGGAGGAAGGACCACAAGCGGGAAGCTCTTGCTGCAGCTGCCCAACTCTAAATGCCCAATTCAAAAATGCCTTTTGTAATCTATCGGTGGAAACAGACACCCATCTGACAATTTAATGGGGGCAGTTGTCAAATCTCTTCTGCCTCCCATAATTTCCTCTTGGTGACTCTGGGTTTCTCATTCTCTGCTTTTTAGGACTTGGATAAAATAAGCTGCACAGTAGGAGGATTTTGGCCTCATGGTTCACTTAACCTAATATTTTCTGAATTAATACATACAGTCCCAACAAGGCTGATGGGAGGACAGATGAGTCTGTTCACTGCAGTGTAGCAGTCAAGTGGTAAGAGTGTTCTCTTTTTCCTGACGGCCAACTGGCTTGATCTCACACCTCCTACAGGTCTGTGCTCAAATACCTTTCTCAGAGAGGTCCACCTTAGTCACCTTTTTAAGAGTTTCAACCCCAGCTGAAATTCTGCCTTACTTGTCTACAATCATTTATCACCATCTGAAACAAGTATATTTGTTTATTGTCTATCTCCTCATTCAAATGTCCATTTCAGATTTTGGTGCTTGTTCTTTTCTTCCTCTTGTTCAGTGCTGTTTTCCCAGCACTTCAAATAGTGCTTGGTACAGACTTCAACTTTATAATAGTAATAGTAATAAATTATAATAACCTTTTAAGGTCACTCCCACAACAGGACTGAGGTAACATATAACCCCAGAGTATGGGTAACAGCATGCACATGAGATTGATCACTCTCAGGAGTTCAGGGATTATAGATATCTCAGGGGTAACAGCAAGTGTTCTTTGGTTCGGAGGCCACTTCTTAAAGTTCCCTTCCCCCTCCATGCCCTAGCAGCCAGAACCAGTTCAGGGTCTGCAGATGAAAAGTCTGGGTCCCCAGGGCTAGGGTGGGCAAACCTATCTGGGGCAAGGATCACGTTTTCGACACTGGTGGTCTCTGAAGGATTTCAGTCTTCACAGCTAACATGTTGGCGTTTAGAGGGCAGGCTCTACAGGCAGGCGGCCTGGGGTCTAAAGTTAGCTCTCCCGCCTCACTCTGACATTAGCCCACCTCACAGAGGGGTTGTAAGAATTAAATGAAAAGGTCCCATGAAGCCAGCACATAACAAGAGCTCAGAAAAATGTGAGCTATGATGCAGGCACCAAATGAGGTCACCCTGGAAGACTTTGTCTGCTACAGCTGAACAGCTGTTAAGTCAGACCCTTAAGGGTAGGATCGGTACTGACACAGGCCCAGGGTGGCCTGCTGGAGCCAGGTTTTAGGAAGACTCCAGTCTGAGAAGGATACCGGAGTACGGGTAACACACTGGTGCCCTGGGGGCAGGCGTGGGAGCATTTAAACAGTCTGCTTCTCATCAGATGACAGGGTCCATTTGGGGAATATCCCTCCCTGCCCTGAGATCAGCTAGAGAGCCTCTCTCTCTTCCTCTCCCTATTCTGGAATGTGACAGAATCAGTGGTGGCAGGGCGGGTTCACAATTTCAACACTCTGTTTAGACATCAGCTTCTGGGCCATACTGCGCGGCCCGCTGATGGAAGGATCAGCAGCAGAGAGCAGGGGCCCAAGAGGGGGTTGTGGAAAGGTCACCTTATTACCCTATTACGGGAGGTGAATGTTGGTACTTCATTGTGGAAAACATCTGGGTGGAAAAAGAAAGGGCTACTTTGAGGCAGCCATTTTCAAAACAGAAGTCACGTGGTCAGAATGCGCCTCAAGGCTGCCAGCGAACCAGCCCCCGGCCCTACCCAGGAGCGCCCAGCAGACTTACCGAAGAGCAGCGGCTTGAGGCTGAGGGTTCGGATGAAGTGATCCCTGTCGGCGACCAGCTGGACCTTACGCTCGTGCCCCACCTATGAGAAAGGGGCGCAGCGGGGCAGCTTGGGTGCAGGCCGCGCCGCCCGGGTGGGGGGACAGAGCCCCCGGGCCGGGGGAGGATGTGCGCGCCGCGGGCCCGGAGCTGCTCAGCCCCAGGAATGCGCGCCCAAGCACCCGCTCGGCGGGGCCGGGCCCGGCGCGGGGAGAGGCGGGGGCCCTCACCTTGATGCCCTCGAGCCGGGCGAGGGGACCCAAGGCTGGCGCGGGCCCGGGGCTCTGGGCGCGGCGCTGGGGCCCGGGGTCGCTGCTCTCATCGCCGTTGCTGTAGTGCACGAAGAGCAGCAGCGCCAGCACGTTGCCCAGGTACAGGTGCACGAACACCATCAGCACCAGGAAGTACGCGCGCGAGCAGATGCCGCGGGGCTTGCACAGCGGCCGCACCGGCGCGTCCTCGCAGTCGCCCAGCCCGGCCGCTGCCCGGGCCCGGTCGTGCTCGCGCGGCACCCATGGCGGACTCCTGGCCTCGCGGGCCGCGCCGGCCTCGGGCCGCGGGGTTGCCGCCGCCGCCGCAGCCATGGCGCCCCAGGTCGCGCGCGCGCTCAGGGGAGGGGCGGCGGGGATGCCCGCGCCGCGCCGTCGCCCGGACAACCGCGGCCCGGGCCGCGCGCGCCGCCTTCGCCCGGAGACGGCGCCTCGGATGCTGCGCCGGCCGGGAGCTCCCGCGCCGCGCCGCGTCTCAGTCTCTGCGCCCGGGGCTCTGGCCCGCCCTGGTTCCTCTTCCCCAGCTGGCTTATCGCTGGGCGGAGATGGACACTCCCCAGGGCAGAAGCCGAGCCCCCCAAGTGGAGATGCAGACAGTAGCAGCTCCGTTAAAAAACCAACCAACCAAACGTTGGTAACTTCTCCGTGGCCCTATTAAGACACCCTTCCTTCCTCCCGGAAAAATGTGGCCTGCATTTTCTTGCTCCCGGGAGCAGGGTGGCAGCAAGGAGGCAGCGCCAAAAGATGACTTAATACTGCGGAGGTTTGGGGGCGCCTCCGAAGCCGATGACTGCGCATGAATGCTGTGGGACCGGTACTGACACTCGCCAGAGGCCAAGAACACGTTGGAGGCCAGCTCTGCTGCCGGTCTGGACCTCCCAGGGTGGCCCGCCCGAGCCAGGTTTTAGGAAGACGCTGTCTGTTGTGGGACGGTGGGCTCCAGTCTGCAGACAGGCGGGCTTCCTGGAGAAACCTCAGCCGGCACCAGGGAAAGTCAGACCCTTAACTAACCCACAGGAATGCAGCAGGTGATCAGATACACAGAAACACACCTTGCCTCAGAGCTGGCACAGGTAAAGAGTGGAATGGAACTTTTCCATAACCGAGACACCATCACCTCAGAGAAAGATCAAATTATTGCTAAGTGTGGATGTGGGGGGACAGAACAGTGGCCAACTGCCAGAGCCTGGTTATTTTCATTTTCAGTCTCCTTGCCCTTTTGGGGCTGGGTTATGCCCAAGCAGAGATGTGCAGGCCCCAGAGCACAAGCCCAAACCCCAGGTGGACGCGCAGACAAGAGCAACACCCACTGAAGTCAAGTCCCAACTGTGGCTTCTCAATATCATGTTACAACCTGCTCTCCCAGAAAAGCAGTCTGTGTTTTCTGATCTTAGGGCAAGTCTATCTACTTTACTCAAAGATTCTACACAGAGGTAGGTTTTACTAGTGACCAAGCACATGGGTGTATTCATTCATCTAGTCATCCTTAGGGATCACCTGTTGCAACAAATACAGAAGTTCTGGGCATTTTCTTGGGGGGAGGGAGAGCAGGTGTCAGCTGGAGCTGTTGTGGCTCAGCCAAGGCTGGGATGCTGGAGCCAGGACTCCTGCATGGAGGTAAAGACATCAGCAGCAAGAACCTCACCCCTTCTCTCTGAATTCCCAAAGAAATGGAATTGCTGAAAAAGAAATGTTTCCGATTTAGATGAAAATCCAGTCATCAATTTAGGAGTACTGGGATTTTCTGTAGCTTGTCTTTAATTCACTCATTAGGTCAGAAGTCTCAATTTTTGAGTACAACACACAAGAGTAGAAACAAGTAAATTTTTTACAAAATTATATGAATCTCCTAACTTTCTGAAATATGGTAAATACCAACTAAATCATAATCTTACCAAGGATATCATGGTTTTCTGGTATCCATGAATGCTGCTACCTTTTTCTCTGTCTTTTAAAAATTTTATATAGATCCCCACAAGATGTTCCTTATTTTTGTGAACTCTATTCCCCCACATTTCTATAACCTGTGTCCACTGAGGTATATCTGCCACTGTACGCTGTTACTGCTCTGCTAACTCAGCACTGGAGGCCAGAAAGCTAGCAGGTAGGAAACAAGGAGGGAAGTGGACTGCCTCACCCCCAGTTCTGCTCCACCTGCTGCTGCCTCTGGGAAGTTCACAACCACATCCTAATTCCTGCACCTTTTGAAGCCGCGGGCCATTTTGATGCCTAAAACCTCTCATCACTCAGCCTGGCTCATTTCGGGGGTCGGGGGTGGTGGTGGGGGGTGGTGGCAGTCCCCTCCTACTTCTGACCTATTTTGCTGATGCAGTCAAATCTAGGCTTTATGCTGAACGGGTGTTCTCATCTGTATTACCATCCAGTTGCTAACAGTGAATATATTATTATTTTGCTATTTACTAGCAGGGCATTGGTGACCACATTTTTTTTTTTAAAGATTTATTTATTTATGCATACAAGAGCTGGGGCACAGGCCAGAGGTGTGGGGGGTAAGAGGATTCACCAGAGACAGAGTGGGGAAACAGAACAGGCAGACTGAAGTACACTGCTGAGAGGAGCAGCAGGCGAGTCAGGAGAGGTCTGCTGCACCATGTGGGTAGCTCCCTGGCAGGCCGGGGATCGAACTCGTGCTGCAGTGGTTGCAAACTTCATAGGTTGAGTCTTAACGCCTTGCGCCACCAGGGAGGCCCATGGCGACCACATTTTGAATAGTTTATGTGATGTGCATACAACAGCACCTAATTCAGACGGGATGACTAAGTGGATATATGCTCAGTCACTGTTAAGAGATTGTCTTGTGGTGACAGAAACTGGTCTAAGAAGGCAAGATCCATGGCTATGTCCTCAGTGCTTGAAATAGAACCCAGTGCACAGGCAATGCTTAGATTGCTATGTGGGAGGGGAGGGCTATGTAGAGAATCCCTACTTCTGATTTTGCCAGCAAGTGCTATTTTCTCTTATTTGTTAAGACCATCAAGGCTGTGGTGCCCCTGCTCACTGGCCGGTAGCAATGACCCTTTGCTCCAGTGAAAATATTCTCTAGTGATCAATTCCATCTGTGTCCCTCATGATACGGAGACTCCTAGAGGGTAAAGTTATGTATCTTTGGCACCACTGTATGCTTAGGTGCCAGACATGGGGTTTGGCACATCTAACTAAGGTCCAAAGAGGAACAGCTGTGGAGTTCAGACCAGCAGTGTCTGGAACCTCTATGACTGCCCTGTGCATGCTGCCCATAGCTTTGAAGGCTTCACCCCTGGGCTAATCATTGAAGGTGTAGCCACTCCTGACACAGCAAATGTGGAAGTCCAACTGAAACCCAATGCCATTTGCTGTCCTCAAGCCTTGGGGTTAAACTGCAGACACTACCAGCTTCTATCTAGAGTCCTCTTCATAGCTCTCAGGGCCCCTGTGAAGTCACATCTCACTCCCCAACCCTCCCACTGCCATACTCCATAGTCTCTGTGTTCTCACATCTGCTTTGAAGTGACCCAGGGGTGTTTCAAATGAGGGGCTTAGGATTTCAGCAAGGACTGTATTCAGATCAGTACCTTACCACAATTTTGGGATCTGTTTGTGGTAAGGAATGGTTTGGCCTGCACCCAGGGTCTGAGAGGACAGCCAAAAGCATCAGGATATTCTACTTCCCTCCAAAGCAGCCCCCTCCCCAGAAAGCCAGAAAGGTAGAGCAGTCAAGCCAAAGGGGCCTTCACAACCCTCTGGAGGAGAGGCTGGCCAATAGGAAGGCCCTTGTTTGGTGCTATTTGGCCAGAACCCCCTGGGGCATTGGCTCAGGAGACTACTTGGATCCTCTGAAGAAAGACTATACACACATGCTTATAATCAGAAAATTTCAGTTTATTTTGAATAAACCACTCAACTTTGAGCAGATGACATTGCCTCTATTAATCTTTTCTTTGAAGAAAAACAGTTATCTCGTAAATTCATGAAAACACTGTGCCTTCCTTTGTCTTTATCCTTTGTAGGGCAGAAAAATTCTGCCAGATTTTTTTCATCTTCCTGATGATGTTAACAAAGGACAGCCACTGGGGGGCACAAAAGGAACCTCTGTCAGGGCTGCAGGCTGCAGTCTGGGCACAGAACCTCCTGCAGTGCCAGTGGCTGGGGCCACAAATGAATCAAGCGCACTATGTAGTAAGTGTAAAGTCCAAAAAAGGCCCAACGATGCCCAGGGTGTGACTTAAAGTGCAGGGCTGCAACTCAGGTCCTGTGTCATGGCAGTGACACAAAAATGACTTGATGGAGAGAAGAGGTAAAGGCTTCAGATGCGAGGATCTTCCATGTGCCAACACAGCGTCACACTCCAGCCCTAGGTCCTGCAGCAAGTACTCTCCTCGTTCACAACTGGCTCTGCACTATCCAGTTCCAGACTTATCTGCTACAATCCTAACTGTTTTCCCAATTCACCCCACAACCCCTCCCTTGCTGGAGATGACAGGAAGAGATAAAACCCAATGGGGAGGTAAAGGGAGCCTGCAGCCAACCATGAGCCTCATGACCCCAAGAACCACAGGTGTCCTCTGTTTTCAAGAGTGATTCAGTTTTACAGCTTACATGGTACCTGGGGAATCGCTCACTGGAGGTGAAAATGTCTGAGTATCAAAGAATTTTCAACATAATATTCATAGATCTCCCTAGCAACTCTTCCGGGAGATCAAGGAGGCCCTGTCAAGTACAGACAGCTCTGTCAGCCTCAGAGTGGAGGCACTGAACAAAAGCCAGAGAAACCCCAGGAATCACAGATGTAGCTTTTCAAAGGCCCACAGGACTAGGTTCAGGACAGCAGTAGACACTCAAAACACTTGCTCCTTTGCATTCCTTTGTGCAAAAACCCGCCCTCTTCCCTGGCCAGTATAGGGGTTGAGAGCACAAACCAAGCACCCTCCTGACCTCAAATTCCCAGACCCGAAGGGTGGTGTCCTCCAATAGCCTGGACCAGGAAAGTGGGCAGAGTACCCCACCCCCACAGCAGTCACTGGATACATTCCAGGAAACAGGAAAACAACTTGTGCAAACCTGGACCCTGAGCCAGGAAGACCAGTGCCCTCAGGAGGGCCATGCTGGACTCTGCCCCTGAAGTTCACCAGAGGACAGAGCAGGACAATATCAGCTGTGGCCACATGGGACCCCGGTCAGGGTTACACCACTGGCATGAAAGAAGGGACCAAGATAAAACAAATTTATTTTGAGGAACAATTCCCTTTAAAAGTGGATCTCTATCCTTAGGAAACAAAAGGAAACACTGTTGAACTCATGTCCTCTGGTCTGGAGGGCCACAAGCTCCCCTATGCTATGCTGTGGAGCCAGACACCCAGGTAAACCTCACTTTCAAGAATGAACATGAGCCCACAAATACACATGCCACCAGGGACGACGACACGTCAAGGCAAGACCCTGTCCTGTGGCTCACTGTACTGTCTCCTCGACTGCCAGTGCATGGCGGGTCTACCCGACCACAAGCATCTACAAAGACCAGGCAGGAAGTATGATGCGATTCCCTAGGCGCCATGCCTGTTACATAGGCGACTTCAATTCCCCGCCATCTGCCACCCATGCTCTTCCTGTGGGACTCCTGCTGTGGCCAAACACATGAGACTCTGGAAACCAGAGACCACGCTGGGGCCCTCTTGCAGTAGACATCCTGAGGCAGGGAAGGTGGGTGGCATATGTTACGTTCTAAGTAAAATAGCTAGAGGGTAAAACACTCCAATGCCAATTTATTTTTAAAAAGGGTTCTGTGTAATTCTATGGTTTGTTTGCCACGTTTTTGTATAATTGTACAACCATTGAAAATTATATAAGTTGTAATGATCTAATGCTATTAATAGTCATTCAGAAAATCTTTCCCTCCCTCCCAACCATCCAGGGGGAATAAAGTCCTGAAAAGATGCCAATTCAACATGGCCTCTACCCTGGTAGAAACAAAAAACAAAAAGATGAGAAGAAAACAGAAATCAACTAAGAGGTGTGTGGCCAGTGTCTCTCAGGAGTGGGGCCCTGGCCGTTGCCTGGGTCGTGAAAGGCAGAGCCTGCAGCATGCAGTATGGCAGTCGGGAGACCTCGCAGCCACATCTTCCTCACTCCGGCACATTCTTGATTCAATCTAGGTGTCATGGAAATCCTTCAACAGGGTTCTCCTCCGCTGTTCTGCTATGTGCATCTGGTTCTCTAAGTCCTGTACCAGGGAAGCAAGATGGCTGCTTGCATGGCCAAGTACCACAACAGGGAACAGTCAAAGCCATGCCCACCACATCACGAGCTTTGAGGCACCAAAAGCACTACCCTCCCCACCCTTCTCAGCAGCAGTTTCCAGTCCACATGCCAACAAACCACATGCCGCCTAGCATGTGAGCTCTCCCTCACCTGCATTAGAGGGTCCAAGAGGGTAGCAGGCACTTACCCCTCTGTCATAGCTGTCTGCACGCTCCACCTTCCATGACAGGTTCTCAATCTCAGCCTCCAGCTGAGCCTGCTGGTATTCAAACTGTATGGGTAGAGCAGGAGGGTCAAAAGGAGAGGGGGCTGCAGCCGGGGCAGGGCCTGCAGATGGAGGGGCAGACGCAGCACCTCAGGCTCGCATGAGCCACAGACAACCCTTAACTGTCCTCAGAGCACAGTGCTAGCCTCTATGCCCAGAGCCAGTATCCATTTAAAAGGCTACCCAGGGCCTCCCTGGTGGCGCAGCGGTTGAGCGCTGGGTTGCGAAACTGCGCGCGGCCTCTGCAGCGCCGGTTCGATCCCCGGCTGCTCCCCGGCCACTGGAGGAGGGTCCCACATGGCGCGCAGACCTCTCCTGCCGCCCGCTGCTCCCCTCAGCAGTGTACTTCGGTCCCTCTGCCTGCTCTGCTCCCCGCTCTGGCTCTGGTGAATTCTCTCACCCTCCCGCGCTTCTGACTGTACCCAGTGCTTGTATAAATAAATAAATAAATCTTAAAAAAAAAAAAAAAAAAAAAAAAAAAAAATAAAAGGCTACCCAAAGAGTACAGTCAAATGACAAGGTCAAATCCACTTCCACTCCCAAGAACAGCCACTGATTAGAATGCTCCCAACATGCAGGGAACAGAGGCTGCAAAAACAAAGGCATCTTCAAAGAACTTCAAGTGTTCAGAAGCAAACATTTCTGGTGTTTTAGCACTTCTACAATCAAGAGTCCTAAAATACACAAATCATTCAACTTAATACTCTGTGTATTTATGCTTTATACACAAAGATGTTCCTAAACGTCTTATTGTAATAATAGTTAAAATTAGAAACAATATCCTCAACGATGGTACGATTATATAAAGGAACATCTATGCAACTGTTAAAAAATGGTATTTACCAGTCTAGTAAATGACAGCTCCAACAATAAACTGATGTGAAAAAAAATCAACTCTCTATAATTTAGGATCATGCATGGACATCCTCCCAAAACATGGGTGCTGGCCTTCTGATGGCTACAGACCTTTGCAGCAGTCGCCCTATAAATGCGTTTGTTTAGGAACTTTAATACCTGCTTGACTGTTAAACAAAATGCCAATATCATCTATTTTAGAGATGCCTAAAGGAGAAATGAAACGTTACAACTGACAGCTTTATTCTGATTTTTGCGCTCTCCACAATCAGGGTCTGATACCTGCTCTCCTGCAAAGTTCTGTAGACAAGGGCACCACTGAAGCTAAGAGGGCAGAGTAGAGAATAGCTTTGCCTTACCAGCTTCTTCCTGGGTCCAGACTCCATGTAGTACGCATATGGGTAGGTGTACTGCAGGGTGTATCGACACTGAAATAGGAGGAAAAAAGGGACCTTTGTGACATTAATGTATGCCAGATATCTTGGTGGCTTCTACAATTCTTACCCCACCATGCAAATTAGCCTGGTTCTACAGATATGGGCCTGAAAGAAATGAGGCCAAGCCAAAGAAAGAATGAATTGGGGGACAACATGGGGAAAACAGAAACAAAAATGGCCACAGAAAACCCACAGTTCCTTTTTCAAACTTTGATTTATTACCAGCAGCTGCCTCAATGGCTCTTCCCTCTTGAGTCGGACATCAGAGTCCACACATCTATCTCAATACTTGTCCAAAGACAATCTCTTATTTTCCTTTGAGTGATGCATGGATGGGACAAAAGAAAAAAAGGGCTCTAGTTTTCCCTGTAGCTCCTTCCCCTGCAGGGAGAGACAATGGAATATTCTTCCTGGAAATCCCCTGGACACCCACAAGATGACTGTGCCCACAGAAGACAGTCCAGGGAATTGTGGAACAATAAGCAGAAGCATGCAGGGCTGCACAGGGAATCAGGGCTGAATCCCCTTACCCTCTATAGTGCCTCCCACCCTCAGAGACCTGACAGGGCTAGGCACTGGACCGCGGCTCAGAACAGTGAGGTGGTTACAGACCTTGGCCAAGAGCTTGGCAGCATTCTGTAGGTACTGCCAGTCGATCCATGTCCCCAGATTATTCATGACCCTCTCCTGAATTTTCTCATGAATCCGCTGGTATGTCTGTGCCTCCAGCTGCAAGCTCTTGTTGTGGTTTTCCCACTACAGGGCACAGAGGAAAGAGAAAGCTGCAGGAATCCCAAGAAGGTACAGAGGTGCACACAGCAGTGCTGAATAAATATCCTGGCAGGCAGGGAATGGGCACAGCCTCATATAACTTAATGGGGACTGTGTGTCCTGGAGAGTGCAGAAGGGAGACTTCATTCTACACCTTTAGCCCTGTGCTGAAGAGCTTTCTGCCTGCCAGATTATTATTATTATTTTTTAAGGTTTTATTTATTTCTGCGTAGAAGAACTGGGGTATAGGCCAGAGGGGCAGGGGTGAGAGAATTTACCAGAGAGTGTAGGGAGCAGAATAGGCAGATCAACTGAAATACACTGCTGAGGGGAGCAATGGGCAAAAAACAGAAGAGGTCTGCTGCTCCATGTGGGTTAGCTCCCTGGCCAGGGAACAAACTCAGGCTGTCCCTTGGGCTATCCTGGTGGGCCTTCTCAGTGGTAGCACTGAGCTTTACCCCTAGGATATCAGGGAGGTCCCTCCCTGCCAGATAATCTATCCCTTCAAGGCAAAAGGGCACTAGTCCTGAGGACTAAGCAAAGATACATACACATTGATGTACTATTCTCAGAAAATGTGCCATGCTCTGTGAGTTTCTAAAAGGGTCCCTGGGAAGAAATAAACTCTAAACCTGACTATAGTCAGGCATCACTTAACAATGGGGATCTGTGGGTCTCCCTGGTGGCACAGAGGTTAAAGTCTCAGTTCTATCAAGTTATCACCAGCCACTGTGGCATGAGTTCAATCCCCAGCCAGGGAGCTAACCTACATGGCATAGCAGACCTCTCCTGTCTTGCCCACTGCTCCCCTCAGCAGTGTATTTCAGTAGATCAATCTGTTCTGCTCCCCACTCTGTCTCTGGTGAATCCTCTCACCTCCCCACAACTCTGGCCTGGACCCCAGTTCTTGTTTGCATAAATAAATAAAATAAATCTTTAAAAAAAATGAAGGGGATATGTTCTGAGACATGCGTCAGGGGATTTCATCCTCTTGTGAATACAACATTTATCAGTCAATTTTATATGCATAGGGAAAACAAAATTAAATCAAGCACAAGGGAAAAATGATGCTATCAGGAGCAGAGCAAACACATGATGCGTGTGGCTGCTGCCTTCATAAAACACTATGACATCACTGGGCAATAGGAATTTTGGGCACACTACTATATAAGAGAGTCCTCTGTTGGCAGTCTTTATGTTGCTGCAAGGCATGACTATATTAAGATGATATTCGATAGAAAAGACTGTGATGGTCCTTTACTCCACTGTTCAAACAAGATCAGTGCCTCACCCTTTCTTGTTGCCTCTGGTTCCCGATGGAGGCCAAAAGTCCTATCTATAGAGGCAGCACCCATGGCCATTGCAGAAGCCCTATTCCTTGACTTCTGTATATATGCACTGGCTCTGGCTACCAGTCACTGGCAATTACAATCCAGTAGGCCAAGTGGAAGAAACTCACCCTTAAGAAGGATTGCAGGAGAGGACACTTACCCTCTCAAAGTAGAATAAGTACTTCTTTAGGGCTTCCCTGGCTTGGGCTTGCTGGCTCTGGTTGACAATGTCGGGATTCTCTTTGTACCGACTGCACTCATAGTACTCACTGCCATGGGTCTTCCAATCTCCTAGACACATCCAGCAGAAGTCTGCACAGAAAAGAAAGTCATTGATACCCACAAGACAAGCGCACAATAGGCAAAGGCATAGGCAACGGCAAAGCAGTGGACAGACAGATCCTGCTCCAGGAGTTGGGCGGGGGTTGGGGAGTCACCTGAGCAGAACTTCCCAAGGCTGCTTCTTTTCAGAGGGAATGTGCTGTGCACCTCACCTCCCTGCTACATTCTGCTGTCCCTGTAACTATCCTTGTTAATCTCGTGTTCTCAGTCTACAGATATTCTCACAGACATTTTGTACCTATTGTTGTACCTTTTTAATTTAACAAAGATACTGGCCTGCTGGGGCAGTGCCACTGTGACAAGCAGGAACTTGTCCAACTGTAACCCATCTGGTCATTCAGAAAACACATTTGCTTTCCTGACAATCCCCAACCTTTACAACATCTGGCCTAGGAAGATTGTTGTGCATAAATCTGGGATTAATGGCTTTACCCCTTTTTCTTCTTTTTTTAAAGAGTATATTTCTAGGGCCTCCCTGGTGGTGCAGCGGTTGAGCGCTGGGTTGCGAAGCTACCCGCAGCCTCTGCAGCGCCGGTTCGGTCCCCGGCCATTGGGTGAGGGTCCCACATGGCGCGCAGACCTCTCCTGCTGCCCGCTGCTCCCCTCAGCAGTGTACTTCGGTCCTTCTGCCTGTTCTGCTCCCCGCTCTGGCTCTGGTGAATTCTCTCACCCTCTTGCGCTTCTGACTGTACCCAGTGCTTGTATAAATAAATAAATAAATCTTAAAAAAATAAAATAAAATAAAATACAACATCGTTGTTTATCCTGTTTAAAAAAAAAAGAGTATATTTCTAAAAAATCTACAGCTTTATACTCATACAGCATGTAGCTCATACTCAGAATTATGACTCTAATTCCACACTGAGAAAGCAAAGAGGGAAATATAAAGATCCCCAGAGGATGCCATATATCCAAACAACTACTGTGGTTGAAAGGAGAGAGAGCCAGCACTGGTACAGCAATACTCTGTCTCTGCTAGAGACCCCAACAGTGGTAAACATTACTTTCCAAAATTTATTCTCATAACTTGGCTGACTTCCCAAAAGGGGCCCATGCAGAACTCAAGGAAGCTAAAGCCAAACCCAGAGACCCAACGCAGTCATTTACTTCTCTTCTTGTGGGAAACTTCACTGAATAACGGCAATACTGCGCTCTCCTGAGTCAACCACACTATGCTTACCACTGTTTTAAATAAGAAGTCCCTGCTCAGGGCTGTCCATGTAGGTGGTAAAACTATGCAGCAATGCAAGGGATGGCAATTAACTCTAAAAGTGGCAAGGGACAGGGAGACTCTGACTGGGGAAGAACACAGGGGACTTCTCAGGTACTAGGAACGCACTGGGGTGTTGGGGCACGTTCACTTTGTCATTTCTCTTTAAACTGCCTGATGGTGTAAGTGAACGGTACCATCCCTCGCACATACACAGAAAGAGAGAGTGGAAATGAGGAAATATGCCACTACACTTGACCTATCTACACTTCAGAGTGCTCCCCTCTAAGAACTTGCCATGTCCACTCTGACTAGAGTGAATCCCTGCAAAACACAAGAATAGCATTAGACAGGCCCTTACCAGGAGAAACTCTCATGGTCTCCTGGTCAGCATCTAAGCAGCTACATAGGAGACCTATTTGGATACACTTTCTACTTGAAGGAATTTTGTTTCTTCACTTAATTTGGCGGGAAGGAAAGCAAAACCAATAGGTTCTGTCTATGTAATTATTTCTAACCGATGAAGGAGGTCTTGAGAAGCCAAAACAAACCCCCTCTGGAAACTATAACTCCAAAGGAAAACTATTGTTTCATAACCTCCAGTAAGACCACGTACTGGCTGCTCTAAAAACTAATGTAAGGTACCATAGATAAGCCCCATGCTACTTACCTACCTTGGCAAAAATTAAAAAGCAAGCTAACATTTCGGATGACTGAGGATCATCAGGTCTAAGAGTCATTCCAAACTTGACTTCTGATTATATGTGTCAGCAAGATGGCAGTGGGAGGAATCAAAAAATAATAAATAGTTGCTTTATGCTGCTTATCATGACTATATGTGACTGAGGCTCTCCTCTGCTTTGTCATTTCACTAAAAAGTACTGACTAAACAAGCAACGGAGACCCAATCACAAGAAACACACCGTGCCACTGGCTCCTGTGCACCAAGCCTGGGACTCACCGTGTTTACACTTTGAGCATTGCTGTCAGAGGGAAACAGAAGAGAACATGTTAAGAGCACGCTGACCAAAGGTTCCATGTCACACATGCAAAGGGTACAGGCCTCTGCTCACCATGTGATTGCAGCCTCCATTCTTCTCAATGCAGATGTTGCACTTGGGACACTGAGGAGACAGAAGGGCGCCGTTAGGCTCACGCACCATCAGGCCGGTTCTAAGACAAATTACACAAAGCTCCTGGCACCCGTGCCCAGCAGCTCATCGTGCGAGCACCTCTGGGGAGGAGCATCTCACTTAAATGTGGCAGGTCGCTGAGGCTGGAACAGTAATTCAAGGAAATGAGGTCAGCATGTTTGGTTCTGAAACACTCCAACCACCAGCTGAGCCGCACTAAGTCTTCCACCATCTGTCCCTGCCAGGAGGCTACTCAGATTAAACACACGCTGAGTCAGCAGAAAGCCTGCCTACTTGGAAGGAATGTCAAGGCAGTTACAAGCTGCCACACTGGACTAAGTCCTGGCCATCTTGCCTGGACTTTAGTTTCCAGAAGATGGCAAGGAAACAATCACTATAGTTCACTGGCTTTCATTTGAGATGCTGGCAATTCCAGGCAGCAATGCAGAAGTGTGATGCTATGTTCTCCCTTTGCCACATGTGGACTATGTTTAATGATGTCATGGTCACAGCTGTCCTTGAAAGTCTAACAACTTAGTGCATGACTGGCACAGATTATACCCTTGGGTACTGAGTCATTCAGAATTCAACAGACTGTGGACCATGCTTTCCACTGGAAAGTTTCACAATGAGAATTGGGCAGGCCTGGACTTGCATTATACCTTGCAATTTATTAGGTGTGGCTACCCTATCAACCACTACCCTCCCAGGGGGATTAAAGCCTGAAAGCACTTAATAAAACCTATTTTCCTCCTAATTAGTTCTGCTATGGGCCAAAGTTTTCCAGACATTTCAGCATTTTATGAAAATAAATGCGCCCAATGCATACTGTGAGAAAACACTTCAAAGTCTACCAAATCAGAGCAAGGGCTTGTAGCCCTCAGCAGTGGGTTTGGGACCCTGGGTGTTCTGTTCTCAGATGGCAAATCTCCCAGGCCAGGCCCTGGGTAGCACTAACGCGGGCATTTCCATGACAGGTAAGATATAGTCCTTACGTCTTTAGTGTGAGCACTAATGTAGTTGGCTGTTTCAGAGTCGTCTGCACACTTCGTGAGCCATTTCCGGATTGTGGCGCAGTCTGTGGGGGCGTGATACATCTGACGACACTTGAAACTTAAAATCAAAAAAGAAAAACATTCAAAATAATTGTTAACTCAGGGTCCTAATGTTTTTCATTTTCCTTCTGTCCAAGTGAACAAGTCCTGAATTAGAGCTGTTCAAAGAGGTAGTCACCTCTCAAGGCCTTTGGAATCTTTACTTACCCAGAATTACACTCAAATACTGTGAGACCTCCTCTTCAATCTAAGCTCTTCTAAGACATACTCTTAATAAACCCAAATTCATTACTTCTGTTTGAAATATCTATGTGTTGTCAACCCTCCCTGAAAGGATTTCAAATTCAGAACCCAGTCTCTCAAAGGGCATGGTGAGGTGCTCTGAAAAGGATACTTTGGCTCAGACCCAAGGCAAGACTGAGATCTACTTTTGGGAGCCCCAGTTTGCCTCCCAGCCAGATCTGCACACAGGAAGCACAAACACCAGAATTTGTGAAACATGTAGGGGTGTGATAGACCTGATGACACTTGAAACTTAAAATAAGCAAAACAATCCTCAGCACTCATCTGGTTTAGGCTCCTGTGGCTTGGATTTCCCTTTTGTCCAAGCCAGCACCTCTTTGTAGATAGTAAAGGCTCTCAGGCAGTTAGTCTAATACATAGCCCAGGGGGGAAAGTTCACAATGTGGATTGCAAAAGATGGGTAGCAATTCTATTAGTGATGCTCAACTATGATCTTTCCAACAAAGTCACGAAAGGCAGGCGTAAGTGCACACATATTTTCCATGTTGTTTCTCTGAAGCCCCACCGTGAATCTTCTAGGGAGGTGTGATGAGGACAGACAACCCAATTAGGCTCTGTCATTACCTTGTACTCAATTTCCTCACCTATAACATAAGGGTAACAACAGTAGCAATCATGCACAGTTGTGGGAAGAAAGGTAAAAAAGATAGTGCCTTTTCCTGCTACGACTTCAGTACATATTAACTATTCCTGTCATATTTCCTAAACAAGGGTAAATGTTTACCCAAGTAGATGTAACTACTTTCATGAACGATAGTTTAAAGGAATTAGCCAAGAAAGGCCAAACAAAGATTAAAATGCCAAAAGTTGCAAATTTTCAAAGATAGGATTATGTGAATTATCTGTATAGGTAGACGGACACCCAGACACAAACTCTGAGCCAGTTTTAGTAGCATTAACTATAACATATATACTAAGAATCTATGCCACTCTTGTCACCAGAATAAGCTTTATTAAACACCTCACGGAACAGGCAGTGCTAGGTACAAACTCTGATTGGAGCAGAACTGCTCTTCTGGCTCAAAGACCTTGTTGCTCCCAACCCCACCTTCAGAGGGACAGCAGTGGTGTTTTGGAGGAGGATAAAGCACGAGCCCAGGACTGCTCGGCACCCACACTCACTCTTACCAGAAGACCTCATTGCACCGATTACACTGCACTCGGCGAGCTCTGGGCTCCTGTACCCGGATAACCATGGGGCAGTCTGCACCAGGGCATAGCTGGAGCTGGTAGTGACTCTGTGAACACATCAAGAGGAAACAATGAAGACATCCCCTAATTGTTGCCTCCAAATTAGATCTCCCTGAGTGCTTAAATGCCTTCTGTTCTTTCAATTGATGATTTGTATCAAGAAGCTATAGAAATTCAGGATGGATACCATGAAGACTGGACATTAGCCAGATACTAAAGAGGACGTTTGAATGTTTACCTTAAACTATGTAGCAACTCAGTAGAATGATGTATGGTTAAATTACAAAATGTAATACAGAACTGTATCTCTGAGGTAAAAAGTGCATAGGGACTTTAGAAAGATTCCAATCAGCTGTGCAGAAGACTCTGGAGCTCAATGATAAGGCATCTACCAAAGGCAGCAAACAATATAAGGAGCAAGGCACTTTGTTTATCCTGCCACATGTGCACGAGAAGACCCAAACTATTACTCAATCTAATAAGCATAGACATAAAAGATGGAAACTATGCTGCATGAAATAAGCAAGCCCCATCCACTAGACCACCAGGTCTAGTCCAATAGAGGCAAAGACCCCCAAAGTGACTGTGCTGGAATCCTGGATAAATTTCCAAATTGCACCAGACGCAATATTCCTTCTCTGTTCTGAAATACCCAATGAGCCACGAGGAGTAATCACCCCTGATCTGTGTTCATTCCCTGACACAGAATAGCTAAAATAACTATGTGTAAGGTGGGATGCCTGGCCATTCTATAAAAGAATCCCAAGGCTCAGAGGGGTTGATGGTGATAAGCAACAGACCTGGGATGCACACAACAGACTCCAGGGCGCCTGTGTTCTTCACTAGCACTCTACTGATTTAACATTTTTATTAGAGCCATGGAGCTCTTTCTTCAAATGACAGCACCTATGGTAGTCTAGTCTATAGTCATTGTGGTGCGCATCTTACGGAAAGCAGGCCTAAGAAGACAGAGGACACAACAATAAACACTGGCCATACCTCCACATAGTCCCTGAAGAGGTAGCGCCTGTATTTGTCTCTCAATTCTTCATTGGGCAGCAACGGAAACACAAAGTCCTCTGGTGTTCGGAGTGGGCAGTCTTGAGCCATGCAAGAGACTCCTGTTGAACAAATACAACCCAATGGAAATCAGTATTCCAGAAGACAGACTGTAATTTATTTGCCCAGAGTTCAATCACAAATTAATTTCACATGGGGACACCTGAAGGAACAATTTATTCAAAGACAAACTAATATTTTCACGGTGATACAACTACAATACCCCAAATTATATATTTATCACAAGTAGTACCACTAAAAAATAAAATCATTTAAAAAATTCTATAGGGTTCTTGATTAACAATTTAGCTTTGTGACATTGTATATAAGTGATTATCACCAACACAATGAATTTTGCAAATACAATTAATGGGATGCTGATTTAGTATTATTATCAAGTCATAGTATAATAAATACCCTGTAGCTGATCATCAAATTTGATTTGTGCTGTTACCTAAACAGCAGCAAGCTCTGGGTGTTTCAGAGTTATGGCTGCCACTTGAAGAACGAGATAGGGTAGGCAGTTTAAAGAACATTTCTCCCAAAAGGTAAGAGAAGTAGCCTTGCCCTTACACTATTTTATATATATATATATATATATATATATATATATATATATATATATGCTCCAACAATAGGATTTAATATTCTAATTTTGCTGAAGGCTAGGGAAACCTTGCCACTGGTCAGACTGATGTGTTTGGAAAATCAATGGTTCTAAAAATAAAAAACTCAATCAGGCTCAGAAGAAAACACTCAGTTGACCTGAGTACCCAAAAGGACAGAGCTGAAGATAAATACTTCATGCCAACTTTTTACAAATTCTACAACAGACTCACCAACACCCACGCCGTCCTTGACAAGTACTGAGCAGTGCTGTTCCCAGCAGCTGCGGCAAAACTGGTGCTGACAGGCCAAAGAGAGTAGGTTTTCTTTCCGTACAAACTGCATACACACTGCACAATGGTGAGGGGGATGGGCTGTGGGGACCTGGGGAGAGAGAGGCAGAGCCATAACAGGCATGGGAGGATCCTGACCCTGTAACAGTGTTAGAACTCACTGCAATGCGTGGATTCTACAAGTCCTAAGATTTCTAAGCAGAGCATTTATCAGGAAGGCTTCCTGAAGGGCTGGATTACAGAATCACTAGGATTCTGAGAGGCAGAGAGAAGGCTGAAATGAGAATTTACAGTGACTTATAAAACTGTCAGGCTGAAAAGCTCAGGATTTCAGAATTGGCAACAGAATCATACAGTCCAACTTCTTTTAATAGCTACTGAGTTTCTTTTGTAAATTGCCACCATTCAGCACAGCACAGGGTTGTCTCTCAAAACCTGGTCACAAAGGTTCTTACAGGCTGAGCATGTAATAGCCTCTAATAGCTCAAAGTACAGTTTTACTTGTCAAGGACAGTGGTTTTCCCATATCAATATGCCCCAAACACAAAATATGGCTTTTACCAAGTTCATCCTTACCATATCAAAAAGATGTGACATACAATCGATCTAGAGGATGAGAAAGAGTCCTACTAGGGAAGAAACTCTTCTAGGATACGAACACGTAACTTTAAATTATGAATTCCAAGGTACACAAACTCACAAAGAAATCCAGTCAAAACTACAAACCAACAGAAAAGTCCACTACAAGTTTACACAAGCTTTTTGTTAGTTCCTAGGAATACAAAAAAACAATTTGAGGAAAAAGACTATGTTCTCATATTCATCCAGTATGTCCCTGAAACTTTTACCCCTTAGAGGCTACAAACGTTATATGGTGATCAGAGCCTTAATTCTCCCTCCTGAGAGTTTTTTGACATGACCCTCGTTCATTCAGCAAATATTTGTTGAACTCCTTGGTACACTGAAACCTGCCATGCATTGTAAGACACAGTTCCTATTCTTAAGGTACTTATAGTCTGATAGGGGATTGAAAAGTTACGAGTGAATCACAGCAACGTATTTGTGAAGGGTTAAAGATATAACTAGAGATGTTTGGAAAGGAGTCATCATAGGAGACAGGTTTTATGACAGGCAGCTTGCATCTGGGTCTATAAAGGTGAATTCCATTCCTATAAATAGAGATAGCCTCTGGAAATTAGAGGCCAGGGAAAGCACAAGCAGTAAAAAGCCAGCTTGAGAACACCAAGGAACCCTTCAGGAATGGCGTGCAGGCTGTTAGCACAGAGGAAGGCAAAGCTGGAGAGAGCCTTGATTCACTGGCTGTGATTTACTCCTCATTGATGAGGTAATTTTTCAAACTACAATGGAAATGGAAATTAGTTATACAGTTGAACAAATACCTTGGGCATATTAAACTATAATAAACAAAACAAGATCTCTTTCAGTAACACTGTAAACCACACGAGAATCAGGTACATTAGGAGAAGCTTCGCTCAAGCAGGAGACACTTACATGTTTTGATGGATTGGGCTGAACTTGAGCTTCAACAAGGAGTTGTGCAGAATTAGACTTGTATCTACAAAACAAAATAAAGGGAATCAGAAAGTGAAGACATTTTTGCCTCTGAACAAAAATAGGATAGATCAACATGTGTTGCGGTCATACTGAAGTGTCTTTGTGTCTAATTTTCTTCTCATAGAACCAGGCTTCCTTTTACCTTGGTACAAATATTTTGTTCCCTTTCAATTTTTTTAGTTCTCAACTGGTATGAAAATAAAACCCTACTTCAAATGCACTGAACTGTAAAGAAAAATACTTATGCAGGACCATATCTACTTCAAACCCTTTTTGAAAATATAGACATCACATATCTCTATGTCTTAGGAATAGGGAAGGATTTAAGACAAGGAAAAGTCTGACAAATTATGCTACATTTAAGAATTTCAGTTCATCAGAAGACACCATAAAGTGAAGTCACTAAGTTATAAACTGAAGTGAATTCAACACAGGCCTAACTGGCAAAGGACTGATAAACAGAAAATAAAAACTCCTAAAAGTGTATTTGAATAAATAAAGTAACTTTAAAAATGGGCAAAAGACATTAACGAGCATGTCACAGAAGAGGAAGCACAAATGGCCATTAAATATGAAAAGAGGCTCAACCTCCTTAACAATCTGGGACATTGAAATGAAAAGACAAGTACCATTTACACCCACCAACAAAATGCAAAACTTTGAGTCTGACAGTGTTAGGAACATTCAAACATCACTGGTGGGCATGCAGTATGGTGCAATCATATTCGAAAACACTTTGGTATTATCTAGTAAAGTTATAGGCCAGCAATTTATTTTCTAGCCTTAACCCTAAAAAAATTATGTGACACTAGGAGTTTTACATACAAGAGTTTTCAGAGCTACATTATTATAATAGCAAAAAACTAAAAACTCACAAATGGCTTTTGACAGGAGGATAGGATATCAAAATATGCAAACTTGTTAATTTAAAAAGTTGAAAAACATATACAGTATGATTCCATGTCTGTCTATAAAATTCTAAAAGCATACAAACCTGAAAGATACATAAGTTAGAATAAATAAGAAAATGATCAATACCAATCCCGTTAGAAAGGAAGGAGGAATTGTGGTCAAGCAGAGACCATGACCATGGAACTCTGAATGAAGGTCAGAGAGTTTCCTAATTGGGTATTCTCTTTATTCTTTAAAACCTATGTCTGTCTGGGGCCTCCCCGGTGGCGCAGTGGTGGAGCGCTGGGTTGCGAAGCTGCCCGCAGCCTCTGCAGCTCCGGTTCGATTCCCTGCTGCTCCCTGGCCACTGGAGGAGGGTCCCACATGGCATGCAGACCTCTCCTGCCGCCCACTGCTCCCCTCAGCAGTGTACTTCGGTCCTTCTGCCTGCTCTGCTCCCAGCTCTGGCGAATTCTCTCACCCTCCTGCACTTCTGACTGTACCCAGTGCTTGTATAAATAAATCTTTAAAAAAAAACAACAAAAAACCTATGTCTGTTTCCCCCCACCTCACTTTCTTTTTTTTTTAAGATTTATTTTTTATTTATACAAGAGCAGGGGTACAGGCCAGAGGTGCCAGAGGTGAGAGGATTCACCAGAGTGGGGAGCAGAAGAGGCAGACAGACGGAAAGCACTGCTAAGGGGAGCAGCAGGCACAACAGGAGAGGTCTGCTGTGACATGTGGGAATCTCCCTGGCTGGCCGGAAATCGAACCCACGCTGCAGAGGCTGTGGACAGCTTCACAGCGCTGCGCTCAATACGCTGCGCCACTGAGGAGGCCCTCACACTTACTTTTTTTTTATATTCCCCATACAATTGCAACCCCCCCGATTTTGACCCCAATCCCTCCCTCTCCACCCCAAAGTGTGTCTCTGGTTCATAGTTGTTTCACACTTACTTTTAAAAAGGAAGTATTTTATAATAAAAATTTAATCCTTTTCCAGAAAGGGGTATGACAAATAAATTTAAAAATAAAAATATGCAAATTGAGGCCTCCCTGGTGGTGCAGGGGTAAAAAGTCTCAGTACTATCAAGCGATCGCCAGCCACTGCAGCATGAGTTTTTGAACCCCGGCCAGGGAGCTAACCCATATAGCAAAGCAAACCTCTCTTGTCTTGCCCGCTGCTCCCCTCAAAGCAGTGTATTTCAGTAGATCTGCCTGTTCTGCTTCCCACTCTGTTTCGGTGAATCCTCCCGCCCCTCTGCACCTCTGGCCCACATGCCAGTTCTTGCATGCATAAATAAATAAAATAAAATCTTTTTTAAAAAGCTCATTTAAAAAAACACATGTAAACCAACAATACATCAGTTAAACGAAAACAATTACCATGTGGCAATACAAGTGTTACCTAAAGCCCAGGTAAAATACATTACCGGGATACCAAGAATCTGAGCAGGGAACAATTGTGTCTTCATATACAAGATTTCCTTATTTTACCTAGTCAGGATGCTTTCTTCAATTATTTTTTATTCCTAGTTTTCACACTAGCATTTTTTTTTTAAGATTTTATTTATTTTTGCGTAGAAGAACTAGGGTGTAGGCCAGACTTGCAGAGGGGTGAGAGCTCTGGTACTGGAAGTGGGTAGTAAACTGGCAAACCTTTTCTGAAGGTAATATGTATGTTATGCTTCATTCCTCACTTCATGTAGACAAAAGAAATAACTAGAGACGATGGCAAGAGTTATTTAGAAAGGCACTAGCTAAAAATTAACAATGGCACACAAATTGTCACTAAATGCCCTGTTCAACATTAGGAGTTTGGGAAAAGTATAGAATATCTATGTGAAGAAATACTTGCCAGCATTAAAAATGGGTTATAATGTTGAAAACATGAGGAAATGTTCCCAATATATTGAGAGGGGAAAAGGATAAACAACATGACCCAGTGTTTTAAAAACACAATATACATATTGTAAGGACAGATTCCATCACTGGTGGTGGGCAGAGAGGAGCTATGTATGGGAGATGCCTTCTCTCCTCCCCCAAACACCTTACCTGTCCAATATCTCTGTGACTTGCCAGTGGAAATTAACTAATATAAGTTTAGCAACTGAATGAGATACCTAGAAAGGAGAAAGAAAAAAATATATATATAACTGTAGTTTCTTACAGAGTACTCCACATTTTGAGAAATGTATACAGTTGTGTCTATACCAGGCCCAGGCTTGATTTCCAAATTCTTTTCCATGGTTCTACTTTTTGTTCTTTTAAGTTCCTCTTACAATATCAGGGGTTTCATGGATCTCTTGATTTTTCTCTTTGTTTTCCTCAACAACCCTTCCAATAAATTGGTTTGATTTGAAACCACCCCATCCACAGAAAATAACCCAATGCCTAAACTAAGCAAAAGAGCTATGGATTCCTGAATAGGCTACATGACCTCTCAAGCTGCTGTCGGACAACACACTTGGGAAGTCACCTCTAATTAGACCTGTTACTTGCAGAAAATGTCCAATCTTGTATTTTCCTATATAAACCCTGCAAACAAGACTCCCCCAACTCCCTCCTTTTTTTTTTTTTTTTTTTTTACTGCAAGAATAATTAAAAAATCTGTGGGCAATCTTTCTGGCCCTTATATTCTCTTAGGGGGCATTTAAGGCAAATTGGTTATGGTTATCAAAGAGCCTTAATAGGTGCTTTAAGTTAGCAATTCTACTTTTGTAAATTCTTCAGTAATGTTCAAAGATATGTGCACTACAGTGTTATTTACAAGAGCAAAAAATTAGAAATAATTGTCCAAGAGAAAGGAACTAGATAAATAATGCATGGCAGATCCATGAAATGGACGACTATGCAGCCAGTGAAAAGGATGTTGCAGAAGTAAATTCAATGAAAAAGAAAGATGCTCACATTTCAAGTTAGGTTAAAGAAGATAATCACAAGATAGCATGTATATGTTATATTCGAGGCATTTTGTAAATGGGGGTGGAGGAAGGTAAGCTACTTACAAAACAGAATATCCTGAGTGTCAAGACTGGTATGTCACTCAATATGTCTAGAGGCCTACATAAGGCTTCCCCAGATAATACCACACAGCAAGAGGGTGCTACTGTATCAAGGAGAAAAGAGGAGAGCACTTGTGGTTAGGAGTGAAGAGATCATACACTGGATTCGGTACTCTGTTCAGTGGAGTTAGTCTTTCAATAGGAGCTACCAAGGACCTGTAAGGTACAGCATACCTGCTACACTGATACAATTGCAGGGGAGAAAATATATAGTGACCAATACATGAGCCCTGTTCTTAGAACTCAAGTCATTCCTAATTCAGAATTAGTATCAAAGACTGTGCAGTTTCTTTCTGTTCTATAACCCAGGTACATCTGGAGAAAATAAGAACTTCAGTAAGGGCTGAGACTTCAGTTACCTTCCCTGCAAGGTAAGAAACATCTGCCAAAGTAACACTGCTATATTTTCTTACTGAGGCCCACAGACTTTAGGTCCTGGACTCTTGAATTATATAGCTGACATTTCTTCTAACTGCATCAAAACTATTTGTCCACAATAGAACACTATCACAAAGTGAAAATAAATAAAACATTTAGTTTATACTTAAGAACTGCTTGAATGTAGCTTTTGATTACAAATATTTTTTAAAAAACATGATAGTGACACTTTTTTTTTTTTTTTATAGTGACACTATTTTTGGATGAGTTCCTTGTTGGAACTTTTTCTGTCATCTCTTACTCAATTAGGCCTACTCAGCCTTACACCCGACTGCTTTCTGTCCTGGTTTCTAAATGTTTCACCACGCAGTGTCTACCAGGTCTCAGCATAGGCACTCCCCACCCGGAAAACACAGAGGAGTCCTAGCCATGTACAGCAGTCACTTCCCCTTACTTTCATAGATAGTTTTAAAGAACTGGAGTCAGGTTGCCTCTCACCAATCCACATAATCCAGAATTTAACTCAACACAGAATTCAATATATATATTAAGCACACTCAATACAAACTGATCATTTCATTTTTAATCTGTGGAATTTTAGAACCTTCCTGAAGAAACAGAATTTTAACACTATACCTGGTGATTCCTTGATCTCAATATTACCAATAGCAGCAACAAACCTTCAGAATTAGCACACCAGGTGCAGTTAATAGAAAACAACACAGCCCTCTGTTGAAACTGAAAATTTTATTAAAGGTCTCAGTAAAGGCACTCCCCACCCAAAAAAACACAGAGGAGTCCTAGCCATGTACAGCAGTCTAAGTCCACAAGTCCACTGATGAGTAACTCAGAATATCCTAGAGGAGGAGATTCTGGGGAGAAAAGAAAATGTGAAGGGTGCATGTAGCACTTTATAAAAGGAACAGGCAAGTGGTATGAATCTATTCTTTTAGTGCCAACAGCCACCAATATATCAATATATACAAGACAGTAAGCACACATGTCTCAGCTGTACACACCTCCCACCAGCCTTCTGCAGGAGGCACTACTGTGATTCCCACATCACAAATGGGAATGTCAGAACTGCCCATATTATATTGATAGTATATTATAGACACAGTGATTCTTTCCCTTAATAATTCATTATAAACCTGAAAGAATTCTGAGATATTAACTTATGCAACAATGCACTTCACCCAGTAAAGGACACCAGGGAAGATCCTTAGGGAAGTCAGGTTCCAAAGGTTCTCTGAGCAAAAGCAGCACAGAAGTGGCGTGCCTAGAATTCATGCTAAAAAGTATTATCAGGGCCTCCCTGGTGGTGCAAGGGGTTAAGCACAGGACTGTGAAGCTATCCACAGCCTCTGCAGCACGAGTTTAATCCCTGGCCAGCAGACCTCTCCTGACTGGCCCACTGCTCCCCTCAACAGTGTATTTCAGTCAGTCTGCCTGTTCTGCTTCCCACTCTGTTTCTGGTGCATCCTCTCACCTCCACCTCCCCCACCCCCCCGCACCTCTGGCCTGTACCCCAGTTCTTGTCTAAATCAATCAATCAATCTTTATTTTTTTTTAAAGTATTATAAGCAGGCAGGTCATCTCCTCCCTGATTTAGAGCATAGGAAAAATAAGGCAGTACACCCAAGCCCCCACCAATTTCCTAGAGGAAGTGACTTCAGGTAATTTGTGGGCAGCAACAGATTGGGGGAGCAGCCAATACTTAACCCACCTTCAGCAGGAGGGCCAGGACAAATGATATGGACATTAAAACATTTAAGATAAAATTCTTGTCTTAAGAATATAATACCTATTAGTGTTCAATGCTCAAGGAGCCCAGCAATCCATTCTGAATCAACAATTCACAACCGAGGAAGTCAAAGTCTTCCACTCTTCTGTATGTGTTCAATTATGGAGGAAAAAAAAACTTTTTAGCAGAGCCAAGAGGAACTCTTGCCAAACTGTTTTGATCAAGAAACTACAACTGGTTAGTAGTCAGTATCATGTATTATCAAAAAGGACTTATAATGAAAAGGTCAAACCTCCAAAAGGAAAATGGGTAATCAACCTTGGAAAAGTGAGCAAACCAACCAACTAACAATACAAACCTAATGACTCAAGAAGAAGCATATATAGCTTTGTCATATTTGAGATAAATCTGCAGACCTGTGAGGTAAAAATAATAAGATTATAAGTCTTGTTGATTTATGAGTCCTTTCTCTATTTTTGGAAATACCAGTGGAAGACTAGAAACAAGAAACTAGGAAATTTCTTACCCAAAAATTTAGAGCACTAAGGTAATTCCAGATTAATCTGAGTCTCTACTCATTAAGAAAGAAACAACCTACCATTTTTTCCATCTGAGAGGCCATAGAAGGGCTCTCTCAATGGGTATGGGTCATTATTTCCAATGTGCCTAGTCTCACCTGTAGAAACTGCAAACCCTAAACTGGTAATATCTTTGAGTCACTTTGAACATTGATAAGACTATGAGTTAAGAATAGTTATAATGCCTCAAACCACATAGGTATAAAATTTGAGAAAACAAAACAAAGAGACGTTACAATGAATTAAAATATAGATTAAACAAGATGTTTTCCTATCTCCACTCCCAATCATTCTATTCTCAAGAATCATGTTTGATAATTTATATATAATACTTTAGAAAGTTTAATAGCCTAGGGGCCTCCCCTGGTGGTGCAGCAGTTGAGTGCTGGGCTGCGAGGCTGCCTGCAGCCTCTGCAGCTCCGAGTCATTCCCCAGCCACCAGCGAGGGTCCCACAAAAAAAAGAAGAAAGTTTAATAGTCTAACTACCAAAATCAGAAGTCAAAAACCCATGGATTATTTCTTATTTTAATTCAATTTGATTCATAATTTGACAATATATTGACTTTCATTGCTGAATTTCAATCTGTTCAGAATTGCTAACAGAAGATATACTAAAGTATTCTTTATACACATAAACCAAGCAATATAAATGCACTTGTTGCCAAATTCAAAAAACTTTTCTCAAGCTTTATATCTTATTGGTAGAATCTGACACTTAAATTCCCTCTGCCTTAACACCCCGCTTGGGCTCATGTGATGAGTCTCTTATAAAACCTGTTCAGGTACTCTAAATGTGCTCTTCTACTTCCTCTCTGGAGGCATCACACTTCCAAGCTAAGATCCTTGGCCTTTTCTTTTGCCTCACTCTTCCTTACCATTCGGAATTCTGCATTTCCTAAGTATTCCCATCAGAAGAGCCTCACTGGACAAGGGAAAAGAATCCTATATTCATACACCAGTACCTACTGTCTGTATCCCTCCAGCTCCACAATCCTCAGGATAAATTTC
This sequence comes from Talpa europaea, assembly GCF_964194135.1. NCBI lineage: Eukaryota > Metazoa > Chordata > Mammalia > Eulipotyphla > Talpidae > Talpa > Talpa europaea. The sequence continues at coordinate 71,188,743 of NC_140078.1, forward strand.
CAGAGGCTTCCACGCAATAGTAACAGTAACTGACAATTCTTACAGAGTTCTTACATCTTGCTAGCATCCATTTCACCCTGTTTAAAACCCATTACTGTTCTCTGATGCTGACAAGGCAAACCTTAAGGTTTAGTAGAAAAGTGATCAGGATCTACCCTTGCACCATGTCCCCCTGGAGTCCATATAGTTCCCTTACTGTTCTCTGTCAAGAATGCCATGGGCAGAAGAGCTAAAAAAGACCTTCTCTAAAGAGGAAAGGCGAATAGGCAACAGGCACATGAAAAAATGTTCAGCATCACTTGCAATCAGGGAAATGCAAATCAAAACTACGATGAGATACCACCTTACGCCAGTGAGAATGGCAATTCTAGAGGAGGAGATTCTAGCAACACTAGCAACTAGCAATTCTAGCAAAACTAGCAACAACAAATGTTGGTGAGGATGTGGAGAAAAAGGAACTCTCCTGCACTGCTGGTGGCAGTGCAAACTGGTCCAACCACTATGGAGAGCTGTGTGGAGATTCCTCATCCTGCTAAAGATGGAGCTTCTTTATGACCCAGCAATTCCACTCCTAGGTATTTACCCAAAGGACACAGAAACATTAATTCCAAAGGGCACCTGCACCCCCATGTTTATAGCAGCACTATTTACAATAGCTAAGCTATGGAAACAACCCAAATGCACAAAAATAGATGACAGGATCAAGAAGATGTGGTACATGCACACAATGGAATACTACTCAGCAACCAATAAAGATAAACTCTTGTAATTTGCAGCAACATGGATGGAGTTGGAAGGGATCATGCTCAGCAAATTAAGCCAGAAAGAAAAAGAAAAATACTGGATGGTCTCACTCATAGCAGGAATTTAGAAAATCTAAATAAGGGACCAGGAGAAAGACTAATTATAATAAAGTAAAAGTCAAAATCAACAAGCAACTATAAGCCAGAGACACACTAGGGGGGAGTGTAGGAAGGTAGGAGGGATTATAGTCACAATAAGGGGGGTGGGAGTTGTATGGGGACTATAACCAAGATGAAAAAGCATACATTGTGCAAAAATGAAAAACGATGCAAAAATATATATAAAAAAAGAATGCCATTCTTTGTAGCAAATATTTGGAAATTAAAGAACACACATATATACAACCTGTGTGTCAAAGAAGTCACAAGATAAATTAGCAAATGTTTTGAGTTACATGATAGCAACCAATATAATGCCTATGGCGAAATTTACAATTGTAAACGTTTATACTAGAAAAGAAAGAAAGATCCAAAAATCATGATATAAGGGCTCATGATAAGAAGCTAGAAGGATGACTATACTCAAAGTGAAAAGAATATAAATAAAACAGAAATAGAACAGTGAAAACCAATCATTCAAAAATTGATTTTTTAAAAGGTCAACAAAATTGATAAAAACTTCAGAACAATTACTTTGAAAAATACAAATTACCAATAACCAGGTAAAAGATTAATCCTATAAATCTTACATATTCAAAGGAAAACAGTGGAAAATTATGAACAACTCTAAGCAATTTGATATCTTAGGCGAAATTGGAAAGTTCCTTGAAAAAATATTTAACCGGGCCTCCCCGGTGGCGCAGCGGTTGAGCGCTGGGTTGCGAAGCTGCCCGCGGCCTCGGCGGCGCCGGTTCGATCCCCGGCTGCTCCCCGGCCACCCGAGGAGGGTCCCACATGGTGCGCAGACCTCTCCTGCCGCCCGCTGCTCCCCTCAGCAGTGTACTTCGGTCCTTCTGCCTGTTCTGCTCCCCGCTCTGGCTCTGGTGAATTCTCTCACCCTCCCGCGCTTCTGACTGTACCCAGTGCATGTATAAACAAAACAAGCAAGCAAATAAATAAATAAATAAATAAATAAAAACATGCCTCTATAAAAAAAAAAAAAATATTTAACCGAAACTAACACAAAATTAAAAAAAAAAATTGAATAGCCTTCCATTTTTAATACATTGAATTCATGATCAAAAATTCTCACAAAATTGGGCCTCCCTGGTGGTGCAGGGGTTAAAGTCTCAGCTATCAAGCTATTGACAGCCACTGCAGCATGAGCTCCATAGCTAACCTACAAGGCACAGCAGACTTCTCCTGTCTTGCCTGCTGCTCCCCTCAGCAGTGTATTTCAGTCAAACCACCTGTTCTGCTCCCCACTCTGTCTCTTGTGAATCTTCTCACCCCCCATACCTCTTGCCTACACCTCAGCTCTTGTATGCATAAATAATTTTTTTTAGGATTTATTTATCCATTAAAAAAAAGATTTATTTATTTATTTATACAAGCACTGGGGGGTACAGTCAGAAGCACGGGAGGGTGAGAAAATTCACCAGAGCCAGAGCGGGAGACCAGAACAGACAGACTGACGAAGTACACTGCTGAGGGGAGCGGTGGACACAGCAGGAGAGGTCTGTTGCGCCATGTGGGACCCTTGCCAGCGGCGGGGATTGAATGCGCGCCGCTGCAGAGGCTGCGAGCAGCTTCGCAACCCAGTGCTCAACCACTGCACCACTGGGGAGGCCCTGCATAAATAAATCTTAAAAAAAAGAAAGACTAACATAACCCTGATACACAAATCTAACAAATACATAAATGAATATAGACACAAAAATCAATCCAAATATTTGAGCAAATTTTAAGTCATTAATATAAAAAAAGGATGCATCAAGTTAAAGTTTATCCCAGGAATGTTAAGACTGACCTAACATGCAAAAACCTCTTAACAAAAGAAGGGGATGGCTTGTGGGGAGAGGGCGGTGACAAATGATCATTTCAACAGATGTAGAAAACTCATCAGACAAAATCCAAATTCTTTCAAGATAAAAATTCTCAGCAAATTAGGAAGAAAAGTGAAATCTAATACAGGACATCTATACTGACGAAAAACATAAATCCAAGATCAGGAAAATGGGGGGATGACCACTTTCACCATTTCCTTAATTAACATTATATCAGAGGCCCTAGTAGGGCAACAAGGAAAGGAGGGAAAAAAGGCAAAGTAAAAGACCTAATAAAAAACTGGGAAGGAAGCAAATGTCTCTATGCCTAAATGACTCTTTACACAGAAGTTTTTAAACTAATCTACAATACTACTACTAGAATAAATGAATTTAATGTAGTAATAAAATACAAGATAAAAAAATCCTATAGTACAAGATCAATACATAAAAATCAAATGTATTTCTAGATGGCAGCAAACAAATGAAAGCTAAAATTTTAATATATATTTCATTTAGCCCAATCACAAAAATATATAATTATAATACATACCAATTCCAACTGGACACATTTAAAACACCCAATGGTTATTACATATAGTTATAGCTACCATACCAGGTTAACACAGCTATTCACTGAACACAACAATCAAAATTAAAATCAAAACAGATCTTCTTTTGGTACAAATTAATAGTTACACTATCTGACTTCAAGACTTACTATTAAAACTACAATAATTAAGACAGTGGACATACTGACTTAAGGACAGTCATACAGACCAATGAAACAGACTTCAAAAGTAACCTCATACATTCATGGTTCATTTTCAACAAAGATGCCACAGCAATTCAAGTGTAGGACAGTTTATGGTTCTGGAATAACTGAACACCATCACATGAAACAAAGACATGAAACACAGAATGTAGACACTTTGTACCATACAAAAATTAACTCAATAGAGTTCACAAATTTAAATATAAAATTGAAAACTTCGGTCTTCCCTAGTGGCGCCAGGGGTCAAGCACAGCACGGTGAAGTTATCCACAGCCACTGCAGCATGAGTTCTATCCCCTGCCAGCCAGGGAGAAACCCACTTGGCGAGGCAGACCTCTCCTGTCTTGCCCACTGCTCCCCTCAGCAGTCTGCCTATTCTGTTCCCCACTCTGTCTATGGTGAATCCTCTCACCTCCCGTACCTCTGGCCTGTACCCCAGTTCTTGTAAGCATAAATAAAATAAATCTTTAGGAAAAAAATTAATAAAATTGAAAACTTCTAGAAGAAAATTTCTGTGACCTTGGTTTAGGCAAAGATTTCTTATATAAGACACCAAAAGCACAATTCTGAAAGAAAAACATTTATAAACTGAAGTCCCATCAAAATTAGACACTCTTCAAAAGACATTAGTAAGAAAACAGAGGAGACAAACCACAGATGGTGGAAAAAATAACTGCAAATCGTGTATTTGATAAAGGATTCAGAATATATTAAGAACTCATACAACGTAATGAGCAAAGAGCCAAGTTTTTAAAAATGGGCAAAAGATTTGAACAGATGCCTGACCCAAAAAAAAATAATATATGAATAGCAAATAAGTACAAGAAAATATTTATTATAACCTTAATCATTAGGGAAATACAAGATACCACTTCACACTCACTAGAATGATTATAATCCAAAAGACAGACAGTGCCAAGTGCCAGAGAAACTGGAATGTATATAAAAAAAAAAAGTTACAGGGGCCTCCCCGGTGGCGCAGCGGTTGAGCGCTGGGTTGCGAAGCTGCCCGCGGCCTCTGCGGCGCCGGTTCGATCCCCAGCTGCTCCCCAGCCACCGGAGGAGGGTCCCACATGGCGTGCAGACCTCTCCTGCCGCCCGCTGCTCCCCTCAGCAGTGTACTTCAGTCCTTCTGCCTGCTCTGCTCCCCGCTCTGGCTCTGGTGAATTCTCTCACCCTCCCGCGCTTCTGACTGTACCCAGTGCATGTATAAACAAAGCAAACAAACAAACAAAATAAATAAATAAAACATGCCTCTATAAAAAAAAAAAAGTTACAAAACTTATCTAATGCTAGTGGGAATGTAAAACAGTAAAGTCACTTCAGTGAATAGTCTGGCAGTTTCTGAAAACATTAAACACACACTTACCATTGCTATGACCTAGCAATCTACTCCCAGATCTATAACTGAGAGAAATGAAAAAACATGTCCATATAAAGCCCTGATCATGAGTGGTCATAGCAGCATATTTCTTATAACAGTCAAAAATTGGAAACAGGGGACCTCCCTGGTGGCATAGGCGTTAAGTCTCAGTGCTATCACTGCTGCGTGAGTTGGATCCCACGCCTGGGAGCTAACGCACATATGGCACAGCAGACCTCTCTTGTCTCGCCCACTGCTCCCCTCAGCAGTGTATTTCACTAGATCCACCTGTTTGGCTCCCAACTCTGTCTCTGGTAAATCGTCTCATCCCCCGTACCTCTGGCCTACACCCCAGTTATTCTATAAATAAATAAATCTATCTTAAAAAAAAAAAAGGAAACGCAAATATCCATCAACAATTGAATGAATGGATGAACAAAATGTGGTATATCTATAAAACAGAAAGTTATTATTTGGCAATAAACAGGAAAGCAGTAATGACAAAAGATATAACATGGATGAACCTAAAACCATTACGCTGAGTGAAAGAAGCCATACAAAGGATTACATATTGTATAATTTCACTTATATGAAATTTCTAGAAAAGGTGAAACTATAGAGACAAAAAGATAATCAGTAGTTGCCTGGGGTTGGGAGTGGGAACTGATTACAAATTAACACAAGAAAACTTTGTGGGTAATGAAAATGCTCTGAAGTTTGGATCTAAAATTTATCTAATGGTACACTTGAAAATGAGTTGAATGGAATGTAAATAATGATTCAACAAAGCTGAATAAGATAAAATTGACTGATGAAAAGTTATGATAAAGCCAAAGAAGCAAAATGTTAGCAACTGTATATCTAGATGGTAGGTAGGTGGATGGTAGATAGGTGGATGGTAGGTAGGTGGATGCCCACAGTATAATTCTTTAAATTTTCTGTTTTAAATTTTTCATAGGCACTAGGTAGGGAAAGTCGGCCATATTTAATTACATGGCCATAACTTGCATAAACAAGTGTCACAGTAAAGGGTTAACTCTCGTATTATTGCATCAAATAGTTCACTATGACCTTTACTTACATCTCAAAATGAAAAGCTGTCCTTCACAGTTTTAAAAGGTTAACTGATTATATAATAGGAATTTCAGGATAATTAGATACAGTTTCCACACAAGTCTATAATACTGATGACTTCACAACACTCTCTGGCTCTCTAACCACCTCCCAGCTTAAGTCCTTCTTGGTGTTCCACTGGATGCTCTGCTCCCAGTCTGTAGATCCCTAAGTGTTACAGTTCCACAGGGCACAATTCTCAGGCCTGCCTTCTTACACCCTGGCCTCTATGAGCAATCTCACATGTCTAAGTCTAGGTTAGTGTGAATGTATACCCCAAAGATAAGTATTCCTCTTATTTTTCCTAGGAGTTGGAGGAGGGATTGTGATTGATAAAAGTGGGGAAAGGAGGCAAGTAGGTATATAAATTTCATCAGATTGCAAAGTGCCTGTAAGTCTAGGGTGGCCCAAAGGTTTTCAGAGTCAAAGATGAGGTTAGATCAGAGGCCCTGCCTTTTCCCCCTCTTTCCTTTGCCCTCCAACCTGTCCCACAACCAGTCAAGAGTTCTGAGCAGCATCCTTTCTAGCTTGAAAGCACTGAGGGTTCACCTCTGTTGTCATTTACCCTGGACGTGCCCTTCATTATCAATCTGATTTAGCCTTGTTTTGCCATTGCATTTACAATCTCCGATGGTTTCCAGATCTTTATTTCAGGAAGCACTGAGCTATAAGCATGTCAAAAAAGACTCTGCTGCTGGCAATCACTATTTTCCAAAGGTCATAGGCAAACACTTTTTGTCATCCTCTATAGTCTGTGTCTGCGGCAGACTTCAAAAGTTAGTTCCCTGACACAGGTCTTCAAAACGTGCTCAATCATCACTTGTGAACAGATACCTAAAAGACTAGACAGCTCCTGGAGAGTTCTTTCTGGTTCTGTGCATGCATGTGTAGGTTTAAACAAAGAATGTAGTTAGTGTGCTACACTTATCTGCTTCATAAGCAGGGCTGGGGATAGGGACCAAGAGGAAATTCAGGATACGGGCCAAGGATGCTAAGATTTTCTCAGACATGTAGTGAAGTATTTATGAATGCTTTAGCCACTGTTGCCAGCAAGTAGTTCCTGACATGGTTAACAGCAAGTAAGCCTACAACTTCAGTTATTTCATTAGCTAACCTAATGAAACATTCTCACTACTGGCCAGGAAGGGAGACCACTGTGATAAAATTTTTTGAATTGTGTGGCCTCTGATCCTTTCATTATAAGAAGACCGCTACAGGACTTCAGGAGCTTAGATAAAGAAATTCAAGCAGTCATTTGGTTATCAGTTTTAACTTTAGCAATATTGTGACTTGTGCTCTATGTTTCACCTGTATTGTGTGGATTTCCTTCATTAGGTTCCAAAGCAGAAAGCAGACTGCTAAAATAATATCTGAAACCGCAGGTCCTCAAGTCCACCTGAAGTTTGTGCCAGCCACAAGTTTCTGGTTTCTACCAAGCCCTTCCCTCTTCCCCCAAATTCAAGCAAGTCTCTATCAGAATTTTATATTAATCATTGGAATAAACATTCCAATATGTGATCACCTGACCACAAAGAACTTAAAATACCTGCTACTGAAGGAAAAATTAAGAACATATGACATTCACTACCCTTCCTAATACAGAGCCAACATCTATCATTGGGAAAAATGTCAGAGTTTCAGGAAATTTAAAAGTTACTACTTGACCTCCCAGAGCACTTGGATAGTATATGTTTATTATTCAAAATAATATACAGAACATGCAAATTTTATACATGGTTCAAGGCACACATGAATAGCCTCTGCTCCTGACAACGGTTTTCCAAGAAAACCCATTAGTATAGTCCACTGCTTCTTCTTCATGTTTTTAGCCTCCTATAGCTGGTTCAAGTTGTCCAGCCCTCAAAGACAAGTTAATAACCCAGATTTTTTCCCCCAGAAAAAAGAAATCCAGCAGCCCACCAAAACTGTCACCAGCCCTTCCCACACTTACCAGTGCCATAGGGAGGATGCAGCTGATGGCAGTGAGCATCAACGGCCTGAAAAAATACAGGTGGTAGTTTCAATTTTTATTTAGAATTCTTACTTGCCAACTGCCTGAAATCTCTTAAGGCTACAAGAATGGGTCTCCATGCCTCAGCCTGTGTTAAGCCACTTCGTGGTCCAGTCACATTTGTTAACAAACACTAGTGGTCATTCACTAAAAAGCAGAGATGAAGGAAAGGAAAGAACTGTGGGGCCAGATTCTTGGGTCTGGGGCAGAGAGGGACATGACACAGGAAAACTGCCTAAGGAGATCAAGATGGATGGATTCAAGTCTTGGCAGGAAAGTGAGAGGGCAATGAAAGGATAAGAGGAAGAAACAAGGCTCAAGTACAAAGGAGTAGATGAACACCAGCTTAAGATGGGGCAAAATCAGCCAGCAGTGGTAGTGGGGTTCCCGAGGGCCTCTGACCTTTCTCATGGTTTATCTCCTAAAGTCTAATTTTAGTGTTGGGCAACCACTTTCCCTATGCTTCACACCTACATATTCCCAGCCTCAAAAAGGTCAACTCTCTAGCACCTGATCATAACATTGCTTCCTTTCAGTTTTTCTTTTCAGGTTTCCATGAGGGAGGCCAATGGTAACTGAAGCAGCCCACGTTATATGTGCTTTTAAAAACCTGATTAAAAAAATAAAAATTTGGGACCTCTCTGGTGGCGCAAGGGGTTAAGATGCAACCTACGAAGTTATCTGCAGCCACTGCAGCAAGAGTTTGATCCCCGGCCAGGGAGCTAACCCACACGGCACAGCAGACCTCTCCTGACTCGCCCGCTGCTCCCCTCAGCAGTGTATTTCAGTCAATCTGCCTGTTCTGTTCCCCACTCTGTCTCTGGTGAGTCCTCTCACCCCCCAAAATGCTGGCCTGTACCCCAGTTCTTGTGTGTATAAGTAAATAAATCTTGAAAAAAAAATAAAAATTTGAAGATTTTTCTCTAGTCTAACCTTAATTCAACCCTGTTATGGTCTCTGATGATTAAAATCAATGCCAAAAAAACCTCCAAAGACTTCACTAAGTAAAAAATTACTTATGAAAAATATAATAAAGTGAAAACATGAATGTCATAATTCCTTGACCTTCACAAAAGTGAAGATTATAATGAAATCCATGTACTGATCACCTAGCTCCAACATCAATAGGTCTACTGTACCCGTACTGCCCACTACCCCATTGAGAAGCACACCCCAGTCAGCATATATTAGAGAGTGCATTTCAGTGAAAATCATCTGGGAAGTACTTAGTACAAAAGGCTGTTTACAGCCCATTCTAGGATTCCAATAGTTTTCCAAGGGTATGCCATAGAGGGAGATGAATTATCATTTCAGTGAACCAAGGTCTGGTCTAATTAACTGCAGCCAAAAGAAATGCAGAGGGCAACATAGCAAGACTAAAAGCCAAGTTTACTATCATGTTCTTATAGTCATAAACCTATCTTATCCAAGATGGATTTCAAATAATGCTATTTTGAGGAGGCATGGGAAGAGTGGTATCAAGTATCATCTAGACAGTACCACCCAGGTCCCACCCTCTCTTCAGGGGTACAACTCAGACCAGCACATCTTACTGACAAAGCCACAGACCCCAACAGCATGTTTCAAATGCTGAGCTACTGCCTGCTAGCCTTAGCACACTCAAAACATATACCCCTGCTTTTGCAACCTTTGTTTATATAAAACTCCATCAATGGAAGTTCCTTGAGGGCAGATTTTTTTAAAATACAATTTCCTTCTCTGCCATACTCAAGCACCAGAACAGTGCCTGTGCCAGCACTAGGTTCTGCATGATAAGACTACCCTCTGCTTGTCTCCTGCAGTGTCTTCTCAAGTCACTGCACATCCATACCCTCCCTACTCCAGAGCCCAAGGAGGCATTAAGGTCTTCCAAACCCTCAGAGGATGCACAATCCAGCAGGAGAGGCCACATACAGTTTCTCTGAGGAAGGTTTAAAAAAGTGAAAAGGAGAGAGCGGTAAGAGGTCTTCTGAGGAGTACAGAAAAGTCAGAGATGCTGACAGGAGGTGTGAGGAGATAAAAACCAGGCAAAGGGATTAGGGGGAGAGAGGAGCAACAGGAAGGGGTTCAGGCTGGCATCTGGAGAAGTCACTTCAGTTTTTCAGAGCAAGATAAAGTGGTACTTTTAGTGGATATGAAAATTCACTAAATTTTTAAGAAATATGAAGAAGTGAAAAGGTTTTGTTTATTTATACCTCCTTTCTCATCATTTTATAAAAGGAGTGGACAAAATCCAAAGGAAAAGAGATCTCTGTTACAACAGAAATCAAACTATTTTCCCCCCATATTTCCTAACATCTACCTGAAAGTTAAAATAGCAGCAGACACTCAGGAAACATTTGTTTATAGGGATCAGCAAATTCTTGACCTATCCCATTTACCAGTCAACAAAATAATCAAATGGCTTGGAAAAAGTACTTTGATGGAAAGGAACACCAACCACCATTCCATTCCATTCCGCCGCCACCAATCTCCCTGCTCCCCACCCACTAGTCTTCCTATCCAGCAGAAATCTGTATGAGTCATTTGTCTAGGTTCTTCTGGTTGTTACCAACAATACTGAGTATGTTCATAATGCTCCACCAGACTCAGCTTACTTAAGCCATCTCCTACATCCCTCGTTTCCAAGTCCCAACTTTTATTTAAATCACTATTTTCAGTTTCTCTATCAATTACCTTTATAACTCTAAGATTACTGTTTACAGGACAGGATTGCATTTACTTCCCTATGGTTCCAATGTCACTGCCGTTGGACACTGGAGAATATTAACATATTAGGCACATACATATTATTCAGTTGCCACCAATTACTTATACTTGTGCCATATGTTTGCTTTATATTTGGCTTTTGATTTTTTTCTGTTTTTCTGCTTTGTATGGGAATTTAAATTCACCTGCTCTTTGTAAGCAGCTCTATGGTTTCTTCACCATATCCCAACAAATTTCTAGCTTCTTCATTCTCCCTCTAGTTTAGAACCTACCCTATTCCTATAAAGAAATTTTTCCTTGAATCCCACCAAAATTCTATTCAAATTTGGGTTGACAGCTTTCTAAGCCTATTGTACAGGGTACATAGGACTCTTCATTGGACCACTAGGTTATAGCGCATCCATTTCTTAAATTCCTTATTTTCCTCTTTTTTTGATTTTCATCTTCAAGTAACTACTTCAGAAAAGGTATAAGGGAGTAAGTTTTGGATGTCATTATACACCTGAATATGCATTCATTGTGCAATGACAGAATTCTATGTTTAAAACTATTTTTCCTCAGGATTTTAAAGACAATTGCTTCATTGTCTTCTAGTTGTCACTACTAGTGATGAGACAGCTGATTTCCTTTTATTTTTCCCCAAGAAAACCCAGTATATCTTCATGAAAATTGTTAGGATTTTCTCTCAATCCTGTTTTTCTGAAACTTCACAGTAATAATTCCAGCAGTGCATCTTTATTGTTTTGGGAAAGGGTAGACTGTCAATATGAAGACTGCCCCCTCTTTTTAGTTACAAGAAATTCTCATTGTCATATGCTTTTTAAGATTTTCCTCTCTTCAATTTTTTGTTCTTATTTCCTAGAAATTCCAGAAATGTTGGATCTCTAAATTGATCCTCTATATCTCTTTTTTGTGATATATATATATATATATATATATTTTTTTTTTGCCTGTGCTTCGGCTTTATATTAAGAGAGCTTGATTTTTTTCCCCCTTTATCTATCTACAGAGTTTTTTTTAACTTGGCAAACTTATAATTCACTTTCATAATCTCTTTTTCATTTTCTGATTGTTTCTTTCTGATGGTATCTCGTTTTATGGATGCCAATGTCATGAGCTCTAAGTAGTACACTTTTAAAAATAAAATTATGTATTGATCTGTTTCAGCTAAGGTCAATTTTTCTGTTTCTCTTTCATTTTTGCATGTTTTCCTCGAATGTCAGGTGATTCCTGGTTAGCCATTCACATTAAAAAATGGTTACCTAGGGCCTCCCTGGTGGCGCAGCGGTTGAACGCTGGGCTGCGAAGCTGCCGGCAGCCTCTGCAGTGTCAGTTCGATCCCCGGCTGCAGGGCGAGGGTCCCACATGGCGCACAGACCTCTCCTGCCGCCCGCTGCTCCCCTCAGCAGTGAACTTCGTCAGTCTGCCTGTTCTGTTCCCCGCTCTGGCTCTGGTGAATTCTCTCACCCACCCGCGCTTCTGACTGTACCCAGTGCTTGTATAAATAAATAAATAAATCTTTAAAAAAAAAAAAAGTTACCGAGGGTCTCCCCTGGTGGCGCAGCGGTTGAGCACTGGGTTGCGAAGCTGCCCGCAGCCTCTGCAGCGCTGGTTCGGTCCCAGGCTACCGGTGAGGGTCCCACAAAAAAAAAGGGGGGGCCTCCCCGGTGGCGCAGTGGTTGAGTGCTGGGTTGCAAAGCTGCCCGCAGCCTCTGCAGCACCCTGGCTGCTCCCCGGCCACCGGAGGAGGGTCCCACATGGCGCGCAGACCTCTCCTGCCGTGTACTTCAGTCCTTCTGCCTGCTCTGCTCCCCGCTCTGGCGAATTCTCTCACCCTCCCGCGCTTCTGACTGCACCCAGTGCTTGTATAAATAAATAAAATGAATCTTTAAAAAAAAAAAAAAGTTACCAAAAAAAGTACTGATATGTGCTACAACTTAGAGAAATTTAAAAACACTATGCTAAATAACAGCAGGAAGATATAAAAGGTCACATATTATACACATTTGTGGTTTCGAGGGGTAGGTGGGGTGGGGGAAGAGTAAATGCTTAATGGGCATCAAGTTTACTTCTAAGGTAATAAATGTTTTGAACCTAGATGGCGATAATGACAGCACAACAATGTAAATATACTAAATGCCACTAGACTGCATACTTAAAAATGGTTTATTTTATAAGACTACTATAATTTCTTAAAGCAGTGGGTTTGGGAAAACAAATTCTTATTCTGTGTACATGGACAGAACTTGTCAACTGACAGGGCTTTCTTCAGGGTGATCAATCAGAGACAGTTATTACTCAAGATCCAGAACCCCAAAAATGACAAATGAGGTCAGTCAACCCTCACACTTGTAAAGGCCCTATTTCCACCCAGGCTGTTCTATTTTTAAAAAATAAGCAGATTATTTTACCAAGAGACCTTCTGGGGGTAGGGTTGACTGTTCTACATACAGACCTAATTAATCTTTCCCATTTGCAGCACATTTATCTCTTTCAGTCCTTGTAAAATCTTCAGAACAAACTAGCTTCCACGTGCAATGTCCCAACATGCCAAGCCCTTCCCCATCCCCTTTGTTATTACCAATTTATAACTTACATATATCTTTATTTTCATTTTCAGGGTACTTAAATGAAGGAAGACCCTTATATTTACTTCATGCTCTTAAATAATAATCTTCCCTCTCCAGCCCTTCACAACCATTAATTCACTTCCTTTTACAAAAGATTATGGGTCTCCCCTGGTGGCACAGCGGTTGAGCACTCGGTTGCAAAGCTGCCCGCAGCCTCTTCAGCACCTGTTCGATCCCCGGCCACTGGTGAGGGTCCCACATGGCACGACAGACCTCTCCTGCCATGCCCGCTGCTCCCCACAGCAGTGTGTTTCATCAGTCTGCCTGTTCTATTTCCCGCTCTGGCTCTGGTGAATTCTCTCACCCTCCTGCGCTTCTGACTGTACCCAGTGCTTGTATAAATAAATAAATCTTTAAAAATCCATACATACATACATACATACATAAATAAAAAGATTAGCTAGCATTTTCTAAAATTTTTATATAATCATATAAAACTTTATGATTAAAATCATATTTACTATTTTCCCCTCATGTGGAGTACTTATTTTGAGATTTATCCACGAAGCTTATACAAGCTGTTCATTATTTATATATTTCTGAGAAGTATGTATTCTAAGGGTATGCTACTATTTATTTGCTCATTCGTTTGTGGATCTTTGGGTTGTTTCCAGTTTTTGGCTATTGCAAATAAAGCTGCTACAGACATCTGACAACAAAATAAAAACAAATGGACATGAGAGAAAGGTTATATGAGGGTAGCCAACCATCTTCAATTAGAAGCCAAGGTTAATCAGCAAGCAAAAAAAGATTTGACATGTTTTACTACAGTATTGTAAACTCCACAACGTTATAGTTGGTGATACAATTAGTCATTTTACAGCTACTCATCAAAATGGACATAAGAACTCTATTTTATCTTGATAATCAGTGAAATATGAAGTAGACTTAAACATCCATGCTACTGGAAACCTAGCCAACTTGTAAGTGCAGCTGGGCAATTTATATCCTACTCACACCCTGGTTACAAAACCAGGACACATTCTTGCAGCAGCCAAAGAAAGGACACGCTACTCTCTCACTATGATAACCTCAATCATTACACAATTTTTTGGTACTTCCACGTAAATATAATATAAAATATCTAGGCCTTACCTCTGAATCTTCCATGAAGTTCAGACTTTTGCATCAGAATTGTCAAAACTAATTCTGACATATACCCCAAGATGGGAACAATGTATCTGCTATGAATATACTAATTCTACTTAGAAGTTAACTGACTTCATGGAATTCCTTTGACAACGGTCACCTAACTACAACTGGGGACATACAGAATTAGAGCTTTGGTGTTAAACTCTCAACTTTTGCAGCACTTACTGAGAACAAAATATATCAAAAGTATTTTTTGCTAGGTACTGTTATCCAAACAACAAAAAATGTAGAACTCTATGTGAAAGAATTCAAGTCCTGGCTTACAACCAACCAATTTCCAATCAACATAAGCATTTACTAAGAATTTTGCACAAAGTAGTACAGAGGCCAAGAGTGTCCAACTCTGCCTTGGAATCAGGCAGGACACTTCATGGGAGAAGTGGGTGAAAGTAGATGGCGGTATCACCACTTATGAGAATCCAGGAAGCCAAATATGATGGCATTGGAGCTATTTCTCATAAAAGGAGGTTAGCTATAGAGGGACTTTGGAAAATGATGGTGACAGCATCGAAGAAATCAATAAAAGCCTAAATTATGGGCCAACAAAAGAAATAAGGGAGTAGAATATGTACTAGCCCATAAAGAAACTGCTAGTAAGATAGCAACTTTCCCAGATAGAGACCAGTTTAAATTATAAGGACAGCTCTGTTCTTCTGTTGAAATCTCCAGACAAACCTTGCTCATCTTGCCTATATTTTCTCTATTTATGGTTGATAACTTGTTGTTATCACAGTAAAACCATTTTATGTCTGTAAAGGTTCATGATAGTTTAAAGAAAATGGAACATAAAATAAGTTTCAGATTCTGACAATTTGTGTCGGTTTAAGAGATAAAGCCACAGTGAGACAAATTTCAGGAAGAACAAACAGAGAAGTTTCCTGCTGTCTCATTCTGTACCTTCCTCAAATTTTTCACTACCACTCTTTCCTCTTTGGGGCAGAGGGGCAAAGACAGAGTGAGAGAAAGAGAGAGATGGAACAGACTTGACAAAGTTAAAGAAAAATGAGACAGTACCTCAATAACAAGGACCCTAAAATCAACTAAGCACTTCATTAAGCAGTCTGTCATGAAGGCACAAGATCATTCATGAACACCACCACAAATGTAAAACAGACCAGTGGGGCCTCCCTGGTGGCGCAGAGGTTAAGACACAACCTGTGAAGCAAACCGCAGTTTGATCTCTGGCCAGGGAGCAACCCACATGGCGCAGCAGACCTCTCCTGTCTCACCCGCTGCTCCGCTCAGCAGTGTAGTTCAGTGGATCTGCCTGTTCTGTTCTCCACTCTCTCTGGTGAATTCTCTCACCCCCCACACCTCTGGCCTGTACCCCCGTTCTTGTATGATTAAATAAACCTTTAAAAAAAAAAAAAAAAACGGACCAGCTTTATTCCCCTGTAACCTTTCCTGGTTCCAGTTCAAATTTCATTTTGTATTATTTTTACTTATCAGCGAGTCCCAAGAGAAGGGCACCACTGGCTCTGGATGAATGCAAAAGAATCCAAAGTATATGACCCACCTACCACATGCACATTCAGAAGCATCAGTTAGCAGTATGTCACCCAGAACTTTTCCTGATGTGGCTCCACTCCTATGACTCAAGATGTACAATCCTGAATGTGTCCAAGGATCCACACAGCGCTTTCTGTGTCTATAATGCTTTCACAAGTATGATGAACATTCCTAAAACCTACCAGACTTTCTGTAATAAGTGCAGAAAATCAATCTCACAAAGTGACGCATCACAATAAGGTCAAGGATTCTGTGTGCTCAGAAAAAGCAATGTTATGACAGGAAGCACAATGGCTCTGGAGTGGGCAGACTAAGCCAATTTTTTTCCAGAAAAAGTCTAAAACTACAGAAGTGTGCTGAGGCTTAAATGTGTTGACCCAACTGCAGATCTAAAAGAATGCTGACTAATTAAGAGATGGAAATGTTTTGAGCTGGGAGGAGGTAAGAAGAGAAAGGTCCAAGTGATCCAGTTCTAATTTCCATTTTTTGTTTATTATGAACACAGTAAAATCTTGAGGTTATGTTAAAAAAATTAAAAAGTAGCCATAGCAAACAGTGTGTAAACAGGATTCTCACTATTTGGCTCTACTATGACTAAGTCATATTTGTTTGGTCCTATTCTAGGCACTTCACATTTACCATCTCAGTCAATACTGTGAAGGAAGCTATCGTCATTATTTTATTTATGTGAAAACTAAAGCTTAGAAATGTTGAGGAACTTGCCAAACTTCACATTCTATGGCAGAAAAGGGACAGAAACCCAATCATATGACCACTAACCCAGGTTATGACCAATGCCCAATAGAAACAAAGGCCACATCCATGAAAATGCTCATAGCAGTATCACCATAGCCATCAAGTACTCACCCAATTGCCCAAAGGGGTGGCCTGAGCAAAAGATGGTTCAAGATCAAGATGATGTACTACGGAGCCATTTAAAGTAATTTATGAGGGCCTCCCTGGTGGCGCAAGGGGTTAAGGTGCAACCTATGAAGCAATCCGCAGCCACTGCAGCATGAGTTCAATCCCCAGCCAGGGAGCTACACACATGGTACAGCAGACCTCTCTTGACTTGCCTGCTGCTCCCCTCAGCAGTGTATTTCAGTCAATCTGCCTGTTCCCCACTCTGCCTCTGGTGAATCCTCTCACCCCCTGCACCTCTGGCCTGTACCCCAGCTCTTGTATGCATACATAAATAAATCTTTGAAAAAAGAAAAGTAATTTATGAGAATGCAGTAAAAACAAGAAAAAGTATTTGAAATATGCATGAAAAACGCAAAATGTATAAATACATGAAATGTTGACTAGACCAGGGATCTTTTTCTATTTTGTAAATAGCTATTTTTCTAGTGCCTAGCACATAGCAGGTGCTCAATAAACATTCGAGAATGAATGAATGAATCACAACACAGTAATGAATATGAATATGGGTAAGACCCAAAGGAATAAGCAAAAAGGAAAACTTTTATTTTAGGTTAACTGAATTATAAACAATGATATTTTCTAATACTATTATAACATCTTGGGGCTCCCTGGTGGCGCAAGGGGTTAAGACTCAGCATGAAGCTATCCACAGCCACTGGAGCACGAGTTCAATTCCCAGCCAGGGAGGTGACACACATGGCGCAGCAGACCTCTTCTGACTCACCCGCTGTTCCCCTCAGCAGTATATTTCAGTCAGTCCAATTTTTCTGTTCCCCACTCTGTCTCTGGTGAATCCTCTCTCCCCACACCTCTGGCCTGTACCCCAGTACTTGTATGCATAAGTAAATAAATCTTTAAAAAAAATACTATTATAACAGGGGCCTCCCTGGTGGCGCAGCAGGTTGAATGCGGCGCTGTGAAGCTGTCCATACCCTCTGCAGTGCAGGTTCGATTCCCAGCCAGCCAGGGAGAAACCCACATGGCATGGCAAACCTCTCCTGCCTCGTCCACCGCTCCCCTCAGCAATGTCTTTGGTCCGTCTGCCTGTTCTGCTCTCTGCTGTGTCTCTGGTGAATTCTCCCACCCTCCGGTGCCTCTGACCTGTACCCCAGTTCTTGTATAAATAAATAAAATCTTTAAAACAATACTATTATAACATCTTAATGTTAGAAAGTTAAATATAAATAAATTCAGGATTAGAATTACTCCTTGATTACACAGTTTATGTGGTTCCTAAGGTAGTAAGAAAACAAAACAAAAAAACTAGAATGAAAGTTGGCCCTGAATCGAATGAAGAGTTTCTTTTCTGGAAGCTGATGAGCATGTTATATGTGGTGCCAGGTACACAGTGAGCATACAAAGTCAACGATGGCAATAACCTTTCTAAGCTGGCAAGATAGAGATGACTCTAGCACTATTTGTACTTAGGCAATTCTCAATGTCACTCTGAACACTTCTCATTTGCCTTTAAAAATATATTTATACATTAGTAAAATACATCAGCTTTTCAGACTAAAGCATCATGAGATATGTCAACACACCCACTAACAACAATCATTTGAAATACAGGAATTCTCCCTAGATTCTACGAATATAAAGGCATGCAAAGAAACCTGACATCAGCTCATAAAAATAGAAGGCTGCTCAGTACACACTCAGTTTTGCTAGGCCCAGCTTTGACAGACTTCCCCATGAGTATTAACAAAAAACCAGACCTTTACTTACTGAATACATAAAAATAAAATGGGCTTAAAATTCACTGTACCAGAATACAAGAAAGTTGATTTGATAAGTAAAATTAAAGTATTTTCCAGAAACTTGGTGTCACTTAAGTGAAAAGCTAAATATAAGGTCTTCCGTGTTAAGAGCATCAACTGAGCATATGACAAGTAACAAATGCATAGAAACAGGCTGCTCTGAACCCAGGATTATAAAGACTTCTGCACATAAAGAGACAGGAGCCGTAAAAAACTCATGGTTCATCCCTACAGGGGAAAAATGATCCACAAAAGAATCTTAAGAGATCTTCCAGTTACATTTTGCTAAATAGTAAACATCATATTGTAAAACAAATTCAAGCAAATGGGTGCCAGAATAGAGTGTTCTAGGGGACATTTTCCCTGCTGTACTGCATTTAACACAGCAATTCATAAGCAAGAGGAACTGTAGTAAAAAACACTCAAAATAACCAGCATAGTTCCCCAATTCTACCTGGGAAACACCAGCCTTGAGAACCAAGCAGCACGGTTCAGTGTTGAAGAAATTTTAGAAATCTATTCCTTTGTTCAAGTAGAAAAGTTATCTCATAATCTTCCACATTTTATTCCTTTTTACCTATACATCTTAAGTCTCCGACTCTAGCCCAGGAGGTAACTTTCCCTCCTCCATGCTTATCCACTGTGGGTCCTGTCCTCTGTTACTGACACTGTTTTACACCATCTTTAAGGTTCTCCTATGGCAATATAAAGTTCAGATAGCTCCAGGGACTAGCTCTAACCCAAGATTTTTTCCTTCAAACTGAGGTAACAATTGTCTTTTCCTCCCCTCTTAAGCAATTGGGTAGAGCCCTGAACAACATTCTACCTCTCCTATCTACAATCCTACATGCTTCTGAGAGAAGGAGCACATGATAAGGGAAACCTCTAGCACATCACCAATGAAAGCCGATGGGCTCTGTCTGGGACTCTATCATGGCTGAGTCCTCCTAAGCAGTGTGACAGCAAATGCCTCATAAGTTTATGCAAGTCGTAATAGGATTCACTGGGTGACAAAATTCTTCTTGGCTAACTACTGTACATTTTGCAATAAAAATGCATGTTATGACTAGAAAGGGCCTCTCCTCTGTAACAACAGTAAAAATATTCTGTGTGTCATACAAAATACAGTTTATTAAAAAGTTAGTTTTGTTTCTTTAAAGATTCATACACGGGGGTCTTTCTAGTGGTGCAAGGGGTTAAGCCGCAGCACTGTGGAGCTATCCGCCGCCACTGCAGCACAAGTTGGATACCTGGCCAGCGAGGTGACCCACATGGTGCAGCAGACTTCTCCTGACTTACCTGCTGCTCCCCTCAGCAGTGTATTTCAGTCAATCCACCCTTTCTGTTCCCCACTCTGTCTCTGGTGAATCCTCTCACACCCTACACCTCTGGCCTGTACCCCAGTTCTTATATGCATAAATAAATAAATCTTTTAAAAAATTCATACACAATCACAAAGAATACTTTTTTCTCAGAGATTTTTCCCTTTCTACAACATATGCCCAACTTGGCAGCAACTCCCATTTGTGTAGGATGATAGCTCATTTTTAAAACAATGCTTGTGTTTCACCATTATCTGAACAATAGTTGTTTCCTGCAATAACAGACAAGCATGGACTCTATTGTCTCCCTTAACCCTTGATTTGATTTTCTCAATTAATGATCTTACTTTATGAATTGGTTCCTGAACACATACTGGAAGTTACCCGCTGGACACCAGGGACCCTTTACTAAACCATAAGGCAGTGTCCCAGACAACTGGGATATTTATACCTAAGAGTCTTCTTCCCAAAAGCAATACATTCCAAAAGGCAATAAAAGATTTTAACTTTATGTTAGACTATGACTTATCGATAGGCAACGGCCAGCACAAAACAAAACAGGTAACAAAGACCTAAGTATCAGTGAAAATTCAAGTCACTCTTCAAGCGTTGTCCAGACAGCTGTTCAGAAGGCTATGTAACTTTAGGCATTAATGTTATATTTTCTACTAGCCACATAGCACCCAAGTCATATTAAATTAAGTATCTCAATATGTCACAGAGTTGTACAAACAGACCAATGTGGGAAATCACGAGTGACCTGGGTGATGACTATTGATCTCCACTTTTTTTTTTTTTTTGTAATCTCCACTTTCAAAGCAGCCTATAGTACCTGTAAATACCATTCTGTAAATTCAGAACTTCATTTATTACCTCCCATCTCAAAAAATTACAAAACTAGACACAATGTTAGTTTTTAATCATCCTGGAAAAGGAAGATTGTGTGTGATTACTTCTAATGTACTCGAACCTCTTGGTCAAATTCCTGAGATCTTTATATGTAGCAACAAAAAGCCAAGATCCTTGTGCCTAGACCAGAAAAAGAATGGTGTTAACATGCTACTCAGAGAGGTCTAAGGAAGGGGTAAAAAGATATCTTCCACCATTATCTACATTTTTGTGGATTATTTTGCTCTTTGCCCCATTTTCTCTTTAATCTTTTCCTTGCGTTTCAACTTTCTCCCATCTCTTTACTCCTTCACCTCCAAGTTCTTTTTGCTCTATCATGATAATCAGGGTCAGAATAAGGACAGTAGAGAAGGAGGTACACATCAAGGACTAGGGAATCTAGCCACACCAGCAGCATCAGCCACTAACATCAAGTATCCAATCAAATATTCCATACCTACTATATGAAACGCTATGATCAGAACGATGGAGGAAATAAGGCATGAAGTAGTTTCTACCCTCCAAGAAGTGACAATATTGTTGGGAGAGATTATGCAAAAAAACTTGAAAAGATAAAACAACAAACTAGTCAGAAGACTGCCATATATGATCTAGAATTCATGGGATATGTTTGAGCACTGAAACCAAAAGAGGGCACAAACACTGTGTTCTAGGATGTCTTGACAAGGTTCAGAGAAGACACAAGCTAGACTATACTTTGAAGGAGCCCCGAGGACACTGAGAGATGAGGAGGGCTGACCCTGTATCAGTCTAATAAGTTAGAATGGTAAATTTTTTATTACATATATTTTAACACAGCTTCTGAAAAAAGAACAGACAGGTGCCTGGATCACTGAACTCTCTCCAGCAGGTAGAAAGTCAGCACAGAGGGCTTGACAAACTGAGAATTCCTATGCAGAGATGGAAACATTCTGATTAATTGAATCAATCAATACTGTCCAATACATTTTACACACTTGATAGTTCCTCTTCTACTTCTAAATAACAACCTGACAAATAGTTAAAATTAAAAAAACTGACTACACAGAGGAAGGTATGTATGGTGAGGAGATCTGATGCCTCTTCTAACAGGGAAATGCCCTCTGGAGGCAGGGGTCCCAGTGATTTTACTTTATTATCGTATACAAATCCCAAACCCAGAAATTCCACAGGATCTCCATTTTTCAGTGTTCTACTGAGCACATGAGAGGAAGTCTGCAGTCACTTCAAGGAGTCACAAAAAAAAGTTTGAGCTTTCAACTTCCAGCTAATAAAGGCTTGAGTAGATCTAAAGTCAAGGTATTAGTTAGCCTTTGCTGACCACCTGGAAAAACAAATTCCTAAACTGTAAATAAAGCAAATTTTGTAGAAATCATTCATGGAACACCTTAGTTATTTCCCTTTAAACACCAACAAGAAAATTATTTGTTGAAATAATGTCTATGTGCCCCTGACCTTCGATTTGAACAGAAAAAATCCAAATGGTTTCTGAAGGAAGGTCTTTTTTATTGAAATCAGTAAAAGGAATGTCCCCACTTTCACATAATGGCCAGAGTTAGAAGAGAACGAAACATGCTGGGAAACTGTCTAAATGACTGTAAAAATATTCACCGCACATAGCATATTGTGTGAGTATATATACTCTGCACTAGTATAATACTACATAGTAGAAAAAATATATATATAGTGAGGACAATAACTGGCCTGAGGTGCAAGACATTGAAAAGTACACTAAAGTATTAAAAATAGGATTCTTACTGGAATGTCCAACTTTGTTAATTCTTTAAAATTTCCATTATAAACACCCTCCAAAATCAGTGAAATACAAGTTCTGTGAACTTACTTTATTCTTATTACTAAAATTCCTCTCAACACTAGGTATTAGTTATCAATGTA
This sequence comes from Talpa europaea, assembly GCF_964194135.1. Lineage (NCBI taxonomy): Eukaryota > Metazoa > Chordata > Mammalia > Eulipotyphla > Talpidae > Talpa > Talpa europaea. The sequence continues at coordinate 71,211,520 of NC_140078.1, forward strand.
TAAAACAAATGAGTTCATGGGCCTCCCCGGTGGCGCAGCGGTTGAGCGCTGGGTTGTGAAGCTCCCTGCAGCCTCTGCGGCGCCGGTTCGATCCCCGGCTGCTCCCCGCCCACCGGAGGAGGGTCCCACATGGCGCGCAGACCTCTCCTGCCGCCCGCTGCTCCCCTCAGCAGTGTACTTCGGTCCTTCTGCCTGTTCTGCTCCCCGCTCTGGCTCTGGTGAATTCTCTCACCCTCCCGCGCTTCTGACTGTACCCAGTGCATGTATAAACAAACAAACAAACAAATAAATTAATTAAAAAAAAAAAATAAAAAAATAAAACAAATGAGTTCATTAGCCCTGAACGGCTATGATTATTCAGGAAGAACCAGGGGGATCTGGGTACTCTCAGGACATTTACCAGTCACACATGGTTGTGCAGAAGATGGTGATTCTGATGCTTGTCGTATCTTACCTCATAAAGTTCCTTAAGACCCACTTTCTGAAACAAGTGCTAATTTACGCAGTTCTGTTCTATATACTTCTGATCTCTCTTTTCTGAAATCACCCCATCCCTCCTTTCTAATTTTTAGCAATTTGGGAATCTGAAGGCCTTAGATACACATATATTAGAAAACAAAGAAGATGTATCAAATATGTCCAAATGGGCCTCCCTGGTGGTGCAAGGGGTTAAGCACCGCACTATGAAGCAATCCACAGCGTCTGCAGCATGAGTTCAATCCCCTGCCGGCCAGGGAGAAACCCACATGGCGAAGAAGACCTCTTCTGTCTCGCCAGCTACTCCCCTCAGCAGTGTATTTCTGTCATTCTGCCTGTGTTTTGTTCCCCACTCTGTCTCTGGTGAATCCTCTCACTCCCCTGCATCTCTGGCCCGTGCCCCAGCTCTTGTATGCATAAATAAATAAATCTTAAAAAAAAAAAAAATGTCCAAATGGTACAACTTATTCTTAAATTTGGTTTCAAGTTACAGGGCCATTCAGTAGTCTAGAGGAGACATTAGTTAACAACAGCTTGTATTTACATTTACATTTAAATTGGGAAGGTTACATGGGGAAGTGATAGCACTGCTCACCTTTAGGACAGAGGCTAAGCTGGTCATATGCTCGTTGAGGGCACTCTCGGACTCCTTGTAGGTCAAGCAGGTAAACTGGTACTCCTCAGGGTCAAAGGCATCAGCACCCTGCTGTTCCACATCGCTGGCTACTCCCACATAATAGTCCTCTATGTCCCCAGGGTCCTCATCCTCTTCCTCCTCCTCCTCCTCCTCACAATTTGGATCATAGTCCTCTTCATTGCTGTCAGATCCCTGGCTATTCATGTCCACAGACATCTTAGCATCCAGTCAAGTTGCAGATCAAGAAAGCAGTTTTTTCCCCTCTCCCCAAATATTACCACTTTTTCAAATGCATTAGTGTTTTTGTCTTCTAAGGAAGGAAAAGAAAAAAGTAAGTGTTACTTTCACTATGAGAAATTATAATATAAGCTATTCAGGAATCAAGGATACCTCCACTATTGTCTATTCTAACTCTGGTCTCATTTAAGAAACTTCATCATCATCTCTGCCCAGGCTTATCAAAGTGAAATCCTTTTCTGGAGTGGTAGAAGTGGCTGACAATGGTTAACTACACACAAAGAGGCTGGCATGAAAGAATAAGGTTGTCTGGTCCACCTCAAGGAATCAAATTCCATGGACTGGGCCTCCCTGGTGGCCCTGGTGGCAAGGGGCTAAGTCTTAACACTATGAAGCGATCCGCAGCCACTGCAGCATAAGTTAGATACCAGGCCAGGGAGCTGACCCACATGGCACAGCAGACCTCTCCTATCTTGCAATGCTGCTTCCCTCCGCAGTGTATTTCAGTAGATCTGCCTGTTCAGCTCCCCACTCTGTCTCTGGTGAATCCTCACACCCCTGTACCTCTGCCCTACACCCCAGCTCTTGTATGCATAAATAAATAAATCTTTGAAAAAAAATTCCATGGACATGTCCTTCCTGTCAGAGTCCTTAAGAAAGAAGCAAATCCCCATAGCCGCCCACTGGGAAAGTAACCTAAAGGCTTATTTACCAAAGTTTAAAATCTCTTTGCTCATCATGCCCCAGAGTGGTAAAACTGTTCAAAAATAGGGACATTAGTCTTCCCAATATAACATCTAGGAAAAGAATCCACTGTTTCACAGACATTACCCTCAAATATCTAGAAAACAGTGTGTAGTTAGTGAAGAAAAAAGAAAAGCCACAGAGCACTTCAATATTCTTCGCCTAGAATCTGAAAAGTTAACTGATTTTTCAGTTTGAAAGGGTGGTACTGATCATTTTTTAAAAGGAGTACTTAGAGGTAAAAGAAATTGACCAAACAGAAAACTACAGCTATTTGGCCTTAGCAGGATCAAGGCTAAGGAAAACCAGAATCTATTTAAGCTGAAGAAACAAGTGTTTAAATGGATCCAGCTACTGAAAAATATTCACAGATCAAAGTGCTACTCAATTACATATACATGAAAAGAGAACACTAGCTGAGGAAGCAAAATAGTCAAAAGGTCCTAACTTCATCTCAGAGATTTCACAAGTACCCATTTACTTCTCTGTATAAGTACTATTTCAAGTGATAATTTGCAAGAACAGTATCAAATAGTGACTTAAATCTAAAAATTAACAGGACCTTAGAAATTAAGAATATTTGGATTGAATGGTGTGGGGAAAAAAATTACAGAAACAAACCTGCATTAAACACAACAATAAATATAAGTTTATTTGAAAAAGATAATTGCTTTCTTTAAAACATTAAAATAAAGATAAATAGTATGTACTAAATATGCAACTAGAATAAAGGATTACAGAGCCACTGTAAAATGATATAATAAAAATATCACTGAATCCAAATTTGATGTCAACTATAAATGCTCAAATTTTAAAAAAGTCATGTTAGTGAGGTCACAGCAATATATTTTCAGTTGGACTTCTCAGAAATTGTTTTGTTTGGTAGAACCATTTAATCACAAATGAACTTAAGTAACTTTCCTTCAGGAGAAAAAATTATCTTTAAATTAAAAAAAAAAATACCTGTTATTCTTGGAAATCTTTCAGGAAGATGTCACCCAAATATTCTACGTCATATGATTTCCATCTAAAATGAAAAGAAAGATATCTATTTATGTATTTTGAAATGGGAGCCCTGCTTTTATAAATTTTGAAAAAGAAGCAGCATTTTTAAATTATAAGCAGCAATACAACATCACTGTAAGTCCCATAGAAATCCATGTCAAAATTATATTCACAAGTAGCACCCTAAAACAAGAAAGTATTCAAACTAAACAGGTGACAATAATTTAACCTAGGGTACTAGATAGAGTGTGATAATAGAAATGGATACCCAACCTCCCTGGTGGCACAGGCGATTGAGCGCAGCGCTGGGAAGCTTTCTGCAGCCTCTGCAGCTCGAGTTCGATCCCTGCCGGCTGGGGAGATACCCACATGGCATGCCAGACCTCTCCTGTCTTGCCCGCTGCTACCCTCAGCAGTATATTTCAGTCAGTCTGCCTGTTCTGTTCCTCACTCTGTCTCTGGTGAATTCTCTCACCTTCCACACCTCTGGCCTGTACTCCAATTCTTGTATGCATAAATAAATAAATCTTTAAAAAAATACTTGAAAACAGACAGGCAAATATAAACTAAATGAAAATTAAAGCTCAAGCAATAATTGTAGAAAATTATTTTCAAAATAGTAAAAGAGTAATTGATTATTTTAAACCTTTTTTCTTTTAACTGTTTGTTAATTTAAGACACTGTTTCATGGGCAAACAGAATCTATGAATGTTGCTCTCATCTACAAAATAGCATTACCAATAATATGCACAGGGGTTAAAGACAGCACTATCAAGCTACTGCCAGCCACTGCAGCGCAAGTTCGATCCCCAGCAAGGGAACAACCCACATGGTCAAGCAGACCTCTCCTTTCTGCCCTGCTGTTCCCCTCAGCAGTGTATTTCAGTACATTTGCCTGTTCTGCTCCCCACTCTCTCTGGTGAATCCTCTCAACATCACCCCAACCCCGCACCTCTGGCTTATACCCCAGTTCTTATATGCATAAATAAATACATCTTAAAAAAAAATAGTTGTCATTCAACAAGAGCCAATTTCAAGATAGATTTCTCATTAAACCTTCACAACCTTACAAAGTGGCTATCAATCCCTCAACAAAAGAGGAAATTAGAGTTCAAAATAGGTTATGTAACTTACCGAGAACCAAGCTGCTGGGAACCAGTAGAGTCCAGTCATATTTCCACCAGATCCATCTCCTCTGGGAATTCATAACTCCCCAACAACTCCTTCCTCTCCACCCCAAGAACCTGATACTATCCACACAGCTAGCTATGCCCAGAATCACAAGAATGGGTATGTTTTTCATATTCTAAGGATTTCTCCTGAGGATTTGGGTTAAGCAGCTGACCACAGACACAGGCTTTCTCAACAAAAAAATATTCAAGAAGCAAGGGAGAACTTCAGCCTCCCATCCAAAAATTAAAATACTGTACTTACTGGGTGCTGTGGATTAGATTTTAATAAATACTTAGTATTTAATCTTTTCGAAGTATCTCTATTCTACTTGAAAAAGTGTGGACACTGCTCCAAAGGGCCGGTATGTTATTGCCTGATTAGAAGAAATGACGGCAATGCCTTGATTTTCTTTAAATGTTAAACGTCATTCCTACATCCTAGACAGGAAAGGAATAACAGAAATCACCTTTCTCCAGAGCCAAAATCACTTGTTCAGAAGAACCCACCCTGAGGTAAAGGACCCAAGCTGAAGATTTCTCGGCTTAAAACTGATTAACGGCAAAACACAGACATTTAATTACGATGATGTTTATTTACTCCACTAATGAATGATACTGATCGTCTCAGAAAACTACCTAACCATAAACATAAATCAGCAACTCAGTTTCCATATCCTTTCTGTCCTATCTAACATGGTAGCCACTCTCGACTTGTGAATTTAAAACTTAATTTAAAAAGTTATATAAAGTTTAAAATTTGTTTTTTCAGTCACAAGTCAAATGCTCGACGTGTGGCAGGTGGCTGCCCTACTTAACAGCAAAGTACAGAATATGTCCATTGTGGCACAGAGTTCTATGGGCCAGAGCAACGATCACCACTGAAGTGAAGTCATCAGAGAATGCTGCCTACTGTCTCGCAACTAGCACAACGTCCGACGAGGCAGCAGCGCAGCTCCCGGGCCCCAAGTCCTTTGCGAAGTGTCGGGATAACCTCGAGGACCTGGAGCCCACGCGCTGGGGGACCCTCCACAAGCGGGCGTTAACTAACCGCGCGGGCGGCACTTTGAGAGCTCCCAAAGATGACTCGAGTGGGGAGTCCCAAAGGCGGTGCGTTCCCCAGGCGTACCCGGCAGCGAAGGGCCTAGATGCGCCGGCGCCAGTCGGTCAGAGGCTCTGGCCTCCGACCTCTCCGCGAGCTGAAAAGGCAGCGGGTGGAGGGGGAAAGGAGAGACGCCGGGTGCCAGCCCGCACCGACCGCAGCCTTTAGCTGCCTCTCCGCGCCTGGGACGACGGTGAGACCCGAGACCGACTACGGGTGGCCGGGGAACCCCGGGCCTCGCGGGCGGCGATGAAGGCGGAGCCCCGGCCCGGCTAGGAGGCGCGCGGAGAACCCACTCCCTCCCCCGGCCCGCCAGGGTAAACAAGGCCCGGACTCGCGCCGAGCACTCACCGGGAGTCGCGACCCGGCGGCCGCTGAGCCCGGGTGGGCCAGTCCGGGTCGGGCCGGGCCAGAGATCGGACCCAGGTGCAGCGGCGGCAGAGGTTGCGGGCCGACGCCGGTCAAGGCCCGCGTTGCTTCGCCCGGAGGAGCCGTCTCCGCACTCCGGAAGTGCTCGGCGCTGTTGCGTCATTTCCGGCCCGGGGTCGGCCCGCGGTCGCCCGGGTCGCACAATCGCTGAGTAGTGGCGCTCTTAGGTGGCAGCTGCTGTGCAACCCAATGCGCCAACCCTGAATCTGACCGGAGCACGGCCAGCCCCGACTGTCGCGGCAGGCCGCCGAGGAGAGGGTTTGTGGCGGTGTGCAGGGCAGCTCTTCCGGCTTCCTCCTGCCAGCTCCGCCCGCCGGGACGTTTTTAACCGGAATTTTCAACCAGTGTTTTCCGTGGACTCCTCATTCCTCTGTACCCGAATGTCGGGCACGGAGAAGACCGCCTGACGATTGAGGAGTGGATAAAGGCTTGTTTCCCCGCCGCTGACTGGGTGGTCGGATCCAAACGCCGAGAATATCTGCCTGCGCTCGAAGGCTGTAGCCTGTTGGGCCACCACGCCGGACGTTTACTTCCCTCTCCGCGACCAGCTTCGCCGCCCATTTCTCCTTCACTGGACAAGGTTGAATATAACTGCCTTGCTGCAGTTTCTTCAAACACTACAGGGAATACCATTGTGATTTCCAGTACCTTCTAAGACGTTTTGTCAAGTATGCATAGAGCGAGCCACGGGGACTTACTCAAGTTGCTGCTGCACAGCAGTTGAAATGACTTGTGTGATGTCGGTGATGTCAGGAAGCCTCCTGACTCCCTGTGCAAGCCCATAGATAACCCAAACCATTTCCACCTACACACAAGTTGTTTATGTACTTATGTTCAAGATATCTTGTGTGTGGCAGGCTCTCATTTAGTTTTTGCTTCTTGCATGTATTTGTGTATATTACATGATTTTCAGCATCATTTTCACTCAGCATATATCTAAATCAGGTGCAATCAAATGCTATAAAGCCCCAAGTTAATTTGGAGTGAAATTAGTAGTACCAAGTAATATATTGTAGGGTCACAAATTTTATATATTAGCAACTTAAAAGTATACTGTAATCCAGTGTACTTATTTAACTTCTTTGGGTAAAACATCTCTCTATGTTAGCAAAAGACCCAAAATGTATTTTTTGGCAAGTGAAATAAATATCAATTAGAAGCTCTCACTTTAGTTTACATATAATAAATTCTCTCCAATTAATAAAAGGGAAACAGTCTTCTATAGAATTAGTGGATTTGCAAGTTAGAGAATGAAGACACATCAAGTACAAGAATGCAAGTGCAGTATATTGGAATGCCATGTGTTAATGTTTATTTGTTCACCTGTCTTCCCCTCCCCCAAAGGTGAGTTTCCTAAGGGCATAGATCCTACTTACTTTCAATATTACGCTATCAAACATGTATTGTACTGAGGATAATACTATCTTCAGTGGCAATTTCTAGAAAACATTTTAAAATCAAGCCAAAACTTGTAAGACTGTGGATAAAAACATGTTCACATATGTTTTTTGGAACGATGATTTTTTTTTTAAAGATTTTTTTTTATTTATTTATACAAGAACTGGGGTACAGGCTAGATGTGCGGGAGGGTGAGAGGATTCACCACAGACAGAGTGGGGAACAGAACAGACAGAGTGGGGAACAGAACAGACAGAGTGACTTAAATATACTGCTGAGGGGAGCAGCGGGCGAGACAGGAGAGCACTGCCGCTCCGCGTGGGACCCTCGCTGGCCGGCCAGGATCGAACTGGCGCTGCAGAGGCTGCGGCCAGCTTCACAGTGCGGCGCTCAACCGCCTGCGCCACCAGGGAGACCCTGGAACGATGATTCTAATAGGAAGAAGTTTGCTGCATTCCAAATGTCCAAAAGTAAGGTTTCGTTTTAGTATGTAATATGTGATCAAGCCATAAAAAATGCTGCTGTGTGGGCCTCCCCTGGTGGCGCAGGCTGTTGAGCACAGCGCTATGAAGCTGGCCGCAACCTCTCCAGGAAGCGCGGGTTGGATACCTGCCTGACGCGGAGATCCCCACTTGGCGCAGCAGAACTCTCCTGTCTCTCCCGCTGCTCCCCTCAGCAGTGTATTTTAGTCAGTCTGCCTGTTCTTCCCCCATCCCCCTCTGTCTCTGGTGAATCCTCCCACCCTCCCGCGCATCTGGCTTGTACCTGGTTCTTGTATGCATGAATAAAATAAATCTTAAAAAAAAAATGCTGCTGTGTTAAGGCATCTCTTGACAAGGAAAGGTATTTGTGATATATTCTTATTTTTTAAATTTTTTATTTTTTTGTGGGACCCTCGCCGGCGGCCGGGGAACCAACCGGCACTGTAGAGGCTGCGGGTAGCCTCGCAGCCCAGCGCTCAACCACTGCGCCACCAGAGGAGGCCCTGTGATATATTCTTAAGTGGCAAGTGAAACAATATAAACTATCCCATTTTCAAAGTATATATACATCTTATATGTATAAATATAAAATGTGAAGTTTTTCAGCGGTTTCTGTGGGATTCAAGCTGACCACAGTAGGAATACTGTATCTCAGCTCCTTGCTGTCTACACTCAGCTAAAAGACTCAAAGGCTGAAAACAGGAATCATGGGAAGAGTTACTCATACATCTGATGGTGGCTGTCAGCTTGGAGCTTAGCTGGCACTGTTAGCCAGAATACGCATACAGATGACCTCTTCATGTGGCCTAGTAACATGGTGGCTGGGTTCCAAGCATGTGTCTTTGAGTCAAGTGGAAACTATCTCTTTTTATGACCTAGGCTTAAAATCAAACAGTTTTACTTCTACCACGTTTTATTGGTCTAAGCAGCTACAAAGGTTCTCTCAGGTTCAAGGGGAGGAAATGAAGTCCCACTCTTGCTCAGGGAATACTAACTGCATTTCACCTTGTAAAAAATGTGTAGGGCCTCCCCAGTGGCGCAGTGGTTAAGCGCTGGGTTGCAAGCTACCCGCAGCCTCTGCGGCGCTGGTTTGATCCCCCACCACCGGTGAGGGTCCCACATGGTGCCCGCTGCTCCCCTCAGCCGTGTGCATCAGTCTGCCTGCTCTGCTGCTCTCTGCTCTGACCCTGGTGAATTCTCACCTCCCGCGCTTCTGACTGTGCCCAGTGCTTATATAAATAAATAAACATCTTTAATGAATAAATAAATAAATAAATAAAATGTTAAAAAAAATGTATATCTAGTGGGACCTATGTTGATATGGTAATCGGGAAAAAAATCTTGTCACAGTAGATTTATCTCATACATATATCCTTTATCTTACTCCTTTTTACCTGTAGTAATTATACAACTGTATTAACTATACAATTAATATGATACATTGAAGTAAAAATTAAATATAGAACATATTAAATATAAATAAATGTAAAAAATATTTAATATAGAACAATATAGATAGCAACATGTGAATTTCCCATGAACTCACTGCAGCTCTCTACTCATTGCCCAGAGTTTATTGCACATTCTTCTAGGACCTTCTCTTTACATGTACATGCATATCTTTATTTACAGCTATACGCACTTTTACACAAACTTTTCATTAAGAGTCATTTATAGGGCCTCCCCGGTGGCGCAGCGGTTGAGCGCTGGGTTGCGAAGCTGTTCGCGGCCTCTGGGGCGCCGGTTCGATCCCCGGCTGCTCCCTGGCCACCGGAGGAGGGTCCCGCATGGCGCGCAGACCTCTGCCGCCCGCTGCTCCCCTCAGCAGTGTACTTCGGTCCTTCTGTCTGTTCTGCAACCCACTCTGGCTCTGGTGAATTCTCTCACCCTCCCGCGCTTCTGACTGTACCCGGTGCATGTATAAACAAAACAAACAAACAAATAAATAAATAAATAAAACATGCCTCTATTAAAAAAAAAAAAAATCTTTAAAAAAAAAAAAAGAGTCATTTATAATCTATATATATATAATTCTGATTTTTTTTCATTTAGTAGAAGTTGCTATTCTTAGCCCCAGTTCACAAATGAGCAAATTAAGACAGGTTTTGCCCAAAGGGTTTTTGATAATTGCCCAAGGTCATAATGTTAGAAAGTAGTAAAGGTAAGATTCTCATTCTGGCTCTCTCCAAAGCCTGTTCTCTTTCCATAGTATTGAACCCTATTTCAGCATTTCCTATTATGAATGTATTGTCATCTAATTGACCATTTCTCCTTTTGCTGGTCATCTGTTTCCAATTTGTCACCATTACAAATATGGCAGTGAACACCCCTGGATGGACTTCTGTTTGCATATATGTGAAAATGCTTTGAGTTATATTCCTTGGAATGGAATTGGTGAGTTAACTATTATGCTCATTTTACATTGTGATACATACTGCCAAATCACCTTTTAAACATATCTGTTTCGGGCTTCCCTGGTGGCACAGGTAGTTGAGCGTCACACTGTGAAGTTGTTGGCAGCCTCTGCAGTGCGGGTTCGATCCCCACCAGCCAGTGAGAATCCCACATGGCGCGGCAGACCTCTCCTTGTCTCACCTGCTGTTCCCCTCAGCAGCGTATTTCCTAAGTCTGCCTGTTCTGTTCCCCGCTCTGTTTCTGGTGAATCCTCTCACCCTCCCGCACATCTGGCCTGTATAAAAATAAATAAATCTTTAAAAAAATAAAATAAAAATGTTTCTTTGAGTCCAACTAAAGGCAATTCACCATTTTGTTAACTATAATAGTGAGTAAAGGAGACCACAGTCATGCAGTCAAGGAACTTTCTTCTAGAAGATGATGCACAAATGAGAGGAATAGTTAAATAAGCATGAAATTGCTATGAGGAGCACAGATTTTCCCTGCTATCCAAAAGTAGAACTGTCCTATTTGGTACATTATTTTGCTGATACCTGTTCTATACATTGTCCAGAAAGATCTTTTAAAAGCATAAAAGATACCATTTCCCTGTTCAAACCACCCAAAACTTTCTAGCACAGGTTTTGACATACAGGCCTACAGAGAAAAGGATGGGGAGATAGATATGCAAGGTTAAAATCCCTGTTAGGCAACTTCCTAGCATGTTGCCTTGGGCAAGGAAACTTTTTTTTTTTTTAATTTGAAAATCTTCAAACATACAGAAATGGTGAAAGAATAATGTAGTGAATACTTGGATACTGTATCTAGAATCAATAAGGCAAAAACTATTAGCATCATTCTTAACTGTTCTCACACATCTTATTTTCTATCCATTAACAATTCCTTTTAAGTTCTTCAGAATATATGTAGAACCGAAACACTATTTTTTCAAAAGATTTATTTATTCATGCATACAAGAACCGGGGTACAGGCCAGATGCAGGGGAGGGTGAGAGGATTCACCAGAGACAGAGCAGGGAGCAGAACAGGTAGATCTACTGAATTACACTGCCGAGGGGAGCAGCTGGCGAGACAGAGACGTCTGCCACACCATATGGAATTCTCGTTCGCCGGCCAGGATAAAACCCGCGCTGCAGAGGCTGTGGACAGCTTCACAGCGCTGCGCTCAACCGCCTGCGCCACCAGGGGGACCCAGAATCGAAACACTTTATTTATTTATTTTTTAATTTAAATATTTTATTTTATATAATTCTTACATCTTTTTTCATCTTTGCACAATGTATGCATTTTCATTTTGGTTATATTCCCCATACAATTGCACCTCCCCCCTTATTTTGACTCTAGTCCTTCCTTTCTCTGCCCCCCCCACCCAGTGTGTATCTGGTTTATAGTTGCTTGTTGATTTTGATTTTTACTTTGTATTGATTAGTCTTTTTCCTGGTCTCTTATTTAGATTTTCTAAATTCCTGCTATGAGTGAGACCATCTGGTATTTTTCTTTTTCTTTCTGACTTATTTCACTGAGCATGATCCCTTCTAACTCCATCCATGTTGCTGCAAACTGCATGTGTTTATCTTTTTTGATTGCTGAGTAATATTCCATTGTGTAAATGTACCACATCTTCTTGATCCAGTCATCTATTTTTGGGCATTTGGGTTGCTTCCATAGCTTAGCTACTGTAAATAGTGCTGCTATAAACATAGGGGTGCAGGTGGTCTTTGGAATTAATGTTTCTGTGTCCTTTGGGTAAATACCTAGGAGTGGAATTGCTGGATCATATGGAAGCTCTATGTTTAGTAGGTCAAGAAATCTCCACACAGCTCTCCATAGTGGTTGGACCAGTTTGCACTCCCACCAGCAGTGCAGGAGAGTTCCTTTTTCTCTACAACCACGCCAACATTTGTTGTTGCTAGTTTTTTTTAATATATGCCATTCTCACTGGTGTAAGATGGTATCTCATGGTAGTTTTGATTTGCATTTCCCTGAATACAGGTGATGTTGAACATTTTTTCATCTACCTGTTGGCCATTTGCATTTCTTCTTCCGAGAAGTTTCTTTTTAGCTCTTCTGCCCATTTTTTGACTGGATTATTTTCATTGTTTTTGTTGAGTCTCATCAGCTCTTTGTAGATTTTTGTGATCAGTCTTTATTGTTAGTGTTGTGTGCAAAAATTTTCTCCCAGTCAGTGGGGTTTCTCTTTGTTTTGGTTATTGTCTCTTTTGCTGTGCAGAAGCCCTTTAATTTGATGTAGTCCCAGCTGTTTATATTTGCCTTCACTATCACTGCTTTGGGTGATGTGTCTGTAAAGATGTCTTTGAGGTGCATGTCATGTAGTGTTTCGCCTATATTTTCTTCTATGTATTTTATGGTTTCAGGTCTTATGTCTAGTTCTTTAATCCATTTTGAGTTGGTTTTTGTGCATGGTGTGAGGTAGTGGTCAATCTTTATTCTTTTGCATGTAGCGACCCAGTTTTCCTAGCACCATTTATTGCACAAACTTTCTTTGCTCCAGTGCATATTCTTTGCTCCTTTGTCAAATATTAATTGTTTTTGTTTTTGTTTTTTTTAATTTTTTTTTTTATAGAGGCATGCTTTATTTGTTTGCTGGTTTGTTTGTTTGTTTTGTTTATACATGCACTGGGTACAGTCAGAAGCGTGGGAGGGTGAGAGAATTCACCAGAGCCAGAGCGGGGAGCAGAGCAGACAGAAGGACCGAAGTACACTGCTGAGGGGAGCAGCGGGCGGCAGGAGAGGTCTGCGCGCCATGTGGGACCCTCCTCCAGTGGCCTGGGAGCAGCCGGGGATCGAACCGGCGCCGCAGAGGCCGCGGGCAGCTTCCAACCCAGCGCTCAACCGCTGCGCCACCGGGGAGGCCCTGTCAAATATTAATTGACCATAAATCCGTGGGTTTATTTCTGGATTTTCTATTCGATTCCATTTGTCTGTATGTCTGTTCTTGTTCCAATACCATGCAGTTTTGATGATTATGGCTTTGTAGTATAGTTTGAAGTCTGGGAGTGTGATGCCTCCATTCCCTTCTTTTTTTTTTCAGAAGAGCTTTGGCTATTGCGGTTTTTTGGTGCATCCATATGAATTTCATCAATAATTGTTCTATTTATTGGGGAGGCCCCTCCTTTTGTTCTTCAAGGCTCCCTGCTTCCTCCTTGCTGTCTATTCTTACCTAGCAGTCAGAGGGACCCTGTTAACTTGTAAGTCAGAATATGTCACTGCCCAGTTCAAAACCCCAGAATGGTTCTCATCTTCAGAGGATAGGCTGATGTCCTCCCAGTGGCACAAAGCCCTGTTTGATATACCACTATTGCCTTCCATGTCAATCAGCTACTCTTCTTCCTCCCTTCACTCTGCTGTAGCCACAAAGGTCTGCCTGTTCGTCAAATGGCCAGGCATAGCACTTTAGGCACAGCCCAGGGTTTCTCCATTTTGTTTCTGTTCTTGAAAGGTCTCTCACCCCCCACCTCATATGTGTGGACAGGACTCCTTCACCTTATCACATCTTGAATGCAGTCACCCTGTCAGTGAAACCCTCCCTTACTCACCTAATTAACATTGAAAATTACTAGCCTCCCATATTTTTTAATTCTCTTTGGATATATTTTTCTCTATAGCAGTTATGACTACTTAACACACTATGCATTTTTCACTCTGTGTGGTCTATGAACACAATGACAGGCACCCGTGTGTCTCCAGTTCCTTCCTGGAAAGGCTCCTGGCACGTAGCAGGGCGCAATCGACTTATGGGGGATATAAGAAATTGGACAGAGAGAAAGAATTGAATCAAAACAGCAGGAAATAGTTAAAGTAGGGAAAACTTTCAAGAGGAGCACATCCCTCCGCCTGGCACTCCCAAATACTGCCACTTACCCTCAAGCCACACCCACTGAGGGCGGGGCCACGACCGGAAGCAGCCGTGGGGGCGGAAGTCCGGCCCGGCTAGCTGGGTCCCGCCCAGTCCCGGCCCCTAGCCCCGCCCAACCGAAAGTGGGTGAAAGGTGCGCGGTGCGGCGCTGAGGCTGGGGCGGTGGAGCGGGACCGGCTGGGAACAGACAGACACCCTGAAGGACAGACCATGGCAGACCAGGCGAAGCCCATCAGTCCTCTTAAGAACCTGCTGGCCGGAGGCTTTGGCGGCATGTGCCTGGTGTTCGTGGGGCACCCGCTGGATACGGTCAAGGTGCGAGGCGGCTGGGGCGCGGGCAGTGGGAGGAGGCCGGAGCTGGACGCCGAAATTGGGGTCTCTCTTTAGACACGGCCCCTGACCGAGGGATTCCACGAGGAGCTGCCGCGGGAAATCTAGGGAATCTCCCTTTCGCCTGTTTCGGAATCGGGAGAAGCGGGTCCTAGCGCCCCAGAGAGCCTGAGTGCAGAGTAAGCAGCCCTAATCGCCCATCAAGTACTGATTTAAAGTTGTCTGTCCGCAGCCTCTCCTGACCTTTGTGCTACTTTGGGGATGAGAGCAAAAAGTGCCTCCCCCAAAGCTCTGATTTCAGCCAAAACTAACCTTACATAGTGTTGAAACAGTTGATTTGTAAATCCCGTCTCAGGAGGAGAGTTATAGACAGAGGCTCTGTTATTCTAGAGATACCCTTTGACAAAGTCCCCTTTGGCCAGGCTGCCCCAACCTCATTTCCTTCACTCCTTTGCAGCCCCAGGGAGGGACTTGGCCTTCTTCAACAAGTCAGACCACATTAACCTGAGTGTCGCCTGTGGGAAGCTATTATGCCCTCAGGGAATGAACCCCTTTCAGGGACGACTTTGCCCAGGTTCCTGCTGATCCTCACAACTCTCAGGTGAGGAAGCCATGGTCAAAGAGGCTTTAGGAAGGAGGAAACTCATATAGACTTGTTCTCTGATAATATTCCTCACATCAGCTCTCAGCTCTAATCCCTGCAACATTTTCATCAAGGCCAAAGTCCAACCCTATGACTTAACATCGAAAAACTTCATACTAAACTTCTAACCTATTCTAGACACAAATGGGAGGAAATTGACAGATCCTGGCCAGGGCAGCCCTGTGAATGTTACAGAGTGAGAAACCTGTGTAGGGGCTTGTTAGAATGTCAGAATGGGTTTCCTACATGGGAATATAGTTTTGAGAGCACTTCTACTTAGCAGGTTTAGGCAGCAAACTCTTTGCTTCCTTTCATCTAGAAAAGGAGGTACAGTCATTATATAACAAGAGAAGGATTAAAGCAACTGGACTAGTCAGGGCACTGTGAACGATGAAATCAGATGTTTGTTCAGCTGATGGTAAGTACTTTGTGTTAGTGCTTCCCAGTCAGTGGTTGTTCTAAGCAGCACCGGCTGGTAAGGAAGAATTGTCTGACCTCTGTTCCTACTCTTCGTTCATGTTGCCAGAGATCTTGTTAGTTCCAGACATCTGGGTCCTCTCTTTAAAGAAAAACAAAATCCTTATTTGCTGCCTTATACAAATGTTGCTTCTATCTCTGCATCCTCTTGCCCTTCTTCCCCATCAGATGTCACTCCCAGGAAGGGACTAATGACTTCTGTACTAAGGTATACATGCTTATTGGCATTTTCTGCAGTCAGAAAGCCTCTTTTTAGCTTAAATCAAACCACAAATCGCTCCTCAGAAAGTCATTTGGGTTTCTAGAGATACTTCAGAGGTCCAGTGTGACTGAGCTATGGCTTGAGAAGGCAAGAGCTATAGTACTTCAGAGCTGGAGCTTGGAAGGACTCAATGAGAGACTGTGGAGGGCAGGCTGAGTTCTAACTGGAGGAATAAGGAGACCCAGACTCATTCTGGGCAAGAAAGGGCAGGTACAGCTTTTTCAGAAGTTTTGATCCATTTCTTTCTCCCTATAACCAGGGGAGATTGTGCCAGACCATGAAGGCTTTGGATATAAAGCCGTAGGAACCTCTGGACATTGTGTCGTCCTTACATGTGTATGTTATGTCCATTGCCTAGAGAGTGATTTCCTTAGTGTGGCATGTCAGACCCTAACAAAAACCAAGAATGAGAGATTGTTAAGAAATAGAGGAATAGCTTGGTGAAATGCTGTTTTGGAAAGGTTGTATGATAGCCAGGTGAGAAGAATTTGGATGAGGAAGAAAACTTAGCAGGAAAAAGATTATAAGTAGCTGTATATCAGTTATCTGTTACATTGTAACAACCTACCCCAAAACTGGTGACCCAAAACAACATTCATTAACTCTTCACAGTCTTTATGAGGCAGGATTTCAAGAGTCACTTAGGTGGGTAGTCTGGCTCAGCATTTCTTGTGAAGTTGCAGGTATTGGCTGGCATCCAGAATATATAAAGAACTTTCACAATTCAATAATAAAAAGATGACTAACCCCCAGTAAAAAATGGACAAAGAACTTGAAAAGACATTTTTCAAAGAAGATATGCAAATGGCCAATAAGTACATTTTAAAAAAAGTTTCAACATCATTACCTATTATAGAAATGCAAATGAAAAATCATATGATACCACCTGATACCACTGTGATGGCCACAACAAAGACACAGATGATAAACAAGTGTTGACAAGGATGTGGAGAAATTTGAATCCTCATACATTGCTGGTGGAACTATAAAATGGTACATCCTGTTTTTATAAACAGTTTGACAGTTCCTCAAAAGACTAAACATAGAGTTAATACATGATACAGCAGTTCTCCTAGGTATATAGCTATGATGATTAATTTTACATGTCAGTTTGAGCTATGTGGTGCCCAGATATTGGTCAAAACATTTTTTTGCTGTGTCTATTGGGGTGTTTTTGGATGAGATTAAAACTTGAATGTAGACTGAGTTAAGCCAGTTGCCCTCCCTAATGCCAGTGGTCTTCATCTAAATAGTTGAAGACCTGACTAGAACAAAAGATAAACCCTCCCATGAGTAAGGGGCAATCCTACCTGGAGATTGAGCTGCCATAATGATCTTTTTCTGCCTTCATATTCAGCTGAAACATTGGCTCTTGGGTCTCAAGCCTGCTGATGTTTAACCTGGAATTTACACCATTAGCTCTCCTTGTTCTCAAGTCTTCAGACTTGGACAAAAACTATACTGTTGGTTCTCCTGGGTCTCTAACTAACTGTCTTAGGATTTGCAGATCTTATGATTTGCCCACCTCCTTAATCAATGAGCCAATTTCTTATGATAAATATCTTTATATGTATAGTAAATG
This sequence comes from Talpa europaea, assembly GCF_964194135.1. Lineage (NCBI taxonomy): Eukaryota > Metazoa > Chordata > Mammalia > Eulipotyphla > Talpidae > Talpa > Talpa europaea. Next base: position 71,228,785 of record NC_140078.1, read on the forward strand.
TTGTATATGTATGTTAAATGTATATTTGTGTATGTTAAATGTATATTTATGTATGAATGTATATCAATATATCTAACCTATATAGTACCCAAGAGAATTGGATTATATACACAAACACCTATACACAAATGTTGATCGTAATATTATTCATAATAACCAAAATGTGGAAAAGTGCAAATGTCCTTTATTCAATTAACACAATAAGGAAAATGTGACATATTTATACAAAGGAATATTATTTTACTACATTAAAATTATTAGTATATATTTTTTTCACATTTAAAAAAATGAAGAGCCTCCCTGGTGCCTCCGGGGGTTACATCTCAGCACTATGAAGCTATCCGCAGTCACTACAGCATCGGCCAGGGAGGTGACCCATATGGCACGGTGGACCTCTCCTGTCTCATCCACTACTCCCTTCAGCAGTGTAGCCCAGTAGATCTGCCTGTTCCGCTCCCCACTCTGTCTCTGATGAATCTTCTCACTGCCCCACACCTCTGGCCTACATCCCAGTTCTTGTATGCATAAATAAATAAAATAAATCTTTAAAAAAATAAAGAAATGTGTGGAGAAAAACTACTAGTAGGTATGAGATTTCTTTTTGGGGTGGTGAAAATATTGTAAAACTGATTGTAATGAAGTTTGCAAACTCGGTATATTAAAACCACTGAATTGTGCACTTTTTTGTGTTGGTACACATTAAATGTGTCAATTTTGTGGTATGTGAATTATATCTTAATAAAGCTATCTTCAAAAAACAATACTGGGGGCCTCCCCTGGTGGTGCAGCGGTTGAGCACTGGGCCGCAAAGCTGCCCGCAGCCTCTGCAGTGCCGGTTCGATCCCCAGCCATCGGTGAGGGTCCCACATGGCGCGGCAGACCTCTCCTGCCGAGTCTGCTGCTCCCCTCAGCAGTGTATTTCGTCAGTCTGCTTGTTCTGTTCCCCGCTCTGGCTCTGGTGAATTCTCTCACTCTCCCACTCTTCTGACTGTACCCAGTGCTTGTATAAATAAATAAATCTTTAAAAAAAAACAAAACAATACTGAACTCACCACCACCACCCTGTGTCCCCCCTAAAAAGTGTTGCCTGGGACTGCATTCATTTCACAGATTGGCTTCCTTGTACATTCACATACTGCAGGTCAGTGCTGGCTGTTGTCAGTGGCCTTTCCTCTGCACATGGCCTCTCTGGGCTGCTTGAGTGTCCTTATGACATGGTGACAGACTTCCCTAGAGGAAATAACCTAAGATAGAGGAGCCTCCCTGGTGGTGCAAGGGGTTAAGATGCAACCCATGAAGCTATCTACAGCTGCTGCAGCATGAGTTCGAAACCGGCCAGGGAGCTACCCACATGGCGCAGACCTCTCCTGACTCATCTGCTGTTCCCCTCAGCAGTGTATTTCAGTCGATCTGTCTGTTCTGTTACCCACTCTGTCTCTGGTGAACCCTCTCTTCCCCCACACCTCTGGTCTGTACCCCAGTTCTTGTATGCATAAATAAATAAATCTTAAAAAAAAATAAGCTTAGAGAGGCAGAAACTGTCTCATTGCCTAGCACTGGCAGTCACATAGCATCATTATCATGGTATTCTATTCATTAGTATTGAGTTACTGAATGTGACCAACATTCAAGGGAAGGGGAGTTAGAATTCACCTTTTGAAGGGGGAAAGTGTCAAATAATTAGTGAACATAAATGAAAACCACCATACTGAATAAGGTTAGGTGAAGATGTGGTCTAGGAGAAGACTCAGAGAGAGAAAGAAATTTGAATTTTCAAGACATCTTGAAGGCCCACTTCAACAGACTTGGTTCTTACAAGCAGGAAGAGCAACAGAAAGTAGTAAGGTGATGCTCAGGTTTCAAATCCTGATAAAAAAGGTAGGGGCAGAAACTGGACATTGGGAAAGTGAGATTCTGGAGGTGATTTGAAGCAAATAGACTTGTGTAGGGAGTGCTTCTCCAGGAATTTGGAAACTAAAGGTCAGGAGAGAAGGTGCGGAGATGGCCAAATGATAATCATCACTGAGCATAGATTCAAGCCCTGGAATTTGAGTTTTCTGAAAGTAGTAGTGGACCATATGACTACGGTTTAAGCCTTGGAGAATGCCTGAAAAATAAAGGAGACAGAAAGGAGTACCAAGAAGATAGATATAAAGAGAGATACACAGTTTGAAGTATTGGATATATCAAAAGGTGGAAAAGGATGAGGACCAAGAAAAATACGATTTAATCCACCTCACTCCAAAATGATCTCTTGAGAACCTTATCTAACCATGCATATTTCACTGCAAATGGGAGTGGGGTAGTGACAGAGCTGGAGATTTGTATCAGCCAGGTCTGGTTACTGGCAGATCACCTGAATTCACTAAACCCAAGTTTCCTCATCTGTAAACCTTTCCCATTGAGTCATTTGAGATCCATTAGATAAGAAATATCTAATGAAACTGAGCAGATGAGGAGATCAGAGGAACTGTCATTCTCTCTGAAAGCATAACATTAATACCTTGTGAGTGAAGCATTTGAATAAATTGGAGGGAAGAGAAGTCTGAATCCGGCTGATTAAATGAATGCTGAAGACATATATACAGGTACAGATTTGGCAGACAGTTGAATCATTGCTACCCACAGGCATCTGATTCTTGGAAATAACTGTATTTTAACTTATGGTTTCAGGTCCGACTGCAGACACAGCCCCCAAGTTCACCTGGACAGCCTCCCATGTATTCTGGGACCCTTGACTGTTTCCGGAAGACTCTTATTAGGGAGGTATGGTATCTTGGTGCTGGGCATTCCTCTTACTGAAAGGAACACATTCACAGGGTTGGTTTGTTACCCCCCTGGGGGTAAAGGTGACATTGTATAGTTCTGCTGGAGGTCTAGCCCATGTCTGCAGCTTTCACTGTGCCCTCCTGTACCCTCCTATCATCGCCTGTTCCAGAGTCTGATAGTTCTAGCTACCATTTTATTTGGATGATAGAAGCTAAATAAAATAGCTCTCTCTTTCAAAAGGTAGAAACTAGATCACAAGGAGTTAGTGAGAATTAATTAGAGTGAAATGGAAGAAAATACAAATCTGGTTCAATCAGTTGTCTACAGGGATCAGTGTCAGAAGTTTATGTAAAGTTGTAAAGTCTGGAGGAAAAGTCATTCAGCCTAAGGAACAATAAGAAAGGCCAACAGGGTCTCCAACTCCCAGACAAGGACACCAAATTGGTTTCAGGTTACTGGATGATTACATAATACTTTTAAGATCGTTGAGTGAAAGCATGGGATTTTAAAAAAGTTTTAGTTATTAGTGCTTACTTCTTTAGCACATGTGTGAAAAGACCTTCTTGAGAACCACTCCTTTGCTTCCTAAAATAAACTCTCCTGAATACTCTATTAAGTAGATAGTCTTTATTAAATATACAGAAACTGAGAAGTCAGTGTCACCCAGATAAAGAAGGGATGCTGATAAAGTGATGAATTCAACAGTGGGGGATAAGTTAGTCCAGGGTTCCTGTGGGACCCAGCTGTGGGAGGAAGATTTTGGGGGAAGGGCCTACCTAACCACCATGTGCAAGATGGTGCTGCCTTTTCTTCTGTAAGGTGCTCCTTTCATCTGTGCTCCCCAGGGTCGATTTTGATCAGTGTCACATAGAAACCGCAGGCCTGTTCAGAGTCCTTTGCCCTAATGGAAGAGAAGCAGGTTTATATGCCTCTTGGTCAACAAACATTATGAGCACCTGTGTAGCAGCTGGACAGTGTGCCGGGTGCTAGGAGGCCTCAGAGAATGGCTTGTATAAACCCAACTCCTTGTAGAATTAAATAGGCTTCCTTAAGTTCATATTTGAATGTGTCCATGGGTTTTTTGTTTTTTTTTTTAAGATTTATTTATTTATTTATATAAGCACTGGGTACAGTCAGAAGCGCGGGAGGGTGAGAGAACTCACCAGAGCCAGAGTGGGGAGCAGGGCAGGCAGAAGGACGGAAGTACACTGCTGAGGGGAGCAGCGGGCGGCAGGAGAGGTCTGCGCGCCATGCGGGACCCTCCTCCGGTGGCCGGGGAGCAGCCGGGGATTGAACCAACGCTGCAGAGGCTGCGGGCAGCTTCGCAACCCAGCGCTCAACCGCTGTGCCACCTGGGAGGTCCATGAATGTGTCCATGGTTTTTGCTGTACCAGGCAGCTCTCTGCTTTCTGGAGCTGCCAGACAGCCAGAAGTCTTGGTTGTGCAGCTGGGTGGGTGTGCAGCACAGTGAAAGGAAGGGTAAAGGAGTTGTTGGGAGATGTGGGCTTGCCTCTTGTCCCCCAGGACCTGGGCATCCATCTGAGGCCAGGTGAGGAGCTGTGGGAAGAGCTTGATTCTGTGCTGTTTTGTACATCAACCCCTGAGCCTTCTGTCTCACTCACCCTTTCCTGTCTATAGCCTCTGTACTTTGTTACCAGAGTCTGCCTGAGCCTATGGCATTTTTAGACTGTTGCAGATCTAGAGTTGCCCCACTTACAGTTGTGCCCTTTTGGTTCTGGAAAGAACATCTGTTGTGAATGCCCAGGGTCTGCAGCAATGCAAATTCTCCAGCCTGGATCTATCGACCCTCCCTGTAAACAGCGCCACTCATTCTCTTGCCATCTTCTGTAAGGAGCAGCTTCAATGTTTTTTGTATTTGTTTTAAATTGTTTTTTCTTATTTTGTATTAAAGGGATATCAGCACTTTGTTACTGAAAGGTAACTACCAGATATAACTACTACAGAAAGTGCAACTACTTTTAGCTCTTTCAATTGTTTGTGCTGTTTCTACCTAGTTACATAATAAACATTTGCTTCTGTATTTATATATTTTTGCTTTAGTTTCTATTTGTGATAGATAATTTTAACTCATATTATCTATCTCCGCTTCCTGCCCTGCTCATAACATTTTATCACACACCTTAATATTTAATTCCATTCACTTTTCATGATTATAACTTTTTATATATTTTTATGTTAACTAAGTAATATATTCTGATATGCATTTCATTTCTTGTGCAGCTTTATTTTTCTTGAGGTTACTTTAAAATTGTGTCAGTTTCTCTTGCTTATTTTTCTTTAATAGATGTCTTTATTATCTAGTAGCTGAAATACTCTATAACCTCTTTTGTTTGATTTTACACACTCCTAAACAGTTAGAATCTGTTGTTCCAATGTGTGTTGTTTTATTTTTTCTGGAAATATCCCTTCTGGGGATGTTTCTACTCTCATGTAGACTGGCTGCTTCCCAGACCTACTATATCTAAGACAATCCTGGAAATCCTCCCTTGGGCTGAATGTTTGGTCTCTGTGGCCCCAGATCTTCCTCTTCCCTGGTTTATTAACTTTGTTTAATTGGAATAGCTGTATATTTATCTGTCTGTATTTTGGCTACTATATAGTATTTTGGCTACTATATACTTCATTTCCAAAGTATACTGTGAAAACTGATGTGACACATCTTAGTACTGTTTTTAACAACTAAAAAAAATCCCTCAGAAAATTTCTTAATCACCTATTATTTCACCCCAGGGAAGAGAGATCACACTGTACATATTGTTTTGTAGTTGGCTTCCCACCCCCACCCCTACTTAGTAGTCTCTTCCCATGTTACAATGTGATCTTATGGCTGTGTGATAGTCCACTGACAGAATTTCGGTGATTTGTCTCATTGATCTCCTATTTGGGAACTTTTTAAAGCATTTTAAAAGGACAGGTTTATTAGGAAAAAGAGAAAGAAAAGAGAAGCACTGCACAGTCATAGGTGGGCGGAGAGCTCCTACTGCTGTTTTGAAAGGAAAAAGGTTTGTGAAAAGAAACACCTGCATAGTCACCGTGGGCTGAAGAACTGCCTATTTGAGAACTTTTAAGGAAGTTCATTCCAAAATGTTGGTAACTTGGGCCTCCCTGAAACAAAAAAGTTTCAGCTATCAAGCTATCGCCAGCCACTGCAGCACGAGTTCAATCCCCGGCCAGGGAGGTGACCCACATGGCCCACCAGACCTCTCCTGTCTCACCTGCTGCTGCTCCTCTCAGCAGTGTATTTCAGTAGATCCGCCTGTTCATCTCCTCACTCTGCCTCTAGTGAATCCACTTACACCCCAGTTCTTGTATGCATAAATAAAAATATACCTTTATACAAAATGTTGGAACCTTGTAAATGCCTGCTGTCATTTTTTATATATGTCTCTGTGTGCGCGCGTGTGTATACATATATATGTATATACACATACATATGTATGTTTACACGTGTGTATATATGTATACACACATATATGTATCTATGAATACACACATACATTTGAGTAATTTATTTGGAATATACTTCTAGGAAGAAATTTCCTGCTGAAAGTGTATGCTACTGTCAGATTGCCTTGCAGAATGGAAAGTGTTCTCAGTTTTTCCAGCATTGTATAAGAGGACAACTATTTCTGATAAATGTGAAGATTTTCTTCCTTTTAAAACCTCTCTTTGCTTGAAGGAGAAGTGAAAGAAGGCAGCCACACGTTAGATGAAGAGTGGTGTTATCTGTAATCAACTTCTGCTTCTGTGGTTCTTTGCAGGGTATCACAGGACTATACCGGGGCATGGCTGCTCCCATCATAGGGGTCACCCCCATGTTTGCTGTGTGCTTCTTTGGGTTTGGTTTGGGGAAGAAACTGCAACAGAAATCCCCAGAGGATGTGCTCAGGTAAGTACTTTCAGGCCTGAAGAACTTGATGCTGCCCTGCCTGGTGGTATGACATGAAATAAAGGAAAGAGCCTTGGTGGGCCCTGGAGACTGGCTCCTGAGAGCTCTGCATTGGGAAGGTACTTGAGCTTCCTTTGCCTTGTGAACCAAAAGGGAAAAACCAAGCTCTTTTTCTTACTTGTAGCTGTGCAAGTGTCCTTTCCTTTCCTTTCTTTTTTTTTTTTTTATTTCATGATAATTAACCTTCTATATTGGATATAAAAAAGGGGGAGAACCCTTAAAATTTTCATAATTTCTTCTGTGAAGTAGTATCTCTTTGGATGTTAGTAATACCAAACCCTACAGGGCTGTTGGGAGATCGGAATGCTAAAATGTGTGTAAAATGCTGTGAGCAGTACCTGGCGCTACAGTAATGACAGCCACAACTTTGTTTTCTACCACCTGGTTGGGACCAGAGAAGGTTGCAACTTTTGTTTCACTTAATTTTTACTATATATAATTATAATTATTTCAGTTATTGGTTTCTCTTTTATTTTTTTTTAAAGATTTATTTATTGGGCCTCCCCGGTGGCGCAGCGGTTGAGCGCTGGGTTGCGAGGCTGCCCGCAGCCTCTGCAGCGCCGGTTCGATCCCCGGCTGCTCCCCGGCCACCAGAGGAGGGTCCCACATGGCGCGCAGACCTCTCCTGCCGCCCGCTGCTCCCCTCAGCAGTGTACCTCGGTCCTTCTGCCTGCTCTGCTCCCCGCTCTGGCTCTGGTGAATTCTCTCACCCTCCTGCGCTTCTGACTGTACCCAGTGCTTGTATAAATAAATAAATAAATCTTTAAAAAAAAAAAAAAAAAAAAAGATTTATTTATTTATGCATATAAGAACTGGGGTGTAGTCCAGAGGTGTGGCGGAGAGGGGGAGAGTATTCACCATAGACAGAGTAGGGAGCAGAATAGGAGGATTGACTGAAATACACTGCTAAGGGGAGCAGCAGGTGAGACGGGAGAGGTCTGCTGCGCCATGTGGGTAGCTTCCTGGCCGAGGATCGAACTCGTGCTGCTGTAGCTGTGGATCGCTTCATAAGTTGCATCATAACTGCTTGTGCCACCAGGGAGGCCCTGCTTTCTCTTTTTTCTTTTAAAGATGTATTTATTTAGGCATATGAGAACTGGGGTACAGGCCAGAGGTGGGGGTGGGTAAGAGGATTCACCAGAGACAGAGTGGGGAACAGAACAGGCAGAATGACTGAAATCCACAGCTGAGGGGAGCAGCGGGCAAATCAGGAGAGGTCTGCTGCACCATGTGGGTATCTCCCTGGCCGGGGATTGAACTTATGCTGCAGTGGCTGTGGATAGCTTCATAGGTTGCATCTTAACCCCTTGCACCACCAGGGAGGCCCTCTGGTTTCTCTTTTAAAAAGAAATATATTAGCATATTTCCTTTTGATAAACTTTAAGAAGTTAGATTTGGGTATAAAGAGGCAGATGAGTCAGAATTATAACGAAGAATTTACAAAATAATTAATGAAAATGGACCTCTTGGGATGCAGGGTATTTGGAATGGCTATGAGATGTCAAGGTGCCCTCAGTCTGAGCTGTCTAGATGACAGCTCCAAGGAATGACTGCCAGAAGCACAGGACCTACAGAAGCCAGCCAGACTTGGAACTTGAGTGAGGAAGCCTAGGGCACCAAAGGATTATTTCTCTCACTGCTTTATGCCATTACTTCAGGCTGAGAAGAGTCTAGAACTGGAGATGATGCTAAAATATAAATGGAGTTTTGAATGTGCTCAGCTTCTGTGGTCACAGATGGTCCTAAATGTGGGTATGCGAGGGTTTCTTTTGAAGCTGTGTTTGACTGTTGGTAGACCAAATGACCTTAGGCACGCATCCTCTCTGAGTACCTCATCTTTTAGCTCATGTGCCAGCTCACAGCTGTACCAGGGCCATGCACAAGGGCCAATTCTCTATGGGTTGTGTTCTCCATGCAGTCACATCAGCTCTCAAAGAAGCACCCTTTCTGCTTGAGCAAGACTATGCCATTCAGCATCCCACTCCCACAATCCTGTTATGTTCCGAATCCTGAATGTCAGCCCTGCCATGTTTGCCTCCCTGCAGTGGTGTTTAAGGATAGGAAAGGAGAATTCCCATGGCCTTGGGGCAGAGCACAGGGAGATCTAGCACTCACAGAAGCATCCCTGGGGTAGTGGTGAGGTTTGGCAGAATGGGTTATGCAATTGGGGGGTCTACATGTTACCCTGTGCATACACAGAGGTCCCATTCAGAGGAAAGTCCCCAGTCCCAGAATTGGGACCTGTACACGACTTAGAGTTTGGGCATCCTGGGAAGAAAAGAGCATGCTTATTTCATGAGGGGACATTTAGTTGCTGAAAGGGCTCCCCTTGACGACAGCAGTGAAAGTTGAGAATGTGAATGAGGCTATTTGTCTCTTGTGTGCTGAGCTTGCTTGCCTGAGGTAGGTTTGTGAGCCCTTCCTGGGGTGAGTGCATAGAAAAAACAGCACTGTTGAGATTGATGTCTCTTGCCTAGAGGGAAGGACCAGCAATGGATGTCTTCTTATCCCCATTTGACATCTGTTTCCCAGGATTGGGCACCTTGTTGTGTGGGACCAGTATGAAAGCTCAGCTGTCAGAAGCTTGGGGTCAGGAGGGACCTGAGCTCTGCCAAGAAATGAAGTTTTTCATCAACTCTTGCTAAGTTGCAGAGACTTGGTTGAAATGTGCTCCATTGTCTCCAGACCATGCTAGTATTGCTCGTCCCAGAAAGAAAAGGAAATTCCAGAAGTAACAGCAACTGTAAACTATAGTTGTTAGGAACCTCACACCTCTCTAACTACTCAGTGTGCCTCATTCCATGAGGCCAGGGTGAGGATCCATATCTCTGACTGCTGGACGATCCTTCCCTGCAGAGGACCACAGGACTGACTATTATGCCTCTCTGGGTGCCATCCCTGTCTGGACCATATTCAGCATCTTAAAGCACATTTCTTGGCCTGGCTGCCCCTGAGCTCATGGAGATGGCCACAGCTGTTCTCTCCTGTTTTGCTGCTGTCCTGCTTCAGGTTTTGTTTTGTTTTGTTTTGTGGGACCCTCGCCAGCGGCTAGGGAACCAACAGGCACTGCAGAGGCTGCGGGCAGCCTCACAGCCCAGTGCTCAACTGCTGCGCCACCAGGGGAGGCCCAGTCCTGCTTCAGTTTTGCCTTGAAATAGTCTCAGGTTCTTAGTGACCCAGAGGAAGTGAAATTGGAAAGGAATGGAGGTCAACTAAGGTCCAGATCCTGGCTTAGAGTTTTTTGTTTGTTTGTTTTCACAACAACCCTGAATTTTACAAATAGATAATCGAGGTTGCATGAACACTAGAAATGCATGCATAGTCATTATGCATGGCAGGGCTGGGAGGGAAGCCATGTCCTACTGTAAATATGAGTGAGTATGCAGGTAGGCCTTCTTGTGACCAAGCTCCAGTTGCTCTTGGCATTGAAACTCGGGCCTGGGAAATTTGACATCAGAATACACCTAAAAATTGGCTTCCGCCCAGTCCAAGTACTTATTTTTTCTTACAAACTTACCCTCTTTGCTTGGATTTCCTTTGTTGTGGGTAGTCATATGAACTCACCTCTGTTTTTTGTTTCCAATGCAGCTACCCCCAACTGTTCGCAGCTGGGATGCTATCTGGAGTTTTCACCACAGGAATCATGACCCCTGGAGAACGGATTAAGTGCTTGTTACAGGTAAGTGTGATCTGGGGTGGGGGGCTGTGAATTGGTGGCAGGCAAATAGCTTTTCCCATTCAACATACAATTTTGTGTGGATGTTTATGTCCTTTCACCCTTTATAAAGACATCAGGTCAGGTGTGCACAACAGTTTCAAGGTTTCCAGGAACTTGGAAGTAATCACAGTAGAATCAAGAATAGGGAAGTATAATAAACCAACCAAAATGACACACCTATGTCAGCCCAGGCTTATCCACCTTTATTAGCAGATACTTCAGTAATTCTGAAAGATAAGTCATGTCTCATCAGAGGTGGAAGGGAGTCTGCTGCTGCCTACCATGTCCTGTGTCCCTGCCAATTGCCCAAAACCTCAGTGCTCTTAGAGTGCCTGACTTGCCGTCCAGCAGAACATAGGGCTCTTTAGCACACAGTGCTCCTTTTAAAATAGAAATGTTACTGCCTTTTTCCTTTTCATGGGTGAAGTAATTTAATATGCAACCCTTGCTAGAAAATTTTAATACTGGAGGGCCTCCCCTGGTGGCTCAGCGGTTGAGCACGGGTCTGGCCGCAGCCTCTGCAGCGCCGGTTTATTCCCCGGCCACCGGCGAGGGTCCCACCAAAAAAAAAAAAATTTAATACTAGAGGTGCACAAAGGAAAAAAATATGTATTTATTACTGATGATAACACCTCTTTGAGATAACCACTGTTATGTTTGTGTGTGAATTTCTCTAGCCTTTTTTTTTAAGATTGATTGATTGATTGATTGATTTATACAAGGACTGGGTACAGTCAGAAGTGTGGGAGGGTCAGAGAATTCACCAGAGCCAGAGCGGGGAACAGAACAGGCCGAGTGACGAAATACACTGCTGAGGGGAGCAGCGGGCACAGCTGGAGAGGTCTGCCGTGCCATGTGGGATCCTGGCCGGAGGCCGGGGAACGAACTGGTGCTACAGAGCTTGCGTGCAGCTTCACAGCCCAGCACTCAACTGCTGCGCCTCCAGGGGAGGCCCAATTCCTCTAGTCTTTTTGGTAGGCATGTGTATTAAGACATATTCTCTTTTGAAACAGAATTGGGATAATGTGCTGCAATATGCTTTAACTTTTTTTATTTTTTTAATAACATTTTTTAAAATTAATTTATTTATTTATACAAGATGTGCAGGAGGGTGAGAGGATTCACCAGAGACAGAGTGGGGAACAGAACAGGCAGGCTGACGAAATACACTGCTGAGGGGAGCAGCGGGAGAGGTCTGCTGTGCCATGTGGGATCCTTGCCGGCCGGCCAGCAGGGATCAAACCCGTGCTGTAGAGGCTACGGACATCTTCACAGCACTGCCCTCAACTGCCTGTGCCACCAGGGGAGGCCCCTTGCTTCAACTTTTTTCACTTGTATCATTTTGCTATGTGCTTTTTTCCCTTGAGCATCATTTTCTTTTTTTTTTTTTTTTTTAAAAAGATTTATTTATCATACAAGAGCGGGGGTGTAGGCCAGAGGTACGGGGCAGGGGGGTGAGAAGATTCACCAGAGAAAAGAGCAGGGAGCAGAACAGGCAGATCTACTGAGCTTCACTGCTGAGGGGAGCAGCAGGCACAAAAAGAGAGGTCTGTTGCGCCGTGTGGGTTAGCTCCCTGGCCAGAGATTGAACTCATGCTGCCGAAGGCCACATAGTACTGAGACTTAATCCCTTGTGCCACCAGGGAGGCCCTACAGGACCATCATTTTCTGCGTCGTTTTCATTACTACTCTTCTGGCATTATGACAAATTACATGCCACAGCAGAGATTTTTGCTGTAAGGTTTTGCACATATATCTCATTATTTCCTTAGGACAAGTGTCTAGACTTAGAATAAGTATGTTTAGAGGTATGTATATTTTAAGGTTTTTAACACACATTAGTGACCCTTCTATAAAAGCCTATTGCTTTCTATTCCTATCAATTATGCAGTAGACTCTGTAGCATCTAATTATAATCTCTGACAGTTTGATAGGTCATAAATGTAGTTTTACTTTTTTATGCTTTTAATTGTTGATGAGCTTAATTATTTTGATGCCTATTAGTTGTTGCTTTTTTCCTTTGTAAAGTGCCTATATTCTATGCTAATTTTGTTTGTTTTCATTGATTTATAAAAACTTAGGACATGCTAAGATTATTAATTACTTCTGAGTGGCAGGTCTTCATGGTTTGCATTTGTTATTTAATTTTGAGATAATTATAGGTTCATGTTAGGTTGTAAGAATAACACAAAGAGGGCCTCTCCGGTGGCGCAGCAGTTGAGCGCTGGGTTGCGAGGCTGCCTGCAGCCTCTGCAGCACCGGTTCGATCCCCGGCTGCTCCCCGGCCACCAGAGGAGGGTCCCACATGGCGCGCAGACCTCTCCTGCCGCCCGCTGCTCCCCTCAGCAGTGTACTTCGGTCCTTCTGCCTGCTCTGCTCCCTGCTCTGGCTCTGGTGAATTCTCTCACCCTCCTGCGCTTCTGACTGTACCCAGTGCTTGTATAAATAAATAAATCTTTGGGAAGAAAAAAAAAAAAGAATAACACAAAGAGGACCTCCCTGGTGGCGCAAGGGGTTAAGACGCAACCTATGAAGTTATCCGCAGCCACTGCAACATGAGTTCAATCCCTGGCCAGGGAGCTACCCACATGGCACAGCAGACCTCTCCTGCCTCGCCTGCTGCTCCCCTCAGCAGTGTATTTCAGTCAGTCTGCCTGTTCTGCTCCCCACTCTGTCTCTGGTGACTCCTCTCACCCCCCACACCTCTGGCCTGTACCCCATTTCTTATATGCATAAATAAATGAATCTTAAAAAAAAAAAAAAGCAACACAAAGAAAACAGAAGGAAATAATACAGAGAGAACCCATGTACTCTTCAGCCAGTTTTTCCACAGGGTAAAACTGTGGCGCAACCAGAAAATTTTCATGGATACAGTCAAGGAATAGAACATTTTCATTTTGCCAAGGATCCCTCATGTAGGCTCTTTTAGCCATGCTAATTTCCCTTCCTTATGTGTGCCCTTAACCACCACAATCACTATTCTGTACTCCATTTCTTTAATTTTATTTTTAAGAATGGAATCATACAGTGTGTAAATTGCATATTGACTCTTTTTTTTTTCCCCAAGATAGATTTATTTATTTATTTATTTGTTTATTTATACAAGCACTGGGTACAGTCAAAAGCGTGGGAGGGTGAGAGAATTCACCAGAGCCAGAGTGGGGAGCAGAGCAGGCAGAAGGACCGAAGTACACTGCTGAGGGGAGCAGCGGGCGGCAGGAGAGGTCTGCACGCCATGCAGGACCCTCCTCCAGTGGCCAGGGAGCAGCCAGGGATCGAACCAGCGCTGCAGAGGCTGCGGGCAGCTTCGCAACCCAGTGCTCAACTGCTGCGCCACTGGGGAGGCCCGCATATTGACTCTTTTTAAACTTCTCTGCATTCATTCAGATCGTTGCATGTATCTGAGGTTCACAGGGCAGATAGGTCACAAAATGTTTAACTTTTCATCCATTAAAGGACATCTGGTTATTTCTAGTTTTTAGATACTGTGAAAAAAGATGCTAGGAACATTCATGTACAGAGATTGTTCTGAGAAAATATGTCTTCATATATCTGGGATAAATGTCCAGGAGTACAGTTACTGAGCCATGTAGTAGTTACATGTTTATTTAAACAATTTTTTCTATAGGTATTCTGTTTTTCTATAGGTATTCTAAAAAATGACAAAACTGGTTTTTTAGAGTACCTATATCATTTTACATTCCCACCGGCAATAAGCAAGTAATCCCAGTTTCTCTACATCCTCACCAACGTTTGGTGTTATCACTATTTTTAATTTTGCTCTTGGCACTGAGATTCCTGACCTGGGAGAGGTGTGTATCTCATTTTAACTTGTATTTCTCTAATAGCTGAAGATTTGAACACCTTTTCATGTGTTCCCTCCTCCTCTGTTTTCAGAGATTGTGTAGAATTTGTATACATTCTTCTTTAAGCACTTGGTAGAATTTTACCATCTAGCCTTGGAAATTTGGGAGGAGTCGCCCTAAAATTATAAATTCAGTTTTCTTTACAGTTACAGGACTATTCAGATTATTTCTGAACTATAAGTTATAGTTTTTCATGTAAGTTGTCACATTTGTATGTAGAATTGTTTGTAGTATTCCCTCGTTATCCTTTTGATGTTCCCAGTCTTTGGTGATTATTTTCTGTGATTTATGGCTTTAATTTGTGATCTCTCTTTTTTCTTTGCTAGCCTCAGTAGAATCTGTCATTCTTTTTCTCTATTTTCTTTTTTCAATTTATTTATTTTTTTATTTTGTTTAACTCGGTTTTTTTTTTTTTTTTTAAAGATTTATTTATTTTTATACATGAGCTGGGGTACAGGCCGGAGGCATGAGAGGGTGAGAATATTCACTAGAAACAGAGCAGGGAGCAGAACAGGCAGACAACAGAAATACACTGCTGAGTGGAGCAGCAGGCGAGACTGGAGAGGTCTGTGGCACCATGTGGGATTCTTCCTGGCGGGCTGGGATAGAACCCGCATTGCCGAGGCTGCGGACAGCTTCACAGCACGGGGCTCAACCCGCTGAGCCACCAGGAAGGCCCTTTTTTCCCCCAATTTCATTGACTTCTACTAGTATCCTTATTATTCCCTTCCATTTGCTTGTTTTGGGTTTAGTTTTTTCTTTTAAGTTTTTTGAGGCGTGAGAGCTTATTGATTTGAGGCTTTTCCTTTTTTTTTTTAATTGTGCAGTCAGTGCTATAAAATTTCCCCTCAGTACTGTTTTGCTTTGCTGCACAAACTTCAATATATGGTATTTTCATTTTCAGTCAGCTCAGTGTGTCTTCTAATATCCTTTCTGACCCATGGATTACTAAGATGAATGTTGTTTATTTTCCAAGTGTTGGAGATTGTTTTCCATTTGATTCCATTGTAATCAGAAAACATAATCCGTATAATTTAAATTCTTTTAAATTTCTTGAAGTTAACTTGAAGGCCCTGGAGATGGTCTGTCTTGATGTCGATGTTCTGTGGTACATAGAACCAGGTGTATCATTATTAGAATGTGTATTATGTTGTCATTTGACAGTATTCTATAAATGTCAATCAGTTCCTATTAGCTAATAGTGTTGATGAGTTCTTTTCCATCCTTACTTTCTGTCTAGTTGTTTTCTATCAATTATCCATAGAAGGATTTGAAATTTCCAACTAAATGTGAGTTTGTTTGTTCTTTCTTTTGTTCTGTCAGTTTTGCCTCACATAGTTTGTAGCTTCTTTGGTGCACACACATTTAGGATTGCTGTGTCTTATTGGTGGATTAACCTTTGAACCACAATATAATGTCCTTCTTATTATCATTATATAATATCCTATATTTTTGCTTACTGTGTTGTTCTTGCCTTCCTGATATTTATCTTTTATTATTTTATTTCTGTTTTGGGTTTTGTTTATTGTTTTCTTTTTTTTAGAGAGCTTTCTTTAGCCACTTTTTTTATTGTAGTTATGTTGGTGACAAATTCTCTTTGTTTTCCTTTACTTTGAAACTCAATTTCCCCTTTATTCCTGAAAGATATTTTTACTAGGTATAGGGTTTTGATTGGCAGTTCATTCTTTTCCGAACCTTAAAGATACTATGCCACTTTGTTCTACCCTCCCTGATATCTGCTGTCATTCTACTTGCTTTTTACTATAGATAAGATACAACTTTTCTCTGGCTGTTCTTAAGATGGTTTTCTTTGTCTTTAGTTTTCCGAAGTTTATTTGGGATGTATCTTGGGGTGGATTTATTTTGGTTTATACTGTTTAATATTCATTAAACTTCTTGAATGTATATGTTTATGTTTTGCCAAATTTGGGAAGTTTTAACAATCATTTCTTCTAGTATTTTTTTAGCTCCACCTTTTCTCCTTATTGGGACTCTGAGGATATAATATTAGATTTTTTTGTTATAATACCATAGGATTCTGTTAATTTCAGTCTGTTTTCTTTCTCTTGTTCAGATTGCCTGTTTTCCATTGTTCTACCTTAGAATTCAACATTTTCCTCCCTCTATTTTGCTGTCGAGTGAGCCATCCACTGAGTTTTTTTATTTGTATTTTTTAACTCTTAAATTTCCATTTGGTTCTCCCTTATATATTCTATTTCTATGCTAAGACTTTATTTTTTTGCTGTGGCTCTCTGCTTTTTCCATTGTTTCATGCATATTCATAATTGCTCCTTGAAATATTTTTGTCGTGTCTGTTTTAAAATGTTTATCAGATAATTCTAATGTCTGTCATATTGATGTTGGCATCTATTGTTTTTTTTCTTTCAGTTTGAGATCTTCCAGATTTTGGGAATTTCCCATGGAGATTTGGATATTTGCATATTATGTTGATACTCTGGATCTTCTTTAAACTTTCTGTTGTTTTTTTTAAAGATTTATTTATTTATGCATACAAGAGCTGGGGTATAGGCCAGAGGTGCAGGGGGTGAGAGGATTCACCAGAGACAGAGAGGGGAACAGAACAGGCAGAATGATTGCAATACACTGCTGAGGGAGCAGCGGGTGAGACAGGAGAGGTCTACTGCACCATGTGGGTTTCTCCCTGGCTGGCCAGGGATGGAACTCGTGCTGCAGAGGCTTCGGATTGCTTCATAGTGCAGTGCTTAACCCCTTGTGCCACCAGAGAGGCCCTAAACTTTCTGTTTTGAATGATCTTCTTTGATACTGCTTCATCAGGGAAGGGAAGAATGTTGCCTTGTTACTGCCAGGTAGAAGTAGAAGTCTAAGTTCCCAACTGGGCCTCTGTTAACATTCAAGTGTGGGGTACTTTGTACTGGGTCAATGAGGGAGTTTCAGTGACTCCACTGACACATGGGACTGGAGGGTACCATTACCAGCCATCAGAGATAGAAGTCCTACTTGGCCTTCCCTGCCTCTTCCCTAGCAGCATGTTTGGTGCCTTATTACAGTCTTACAAAGGTATAAGGTATAAGATGACGTAGATGGGGGTGAGCCCACAGTTGTTTTTTGTTTTTTTTTTTTTGTTTTTTTTTTTGGGGGGGGGTTTGGCTGACCAAGGGTATTTATTTTCTAAAGATTTTCTGTCTTTCTAGTCTGTCCCTTTCCTGGTTCTTTGTCTAGAGAAATGCAGACATTTGTTAGAACTTTTTTTGTTCTGTGCTTGTTGGTGTTCCTGAGTTGCCAGTTTCTTCAGCTCTGAGTCTGAGATATAGCAAATAGAAAATCACCATGTCGTGCCTCAAGTCCTGGGCTGCCATCTTCTGTCCAAACTTATTCTTCCTGTGTTCGCTTTTAAAATAATGTCTGTGGTTTTTTGGTTATACTTAACAGGAAGAATAGGAAAAGGTACCTCCGGAAGCAGAAATCCATTTATTAATTTTGACTAAGGGAATGTTTGTTTTCAGTAGCCTTGTTCATCAGTCTTTTCCCTCATGGCTTTTACTGTTCTGTCTACTTTACACCGGGAGTCCTTTTCTGCTTCTGCATGAGATATTCCCTATCTGTACTCTTTTCTCATACTTCTCCACTCTGCTAGGTGATTACTACTTTTTATCTCTCCTCACTTCTCCAATTCCCATCCTCTTCGTGGATGATCAGTTATCCTACTTCACTGAGAAAACAGAAAACACCAGAGAAGGACTTCACCAGATGCCCTCCGCCTCTACTCTCCCAGCGGCCCCTGCTGCTGCGTCCACAGCTGCTCAGCTTGTTTCCACCCAGATGGCCCATGCCTAGTGGAGTCTACCCTCTTGCGTATCCAAAGATGTCACATCAACAACTCTTCTCTCTCCCTCAGTCTCAGTTTTTACTCTCTACTGAATTGTTTGCATCAATAAATAGTTTGTATTTTTAACCTTAAAAATAAATGCTTCTCTATTTTTTCTTTATCAATTTCTTTGCTTCATGTCTTTGCACCCTTTTATAGCAAAACTCCTTGAAAAAGTTTTTTTTTTCCTACTTACTGTCTCTATTTCCCCTTTTCTAATTGTTAAACCCACTTTAATCTGGCATTTACCTTACAACTCCAACAAAAGTGCTTTTGTCAAGGTCACCAGTTATCTTATATTGTCAGTATTCAGTTCTTGGTCTTCATCTTTGTTGATCCATTAATTCAGCTTGGCTCAGCTGATCCCTTTTCCTCCTTGAAATGCAATATTCACTTGGCTTCTCTCCTGATTTTCCTCCTACCTACTTGCTCCCTCTTTGTCTCTTGTTGATTTCTTATCTTCTCATTCTTTTACTGTCCACGTATACAGGGCTTAGACCTACTCATTTCCATCATTTCTTCTTGTCTCATGACTTTTAGATACCATCTTTATACTAGTGATTCTCATATTTCTCCAGTTAGACTTTTTGTGAACTCCAGACTAGTTTATCCAACATTTCTGTTTGGATAATAGTAGATACCTCAAAGTCACTATGTGAAAAACTTAACTCCTGGTCTTCCTCTAGAAGTGTCTACTCTACATAGTATTTTCTGTAGCTCAGTTGGTAGCAGCCATCCTTCTAGTTGTTCAACCCTAAAACCCAGGAAACCTCCTTGGTTCTTCTTTTCCCTCAATGTACATATGCCATCTGTTGAACAGGTAAAATGGTTTTCAGTGTATCCCAAATCTCTTCCTTCTTATCACCTACTCTGCGGCTACATTGCTCCAGGACTCCTTCATTATGGGCTGGATGACTATATGGGCTTCCTCACTTGTTTCCTTGCTTGCATTCTATACTTAAGAATGAGAGGATTTTTTTTAAAAGATTTATTTATTTATGCATACAAGAGCTGGAGTACAGGCCAGAGGCATGGGGGTGGGGTGAGAGGATTCACCATAGACAGAATGGGGAACAGAACAGGCAGATTGACTGAAGCACACTGCTGAGGGGAGCGCAGCGGGCAAGCCAGGAAAGGTCTGCTGTGCCATGTGGGTTGCTCTCTGGCCAGCTGGGTATTGAACTTGTGCTGCAGTGGCTACAGACAGCTTCATAGGTTGTGTCTTAACCCCTGTGCCACCAGGGAGGCCTGTGAGAGGATTCTGTTAATATGTCAGTCCCATCCCCCATCACCTTTCCCCCCCCTCATCACTGTGAATCAGCTCAACCTCTTCTAGTCACATGGGTGTTGATAATTATTCCTCAGATACCAGCTTTATATATGCTATGATCATTTTGGGAGTTATTTTAAAAGAAGCCATTAATATTCCATTGGCATTGTCTTAGATTTATTATTTTTAGAAATATTGTCATATTTTCAATTGGAAACTTATCCCAACCAGAATTATGACTTTTTATTCACTCCTCTTTTATATTCTTTTTTTTTTAATATTTATTTATGCATCCAAGAGCTGGGGTACAGGCCAGAGTTGCGGGGAGTGAGAGGATTCACCAGAGACAGAGTAGGGAACAGAACAGGCAGACTGGCTGAAACACACTGCGGAGGGGAGCAGCGGGCAAGACAGGAGAGGTCTGTTTCGCCATGTGGGATTCTCGCCGGCTTGCAGAGGCCGCAGACAGCTTCCCAGCGTGACGCCCAACTGTCTGCGCCACCAGGGAGGCCTGGAGGCCCCCTCTTTTATATTCTTTGGAGATGTTTTGGAGTTTTATTTATGTAAATCCTATTTCTTGATGCACATTATTTTATTGCTATTTTATTTTATTTTGTATTTTTTAAAGATTCATTTATTTATTTATTTATACAAGCACTGGGTACAGTCAGAAGTGCGGGAGGGTGAGAGGATTCACCAGAGTCAGAGCGGAGAGAAGGACCGAAGTACACTGCTGAGGGGAGCAGCGGGCAGCAGGGGAGGTCTGCGCGCCATGCGGGACCCTCCTCCGGTGGCCGGGGAGCAGCCGGGGTTTGAACTGGCACTGCAGAGGCCGCGGGCAGCTTCGCAACCCAGCGCTCAACCGCTGCGCCACCAGGGAGGCCCTTTTATTGCTATTTTATTTTTTTTTTTAAAGAGGCATGTGTTTTTATTTATTTATTCGTTTGTTTTGTTTATACATGCACTGGGTACAGTCAGAAGCACGGGAGGGTGAGAGAATTCACCAGAGCCAGAGCGGGGAGCAGAGCAGGCAGAAGGACCGAAGTACACTGCTGAGGGGAGCAGCGGGCGGCAGGAGAGGTCTGCGCGCCATGTGGGACCCTCCTCCGGTGGCCGGGGAGCAGCCGGGGATCGAACCGGCGTCTCAGAGGCTGCGGGCAGCTTCGCAACCCAGCGCTCAACCGCTGCGCCACCGGGGAGGCCCTTTTATTGCTATTTTAAATGGGATTCTTTTCCATTATCTTTCAACTTGTTATTGCTAGTATGTAAGAAAATTACTGGACTTTCAGTTTAATTTCTAAGTGTTTCTCCATGGAACTGTTAAAACTGAACTCCCTTTCCAACTTTAATTACTCTTTAGTTTACACACCTGTGTGTTCACATTCCTGTTGACACAGTTCTTTGCTGTGGATCCTGCATAGGGGTGTCCTTCTTATATTATTTGGTGTTACCCCTGGCTGTCCTCAGACTCTTGGCTGTTAGGCCCAAGTCTCATTTCACAGCAACTTCTACCAATGTTACACTTTCTAAATACTTATTTTCGGGCCTCCCCGGTGGCGCAGCAGTTGAGCGCTGGGTTGCGAAGCTGCCTGCGGCCTCTGCGGCGCCGGTTCGATCCCCGGCTGCTCCCCGGCCACCGGAGGAGGATCCCACATGGTGCGCAGACCTCTCCTGCCACCCGCTGCTCCCCTCAGCACTGTACTTCGGTCCCTCTGCCTGCTCTGCTCCCCGCTCTGGCTCTGGTGAATTCTCTCACCCTCCCACGCTTCTGACTGTACCCAGCGCATGTATAAACAAAACAAACAAACAAATATAATAAATAAATAAAAACATGCCTCTATAAAAAAAAAAAAGTTTAAAAAAAAAATAAATACTTATTTTCATGTATAATACATTGCATCACTTCATAACCTTTTGTAACCTGCTGAGTCTTTGACTTTGATGTTACTATTGCCAACTGGATGACTCCCTTCTCTTAGATTCAGGCTTCTTCAGGGGAAACCAAATACACCGGTGCCATGGATTGTGCAAAGAAGCTATATCAGGAGTCTGGAATCCGAGGCATCTACAAAGGAACTGTACTCACTCTTATGCGAGGTAACCTTTGACACCCTCTACCTGAGGTCATCATGGGACTTGGGGTGTATCTATCACTAATGGCCTTACAGAGATGGCCTGAATTGTCAGACTAGTCTTGGATCTATACAGGCCACAGCTCTGTCATGGTTAGCATTGTGTGTCCAGTTTTAGGCTGTCTCAGCTCTGGCCACTGTGGACACAAATGAAGGTGAAGGGGTCTTCCATCCTTCTGTGAGGCTGATCCTCAGGGGTGGAATCATGACAGTGGCAGTTGGAGGTGAGTGGCAAACAGAAACTGTGAATGAAGGGATAAGTGAGAAGAAACAGTGACTTAGGAATAGTGAGTCTTGCCCTTGTTTTAAGAGGCATGTCTTGCAGGAGTGTCTTCAGGAAAAGTGAGGATAGCCCCTGCCTTATTCTGAGATGGCACCTTATACAGAGCTCAGATGCTAGCTGTGGTTATGACTGCTTGTAATGGGTATGTCTGGGGAAAATATGCCATGTATGTTTGTTCTCATTCACACCAAAGATGTCCCAAGCAGCAGCTGATCTACGCAAAATAATTACTGAAAATAGGAAGTGCTGCTGAGGGACTTCTTGGGATACCTTGAAGGGTCCAGTGCCAAGTGTAGCTCTTCTAAATTCATGAAATCTGAACTTTATATAGTCTATATAACTTTATGTCATTTAATTCACCTCTTTCTTGCCACTAACAGATGTTCCAGCAAGTGGGATGTATTTCATGACATATGAGTGGTTGAAAAATATCTTCACTCCAGAGGGAAAGAGGTGAGGAAAACAGAAGAACTTAGAAACCTCTTGGCCCAGTCATGAGTAGGTTGCCCTTTCCTGTGAGTGGGTCTGAAGGCAGAATAGGACATGCTTCTGGCTCCATATAGACTTTTCTTTCATTGCTGCTGAGATCCAGCAAATATTGCTTACTCTGTGCCTCACCCAGTAAGGCAAGTATTTGAAATGAGTGCTTGAAACCTTCTCCAAGGAGTGGGAGCCACCATGTCACAGGATCTCTGACCTTGGACCTCCTCCCTCCAGCCAGTTTCTCCATCTCTGTAACTGCCTAGTCTGACACAGGAGGGATGGTCTGATGCCTGTCTCGCAGCCTTTGTCTGACTGGGGCTGTGATTGGTATTCTGCAGTGTCAATGAGCTCAGCGTGCCTCGAATCCTCACAGCTGGGGGCATTGCAGGAATCTTCAACTGGGCTGTGGCTATCCCTCCAGATGTGCTCAAGTCCCGCTTCCAGACTGGTGAGTGGAGGGGATTGTAGGGTAGATAGGGATGGGGATGGAGTAGGTCCCTAAACAGGTTGCCCCTGGGGTAGAGAGCTCTTAAGGCCCTCAGCAAACACATTTTCTGTGGCAGCCCTCAGCATCTGTCTGGTCAGCATTCTCCCTCATAGTCATTTGTGTTCTAGGAACGCTACACTCATTTTCATCTTGGCCTAAATACAAAATAAATTGAGATGACAAGTCAAATTCATTTTTCTTTTGCCACATGTGCAGAAAGATTATTTCCTTCTCCATCCTCATCACCAGTAATCCAGGCATTTGTATCTGTCCCAAACTATGTTGTATCTGACAACAAACTATGTTGTCTTGAGATCTGCTCCTAGATGACTTGCAAGGTGTCCTCTCCTGATGCTGTTACATTGTAGAAAGACTTAGGTTTTCCCTGTGTGGGTCATCATGGTGAGATTAGAAACTTCCTGAAGCCTTAAAAGTTGGGTTCTGTCCACAGCACCTCCTGGGAAATATCCTAATGGTTTCCAAGATGTGCTGAGGGAGCTGATCCGGAATGAAGGAGTCACGTCCTTGTACAAGGGCTTCAATGCTGTGATGATCCGAGCCTTCCCAGCCAATGCGGTAAGTGGCTGGCAGGGATTGTGCTTTCCTTTCAGGGCTCAGAACTAGGGTGCAGGTAGACTGACTTTCACCTGCTCCTTGGATTGGATTAGGGACCCAGTTTTCCCAGATCCTGTCCTCATCCAGAGCTTCCTTATTTGCTGCCATTCCTCAAGCTGTTAGGATGATCTGAACTTGGGATTCTCTGAGGCTACAGGCTTTGATTTCCAGACCTGACCATGTCATAAGTGGGCATTTGTGGGATATGTATTTTGTTCTCCTCTTAGAAATGAGAAAGCACTACTTGATTTTCTTTTTTTTTTTCTTTTTTTTTTTCTTTTTTTTTATAGAGGCATGTTTATTTATTTATTTATTTGTTTGTTTGTTTTGTTTATACAAGCACTGGGTACAGTCAGAAGCGCGGGGTGGGGGGGTGGTGAGAGAATTCACCAGAGCCAGAGCGGGGAGCAGAGCAGGCAGAAGGACCGAAGTACACTGCTGAGGGGAGCAGCGAGCGGCAGGAGAGGTCTGCGCGCCATGTGGGACCCTCCTCTGGTGGCCGGGGAGCAGCCAGGGATCGAACCGGCGTCGCCGAGACTGCGGGCAGCTTCGCAACCCAGCGCTCTACCGCTGCGCCACCGGGGAGGCCCAGCACTACTTGATTTTCTGATCTGGGTGGAAGTGAGGTTCTGGAGGAGTTCTTATAGGACCAGCCAGGCATGGTGCTGGGGGTCTCTGTAAATAGTCACATCTTCTGCTAGCTTATCTCTTCCTTCCAACCCCTTTTCAGGCCTGCTTCCTTGGCTTTGAAGTTGCCATGAAGTTTCTTAATTGGGCCGCCCCCAACTTATGAGGCTGAAGGCGGTGCGAAGCTTTTGGATGCTTGAAGCTGTAACCAAGGAGGAGCAGTGGGCAGGACTAAACCGTCCTGAAGGGTGAGGGGTGGGGGATGGTGGGATCGCAGCTCTGTGGACTTGAAGAGAACATTGCCTTAATGACATCCTTGTATAACTTGGCGTACCATTTTGAAACTTGAATTCACTCTAGTCAATTTAAGGGATCTCAGGAGAATTTGGATATGGAGTAAGTAGCTTCTAAACCAAATTCCATCTGTGGCCAGAGTGCTACTAGTGATCGCTAGCCCTACTACACCCAAAATACTCCTCAGTCTCTCACTGAAAACACTATGCATGTTTTCAGCCCGCTGACCAGGAACTAGAATTTTCTTTGATCTCTACCCAGGAACATCTGCCAGTTTCCAGGGTGCCACCTAGTCCTGATCTGCGCATGGGGCTGTAGACTTCATACTCGAATCTATCTTTCCAGCTCGAATGAGCATATGTGCCTAGGTGCAGATAGCCTGTTAACAATCAGGCTGGGTCTTTTTTAATGCACGCAGGCAATCAAAATTAAATCTAGTGTAGCGCAATTTCCCAGGAGTACCTGGAGAGTTTTCCCTCCTACTCTGAGAACAGAGTTGAATCGACAGGCCCAGTCTACTGAAATAAATAAAAGCCCAGGGTGTAGGAAGGCTCTTTTTTTGCACATTCTTTTCTCATGAGAGCACCTTATTTTAACAGGAAACAATAAACATTATTTCTAATTTTTGCGTTGTGTGCAATTTTTTTTGTATTTCTTTTGAAGCATTTCAGGAGGTAGCTTGTGGCCTTGGCAGAGGCCAGAGGGATGCAGTCCCCTTCCCTGGATATTTCAGACTAGCAGGAGAAAGAGGAGGAAGTTTTGGCTGGCCCAACTTTTGTTAACCAACCCAACTCCAGCAGCTTGAAGGAAAGGAGGTGGGATGGGGTGACTTGATTGTAACTTCCCACAGCTCTCAGTGCAAACCTGGCATGACAGCCCTCCATGGGCACCTGAACTAATGGATGTAGTAGAGTCAGTTATTCTAAATGGTCAAAAGTAGTCCTGAGTTGATATGTGCTTTGGGGTTGCTGTGTGGTCTGATGTGCCAGCCTGGTTGTACTAATGGACTGGTGAGGCCCAGGTGTGCCAGAGGAGGTGAGGAAGTCAGAGTGGAGAGTCACAAATCTTGGCATACTGCAAGACTATTGGAACTGGCCTTCTGGCAGACACATTTACAGTCCTGTTGGCACTTTCCCCCTTACTGCAGATGCACAGAAACCCTTGGACTCTGGCTTTAGAACCATCACTCTATGTTACTGGGCTAAAGGAGCAGGGACTCGCCCCCATCTGGGACAGGTGTGACCAACCTAGCAGGAAACTGAAAAATTGGGGATTAAGGAAGAAAGTTTTATTTCTGGGAAGATATTTCCTGATGACCAGATAGGAATTATGGTGAAGTGAAAAATAAGACTTTTTAGAGATGAAAATTGTGTGCCCTCTGCCTGGGAAGATTAATTTAGTGTGACATCTGTCCCCTGTCATGCTACAGGATGTCTTTGTTAAATCTCTCACTAATTTTTATGGCTACATATGTTTCCTGAAGCTTTTATTGGCACCAGTCTATGAGACTGTCCTGAAACCTTGGCCTTTGCCCAGGAGCCCCTGTGAGTGCATTTGCATTCCAGCCATATGCCAGCTATTTTCATGGCTCAGAATCACTTTTAAAGTCTCTGCTTCTGGATAATTTGCCCTTTGAAGCAGCTTTCATTTTAAAATGGAATATTTTGGCTCTTTGATGTTACTGATGGTAGATTCTTTACTCCTTTAGGTATTTAATAGATGTTAAGTAATAGGGAAGCCCCTGGAGGCATATTTGTGAAGGGAGCAGAGCAGATTGTGAGTAACTCCCTCCTGGCTGGCACTTCCTTTTCATGATGCACTTTGAAATGACACCTGTTCCTGATGTGTGTCTTTTTTCCCTGCTGTGGGTGAGGATGGGGAGATATTTAGACCCTCCTCAGCAATTTCTCTGTCACAGACAGCCTTAAGTAGAAGCCAGACAGCGATTTTTAAAATAACTAGCTGCTGTTAATAGCCTCACCCAGGCACAAAGAAGAGTATAATTGGGTCAAAGGTGAAAGACTGAGGGCTGGTTGTTGCAATGGCAGCCTTTAGAAGCAATCATAGCACCATTTCTGCTGGGAAGTCATACTATCTCTAGCCATAGTTCTTTCCCCACAGTTTTTTAAGACTGGAATCACCTATGCTCTTTCTAACCTTGACATGGACTCATTTCTTTTTTTTTTTTTTTTTAAAGATTTATTTTTACTGGGTCCTCTCTGGTGGCACAAGAGGTTAAGCGTCAGCACTATGAGGCTATCCGCGACTACTGCAGCACGAGTTTGATCCCAGGCCAGGGAGGTGACCCATATGGCGCAATAGACCTCTCCTGCCTCGCCCACTGCTCCCCTCAGCAGTGTATTTCAGTCACTCTGCCTGTTCTGCTCCCCACTCTGTCTCTGGTGAATCCTCTCACCTCCCGTACCTTATTTATGCATACAAGAACTGGGGTGTAGGCCAGAGGTGCAGGGAGTGAGAGGATTCACCAGAGACAGAGTGGGGAGCAAAACAGGTGGATCTACTGAAATACATTGCTGAGGGGAGCAGTAGTTGAGACAGGAGAGGTCTGCTGTGCCATGTGGGTTAGCTCCCTGGCAGGGGATAGAACTCAGGCCATGGCAGTGGACCTTTGCAGTGGTAGCAATGAGACTTAACCCCCAGGCCACAAGGGAGGCCCTAACATGGATTCATTTTCATTTCTTTTTTTTTTTTTTTAAAGGCTTTATTTTATTTATTTATTTATTTTTAAAATAGAGGCATGTTTTTATTTATTTATTTGTTTGTTTGTTTTGTTTATACATGCACTGGGTACAGTCAGAAGCCCGGGAGGGTGAGAGAATTCACCAGAGCCAGAGCGGGGAGCAGAGCAGGCAGAAGGACCGAAGTACACTGCTGAGGGGAGCAGCGGGCGGCATGAGAGGCCTGCGCACCATGTGGGACCCTCCTCTGGTGGCCAGGGAGCAGCCGGGGATCGAACCGGCGCCGCAGAGGCCGCAGGCAGCTTCGCAACCCAGCGCTCAACCTCTGCGTCACCGGGGAGGCCCCCATTTTCATTTCTTTATCCCTATATGACTTACTGTTTAGTGGGTATGGATTTTACCCCCACTTTCAGATACAGAAACCAAGGCTTATGGAAGGTAAACTATTTGCCAAGATCACTGGTAAGTTGATTACAGAATGGAGTCTGGGTGTCCACAGCTATCAGAGGCTGTCCCAAGGCTGCAAAAGACCTGTTGTATGCAGTGTCAAAGCCCAGGCACCTAACCTGTGAGTGAGGCCAGGAGTGGCATACAGAGTCCAATGGGCAGTGGGAAGACACCAGGGCCAGGTGCTTCCTGAAGGCTACAACTCACCTATCAGGCTCTCCCTTGTCTCCCAGCTTCTGTCCTTATCCTGAGGTATCTCAGAGGCAGATCCTGGGTCTACTGCAAGACTGACACTTTCTTGGGTAGAAGATGATGGGGGTTGCTTGAAATGACTGGGAGAAC
Organism: Talpa europaea; assembly: GCF_964194135.1. NCBI lineage: Eukaryota > Metazoa > Chordata > Mammalia > Eulipotyphla > Talpidae > Talpa > Talpa europaea. The sequence goes on from NC_140078.1 coordinate 71,256,634, forward strand.
TCACCCAATATTCAGTTCTTTTTTTTTTTTTTTAAAGATTTATTTATTTATTTATACAAGCGCTGGGTATAGTCAGAAGCGCGGGAGGGTGAGAGAATTCACCAGAGCCAGAGCGGGGAACAGAACAGGCAGACTGATGAAATACACTGCTGAGGGAAGCAGTGGGCACAGCAGGAGAGGTCTGTTTTGCCATGTGGGACCCTCGCCAGGGATCGAACCGGCACTGCAGAGGCTGTGGGCAGCTTTGCAGCCCAGCGCTCAACTGCTGCACCACGAGGGGAGGCCCCCCAATATTCAGTTCTGTCCTTAGCCCCATAGTAGCATCCCTTTACCTGATTTTGTATTTATTTATTTTTTTTTTTTTATTTTTTTTTTTGTTTATACATGCACTGGGTACAGTCAGAAGCGCGGGAGGGTGAGAGAATTCACCAGAGCCAGAGCGGGGAGCAGAGCAGGCAGAAGGACCGAAGTACACTGCTGAGGGGAGCAGCGGGCGGCAGGAGAGGTCCGCGCGCCATGTGGGACCCTCCTCCAGTGGCCGGGGAGCAGCCGGGGATTGAACCGGCGCCGCAAAGGCCGTGGGCAGCTTCGCAACCCAGCGCTCAACTGCTGCACCACCGGGGAGGCCCTACCTGATTTTGTAATGGAAACTGGAGTCCTAACTGTACAGATGCCTTTCCACCTTTAAAACATGAAACCTCACAAATGGGCAGACTAGAGAGAAGAGTTGTAAATTTGCCTTTCCAAAGGTTTAGTTGTGGGATTGCTTCAAGTGCTATGGCTCTCTATGTGCAGAGGTGCAGTGGAAGTCACACCCATGTTTCCTGGGTATGGGCTGACTCCTGGAAATCTTGGAACGGTTAATATTCCCAAGAACAGGGGAAAATAGGAACCCTGTCCCTCCAACCCCTCACTGCCTGTCCTTAAGTCTTCATATTCTGAGATCAAGAGGACAACTTTGAAGCATAAGATACTAGTTCTGAGACTGTGGGATCAGGAGAGCAATTTCAGTGACACTGCTTGCCATGTAGAAATTTATCATTCATGTATTCAGTAAGACTCTCCAAGTGTTTGCAATAAATACCCAGCAGAGAACATGCCCCTTCCCTCACAAAGTTGATGGTCCAAGACTCCTTCCAATGGTCAAGGAATTTGTTCAGAGATACATAGCCATTTGGAATCATAGGCCTACCTGGCATAGAGCCTGGGCTGACTTCTGTGCCAGGAAGGATCGGTTGCTTCTGCTTTCAGACACTCAGTTCCCAGCAGCACTGAGCTCCTGGGTGTGTGCCAAGCCAATATGACAGGTCCTAGTGAGGATTTTAATTAATACTGGGTAATTACCAGGTGGAGCTTAACTGTCCCAAATGCCTTTCAGGTTCCCAAGCCTATAGCTAGTTACACTCTGACTAAAGGAGGGAGGACTCTGTCCTATGCCAACTGGGACTCTGGTCAGCACCTTGGCTGTGGCATCCCAGCTAGTTACCACCTTTTTCTGTTCCCTTCCAATCTGGTGTGGCTGAGAAGGGCAAGATGGGAAACAGCCTACCTCTGGCCAGGGGCAGAGGATAACAGTGCTTTGTGGTCAGCTCAACATTCATGCAGTGCTGGCTCAGGACCCACAGTAGAGTGTGGGAAAAGAAGGGGTGTGCAGACCAATACCAGGATGCCTGGTGGGAGAGCTGGAAAGGAGGAAAACACGGGTAGTTCCTGCCCTGGGCCTCATTCCCTTTTCTGTATAGGTTTAGCTTGAGTGAGTTCTTCCAGACTTATTTCTCTGTTTGTGGCTCCCAAATTACAAATTACAGTATCACTGAAATTCTTACCACCTACAAGATCTTCTCCGTTTGATATATCTCATAGACCTCCAGCCATACTTCTGAGGGTACCACTGTTGGTTATACGCTGATTCTATCCAGCTACCAGGGTGGTCCTGACTACCAGACCTGTACTCTTGCCGTCCTCCGTCCCCAGGCGACTTTTCTCCAAATCTTCCTGTTTGGATCCTACTCAGGGCTTCCAGTCGGCTTGAATGTCACCCCCTAAAGTAGATCCTCTAGCTTTCCACCACAGCTGGAGCCACATTGGGGTGGTAACTACTATGTTTGCATCTGGCTCTTGGCCGTGTCTCTGGTGCGAGCAGTGCTGGCAAACAAGTTCTTTAGAGTGTGTTGAAGAACAAACGCAAAGTCTTCAAGACGAGTCGGGAGACGCCAACGACGCCGCTTACGAGTAGACGGCTCGTAATCTCATTCACAGATTCCACTCCGGGGCCTCGCCTGCAGGGCTCGCCCCGGGCGGGCCGGCCGCCCACTGGCGCACGCGCACGGAGGGCCGGCGCTCGGCGGGGGCGCGCACGCCTCTGCCGCGTGCGTCACAACCCGGCTCCCGCCCCGCCCGTCCGACCAGCCCGCTCGTCGGTCCCCGCGGCGGCGGCGGCTGCCCAGTGACAGCGGCGGCGGCTCCGGGCCGGCCGTGGTAGCCGAGGGTCGAGCCGCCTGGAAACGCGCACTCGGCCGAGGGGCGTTGGGGCGCGGGGAAGGCACGCCCGGGATCGCGCGTGAGACCTCGCGGGCGCTGGGCGCGAGGCCGGCGTGAGGCAGCGCGAAGGCAGTGGCCGCCGGCGGCCCGGACCCGCCTGTGCTCGCCGCGGCCGCCGGCATGAGCCACATCCAGATCCCGCCGGGGCTCACGGAGCTGCTCCAGGGCTACACGGTGGAGGTTCTGCGGCAGCAGCCGCCCGACCTCGTCGACTTCGCGGTGAGCTACTTCACCCGGCTGCGCGAGGCCCGCGCCCGCGCCGCCAGCCCGCCCACCGCCCCTCCTTCCGACTCGCAGCGTCTGGAGCCGGACCCGGGCCTGGTCGCCGACGCGGTCGCCGAGAGCAGCTCGGAGGACGACGAGGACCTGGACGGTAGGCGGCGGGCTGGGCCGCGGCGCGCCGGGGGCCCGCGGGGGCGGCGCCGGGGGCTCCACGAGTCCGGGGCGCCGCGGGGCGGGCGGGGGCCGGGGCGGGCGGACGGCCCCACGGGGGACCTTGGAACTCCCGGGCGGAGTTTGCCGGGTTCCCACGTGCGCCACTTCCCAGTTGAGCTCCGCGGGCCCGGGGAGCCCGGGGCGCCCCGAGTGATTTGTCAGATTCTGCCGTGAGGGAAACGTGCGCGCTGGCGGCCCGCGCGGGGGGCGCGGAGCCCTCGGCCGCCCCTCCGGGGGAGCCGCGCCGCGCCTCGAGACCCTTCGCCCGGTTTCCTTGGGAAGACGAGAACATTCACGCGCGCCGACTCGTGTTCAATAGCCAGGACGGTGACCTTATTTGGAAATAACTCATTTTATGAAGTTATTGTGAAAAACTTTAAAGACTAGCCAAAAATTAGCTCGAAGGGTGAAATAAAGTCCTATGCTCTATCCTCATGTTCAGCAGTTTTAATTATTTGTCACAAATGTTTTCGTCTATACTTTTTCTTTTTACTTGGCTGAAGTATTTTTTTAATTTATTTTTTGTTTAATATATTTTTTACATCGTTTTTCATTTTTGCTCAATGTATGCATTTTCGTCATGGTTATAGTCCAGACAGTTCCCACCCCGCCTTGTTTTCATCCTACTCCCCCCTACCCCACCCCACTCCCCATTGTGTCTCTGGTTTATAGGTGCTTGTTAATTTTGATTTTTACTTTATTATAATTATTCTTTTTCCTGGTCCCTTATTTAGGTTTTATAAATTCCTGCTATGAGTGAGACCATTTTTCCTTTTCTTTCTGGCTTATTTCGCTGAGCATGATCTCTTCCAGCTCCATCCATGTTGCAGCAAATTGCATGAGTTTATCTTTTTTGATTGCTGAGTAATATTCCATTGTGTATATGTACCACATCTTCTTGATCCAGGCATTTATTTTTGGGCATTTGGGTTGTTTCCATAGCTTAGCTATTGTAAATAGTGCTGCTATAAACATAGGGGTGCAGGTGCCCTTTTGAATTAATGTTTCTGTGTCATTTGGGTAAATACCCAGGAGTGGTATTGCTGGATCATATGGAAGCTCCATCTTTAGCAGGTTGAGGAATCTCCACACAGCTCTCCATAGTGGTTGGACCGGTTTGCACTGCCACCAGCAGTGCAGGAGAGTTCCTTTTTCTCCACATCCTCACCAACATTTGTTGTTGCTAGTTTTTTTAATATGTGCCATTCTCACTGGTGTAAGATGGTATCTCATTGTAGTTTTGATTTGCATTTCCCTGATTACAAGTGATGTTGAACATTTTCCGTATGCCTGTTGGCCATTTGCAGTTCCTCTTTGGAGAAGTTCCTTTTAGCTCTTCTGCCCATTTTTTGACTGGATTATTTACTTTGTTTTTGTTGAGTCTCATCAGCTCTTTGTAGATATTTGTGATCAGTCCTTTATCATTAGTGTTTTCAGCAAAAATTTTCTCCCAATTGGTGCGGTGTCTCTTTGTTTTGGTTACTGTCTCTTTTGCTGTACAGAAGCTCTTTTTTTTTTTTTTTTTTTTTTTTTTTTGGTACAGAAGCTCTTTAATTTGATGTAGTCCCAGCTGTTTATCTTTTTGGCTGAAGTGTTTTTTTTTTTTTTAAAGATTTATTTATTTATGCATACGAGAGCTGGGATACAGGCCAGAGATGCGGGGTATGAGAGGATTCACCAGAGACAGAGGGGAACAGAATAGGCAGATTGACTGAAATACACTGCTGAGGGGAGCAGCAAGCAAGATAGGAGAGGTCTGCTATGCCATGTGGGCAGCTCCCTGGCTGGGGATTGAACTCATGCTGAAGAGGCTGTTGACCGCATATTAGTGCTGTGCTTAACCCCTTGCGCCACCAGAGAGGCCCTTTGGCTGAAATATTTTCAAGGCAGATCCAATTGGGTCATTTCATCTCCACATATTTCAGTATACATTTGGTAAACTATAAATACAAATTTGTACATTTATATTTGGCTAAAAAAGATAGATCAAATCAAATTGATAAGGGTAAGCATGTTTAGCATATGGGGTGCAGGAAAGAGGTAACAGTTTCTACCTCTGATCTAAGCATGGTTGTCAAAAAACATTTAGATTTTCTTTCAGCATAGGCTTTGTCTGTGTAACAATAGGGTCGTCCTGCTTTTGAGCATCCAAAATTTAACAAACAATGAAAAGGTTTGAGAGACAAAGAAAGAGATTTAGTGTTACTAGATCTTACTGAGAAGGAAAAGTTCTGACTTTACAGTCAAGCCATGCAGGCAAGGAGTTAATTGTTGGTCATTGTAGTTGGAGTGGTAAGCTTTAGTGTACATGCTGAGAGTAGAAATTGTTGTTAGTGTTTCATTTGACTTACTGGGCATTAAATTATGAGTTTTTACCTTAAACCTGGAAATCAAAAATTGTTATTTCCCAAATTGATGCCACAGATTTGCTTTGTGGTCTTGGACAAGTTGTCAAACCTGCTTGATTGCAAATTTACTTATCTTTAAATGTGGACAGGGAACTAGAGTATCCCAGAAATAAATGTGTTTTTTTTTATTTATTTATTTATTTATTTATTTATTTATTTATTTATTTATTTATTTATTTAAAGATCATGTTTTTGGTTTTTTTTAAGATTTATTTTTATTTATTTATACAAGCACTGGGTACAGTCAGAAGCGCGGGAGGGTGAGAGGATTCACCAGAGCCAGAGAGGGGAGCAGAGCAGGCAGAAGGACTGAAGTACACTGCTGAGGGGAGCAGTGGGCGGCAGGAGAGGTCTGCGCGCCTGAGGGACCCTCCTCCAGTGGTCGGGGAGCAGCTGGGGATCGAAACGGTGTTGCAAAGGCCGCGGCAGCTTCGCAACCCAGCGCTCAACCGCTGCACCACAGGGGATGCCCATAAATGTGTTTTTAAAAGCTTTATTTTAGGAGTAACTCCAGTGTTTGTTTCACTGTCATCTCTATAAATCACGATGCTGTTATTTGTTTTGTGATTTTTATTTACAGAAAACATTGGTATTTTGAAAATTAGTCCCAGATCAGTAACATAGTTTACAAGTTGTGATTTGTATCCCCATTTTTTTGTCCTCTTTGATATCTTTTTTAAAATTGATTTTACTTAAATCTTTGTAACACTGTGCTTTATTTTATTGGTATTTAAGTGTTTTCTTTGTGTTTGTTTATATCTCTTAAGTATCTGTTATATATAATTATGGAAATCAACACAAGGTAAACTTTTATTTACAGATAATAGACTAAAAATAAATTGCACAGGAGATACCATTGTGCTCTCATGAGGATGCTTATTACGAATAAATAAATAGAAAATAACAAGTGTTGGGCCTCCCCGGTGGCACAGCGGTTGAGCGCTGGGTTGCGAAGCTGCCCGCGGCCTCTGCAGCGCTGGTTCAATCCCTGGCTGCTCCCCGGCCACCGGAGGAGGGTCCCACATGGCGCGCAGACCTCTCCTGCCGCCCGCTGCTCCCCTCAGCAGTGTACTTCGGTCCTTCTGCCTGCTCTGCTCCCCGCTCTGGCTCTGGTGAATTCTCTCACCCTCCCGCGCTTCTGACTGTACCCAGTGCTTGTATAAATAAATAAATAAATCTTTAAAAAAAAAAAAAAAGAAAATAACAAGTGTTTGTGAGGATGTAGAGAACTTGGAACCCTTGCTCATTGCTGGTGGGAATGCAAAATGGTTCAGCTGCTGTAAAAAAAAGTTTGTCATTTTCTCAAAAAGTTAAACATAGAATTTTATCATATGATCTAGCAATTCCACTTCTATGTAAATACCCAAGACAGTTGAGAGCAGGGAGTTGAACAGATGCTTATGTGCCAATGTTTATTGCAGTATTATTCACAATAACCTAGCAGTAGAGACAACCCAAGTGTCCCATCAGCAGATGAATGGATAAACAAAATGTGGTGTACACATACAATGGAATACTATTTATCCTTTAAAAGGAATGGAATTCTATAGATGCCACAAAATGGATGAACCTTGTAAACATAATACAAGTGAAAATACTAGACACCAAAGGTTAAATATTGTATGATTCCACATATATTAGGTACTTAGAAAAGGCAAATTCATAGAGACAAAGTAGACTAGAGATTACCAGTGACTGGGGGAGAGGGTAATGGAGACTGGGCACAGTTTTGAGGATGATGAAAAAGTTACGAAATTGGGTAGTGGTGTGATGGTAGCAGACACTGTAAATGTGCTTAATGCCAGTAATCATATGCTTAAATGGTTGTTATAAATTTTATGTATGTTTTACCACAACTTTTAAAGGATAACATTGCATATCCAGTGGTTGGGAACACCGGGGTAAATAAGCCTACAGTAACTAAAATTAGAAGGATGGGTAGTTAGAACAGATATAGCAAGGAGACTTTGCTTAGGTTCTAATTCAGTAGTATGTTACTGGAAACACTAAAAAAAGTTGGCTGTTACTGCTTTGTTTTAATAACAGTTTTGATAGCAAACAACAATAAATGTGAAGTATTATAATGAGTATTTCTTGGGAAAGCCTGAAGAGTTCAGACTTCCATAAGTCTTTAACTGCATCCTCATAAGAACAGTAAGTTTGGAATTCAGATTTGACTTGATTGACTTATTTAATCACCACAAAAAAATTAATTATACCTCTGGGATCCCCAGGATATTTTGGTACAGTTCATATCCCATATAATTCACTCATTTATAATGTGTAATTCAGTGGTTATAGAACAATTATAGTCAATTATAGTCAATTTTATAGGTGCAACAAATATAGTCAATTTTAGACCATTTTCATCACTCCAAAAAGAAATCCCATGTACTTCAGCCATCACCTACCAACACCCTAGGAAAGCATTAATCTACTTTTCTGTAGGGCCTATGTAACCATTTATTCCTTTCTTTCTCTATAGATTTGCCTATCCTGGACCTTTCATATAAATGGAATCATACAATAAATGCTTTTTTGCTTTTGACTTCTTTCACTAAGCATGTTTTCAAGGTTCACCCATGTTGTAGCCTGTATTAGTACTTCATTCCTTTTTATTGCTGAATACTATTCCATTGTATAGATATACCACATTTTGTTCATCATCAGCTGATAGACAATAAGGTGGTTTCTACTTTTTTTAATGATCACTTAATTTTTTAACAAAGATTTATTTATTTATGCATACAAGAGCTGGGGAACAGGCCAGAGGTGTGGAGGGTGAGAGGATTCACCAGAGACAGAGTGGGGAACAGAACAGGCAGATTGACCGATGTACACTGCTGAGGGGAGCAGCGGGCAAAACAGGAGAGGTCTGCTGCGCCATGTGGGTTGCTCCCTGGCTGGCCGGGGGATCAAACTCTATCTGCAGAGGCTGCGGACAGCTTCATAGGTTGTGTCTTAACTCATTGTGCCACCAGGGAGGCCCCAATGATCACTTAATTAAAGTCTTTGTAGGAAGTTTAGAACCCCAATTTGTGATGGTAAATTCCATTTGTGAGAGCAAACACAGCAGAGGTAGTCCTTGAGCTGAGGAACAGCTTAGATGTTTGTGAGTCCAGTTTTCTGATTAACCTTGCGCTGCTATGTAATCTCGTATTTTCTCTCTGTGTTGGAGATCTCACTTACCTGCTGTCTAGCGCTTAACACAGCTTCTTCTTGAAGCAAACATCGGTAAGCTATTTTGGGATCCTCACACCATTGACATCAATTTTGGTAGAGGTAACGATGACAAATTTCTGATGTGTGCTACTCAGGGAACCTTGATGTGGGACAGAAGTGCAGTCATAAGTAGCAAGCCATTGCCCAGCTACTTCAAGAAAACCACCCTCTTGCCTATGTCATATCCTGTTAGGATAATCAGAATGGTCCCAGGAGTGATGCCAGCTCACAGTTTTCTCACATGCTGACTGAAGGGTTTCTTGCTTTGGCTCAATAGCTTTTCAAGTACATCTTCAGTAGTATAATATCTAGGCATGTTATGAAGTTTAGCCACTCAGGTACCAACCACCATTCTTGTCCCCCCCCCTAACTGGTTTTGTGATGGTAGCAAGAACCTTCTCCTTTCCAGTCCTGGATTTAGTTGCTGACTACTTCCATCTACATGGTTTTTCTGGAATACATAGCAGATCAGAAATATCTGCTGTACTGGAACAGGGTTTCGGCTTCAGTGGGGCTTCCCCTTCAGTGGGATTTGGCCTTGGCCTTCTTAACCTTGCCACCAGTGTCAGCTTTCTTGGCTTCAGATTTCTTCTCTTTAGTAGCCATCTTCTCAGCTTTTTCACCTATCATCTTGCAAGATGTGTTTCTACTTTTTGAGTATTATAAATAATGCTGCTGTGAATATTCATGTGTACAAATTTTTGTGTGGACATATTTTCATTTCTCTTGGGTATATGTCTAGAGTAGAATTATTAGTCCATATGGTAACTCTTTATTTAACCTTTTGAGGAACTGCCAGACTGTTTTCTAAAAATGGCTATACAGTTTTATATTCTAACCAGCAGTATATTGAGAATTCTAATTCTTCTACATGCTTGTCAACACTTAGTATCTTTTTTTATTATTGCCAGCCTAGTGGGTGGGAAGTAGTAGCTTATTGTGACTTGACTTTGCATTTCCCTAATGATATTGAGCAACTTTTCATGTGTTTGTTGGTCATTTGTATATCTTATTTGGAGAAATGTCTAGTCATGTCCTTAATCCATTTCTTGATTGGGTTGTTTGTCTTTTTATTGGATTGTAAGAATTCTTTATACATTTTCAACAAGTCTTTTATCAGATACACACTTTACAAATATGTCCCTCATTCACTGGGTTTTCTTTTCACTTCCTTGTTATTGTCTTTTGAAGCTCAAAAATTTTTCGTTTTGATAAAGTCCAGTGTATTGCTCTGTTCATTTTTTAGGTGTAAGACTTAAGAAGTCATTGGCAAATCCAAGGTCATGAAGATTAACCTCTATGTAGTCTTCTAAGAGCTTAGGTTTTTACATTTAGGTCAATTGGTACATTTTAAGTTATTTTTTGTATAAGATGTGAAGTACTAGTTGTTCCAGCACTATTTATTGAGCAAATTATTCTTTCCTCATTTAATTGTCTTGTTATCTTGTTGAAAATCAATTGATTATTGGGCCTCCCCCAGTGGTCTAGCTAAGTCTCAGCACTAACATAGCAATGGCCTGATTTCGATCTCTGAGCAGGAAGGTAACTCACAAGGAGCTGCAGACCTCCCCCCATCTTGCTCCCCTTAGCAGTGTATTTCAGTCAGTTTGCCTGTTCTGCTCCCCGTTCTGTCTCTGGTGAATCCCTTTAGCCCCTCCCCCACACTCACACCCCGCACCTCTGGCCCTAGTTCTTGTATGCATAAATAAATAAAAATAAATCTTAAAAAAAATTTTCAGGACTGCTCAAGTCAGTGGTGTGTCTTTTGGATTCTTATCTGAAAAAGATCCCAAATCTTAGAACCTTTACCACAAGTAGTTTTTCCTTGTAGTGATTCTCGGAATCTTGGTAGGCATGTGAACTGGACCTTTCACTTTGAAATTCTTTACTTTTTCTCCTCTTATGAAGTTAATACATATTTTTTCTCCAGAGATTTTACACTGTGACTGGTTAGGGTGATTTGAGTTTGATGAATGGCCACTTCTGGTTCCCCAGGTGTCATTCTTTAAAAGTCATAGCTGGGCCTCCCTGGTGGCGCAAGGGGTTAAGCACGGCACTATGAAGCAATCTGCAGCCTCTGCAGCACAAGTTAGATCCCCAGCCTGCCAGGGAGGTACCTACATGGCGCAGTAGACCTCTCCTGTCTCGCCCACTGCTTCCCTCAGCAGTTTATTTCAGTCAGTCTGCTTGTTCTGTTCCCCGCTCTGTCTCTGGTGAGTCCTCTCACCCTCCTGCACATATGGCCTGTACCCCGGTTCTTGTATAAATAAATAAATCTTTAAAAAAAAGTCATGGCTGGGCCTCCCCTGGTGGCGCAGCGGTTGAGCGCTGGGTTGCGAGGCTGCCCGCAGCCTCTACAGTGCCAGTTCGATCCCCGGCCACTGGCGAGGGTCCCACAAAAAAAAAAAAAAAAAGTCATGACTGCAGAGCGGCTTCCTGACCAACTTGTTCCTCTGCAGGAATGAACAGCAGTTGAGTCAAGCAGGAGCCAGTAACCCCAGCTTCACTGCAGCTGTGACCACATCTTACTCAAAATAAAACTCAAGGGTTTTTTTTTTTTTTTAACTTAGTCTCCTAAATAGATTGCTAAAATAGAAATATTGTATCCAATGATACTTTGGCACTTAGTATATAGTAAATACTGTATGGTAATACTGCTTTTCAGAAAGATTGTGCCAGAATATACAGTCACCAGCATCATAATGTGAATACCAAACTTGTATACTTAATAGCACAAGGCATTAAAATTCTAAAAAGTACTAATTTTTGGAAATTTTTTCTAAATGTTTTAATTTCAATTTCATTCAATTCAGGTAGGTTTAACCTTTATTTTCACCTAATGTTTGCTTATGTTCAACGTGGAGTTTATATTTGAGATAATTTTTTTGATAGAAGAGATGAGAATTATTTTGGAAGGTGAGGGAGAAAGGAAATTCAAGGTTTACCTCTTCCCACTCCCTCACTGTGATGAACTTTGTATTATTCTGAATATCAGGTGGATGATGCTGTTAATAAAGATATTGAGTAAAGGTAAAACTGCTGCTTTTCTTTTTTTTTTTAAGATTTATTTATTTATTCATTTATACAAGCGCTGGGTATAGTCAGAAGCGTGGGAGGGTGAGAGAATTCACCAGAGCCAGAGCGGGGAGCAGAGCAGGCAGAAGGACCGAAGTACACTGCTGAGGGGAGCAGCGGGCGGCAGGAGAGGTCATTTGGGACCCTCCTCCGGTGGCGGGGAGCAGCCAGGGATCGAACCGGTGCTGCAGAGGCTGTGGGCAGCTTCACAACCCAGCGCTCAACCACTGCGCCCCCGGGGAGGCCCAAAACTGCTGTTTTTCTACTCATATCACTTCTTACATTAACTACCCCCACAGATTAAAGGCTATTCCTACTTCACAAGCCAATTGCAAATTTGACCTCCTGTGAGAAGAGGCTTTACCTTCAGTAGCAGATTTCTGCATAGGCTACAGGATGAATGGATCCTGTTTAAACTTTAAGTCTATGAAGATGGTTTTGTTCTCTTGCCTACTGTTGGTGGGCTGTCCCCAGGAAATTTTGCAATATGTTCTTACCTGTAAGGGAGGTTTGGGGAGCCATCAGTATGCTGTGGGGATGGATGAGGTTTTCCAGATTGAAGAGAATGAATCAATGACATGATCTTGGGGACTCCTGACATTTTTAAAAATATGTGAAAATGCCAAGATTTAGGACTTAGGTTGGGGTGTGGATGAACACCGTTTTTGTGAGCATAACATGAATAGTCTGGGACCCTCCCTCCTCGGTTTAGCAGGTGAGAGAGAAAAACCATCTGCGTAGGCTTAAAGTCAGAATGAAACAGCAAACCTGGCAGAACCAGGTTGACCCAGTTGGTGGGTCCTCACCTGCATGCTTAAGAACAAGTGACATGGGGGCCTCCCTGGTGGCCTAGTGGTGGCACTGCCTCCTCAATAGGCTGAGTTTAATCCCCAGCAAGGGAACTAACCCACATCTGGCACAGCAGACCTCTCCTGTCTCACCCGTCGCTCCCCTCAGCAGTGTATTTCGGTAGATCTGCCTTTTCTTCTCCCCAGTCTGGTGAATCCTCTCACCCTTCCCGCCCCCAGCACCTTTGGCCTACACCCCAGTTCTACGCATAAATAAGTAAATCTTTTTTTTTTAAATATTTATTTATTTATTTATTTATACAAGAACTGGGGTATAGGCCAGATGCTCAGGAGGATGAGAGGATTCACCAGAGACAGAGCCGGGAACAGAACAGGCAGACTGACGAAATACACTGCTGAGGGGAGCAGCAGGCAAGACAGGAGAGGTCTGCCGCGCCATGTGGGACCCTCGCCAGCTGGCCGGGATCGAACCAGCGCGGATAACTTCACAGCGCTGCACTTAATGGCCTGTGCCATGGGGGGAGACCGTCTTTCTTTCTTTTTTTTTTTTTTTTAAAGGAACAAGTGATATGGCCTAAAAACAGACACATAATTAGAAACAATAACATGATTTATTTACATAGGAAGTGAGAAAAGGGAAAGCTGAGAAAGAAAAAGAGAATGAGATTGTATAGGCTGATACATACCCAGATATCATCTGTCCCGCCCCAGTGCATGCACTGAGCAGAGACTGAGGTCCAAGCTATTGCCTCACAAGGCAAACTGGTGGCTTTTCCAGATGCCCCTCCCCACCATTAGTTTAACTGCTGAAACTCCAGCCATTCCATTACCAAAGCACCAACTAGTTTAACTGCCAAATCCCCTGTTCTGCCCCTATTTCCTATCAGCCCCCACTGATAGAGTCTGGAGAGTGCCATCTTCTACCATCGAGTTGGCTATGAGTGCTGCTGTGCTGGCTCAGAAGTTGCTCCTCACTGTTCTGTTATGAGAACAGGCCCTGTCTTGTTTGTGAAGCATCCATGCAGGAATCTGGTGCCCGAGGGTAAACCTTTTCAGCTTTCACTGATTACCAAGGAGCCAGCAAAAGCTTTAAACAATGGATATCTAGCCTTACTGGCTCCAGTGCTTTCACTAGAAATCAGGAAAGTGATTAAGCCTCTGTATTTGCTTGCCTTTGTGCATAGATAGCATCAGCATTTATGTTAAAATATTGATAAGGAATGGAAATATCTAAGCTATAAAGGAAAGCCCCCTGGCAAGTATAATTACATTTCTGACATCATTGACCCTTCTCTTCTGCATGTTTGCTACTCTTACAAAGCATATAAATTGAACTCAAATTTGTGATTGTTGAAACAGATATTAGAGTAAGATCTGTTGGACTGTTTTGCTCTTTGAATCCTTCCAAATCCTCATTTTGATTATCTAATAAACTGTCTATCATTGAGACTTTACTTCAGTCACTATCTTTGACTCATCTTTTGTTTCCACTCTTTACATCCATCCTTTTGTTATAGGACAGGGAGAGGGGCAGCCCAAACCCCGCAAACCTGCCTATTCTAAATGGGTTCTGCCATCCACCGCATCAACACAAAACATAGGAGATTTTAATGGGAAGGAACTTTAATAAAACTAGGAAACAACACAGGTAAGGCAAAGAATCTAGTTTCTAAATGAAGCACCCAAAGTTACCCATCCCCTCGTGGGTAAAAGTCCCTCCAAATGGGATTGGCCCAGAGCAAGGCCCCAAAGCCTGCCACAAGTCTAAAGCATCTTCCAGTGGGGACCCACAGAAAAGGGTCAGAAACAACCAGACAAGCCCGGAAGGAAAAGAGCAAAATCAATATCAAGATAAAGGCTGCCATTGTCACCTCCCCATGGGTCTCACCCACATCTGTGTCACCCCGTCCACGACCAAAAGACAAGCACAGTTTCTTCACGTGTCTCTAGGCTCCATGCGCCTCCTCCAGGTCTCCTGGCTCCATCCTGCTTCCTTCCTCAGTCTCTTCTGCAGCTTCTTCTCTTCCTGCTCAGCTCCACCCTCCCTTGGGTGGGGCAGGGAACCTGCCCCTTTCCGGGGGACCACCCTGTTACACTTTTGCAAAGTCCTACCTGAAATACTGCCTCCAATCATTTAACTTCACTATACTTTGATTCCATATGTTTAATCAGTCTCTGTTTTTCTTTTTTTTTAAGCTTTATTTTTATTTATACATACAAGAACTGGGGTGTAGGCCAGAGGTGCGGGTTGGGGGGTGGGTGAGAGGATTCACCAGAGACAGAGTGGGGAGCAGAACAGGCGGATTCTATAACACTGCTGAGGGGAGCAGTGGGTGAGACAGGGGAGGTCTGCTGCGCCATGTGGGTTAGCCCCTTGGCCAGGGATCAGACTCCTGCGGATAACTTCATTGTGCTGATACTTAATCCTTGGTGCCACCAAGAAGGCCTAATAGGTTGGTTTCTCAACTCATGAAAGAGAAGCCCCATCTCGTTCTGGATGCCCCAACAGTTTTTCCTATCGATCACTAAATAATTGTCAAAATATGGTTAATTTTAATATGTACCAAATTTTAAAAATGGTGTGTAGTCTAGTAGATGAGGGTATCTGAAATTCTAATAAGAATGGCATTTGGATCCCTAAAATGAGTGATCCTCAGTCATCTTGGATATCCTTTTTTGTTTGCTTATCTTTATTTTTCTAAGTTGACTAGGGAGTTTTAACAGTTTGTTTTTGTTGCATAATAATGAATATGCCTGGCCTTTGTCCCAGATTCCCAGCACAGAGCTTCTAAAACTCACAGAATTTCCTAAGTTATAGGAGTGTCTTTATTACTTATGAGTCCTTTAGACTACTACCTGAGTTAATGTGATGACTCAGTATTGGTCCCAGTTACTGTTAGGGGGAAGTGATGTCCTGAGTTAATCCCATACAGGCTTTGTGGACTCCACCCCCACTCCAGACTAAAACCATCAGGACATTGGGGAAGACAAATCCCATCACCACCAAGGGGAGGGTGGCTGGGACCTGAGGGTGGAGTTGGGCAGCCAGGTTGGATATAAAAAACCAAACACGTGGGCCTAGGGCTCTCTCTGGCTCGCGATCGCTCGCCTCCCGGCTTCACCGCTCCTGGCTGGCGGCCAGCTCTCAGAGCGCCATTTTGGGGTTCCAGATCGGCGGATCGGGTAGGACTCATTTAAAACTTTGTCTCCCGCTTTTCTCCCAGAGCTGTATATTTCCTCATTTCCCCTTCCCTTGTAAATAAACCTTTTATTAACCTTTCACATGTGCCTACAGTAGAGCATTGATAAGTCCTTTTAAGCGCGCGGGTGAGGACCCACAGTCAGGCACCCCGTTTTGTATCGGGGTTGCTCTACAACATTACCAGAAAGACCAACCTTGTATGACGGGGTTGTGACTTTGAGCGAGTCTGACCTCTGGAGAAAACAGAGGACTGGAGTTGAAATTTACTCATATGGCCCATGAATCAGTCTATCACGATATGAAACCATAATAAAAATTCTGAGTACCAAAATTTGGTGGCACTTCCAGATTGGTGAACATATTTGTATGCTGATAGGATGATGCACCCTAATTCCTTGATAAGGCATGGAAACTGTTGAATACCCTTCCAGACCTTGCCCTTATGTGTTTGTTCATTTGGATAGTCCTGATTTGTTTCCTTTATAATAAAACTGTTTTTATTATAAGAATAGTTTTCTAGAGTTTTATGAGATATTCTAGTGAATTAAACCTGAGGAGTAATGGGAACCTCTGAATTTGTAACCAGTTGGTCAAAAATATGAATGACCTAGGAATTCCTAAAGTGGAGCTGGCATCTGAAGTAAGGACAGTACTATTGGTTCTGTTGTAGAGCAACCCCGATACAAAACGGGGTGCCTGACTGTGGGTCCTCACCCGCGCGCTTAAAAGGACTTATCAATGCTCTACTGCAGGCACACGTGAAAGGTTAATAAAAGGTTTATTTACAAAGGGAAGGGGAAATGAGGAAATGTACAGCTCTGGGAGAAAAGTGGGAGACAAAGTTTTAAATGAGTCCTACCCGATCCGCCGATCAGGAATCCCAAAATGGCGCTCTGAGAGCTGGCCGCCAGCCAGGAGCGGTGAAGCCGGGAGGCGAGCGATCGCGAGCCAGAGAGCCCAAGGCCCACGTGTTTGGTTTTTTATATCCAACCTGGCTGCCCAACTCCACCCTCAGGTCCCGGCCACCCTCCCCTTGGTGGTGATGGGATTTGTTTTCCCCAATGTCCTGAT
This sequence comes from Talpa europaea, assembly GCF_964194135.1. Taxonomy (NCBI): domain Eukaryota; kingdom Metazoa; phylum Chordata; class Mammalia; order Eulipotyphla; family Talpidae; genus Talpa; species Talpa europaea. The sequence continues at coordinate 71,273,397 of NC_140078.1, forward strand.
GGTTTTAGTCTGGAGTGGGGGTGGAGTCCACAAAGCCTGTATGGGATTAACTCAGGACATCACTTCCCCCTAACAGTTCCATGTCCTTTAACTATGGAGTTTGATGCTACTCTAGGTGGTTAGCATCAAAGTTGTTGGGTAAGAATAGTTTTATATTGCTGTTATAATCCTAATTTAACTGGTGACTAGATTTCATGTGAGCGGTTAAGAGACATAGCTTTTAGTCCTTTCCAGTCTGAGTAATAGCAAATTATTCATTGCATGTTCTTTGCTCCCTTGTTAAAGATTAGTTGCCCATAAATCTGTGGGTTTATTTCTGGGTTTTCTGTTCAATTCCATTGGTCTCTGTGTCTGTTCTTGTTCCACTACCATGCAGTTTTGATTATTATGGCTTTGTAGTATAGTTTGAAGTCTGGGAGTGTGATACCTCCATTCCCTTCCTTTTTAGTGAGGAGACCTCTGGCTATTGGGTTTTTTGTGGCTCCATATGAATTAGCAAATCATTCATTCAGTTCATTTAATTAGTGTCTATGTGTGTGCCACAGTCTGTAGTAGACAAAAGGTGGCAGGAATGTCTCATGGTTATTCTTTAGGAGCTTTTAGTGGGATGTATAGAATCATGGAATTTTTGTGTACTGTCATAGAGAATGAGTGCTCAGTGCACGGAATGGAACTTTCTTCCCTGAGTCTTGAACTTTGGGACTGGGGTGGAGATGTATTTTTTTGGCAGTGGGTAGTACTTGGGAACAGAGGCATGTTAAATCTGCTAGTGTGTATGGGAGCAGAGAGTTGTGAGTGACAGTGGTTTTTTCAGAATAAGTCACTGTGTTTAGTTGCTAGATGTACATATGAGGACAGTGCTTTCCATGAGTAGGTAAAGGAACCACCTATATCAGAATCACCCTGTCCACTGGTTCCCCCATCCTCTCCTAAAAAATGCTGGTTTTATTTTCTAATTTTTTTATGTTGGGAATGTCGATTATTGACAGTAGTATGAACTCATCGCAAGTGATAGAGTGGCTGTCACATCTAATTTATTTGGTGTTTGCCTGTTTCCCTTGAGGAATATTTAGCCAAGTATTTACCATGCCAATTTCAGCTAGCAGCACAATTTCACTGAACAAGGGGTTGAGAAATATTTCAGAATCACTTCTTCTGACCTGGTACAAACTGACCCCAGCTCATGGATAGCTCCCAGTCAAACCATCCTCCTTCCAGATTATTTTAAAAAGCTGCAGAATAATCTTATCTATAGTATTTTATTTTATTTATTTTTTTTTTATAGAGGCATGTTTTTCTTTATTTGTTTGCTTGTTTGTTTTGTTTACACATGCACTGGGTACAGTCAGAAGCGCGGGAGGGTGAGAGAATTCACCAGAGCCAGAGCGGGGAGCAGAGCAGGCAGAAGGACCGAAGTACACTGCTGAGGGGAGCAGTGGGCGGCAGGAGAGGTCTGCGCTCCATGTGGGACCCTCCTCTGGTAGCCGGGGAGCAGCCGGGGATTGAACCGGCGCCGCAGAGGCCGCGGGCAACTTCGCAACCCAGCGCTCTACCGCTGCGCCACCGGGGAGGCCCTATAGTATTTTATTTTATATCCTAAAAACCAGTTTTAAAAATATACCTATAAAACTTGTACTACATCTAAAATAATTGAGCAATAGTTCCTTAGTTTCGTATATTATTATTTTTTAAGATTTATTTTTATTTATTTATGCACACAAGAATTGGAGTGTAGGCCAGAGGTGCGGGGGGTGAGAGGATTCACCAGAGACAGAATGGGGACCAGAACAGGCGGATAGACTGAAACACTGCTGAGGGGAGCAGCGGGCTAGTCAGGAGAGGTCTGCTGAGCCATGTGGGTTAGCTCCCTGGCCAGGGATTGAACTCAGGCCACAGTGACTGGCAATAGCTTGATAGCGCTAAGACTTTAACCCCTGTGTCACCAGGGAGTCCCAGTTTCAAATATTAAATGTGTTCAAACTTTTCTGCACATCTCCAAGTAAGGTCTATAAGTTACATTGACTACTTTATCTCATGAATCTCTTTTAATCTGTAGGATCTCTCTCCACCTCTTTCTCTTCTTTTGAATCTTAATTATAAATGAGAGTCTATCTTATAGATTTTTTTTCACAGTCTGGAGTTTGCTGATTACCTCCCCAAGATGTTTACATCAAAGTTCCTCTGTCACATTTTTCCTCTAAATTTGTAATTAGCCCTAGAGCAGTGGTCTCCAGCTGAGGTTCCAGGATCAGCCACATTAGCATTACTTGGGAGACATATTAGAAATACAGATGTGTTCATGTTGCTCCAGGAGTTTTAACTTTTAGAATTATACACGTGTTTAGAATTTTTTTGGCTCTTTTTAAAACATTTCAGAGGAACAATTACTCAATTTTAGCTTTTTTTTTTTTTTTTAAGGCTATGATTTTTTTTTTTTAAATTAATTTATTTACACAAGCACTGGGTACAGTCAGAAGCACGGGAGGGTGAGAGAATTCACCAGAGCCAGATCTGGGGGAGCAGAGCAGGCAGAAGGACCGAGGTACACTGCTGGGGGGAGCAGCGGGTGGCAGGAGAGGTCTGCGCACCATGCGGGACCCTCCTGGGTGGCTGGGGAGCAGCCTGGCTGGGGAGCAGCCTGGCTGGGGAGCAGCCGGGGATCGAACCGGCACTGCAGAGGCTGCGGGCAGCTTTGCAACCCAGTGCTCAACCGCTGCGCCACCGGGGAGGCCCTTAGCTTTTCTTTTTTTAAGCTCTATGTCATCGGTGTCACATTAGCATTCTCCAGCTTCGGCAGGTGGCAAGAGAACCTGGAGAGCTCATTAAACACATAGCATGTCACAGTTGCTTTTCAACTCATGTTGTTCAGTGAAGAGTGCAGTAGCATACTGCCCTGTGTTTAGGAGTAGACGGAAGCATTCAGAGTAGATGTGTCCTGTGCATATGTGTGTGTGTTTAGCAGAACATGTAGCACGTTCTGAAATAACATAATTAGTTGTAATATTGATAGGATCTGTATCTAATATTGCAAAATTCAGATTTACAAACCAGCATGTGGTTTTTCATTTGTTTACTTGTCTGTGACATGTGTCTGTGTCCTAATTATAATTTTGTTTGTAGAAAATGAAAATGGCTTAATATTTCTCTTTTTTATTATGAAGTTCAATATTATTTTTTTTGGGCATCAGTTCCTGAGGCAATTTTTTTTCTTTCTGCTCTAATTCAAGCACTCCATAGATACTTTGAGTGCCAGCTGGTGTTAATATCAGTTTAAAATGGTTCTGTGGCTACAGTTTGGAAAATTCTGTGTTGGAGACTAATTAACAAGCAATGTAACTAGGAGGGAGATCATCATATTTGTACCCTAGGCAAGTAGTGTGGAGAACTGCCCTGGATCAAGGCTACAGTGGATGCTGGGAGACTCCACTGTAATTCGTTATAACAATACAAGTGAATGGTGGTGATTAGGGCCTGGATTGAGCCTTGTGAAGGAATTAGGCTTAGCAGGAAAGTTATAAAAAAGGAATATTTTTGTTTTGTTTTTTAAAGATTTATTTATATAAACAAGAACTGGAGTACAGGCCAGAGATGTGGAAGGTGAGAAGATTCACTAGAGACAGAGTGGGAAAAAGAACAGGCAGATCTACTGAAATACTTTGTTGAGGGGAGCAGCAGGCGAGTCAGGAGAGGTCTGCTGTGCCATGTGGGTAGCTCCCTGGCCGGGGATAGAACTCCTGCAGCAGTGGCTGCGGATAGCTCCATAGGTTGCATCTTAACCCCTTGTACCAGCAGAGTCCCAAAAAAGGAATGTTTTTCTTGAGTTGAGTCATCACCTGAGATTTGTCTTTCTGTTTTTTCAGGTTTATGAAGTAAACCTGAATTTTTTTTTTTAAAAGATTTATTTTATTTATGCATACAAGAGCTGGGGTGTAGGGCAGAGATTCAGGGAGAGGGAGGATGAGAAGATTCACCAGAGACACTGTACCCCAGTTCTTGTATATATAAGTAAATAAATCTTTAAAAAAGAAAAAATTCACCAGAGACAGAGTGGGGAGCACAACAGGCAGATTGACTGAAATACACTGTTGAGGGGAGCAGCGGGTAAGACAGGAGAGGTCTGCTGCATCAGGTGGCTTAGCTCCCTGGCCAGGGATCAAACTTATGCTGCAGTGGCTGCTGATAGCTTGATGGTGCTGAGACTTAACCCTTTGTGCCACCAGGGAAACCCTGAAATAGATACTTAAAATACTCCTATGTATTTTCAGTCCCTTGATGACTGACTCATGTTAATTCCTGAAAACTGATTTATATAAGAATCAGGTAGACTTGCGTTTATATTCTTCCTTTGTCATAGCACCAATCTTCAGTATTTTCATTTTGAAAAGTGGAATTCTTCACTACTTTCTAGGGGTAGTGACAATTGAAGAGAATGTATGCTAATACTTACTGCAGTGTCTGGTGTGATAACTCTTAACTGTTTGGGAATCTTTTCTGTTGATCCTAGAACTCAAATCCCTTAAAACCAGGGATCCTGGGCCTCCCCAGTGGCGCAAGGGGTTAAGTACAGCACTATGAAGCAATTCGCAGCCTTTGCAGCACCAGTTTGATCCCCAGCAGACCAGGGATCTACCCACATGGCACAGCAGACCTCTCCTATCTTGCCCGCTGCTCTCCTCAGCAATGTATTTCGTCAGTCTGCCTGTTCTGTTCCCCACTCTGTCTCTGGTGAATCCTCTCACCCCTCAAACCTCTGGCCTGTACCACAGCTCTTGTATACATAAATAAATCTTTTTTAAAAAAATAACCAGGGGTCCTATATATGTTAAGTGTTTAGGAAGGTGGATTACCAATAAGAAATTTGATTGGAAAGCACAGAATTAGAACCAACCAAAATAGAGAGACTAGAGGGGATTTAGAGTGACCGGGAAGAGTTATTGCCCTAGCTCTGGGAAAGCCTGTTGCAAAGTTTGTCTTTACCCCACAGCAGAGAATGATTCTTCACAGCCTATGATTGTATTCCCAGCTGAGTTTCTGCCCTTGGTAGGCAGTGCTCAGTGCCACTTTTGACTTGTCCCCCCTTACTCCCACTGCTCCTTGCTTCTAACCTTGACACAGTCAAGTCCTGTGCGCAGGGTCCTGGGAGGTGTTCTATCTCTTCCCAGGAGGCGTGGATTACATAATGAATCCACCCTTGACCCACTGTTATAGTACTTGTGTTTAGGCAATCACAGGGAGTAAAATTGTCCGGTGGGAGAGAATGGTGGTAGGGAGCCTGGAGGAGAAAGAGCTGTGGAAAAGGTGATTGGTTCTCTTCTGTTGAGTTTCACGTCCGGCATTGGCTGAAATTCCAACTGGCATTTAGCTAGCAGTTGAAGTGAGCAGAGGTCAGGAGTACCGTCCATTTTTTCATGTTTCTTCTCCTTTGCACCTACCTTCCCTTTTGCCTAGGTTGTCCTTTATCAACCGGTTCAAGGCTTTCCTCTTTTACACAGCAGCAACTCTATAAGATAGACACTCTTGTTACCCCAGTTTTACAGATCATTAGATTGAGGCACAGAAGTTAAATAACTTGTTTAAGGTCATACAGCTAGTAAGTGAGGTGATACTGTGAGGTGATTCCATGCCGTAACAATTCCTCTAATTGCTTTTTAGCATTTACTGTATGAATAAATATGCTTACAATTGTCATCTGTACACAGGGAATTCAAGGAGATGATTTTCCATGTTAGGACAGAATTTCTAGTGAGACAAAAAGCAGTTACAAAATGCTCTCTAATATGTTATCTTTTCTCTGTTCCTGTTACCATTTTCTTGATTGAAGCCCTCCTCATCCCTTGTCAGGACTGTCACACTAGGCCAATTACTGGTCTTCCCACTGTGTATGGTATGCCCTTGGTGATGCTATTACTAGAATCTTTCTAAGACATATATATGATTCTGTTACTCTCCTGCTGAAGCTCCCCCATTGGCTTCCAGATGCCTATAATGGTCCCTAGTATGTCAAGGGAGTGATTTATTTTTCTGTCTCCACTTTGGAATATTCCAGGAAAGAACCTTATTTGACTTGGCTTGGGTCATATTTCCATTCTGGAACCTATAATGGGGCAGTTGGAACACTGTGATTTTTCCCAGCTTGGATTATGTGACCTATCTTACTGCTGAGTTGAAAGTAGGAGGGAGGATTGGGAGTAAAGCCCCACAAGGACTTCAAGTTTGGGAACGGTCACTCCTAAAAGATAACTTCTCTTATCTAACTAAAAGAAGAAAGAGGTACCAAGTGGTGCCATAGGAGGGGGAGGATTTACTGGTGTGGCTAAACATAGTTTTGACCTTCAGCCTCCTCTGCATTCCTGCTTTGATTCCACAGACGTTCATTCTGCTGGGCGTTGGAATACAAAGGAGGATCAGAGCATTCCTGCTTGCAGGAACTTATCATCTGGTGGGGGTAGCAACCAGCAGGCTGCATGATGTGATGATCCCTCCATAGGAGTAAGCTGGGAGCTCTTATATACAACAAACAGCAAATCCTGGAATAAGGTTGTTTCATTCTTTGTTGTTGCATTATAGTGATGAGAGAAAAAAAAATCCTGGCCTAGATTGAATGAAAGCTACATTTGAAGGACCTGCTTTTGTTACACATCATTTCGCTTAAAGTTGAAGTTTCTCCAAGAATTTAGGGAGGATGTTAAGTATAGACTTTCTGTAATGTTGTTTTCATACTTAAATAGGGTAGAATTTTTCACCCCAAAACATAAAGCAGGCATTGTATTTAATCATAGCTTTGCTTTTCCTGTTGTCAAATTTATATAAATCATTAATAATAAAAAAAGGTTCAGATGAGTCAAAACTTGATTTGACTACTTCCTAGCTGTGTGACCTTGGGGTGATTTCTGTTTGAGGGCAATTCTCATTCTCTTCAGCTACAAAATGGAATAGTATGATAGGGTTGTTGTGGTGGTTACACTTGATGATGCATTTAAGATGCTTACCATAGGGCCTCCCCGGTGGCGCAGCGGTTGAGCACTGGGTTGCGAGGCTGCCCGCAGTCTCTGCAGCGCAGGTTCGATCCCCAGCTGCCGGACGAGGGTCCCACGTGGTGTGCAGACCTCTCTTGCTGCCCACTGCTCCCCTCAGCAGTGTACTTCGTCACTCTGCCTGTCCTACTCTCCACTGGCTCTGGTGAATTCTCTCACCCTCCCGTGCTTCTGACTGTACCCAGTGCTTGAATGAATGAATGAATGAATGAATGAATGAATGAATGAATGAAAAATATAAATAAATAAAACTTTTTAAAAAAATAAGATGCTTGCCATAGTAATTGCATGTAGTGAGACTCAAAAAATTATAACTAGCAAATGAGCAAACTAGCAAACTGTTTTCACAGTTTTTTAGAGAAATAAAATTTTGGGAAAATGTAAAACAAAACTATGATACCCATAACATTTTATAACCATAGCACCTTCATATATAAGCATCATCAAGACCCTCCTCAGGTCATTAGTAGCAAATGGTACTACCCTCATTGTCAAGATACTAAGGCTCAGTAAGTTGTGAAGCTGGAATGTAAACCTGTCTTTTGACTTCAACTCTTATAACTCTTACATTTACTTGCCTTATATTCCAAAGTCTTGTCACATATTAAGAATGAACTACATTGGGCCTCCGCGGTGGCGTAGCGGGTTGAGCGCAGTGCTGTGAAGCTGTCTGCAGCCACTGCAGCGCGGGTTCCATTCCCAGCCGGCCAGGGAGATCCCCACATGGCGCAGCAGACCTCTCCTGGCTCGCCCGCTGCTCCCCTCAGCAGTGCTTCTGGTCAGTCTGCCTGTTCTGCTCCCCTCTCTGTCTCTGGTGAATCCTCTCACCCTCCCGCTCCTCTGGTCTGTAACCCAGCTCTTGTATACATAAAATAAATCTTTAAAAACAAACAAACAAAAAAAAAATGAACTATATTGTAGAGCAACAGGCTAAAGGGCGGTGGGTGCTGTGTTCTTATTTAAAAACGCGGGAGATGTTCCAGCCAAAGCATTTGATGGGCTTTGGCTTTCCGTTTTCATGACAGGTTCCTGTTGGAAAGGATGCCTTCGGAGTGGGTAAAGGTGGAAAGGCCTAGCTGTATGATATATGAGGGAATATAAAGAAACCTGACCTGCCTCTTTATACCTTTGCATCAGGGCAGAGGGCAGCTGAGATAGCAGAGTCTGTTTTCGGTGGTTGCACCTCTTGGCGTCAGTGTGTGCTAACATTTATATAATTAGCATATTTGGGAATGGAAAATGACTTGCCCCTTATCTAATTGCAACACTTAGGTACTTGGAGCATTAAGTCTTTTCCAGTTTCTGAGTAGCAAAGCACCTCTATATGCTAGCATTCAAAAGAAAACATTTTAAAATTGTTTAAGTGGTGCATGTGTATACTATTTGGCTTTTAAATTTGTGGCATGTAATAGTTTGTATAAAGTCAAAATTTTTTGAAATTAGCATTATATTGTACTGTGCTTCTGCAACCTTTTTCACATTTCTTGCAGGTCTCCCTGTCAGTTCATAGAAGTCTATTGCATCCATTGAAACCAGTATTTCTGTAATTTTTTTCTAGACAAAATTTTTGTTTCAATTTTTTGCTGTTTATATATGTGAAAATACTATAGTAATTATATGTGTATGTACATTTACACATGCGTATGTGTGTAATTTTTTTTTCATAGAAAATATTCCTAGAAATGGAGCTGTTGGTAGATCAAAGGCATTTCACATTTAAAATTTTGACAGAAACTGCCAAATTGTCTTGCAAAATTTTAATATCACTGTGATAACTGTGGGGAATAGATTGATGTGGAACAAGATTGGCAGTGGGAAGACAAATTTGGAGGTGTTGCAGTCATCCAGGCAAGAAATGAGGCACTTCTGACTAGGATAACGGTGGAGCTGGAGAAGGTTAGACTGCTTAGAAATAAAGTGGGAGCGAGAACAGATGGAATTGTTAATGAAGTAGATGTGAGTAATGAAGGAAAGGAGGGAGTCAAGGATGATTCAGGTAGAGCAACAACATCAATTACAGTTACCTTGGAAGATGAAACCTGCTTCCCATGACCAGACCTGATGACTTCACAGATACTTTGCAACTCTTGACATTTTATGATTTTGGAATCCCTGACAACACCCTTATTTATAGGTTTAATGATTTCCATATTAAATACCTTGTCTTTTTATAATTGTAGGAACATAATATTATTTGATGTTTGTGGAGCAAACATTGATTCTGTCACTAAGCTGTATAGATTTTTACTTTCTGTACATCACTAGAATTCATTTGTTCCCTCCTGTCTACAGCTACACGTCTAACCTAAGCCTTTATCTCCCTCCACCAGCTGCATAATGATCCGTATAAAATACAGTCTGTGATGGCACCTTTGCTCCAGTTCCTCCCTGTTGTAGCAAAAGTGCTGTGCGCTGATCTGTCACAGGGAACATTCCCACGTGGCTCTGTTTAGTTCAACTTTGTTTGGGGTGGCCAGTTCTCCCACCCTCTTTCCGGTGGTCTTGTAGCTACTCAGGCCATGGTGAAGCAGAGAGGTCACAGGTGGGGAATCCATGGAGCAAGAGGGAGGGTTTTCTATACTGGAGGATTTTGCTGCCATTCTTTAGTGCTGAGATAGTTCTTTCTTTCCTCTTTTCCAATGCATACTTCCTCTCCCATTAAGCCTTGGTTGCTCATCTCTAGACTTCCTCTTCTAGTTTTACAATTATATTCCCACTTTAATCTTTGTTCCTGTTCTCCTCCCCCAAGTGGAGGAGAAAGAAAATATGTGGAAATAACCCATTTATTACTTCTGAGTATTGCGCTGCCATGGCTTGGCTTCCAAATGGCCCTTGCTCACCACATTACTCTCATCTCTACTCTCGTGCTCTTTTCCGTATTGCTTGTGCTCTGTCACATGCTTTTCATTCCCTGAAATCACAAGCTTGCTCACCTTCCAACCCAACCATGCTTTTCACCTTACTTTCTATATAGCTAGGACCTTCCTTCACTCTTTTTAGTTACTCTTCTTATGTACTCAAAGAATACTCTGTAGGAATGAGTAACCGATTTTTTTTTTTTTTTTTTTTTTTTTTGGTGGGACCCTCGCCGGGATCCAACTGGCGCTGCAGAGGCTGCAGGCAGCCTCGCAACCCAGCGCTCAACCGCTGCGCCACCAGGGGAGGCCCTCAAAGAATACTCTGTACTTGCCTATATTGTAGTATATATCACACTGTTATGATTATATGATTATTTTGTATAACCACACTATTTTGGTGACTTCTCAGCTCCTAAGATCTTTGTGGCAGGAGTCATATTTGAATCACTTTTTTTTTCCCGGCCAGATAGCAAGTGCCTGTCAGGAAAGGACACCAACCAATATTGGGTGGTTTTTATTTAGTTCAAGGATAAGGGAATTATCAGTATAAGAGAACAATGTAGAAGAAAATTATAATTTTGGAGAAAACTATGTTAATGGCTAGCAAATTCTTAGAATGATTAGTCCACAAAATACAGTAGCTCATTTGAGAAGCTTGGTGTTATGGGAAGTAGAAATTTGAATGATATGTTAGAGACCCTAGCAGGCTCAGATAAGATTGTTTCTGTAGGTAGGTAGTGAGGAGGTGGATATTAAAAATGTTGGACAGACAAGAAACAAGACTCAGTGGGTAGGTCTCAGTATTAGCACACATTTCCATGTACCAGTGTAAACCAAGATGAACATACTTTAGAACTTTTGCTTTAAACTTTAATGCCATACCTCCCTGGTGGCGCAGGGGTTAAAGTCAAGCAATTGGCAGCCACTGCAGCACAAGTTCGAGCCCTGGCCTGCCAGGGAGCAACCCACATGACACAGCAGACCTTGCCTGCCTCTCCCACTATTCCCCTCAGCAGTGTATTTCAGTCAATCTGCCTGTTCTGTTCCCTATTCTGTCTCTGGTGAATCCTCTCACCCCCCACACCTCTGGCCTGTACCCCAGTTCTGGTATGCATAAATAACATAAATCTTTAAAAAAATATAAACTTTAATGCCATGTACCTAGTTTAACCAGCACATGATTCTACAGAGAGGAAAAGTGAAGAATAGCAGTATTCTTTCTTCTAACTCACAGAGAAGTAGTGAATTTGTGTGTGTGAAATCATGGTGGTTGATATCTTGTCTTCCTTCCTCTATCCTTCCTTCCAGTAATGAGCCCTTTGGTTAGTTGATTGAGTCTCTGGACCCAAAATGAGTTGCCTAGCACTTTTCTTGCTTTCTTGAGTTGTTTTCCCTGACACTCTGCTTCTCTATCATTTGTTTCCAGGTAGCCGGGGGCATTTACATACCCTTAAAAACTCTCTTGCCTTTGGGGCTTTCTTATCTGTCCAGATGTGTACTTCTATCATCTGACCTATGAGCTGAGCACACCTGACATCCATTGGCAGTAGCCCTTCCTGGCAACTCCCTCATCTTGATTAACATCTCTTGAGTCTGCCCTAACAGCTGTTTCTCGTATTCCAGTTTTGAGATTTACTGTACTGTGCTATGTTATACTGGTATCCCAAATATAAGGCCCTTATGAATGCCCTGGTGCTAACATCATACCAGTGTAACTTTAGGTTGAGTGTTTGCTCTTTGCCTTTTCCAGTTGCCATGTTATCATATGGCCTGCTGAACTTTGCCCTGCCCTAGTTGTGCTTGTAGATGTTCTCCAGATTATTATGTTATTTCCTGCTACTTTCATAGTGAAAAATCTATTATCTTGTTAATCATATGTTTAAATTTAAAATAGGGTAGACCTGGGCCTCCCCCGTGGCGCAGCAGTTGAGCGCTGGGTTGCGAAGCTGCTTGCAGCCTCTGCAGCGCTGGTTCGATCCCTGGCTGGAGGAGGGTCCCACATGGCGCGCAGACCTCTCCTGCCGCCCGCTGCTCCCCTCAGCAGTGTACTTAGGTCCTTCTGGCTGCTCTGCTCCCCACTCTGGCTCTGGTGAATTCTCTCACCCTCCCGCGCTTCTGACTGTACCCAGTGCTTGTATAAATAAATAAAATAAAAATCTTTAAAAAATAAATAAATAGGGTAGGCCTTTGGAAATATTTTTTATTTTATCCATCATGTTCTTAATGTTATTCACCATAGTATATTCCACCTGCCCAAAGAACCATATTTTAATTTTCAGGGCATGTCAGCATTTAGGAATTTATTTCATCAGTAACAATGTCTTTTTTTTTTTTTTTTTTTTTTTGTGGGACCCTCGCCAGTGGCCGGGGAACGAACCAGCACTGCAGAGGCTGCAGGCAGCCTCGCAGCCCAGCGCTCAACCGCTGCGCCACCAGGGGAGGCCCAACAATGTCTTGTCTCATTGATTTTGTTAGGGAGAAATGATGTCCTGAGCTAATCCCATACAGGCTTTGTGGACTTCACTCCCAGTCTAGACTAAAGTCATTAAGACATTGGGAAAGACAAATCCCATCACCACCAAAGGGTAGGTGGCTGGGACCTGAGGGTGGAGTTAAGCAGCCAGGTTGGGTATAAAAACCAGACACGTGGGCCTTGGGGGGCTTGCTGTCGCTCGCCTCCTGGCTTCACCGCTCCTGGCTGGCGGCCAGCTCTCAGAGTGCCATTTTGGGATTCCTAATCGACGGATCGGGTAGGAGTCATTTAAAATTTTGTCTCCCACTTTTCTTCCTGAGCTGTACATTTCCTCACTTGCCCTTCCCTTGTAAATAAACCTTTTATTAACCTTTTGCGTGTGCCTACAGTAGAGCATTAATAAGTCCTTTTAAGCGCGCGGGTAAGGACCCACAGTCAGACACCCCGTTTTGTATCGGGGCTGCTCTACAACAATTTCACTTTCCATGTTTTTCAAGATTCACCCACTTAGTAGCAAGTATCAGAGTTTCTTTCCCTTTTAAGGCTGAATATGTACTGTATTTGTATACTACAGATTATTATTTATCCACTAATGGACGCTTGAGTGTGTCTACCTTTTGATTATTTCTATGAATGTGGGTATACAAATATTTCTTTGTCACCTGACTCTCAATTCATTTGGAGATACGAATCTCCAGAAATAGAATCACTAGCTCATATGGTAAATCTGCTTTTTGTTTTTGAGGACCTATCCTTGTGTTTTCCACACTGACTGCACTATTTCACATTCCTACCAATAGTGCACTAGGGTTCCAATTTCTCCACATTCTTCCAGTACTTGTTATTTTGTTTTTTAAATTTATAATGGGTTTGAGGTAAAATTTCATTGTTTTTTATTTTCATTATGTGATATCGTGTATCTTTCTTATTGACCATTATCATTCATGTATCTTCTTTTTTTAAAAAGATTTATTTATTTATGTATACAAGAACTGGGGTACAGGCCAGAGGTGTGGGGGGATGAGAGGATTCAACAGAGACAGAGTGGGGAGCAGAACAGGCAGACTAACTGAAATACACTGCTAAGGGGAGCAGCGGGCGAGACAGGAGAGGTCTGCTGTGCCATGTGGTTTCTCCCTGGCTGGGGATCAAACTCGTGCTGCAGCGGCTGCGGATCGCTTCATAGGTTGCGTCTTAACCCCTTGTGTCACCAGGGAGGCCCCATTCATGTGTCTTCTTTAGAAGACATGGCTTTTGTCTATTTTAAAATCAGGTTTTGATTTTTGCTGTTGAGTTGTAGGAGTTCTGTTGGTTGCCTTTTACTCCATTAATTGTATCTTTTGATGCACAGAAGTTTTACATTTTGATTTGGTTCAGTTTATCTACTTTTTATTTTTGCCTATACTTTTGGTGTCATAAGCCCAGAAAGATAATTCTATTCCTATTACTGTGAATGACTGTTTGCCTCTTCCTGGATCTATTTTTATTTCAAATACCTCACATTAGTTGAGTTTGACTCTCTGAGCCATCTTCAACTTGTTTTTCATTTTAACTTTTCTTTTTTTGGAGGGTAAGAAAGCATATTTTTTTAAAATAAAAGTAATCAGATTAGGTCAAAAAAAACTTATCCAAATGATAATTTGAATGATAATGAGAATGCTGTCTCACAAGTGATAGTGAATTTAGATATCCATCAAACATAAGGAATGATAGGTGAAAAGTAGAAAAAAATTAATAGAGAGAAACTTGGTATTTTTGTAACTGAGAGATATGTGGTACTTTTTAAAAAAAAAAAAGATTTATTTATTTATACAAGCACTGGGTACAGTCAGAAGCGCGGGAGGGTGAGAGAATTCACCAGAGCCAGAGCAGGGAGCAGAGCAGGCAGAAGGACAGAAGTACACGCTGAGGAGAGCAGCGGGCGGCAGAAGAGGTCTGCGCGCCATGTGGGACCCTCCTCCGGTGGCCTGGGCGCAGCCAGGGATCGAACAGGCGCTACAGAGGCTGTGGGCAGCTTCGCAACCCAGCGCTCAACCGCGCCACTGGGGAGGCCAGATATGTGGTACATTTTAATGATTAGTACACTGACCAGTGGCAGGCGAATGCTCACCCAAATTGAGGTAGAGTAGAACATAGTGATTAACTATTTTTTAATTCCATGTAACTAATTTAATGCTTTAAAATGAAATATAAATGCTATTCTATAGATTATTGACTAACGAAATGTGTTTGATAGCATACCATTACCAATAAACTTGATAGACTTATTCATTTGGCATTATATAAATTAGAATGAACATGGATATGAGCAGAAATAAAATTGCTGAGTTTTTTGAAGTTACAGAGAGCTGGTTTCAAAGAGAGATATATTATTCCTGAATGCTTTCTTCATATAATCATGTTGAACTATCTAGTTGGTTATAGAGAGTATGAACTGATCCATTAGTTGTTATTGAATTCCTTAGTTCTGTTGTCAAAGAAATCTTTCTAAAAAGGTATGGTGTAAAAATAGGGTTTTATGACATAATCTTGGCTAAATATTGCTGCTTTTTTTTTTTTTTTACAGTGCCAATTCCTAACAGATTTGATCGGCGAGTATCAGGTATGTAGTCTTTCATAATATACTGCTAAAATGCTGTTTTAAGATTATCTTAAATAAAAATAAGCTGATCTTTTAAACTAAAAGGTAAGTTACAACATTGTAACACATTATAAAATTAATTGTTTTCTTCAATTCTTTTTCATGTTCTAAGACTATATATACTAATTTTTATGTTGCTGTAGTTTGTCTCTTGTCATTAACATTTTTCCATGTTCATAATTATGACTTCTAAAAACTACTTTTCATATTCTGTTTCTAGTATTCTAGATTATACTGCCATTAACTTTTTGCATACATTTTTGAGCCACTTTAATTATTTCCCCAGTTGTAAGGAAGGGATTAGCATTCTCTTGTCAGGGAGTGAACATTGCCTTGGTTTTTTCTGTGCATATCTTTTTACACACAGTCTGTAGACTAGACTGTAGAGAGAAAGACACTCTTCATAAAACTTTTTTCCACCCCATCTAGTGATGTAGTTTTAAGAAGGTCTGTAATTTAGAAATAAAATAGTACCTTAGTTTTATTTGGGATTTTTAGATTTTTAACAAAAATGAATGTTTCCAAATATGGGAGATCTATTTTTATTTTCTTGTATGATAGTTTGTTTTTTTGTTTATGTTTAAGATTTATTTATTTATTTTATACAAGAACCGGGGTACAGGCCAGATGCGCAGGAGGGTGACTGGATTCACCAGGGACAGAGCGGGGAACAGAACAGGCAGAATGCCGAAATAACACTGTTGAGGGGAGCAGCGGGCGAGGCAGGAGAGGTGTGCTGCGCCATGTGGGACCCTCGCCAGCTGTCCGGGATCGAACCAGCGCTGCAGAGGCTGTGGACAGCTTCACAGTGCTGCGCTCAGCCACCTGCACCACCAGGGGAGACCCTCTTGTATGATAGTTTGGTAGTATTTTTCTACCAAATATTTTCTACTATCAGTTATTTTCAGTATTACTAGTTTGGTAGCATTCTTATATCTGTTATGGTCTAGATTTTCCTCATAAGTTTGAATAAATTTCTGTCATGATTTTTAACCTTTCATAATTTCTAGTACAAAATTTTCCGGTTGATTGTGTTACTTATTTTAACCTTGCTGTTTTGTTTTAATTGACCTAAACATCTTAACATGTTACTGGTATCTTGAACACTACCTACCACATACAGGCACTCAGTAAATTTTTATTGAGTCTCTCTTTCTCTCTCTTTTTTTTTTTTTTTTTTATTGTTCCTAAGCTGAGACATTTCCCCATTTTTGTCCTAAAGCTGATAGATGTATTTTCTGAAAGTTTTTCTTATAATTCAAATGTTTGACAATTTGATGCATCTAGAGTTTATTTGGTTGCAATTAGGATGTTAATATGTTTCAAAATTGTGTCACATCATTCTTTTATATCCGCTTGATCCACCTGATTTTAAACTGTCATATGACCTAATATCTGTAAGACTCAGAATTCCTTTTCTGTTCCTCAGTTCATCTTTCCAGTGTTACCTTCTCTTTAGCCTGTGTAATCATTATGCTTTAACCGGATTATTATGCTCAGCAAAGAAATATATTGTTGCCTTTCTCTTAAAAATTAAGATGAAAAATCATCCTCCTTCCCCAGCATATACATCCATCATTCACACATACTGCTAGTTCTTGCTCTGTCTCTTTTTCTTTTTAACATCAACTTTTTTTTTTTAGATTTATTTATTTATACAAGAATTGGGGTACAGTCAGAGGCACGGGAGGGTGAGAGAATTCACCAGAGACAGAGCCGGGAGCAGAACAGGCAGACGGACGGAAGACACTGCTGAGGGGAGCAGTGGGCGAGGCAAGAAAGGTCTGCCGCGCCATGTGGGTTTCTCCCTGGCCACCTGGGAATCGAACCTGCGCTGCAGAGGCTGCAGACAGCTTCACAGCGTGTCGCTCAACCCACTGCACCACCGGGGAGGCCTGCTCTGTCTCTTTTTCTTTCAACTTATTTATCCTATTTGTTGTCTAGTTCCATAATCTAGAATATAACTCCAGTTGCAGTGGGGATTTTGTCTGTTTATTGATGTATACTTAACACTTAGAATAGTGTCAGTAATATGAATGGATGGAAGGAGGGAACAAAGGAAGGTACCCGGAGTCAGAAAGATTATTGTAGGCAGAAATAAAATCAAGAAATACTTCTTGGAGGGATGCAGAAATTATACTTGAAGTTGAAAAATACTTTTACTACTTGACTACTATCAGGATGGATGGATTCTAGGTGGAATAGTGTCTTAAAATCTCTAAGTGGGACAAACTGAACCCAGCTGCTCTGATGTTAGGATATACAGATAAAAATAAGCTTGGAAAGAGGCAGGGAATGGGGCTCCTGGTGTGATTGAAGACTTTGGCAAAAACTAGTTGAGTACATGTGCTAGTCAAAGAAGGAACTTCTCCAACAATTCAGTGTCTGACTGAATAATAATCTGGAACATAAAGCAGCATGAAAGAGTTAGCAGTTGTTGTCTCCTATGATCCCAGCCCCATGTTTTAAATCCCCTCCTATTATTAGTCCTTTATATGGGTCTAGTATTGTTATTCTCTCTTACCATTGAAGAGACCAAAGATCAATGGAGGACATTGAGAAATAGTGAGGGGTAGATGGATCCAAACTCGGATCCCAGTATGTGTTGCTTCAAAGATGGGCTCTTCTCTTTGATCCTGCCTCTTTCTAGAAGAGCACTGAAATTGAAAACATGTGCCTTCCAAATTCTAAGTTCTAGCAGAATAATCCCTTTATTACAAGTGGTAAATATATCATATGAGTACCCATACATTTTTTAAAGATAACTTTCCCCAAATAGTCCTAAATTTTTAAAAAAGATTTTTATTTCATATATGTGTACAAGAGCTGGAGTGCAGGCCAGAGGTGCGTAGGGTGGAGGGGATAGGGGGAAGCGTGAGAGGATTCACCAGAGATAGAGCAGGGAACAGAACAGGCAGATCTACTGAAATACACTGCAGAGGGGAACAGAGGGCAAGGCAGGAGAGTTCTGCTACACCGTGTGTGTCAGCTCCCTGGCTGGGGATCAAACTCATGCTGCAGTGGCTGCTAACAGCTTCATAGTGCTGAGACTTAACCCCTTGTGCCACCAGGGAGTCCCAAATAGTCCTAAATTAATGTTAACAGTCTTTGATTTTGAAATGTTAGTCAAATTCTATTAATTAAATAACCTTATTCATCAAAAAAGACCCTTTTCATTTATTAAATACATGTTGAAACTTCAAGCACATTAATGACATCATGCCACACTTAGGCAGCAAGTATGACTCCAGTCATGACATGATACAGCCAGTCAACAGAGCAGTCTGCTGATAATCTGGTGCCATATTAGTTACTCATTTCTGAGTAAGTGCTTTTCACCAGATACCTCTGCCTTTTAAGGCTTATATGCTTACAGTATACTTAAGTACTAATTTTGCCTCTATATTCTTTCACATTATGTAGTAATTTTTTGCTATTTTCATCTGAAATATTAAGCATTGCTTTAAATAATTTAGATACCTAGACTGAATTGTATCCCTCTGAAATACATATGTTGAGGCTTAACCTTATTCTGATTGAATTTAGAGATAGAATCTTTAAAGAGGTAATTAGTATTCAAAAAAACGAACTCAAAATGGATTAAATTGAACATAAGACCTGAAACAATAAACTCCTGGAAGAAAAGTAGGTGTTAAGCTTCTTGACGTTGATCTTAGTAGTGATGTTTGATCTGACTCCAAAAGAAAAGGCAACAAAGAACATAAACAAGTGCAACTATGACTAACTGAAAAACCTATGTACAGCAAAGGAAATCAACAACAAAATGAAAAGGCAACCTTCCAACTGGTAAAATTATTTGCAAATCATTTATCTGATAATGAATTACTATCCAAAATATATAAAGAACTCATACAGCCTAGCAAAAAAATCTGATTAAAAAATGAACAGAGGATCTGAATAGACATTTTTTTCAAAGACGTAAAGATGACTAACAGGTACATGAAAAAATGCTCAGTATCACTAATCATCAGGGAACTGTAAATCTTAACACAATGAGAGAGCACTTCATACCTGTTAGAGTGACTAATATCAATAAGGCAAGAATTAACAGGTGATAGTGAGGATATGGAAAAAAGGAACCTTTGTGCACTGTTGGGAATGTAAATTGGTGCAGCCACTATTGAAAACTGCTAATATGGAGGTATTCAAAAATTTTAAAGGGGCTTCCTGGTGGCACAGGGGGTGGGACGCAGTACATGGTTCCTTGGGGCTCTCCACAGTCACTGCAGCTTGATTTCCATCCCCAGGCAGGGAGGTGACTGACCCGCGTGGCGCAGCAGACCTCTCTTAGCTCTCCTGCTGCTCCCCTCAGCAATGTGTTTGCTATGTCTATTTGGTCTGTTCCCCACTCTGTCTCTGGTGAATCCTCTCACCCCCTACGCCTCTAGCTTGTACCCCGGTTCTTGTGTGCATAAATAAATTTTGATTTTTTTTTTTTTAATTTTAAAACAGAATTACCATATGAGCATATAATTCCTCTTCTGGGTAAGTTACATGACAAAGATGAAAACACTACTTCAAAAAGCTGTCTGTACCCGTATGTTCATTACAGCGTTATTTACAGAAACAGCCTAAGTGTTCACTGATGGATGAATGGATAAAGAAAATGTGATGCATGTATATACAGTGGAATACTCTTCAGCCATGAAAGGAAACATTGCCATTTACAAGAACATAGATGTACCTTGAGGGCATTACACTAGATAAAATAAGTTAGACAAAGATAAATGATCTCACTTATATGTGGAACTAAAGAAACAAAACAAAAACAAAAAAATCAACTCAAATATAGAGAACATTTGTGGTTGCCATAGTCTGGGTGGAGATGGAGGGGCAGTTAATCATAATAGGTGAAGGAGGTAAAGGTATAAACTTCCATTTTAAAATGAATAAGTTATGGGGATGCTATATATACATGCTACTTAATAATGCTGTTTGCTTATTTGAAATTTGATCAGAGATAAAATCTTAAAAGTCTCCAACACAAGGAAAAATATCTTTGTAATTATGTATGAGGACAGATATTAACTAGTGATCAATTTGCAATATATACAAATATCAAATCTTTATGTTATATACCTGAAACTAATATATTTTGTTAATTATACTTCAATTTAAAAAAAGTAATTAAAGTTAAATGAGTTCATAAAGGTAGAACCCTAATTCAGCAGTGCTAGTGTTCTAAATGAAGGGGAAGATATACAAGGAGCATGCAGTTAGAGAGGAAAGACCACAGGAGGACACAATAAGGCAGTTTTCTGAAAGCCAAGGAAAGAGTCCTTGGGAGAAACAAAAGCTGCCAATACCTTGATCTTAGACTTCTAGTCTCCAAAACTGTGAGAAAGTTATTTTTTGTTATTTATTTATATTTGATTTTATTTTTATTAAACCTCAACATTGTGTCACTAATGGTTGAAATCCTTGAATTGGATATTGCAACAGCTGCCCTTTTGGATTTTAGGCGTTCCTTCATGGAATCCAAGCCTGATTTGCGATTACATTTCTGTTAAGCTATCCAGTCTGTGGTATTTTATTACGGCAGCCCAGCTGACTAATACATTCAAGCTGTATCAACTCTTTATGGGGCTGGCAAGTCTCAAGCCCATGATCAGGATCTATGCGCATTTCCTTATAGAAATTAAAAGAGGGCCTCCCCGGTGGTGCAGTGGTTGAGCGCTGGGTTGCGAAGCTGCCCGCGGCCTCTGCGGCGCCTGTTCGATCCCCGGCTGCTCCCCGGCCACTGGAGGAGGGTCCCACATGGCGCGCAGACCTCTCCTGCCGCCCGCTGCTCCCCTCAGCAGTGTACCTCGGTCCTTCTGCCTGCTCTGCTCCCCGCTCTGGCTCTGGTGAATTCTCTTATCCTCCCGCGCTTCTGACTGTACCCAGTGCATGTATAAATAAATAAATAAATCTTAAAAAAAATAGTACTTAAAAAAAAGAAATTAAAAGATTTTCCCTCACAAGCACATTTTATTTACTTACATTTCTGAATGAAGGAACCACCAATTTAGAAGAAGTGCTTGATAATATGGTGTCACTTTGTGCAGTTTCGTATTACTGACTAGCGACATCTGCTGGACAGTTGTGGCAAAATTAATTCCCTCAAACAAGGAGCTATGTTACTTCATTTTCAAAAGGTCTTGAGCATTTATTTCATGACACTCTGTAGCTCTTGAAGGATCACATAGACTCTGGGTCTCCTCCATATATCTTGTGCATTAAGACAAGCTCCCTAATGTATAGACCCATAAGGGGCAACAATCACTTAAAATTGAATTTTATATAGACAATGAGGAAAGTAATTTGGGATTAGAACCAGAAACGAGGTTGAGTTTAAAAAGAGAAAGTGGGCAAAGGAAGTGAGTCCAGAGTTCAAAGAAAAAGGAAAAAAACAAAACCATTTTTGAAAAGAAATACATTAATATTTTTAATAAAATATTGTTTAAATCATAGTGCTATACCTTAAGAATTGAAGACTATAACATTTATAATTTCAGTGAATGCCTAAAAATATAAAAATGAACTAAGTTGTTAAAGTACTTTACTCAAAAATTAGAGGAAAAGTAATCCTGGAAATAGGTTAGTCAAGACTGTCATTATCAGTAAAATCCTGACAGCCTCTTCATTGAGAGCTTATTATTTAAAAATATTTTTAAATAATTTTTTAAAAAGATTTATTTATTTATGCAAGAACCAGGGTACAGGCCAGATACGTGGGAGGGTGAGAGGATTCACCAGAGACAGAGTGGGGAACAGAACAGGCAGACTGATGAACTACCCTGCTGAGGGGAGCAGCGGGCTAGAAAGGAGAGGTCTGCTGTACCATGTGGGATTCTCACTGGCTGACTGGGATAGAACCCGTGCTGCACACTGTTTACAATAGCTAAGCTTTGGAAACAGCCCAAATGCCCAAAAATAGATGACTGGATCAAGAAGATGTGGTACATATGCACCATGGAATATTACTCAGCATTCAAAAAAGATAAACACATGCAATTTTCAGCAACATGGATGGTGCTGGAAGGGATCATGCTCAGCGAAATAAACCAGAAAGAAAAAGAAAAATACCGGATGGTCTCACTCATAGCAGGAATCTAGAAAACTTAAATAAGGGACCAGGAAAATGAATAACTATAAGAAAGTGAAAATCAAAATCAACAAAAAACTATGAACCAGAGACACTTTTTGGGGGGGTGGGAGGGGAGGGATTGGGGTTAAAATGGGGGGGTTGCAATTGTATGGGGAATATAAAAATAAAATCTATTATTTAAAAAAATAATAAAATAAAATAAAATCAGTTAAAACCATTAAAAAAAAAAAAAAAAGAACCCGTGCTGCAGAGGCTGCAGACAGCTTCACAGTGCAGCGCTCAACTGCCTGTACCACCAGGAGGCCCTAATTTTAACTTTTTTTTAAAGATTTATTTATTTATTAATACAAGCACTGGGTACAGTTAGAAGCGTGGGAGGGTGAGAGAATTCACCAGAGCTAAAGCGGGGAACAGAACAGGCAGACTGATGAAATACACTGCTGGGGGGAGCAGCGACTGAGACAGGAGAGGTCTGTCGCTCCATGTGGCTGGGGATCGAACCGGCGCTGCAGAAGCTGCGGGCAGCTTCGCAGCCCAGCGCTCAACCGCTGCGCCACCAGGGGAGGCCCTATTTTTATATTTTTAATGAAATTTTCATACATATGCAAAAGTAGAGAAAGTTGGTATAATAATATCCATGTATTCATCTCCAAAGTGAGGGGTTTTTTAATGCTTTTTTCCCAAGACATTTTGAAATCTTGGACCAAAGTATAGCAGTTGGAATAGACTGAATAAAGGTCAAATTTGAAAATATTTCTGAGGTAGATTTGCTATGTTCTTTGGATAAGAGGTGAAAGAACGAATTTATAGTAAATTTCAAATTTCTCGTTTAAGAAACCATGCTAGGGGGCCTCCCTGGTGGCGTGGGTTAAGTCTTAGCACTATGAAGCTATCCTCAGCCACTGCAGCATGAGTTCAATCCCCGGCCTGGGTGCTAACCCACATGGTGCAGCAGACCTCTCCTGTCTCTCCCGTTGCTCCTCTGAGCAGTGTGTTTCAGTCAGTCTGCCTGTTCTACTCCCTACTCTGTCTCTGGTGAATCATCGTACCCCTGCCACCCCATACCTCTGGCCTGTACCCCAGTTCTTGTATGCATCAATAAATAAATCTTTTTTTAAAAAAAGAAACCACGCTGGGGCCTCCCTGGTGGCGCAAGGGGTTTAGCACCGCACTATGGGGCTGTCCACAGCCTCTGCAGCACGAGTTCAATCCCCGACTGGCCAGGGAGCAGCCCACATGGCGCAGCGGACCTCTTCTGACTTGCCTACTACTCCCCTCAGCAGTGTACTTTGGTCAATCTGCCTGTTCTGTTCCCCACTCTATTTCTGGTGACTCCTCCCCCCCCCACCCCGCATCTCTGGCCTGTACCCCAGCTCTTGTATGCATAAATAAATAAATATTTTTTTAAAAAAGCAGGCTAATGATAATACTAATTGAGAGCACAGAGATCCAAGAGGCTTACAGTCTTATGTAGTGTCTGCTTAGCTGCCCTCAATACAGCTTCCTCAGTTCCCAAAATACTGTAAGATATGAAAAGTTGTGACAATAATGTGTAGGAACTCAGAAGGTTATCTGCCTTATTCTTTAGGACACAACTGAGATAAAAGCACCCTGACCTCACCTTGTGGAAACAGGAATGCCTTGGAGAAAGATACTGAGTCATTACATCCCATTGTAACTGATTCAGCTACCCAAAGCCTGCACCAGCCAGGGACTTGGCATCCCTCTCTCCAGAACATCATTTGATGTTGTTTTGGGGACTAGAATGGTATCAGTCCTCTTAGTCTCTTCTCCTTAATTTTTCTCTATTTAAGGATACTGGGCTCCTGTTGGGCAGGCTGAGTATTAATGGCATTACAGCACAGGAGACATCGTCCACACAAGTAGAGTATTATAGGCTGGGCATGGAAGGAATTCCTGCCCACAGGACATGATAGAAGTCACCATTTCTTAGAAACATTAATTCAGAGAACTAGTGAGGAAGGGGAATTTGGGATACGGTTAGACTAGGGCTGCAGTGGTAAATGTCCCCAAGAGTTCTTAGGCATCACACAAATGAATTTGACTATAGGGTGAGAACTATTTATATTTCTGCCAGCTAAAAATCAAGATATAAACCCTAACTAACAATATAGGGCCCATGAGAGAACTTCACAGGTTAAGACTGAAGAATGCTCATTAGGAAGGTCCACTACAAAATGCTAATAGAGTGCAAAAAAATCATTGCCTTTATATATTCTGAGCAAAATATCAAGGGAAAAATAAACTGAGATGAAAAAGAAAATAGGTATGAAAGGAAAAGACTATAAGGCAACAATACAATAGGCAGGAATTAATTACATAAAGAAGGCAAAAAGGGGCCTCCCTGGTGACGCAGGTGGTTGAGTGCAGCGCTGTGAAGCTGTCACTGGCCTCTGCAGTGCTGGTTTTATCCCTGCTGGCCTCGGAGCAAACCACATGGCGAGCACACTTCTCCTGTCTCACCCGCTGCTCCCCTCAGTCTGCCTGTTCTGTTCCCCTCTCTGTCTCTGGTGAATCCAATCACCCTCCCGCTCATCTGGCCTGTGCCCCGGCTTTTGTATAAATAAAAAAATAAAAATAAAAGAAGGCAAAAAGCAAAATTGTTAAGGACAAAGTCTTCCACAGAGGGCAACTTTAAAGAAAAAACAATTGTTGAAAGAGTTGAGATAGAGATTAGAACCAAAATAATAATAACTAAATTTCTTGAAAACCAGGACAAATAAAACAAGTGATAATAATTCAGTGAGTTGTTATTTTCTGCAGCTTTACTCTGTGTTAGGCACTTGTGTACTTTAATCCTTATGACAGTTCTCAGAGAGGAATCATAGCTCTATTATGCAGTAGATTTGATTTGCAGCAAATCACCCTAGGTCACATGCTAAGCAGATACTTGCTTATTAAAAGAAAAATTTACCCATCTTCAATGACCTGTGTTATGGAGAAACGTAGCAGATGTACTGCCTTCTTGGCAACACCAGTGGTCACATATGGATCACTCCTAAGTTTTGTGAGTACACTATTTTTTATTCCCTAGATAATTTATTGTCTCTTTGCCACTGATTCCTAAGGGTAAGGCTTTTTTTTTTAAAGATTTATTTAGGCATACAGGAACTGGGGTACAGGCCAGAGGTGTGGGGGGGTGAAGGGATTCACCAGAGACAGAGTGGGAAACAGAACAGGCAGATTGACTGAAATACACTGCTGAGGGGAGCAGCGGGTGAGTGAGGAGAGGTCTGCCGCGCCATGTGGGCAGCTCCCTGGCCCGGAATCGAAATTGTGCTGTAGTGTCTGCAGATAGCTTTATAGTGCTGGCACTTAACCCTTCACGTCACCAGGGACACCGCTAGAATTCCTCCTTTCTTACCAATTTAATTTTTAAAATATATGAAACATTAATGTGACTTAAATGTTTCCTCAGAAAAGTTTCATTCCCTTACTTACCCTTTATTTTGTTTCTGCCTGCCCTCTAGGAAATAATTTCATTACTATCTGTTTTATTCTTCTGTTTCCTTTTGGAAAAATAAATAAGTGAAATTATATATATAAGTAATACATATGTGTATATATATTCGTATTTTTATATTATCCTTTCCCTCCATTCTTAGCTCTTTTTTTTTTTTTTAAGATTTATTTATTTATTTATACAAGCACTGGGTACAGTCAGAACCGCGGGTGGGTGAGAGAGCCAGTGCGGGGAACATAAAAGGCAGACTGACGAAGTACACTGCTGAGGGGAGTAGCAGATGTGGCAGGAGAGGTCTCCACGCCATGTGGGACCCTTGCCGGCGGCCGGGGATTGAACTGGTGTTGCAGAGGCTGCGGGCAGCTTCATAGCCCAGCGCTCAACCGCTGCGCCACTGGGGAGACCCCTTAGCTCTTCTTTTTCATGGAAGTCTATTCTTATGGAAGAGATGGTATACTATATATATATTCTTCTTCACCTTGCTTTCTTCCTCTAGACTTCACTATTAGCCCATGGAAATCTTCCACCTTATTTCTTACCTATAATAATATAATGAACTATTATTCGGGTGGATATGTCCATCATTTCTGAATATTTTGCTCTTAAAAACAGTGATTTGGTGAATATATTTTATTTTATTTTTTAATTAATTAATTATTTATTTATACAAGCACTGGGTACAGTCAGAAGTGCGGGAGGGTGAGAGAATTCACCAGAGCCATAGGGGAGAGCAGAGCAGGCACAGTGATGAAATACACTGCTGAGGGGAGCAGCGGGCGGCAGGAGAGGTCTGTGCACCATGTGGGACCCTCACCCGGTGACCGGGATCGAACTGGCGCTGCAGAGGCTGCGGGCAGCTTCGCAACCCAGCACTCAACCGCTGCACCACCAGGGAGGCCCGGTGAATATATTTTAAATCCTAGAATTACAATTACCAAGATAAGTCCTGCAGGCATCTAGCATATAGGTTATCTAACTAGAAAATGACCCTGGTTTTGGATTTATATAATACTGTATCTAGGAAGAGTTTGACAGATAGTATCTGTTTTTTTTTTTAATTCGCTCTTATTTTTAAGTTTTACATGTACATGATGATTGTTGAACTATTTAATTGATTCTCTTCATAATTACTCCACATCCATGTTTATGTTGCATTATTGCACTTTGTGGTTTTCCACCCATTTCCTAACTCAGCAGATACCTCCTTGCTTGTCTTTACAATTACCATAGAATTTAATAGATGATATTTTATCATCTCTCTCCTAGTTGGGACTACCAGTTCCTAGAGATCTGGCATTTCAACACCTAAGAGCATGCCAGGCGTTACTAGGTACTTAATACATTTGTTAATTGAAAGAAGGAACTCAAAGAAATCATTGTGTTCACTTCATTTTTTTCCCTAGTAAAAGCACATATCTCTTTTATTCAATTTTTGTCTTTTTTTTTCTCTCCAAATTTAGTCTGTGCTGAGGCCTATAACCCTGATGAGGAAGAGGAAGATACTGATCCAAGGGTAAGAAATGCCACAAACGTGTTAGGCAGAATTATTTTATTTCCCATTCACCTCCCTCTTCCTCTACACTCCAAATCTATTTGTACTGATAATTAAAATAATACAAGTTAAAATCTTACAAGATTTTTTTTTCATCTAACAAATTAACAAATATTAAGAAGAATGAAAGCAGCATTGGTAGCGGGGCGAAAGGGATGCCTAACTGTAGCTGTCAGCTCAGACATCATCAAGACAGCTGACTCAGCAGTAATGTGAAGAATTCATCCCTAACTAGTGATTGGATCCTGCCTACTAAAGATCTTCAAATGGAAGTCATTGTCATGTTGTAATAGCAGAAATTGGAAATAACCTAAATGGCTCCAAATAGGGAGTTGCCAGGGCTAAATTATAGTACATTCAAATCAATAAAGTCTGTAGCCATTGGAAATGGTAGCACAGGACTGAGTTTAATGACAGAGAAAGATGTTTATATGAGGCATATTTTATAGATTGTCTTATAAAATAAAAATAAACCTAATACTCTGTTTTTTTGAACAAAGAAATATGCCTGAAAGGATAGATTGTAGATATTAACAGTGATTGTGACAGAACTATGGTTGATATTTTTGGATGCTTTTTTAAAATTTCAGGATTTTTTAACTTTTGTAGTTAACAGATTCCTTTTATAAAAGCAAATATGAACCATCATTTTGAAAAGATTGATGTTATAAAAGAAATTTTGGAGCTCTATCAAGTATGCCTTAATTGAATAGCCTGTGAAACATCTTTATAAAATGTTACTGTTGTGTGAACATAATAGACATGCATATAAAAAAATTTATTCTGAGTATTGTAAAATTCTTTATGACTTCTAAAGGTTAAATTATTTTACTAACTTTAATATCACAAATTTTAAATACTTGACACTTTTGACATCTATTATTTCTGGCCAGGTTAAATGATATACCTTTTATTTTATTTTTTATTTTTTATTTTTTTAAAGAGGCACGTGTTTTATTTATTTGTTTGTTTGTTTATACATGCACTGGGTACATTCAGAAGCGCGGGAGGGTGAGAGAATTCACCAGAGCCAGAGCGGGGAGCAGAGCAGGCAGAAGGACCAAGGCACACTGCTGAGGGGAGCAGCGGGCGGCAGGAGAGGTCTGCGCTCCATGCGGGACCCTCTTCCGGTGGGCGGGGAGCAGCCAGGGATTGAACCGGCGTCGCAGAGGCCGCGGGCAGCTTCGCAATCCAGCGCTCAACCGCTGCGCCACCGGGGAGGCCCATATATACCTTTTATTTTAGGTGAAGACTGTAGTTAGGAGGGAACTTGATAGACTTCTTAATTATGACAGCAATACAAGGCAATGATTTTTTTTTTTTAGTTCAAAAAACAATTGAGTATCATAATAGTTTTACTAGTAATAGTTTTTGAGCTTCTACTCAATTCCAGGTAAAGTTTTAAATATAGTGATAATAGCTCATTTAATCCTTATAAAAATTCTGATTTTGTAGATTCCATGACTGCTGCTAAAAATAAGTTGTTGATGTTTGAATACTAGCTTGTATACCTAATGTTTACTTGCCGTCTCCACATTCACTTCAATAGACAACTCAAAATTAACACAAGCTCCTGATTATTTCCCTTTAAACACCCATAGTCTTGCCCTGCACAATTCATGGCAGCTCTATCCTTATAGTTGCTTAGACCCAAATCTTCAGGGTCACCCTCAACTCCTCACTTTTTTCATAACCACATTCAATTTTTCAGCAAATCCGATAGGCTTAGTCTTCAAAACATATCCAGAATTATTCTTCTCAACACCTCCACAGCTTCCACAGTGATCCAAACCACCTCAATCTGGGATAATCACAGTAACTTTCGAGCCTCTGCTCTGAGCCTTCACTCTTGCTTCCCTGAAGGGTGTTCTCTACCAGCAGCCACTGTGAACCTTTAAAAACATTAGTCAAATTTCTTCCCTTCCTCAGAACCCTCAATTGCCCCAATGTTGCTAGAGAAAAGCTCCAGTTTTGTGATCTACAGTGTCATTTGGGAATTCCATTCCCCCAAATATGGTTTCCTCCTTATTGCTTCCCCTTATTCTGTGTCAGTCACACTTAATGCCTGGTTGTTTCTCAACATCCTCTTTACCTACCATAAGACTGTTTCCACTTACTATTCCCTCTGCTTGAAGTGCTCTTCCCACAGAGATGTCCATGTGATTCACTCCCTGAGGTTGTCCTCATTTCTCAAGATCTTTCCACAAATGCCACCTCAGTGAGGCCTCAACTGGACACACGCACACACTTTGTATTACACTTCATCACCTTATTTTTCTCCATAGCCTCTGACATATTTTATGTGTTTATTAAATATGAGAGCATGGGCCTTCTCTGGTGGCGCAGTGGTTAAGCGCTGGGCTGCGAAGCTGCCCGCAGCCTCCGCAGCACCAATTTGATCCCTGTCAGCAAGAGTCCCACATGGCGCAACAGACCTCTCCTGCTGTGCCTGCTGCTCCCCTCAGCAGTGTATTTCGTCAGTCTGCCTGTTCTGTTTCCTGTTCTGGCTCTGGTGAATTCTCTCACCCTCCCGTGCTTCTGACTGTACCCAGTGCTTGTATAAATAAATAAATCTTTAAAAATAAATAAATAAATATGACAGCAGGTGTTTTTGTATGTTTAGTGCTGTGTTCCCAGAGTTAGCACAGTGCCTGACACCTTGTAGATGCCTAATATTTGTTGAATAACCTTCTGCTCTACAAATGAGCACCTTGAGGCTCACAGTGGGGTAGCTGAGGTGCTGCCAGCCACACAACCAATGAATGGCTGGCACAGGAGGTACTCTTCACCCCTCTCACATTGCCCCTCCTTTATCAGGGCACTGCCTGGTATTTTTGTACTATTAAAATTATAGTAGGGCCTCCCCAGTGGCGCAGCGGTTGAGCGCTGGGTTGCGAAGCTGTCTGCAGCCTCTGCAACGCTGGTTCGATCCCCGGCTGCTCCCCGGCCACCGGAGGAGGGTCCCACATGGCGCGCAGACCTCTCCTGCCGCCCGCTGCTCCCCTCAGCAGTGTACTTCGGTCCTTCTGCCTGCTCTGCTCCCTGCTCTGGCTCTGGTGAATTCTCTCACCCTCCCGTGCTTCTGACTGTACCCAGTGCATGTATAAATAAAAAAACAAACAAACAAATAAATAAATATAAAATAAACATGCCTCTATAAAAAATTTAAAAAAAATTAAAAAAAAATAAAATAAAATTATAGTAAACATGCTCTTGATTTTCCCTACTTTTTAGGAAAAAGAAATATACTGATTTGTA
The DNA here is from genome assembly GCF_964194135.1 of Talpa europaea. NCBI lineage: Eukaryota > Metazoa > Chordata > Mammalia > Eulipotyphla > Talpidae > Talpa > Talpa europaea. Next base: position 71,303,808 of record NC_140078.1, read on the forward strand.
AGTAGAAGTAAGATTTTCTTTTTCAAGATTTATTTATTTTATACAAGAACTGGGTACAGGCCAGAGGCGCGGGCGGGTGAAAGGATTCACCAGAGTGGGGAATAGAACAGGCAGACTGACGAAATACACTGCTGAGGGGAGCAGCGAGCACGACAGGAGAAGTCTGCCGTGCCATGTGGTACCCTCGCCCTCTGGCCGGCCTGCCGGGATCAAACAGGCGCTGTAGAGGCTGCAGACAGCTTCACAGCGCCGCGTTCAACCACCTGTGCCACAAGGGGAGGTCCAGTAGAAGTAAGATTTTCAAGTGGAATTTTTAAATTTCCCTGTTTTATTTGGATTGGCAGGTGATTCATCCTAAAACTGATCAACAGAGATCCAGACTTCAGGAGGCTTGCAAAGATATTCTACTTTTCAAAAATCTGGATGAGGTAACATCTTTTATCTTTTTATTTATCATTTAAACAATTTTTAGTATCTTAGCCATACCCATATGACGCATAATACTCTGTATTCATTTTATCAGTGTTTGCTTTGGTGGTTCACCATACTGCATAATGGACTTTTCAGGCGACTTTGCTATTTTCTGAACAGTTGTGCTACTTTCTTCAAGACAATGCCATTTGAAGACCATACAGTCTGGTCATGTTAAAAGGAAATGCTCAGGTTTGCATGACACTGGCCTAATTTGGAGGGTCTAAATTATGCTGCAGAGTGATTTCTCCAAAGATGTCAGTGTGGAGTTCCCTTCTGCCATGGCAGTTAACCCACTAGTGGGGCTTCTGTGACTGTAGGTGTGGGGCACTTCTTGTGATTACTTCTCAGTAAAGACCTCAGGCATGGGGCACACACAGAGTGGTGTGGATATGCAGTCCCCTTCCATAAGATCTATCCCTGGGCCTGCCATCCCTCTCTTGGTGAAGATAAGTATGTAGGGGCTACCTCCTAAGAACAGAGAATCTTCAAATTTCCTGTTTTGTTTTGTTTTGTTTTGTTTTTTTACTTTAAGGGTCACACACTGAAGCCACATAAATGGTTGCAGTTCTGGACCTACTGAGGAGTTTCAGAATGTGCAGAGACAGGAAGAATGAAATTAAAATTCCCCTACTACCTAGTTTCTGGATAGCAGATTTACCTACAGCCCTCCCTGGGAATCTCACTAACCATGTTATGTCCTTCAAGGGAATGAACTATCTCTGGTATCTATAAACCAGTCTGTTTGGTAGCTGTGGTGATTACTGGAAGGGCCAGAACTTTAATCAGAGTTTATGAATAAGACAAGGACCATAAGCTGAATGAAAGGCTGTAAGAAGTTCTGGTCTGTGTCAACTCTTTTCCCTGAAAGATCCAACTTTATCAATGAAAAGGGGTCTTGTTTGTTTATATATTTACTAAAGCCCCTCATAAATTTAATGCCATCAAATATTCTGAGGTCAGTTAATGTTATTCCAATATTCATAATTTTCTTAGTGTTGGAGGATGTCATTTTAGTGTTGAAAAATGATCACTGACTTTTCAAATTCAATGAAATTTTTCTAATATTGTATCATGAAAATGTTCAAACATAACAGTTCAAAGAATTTTATAACATCATGCATTTGTCCACTGCTTTGATTCTAACATTAACATTTTACTATGCTTGTTACCTTCTACAACATCTTCATATCCCTTGACAAAGGGGTCAGCAAACTTTTTGTAAAAAATAATAATAATAATAATAATAAAGAAAAGAAAGCAAACATTGTAAAAATAAAAGAACAATGATGTAAAATACAAATAAATAAATTATTTAATTAAAAAAGCAAATAGTAAGTATTTCTGTCATCACTGTTCAACTCTGTTATTATAGCAGGAAAGCAGCAATAGGCATACATAAATGAAAGACAGTGTTCCAATAAAACATGACTTACAAAAACAGGCAACTGTTTGTAGTTCCCTGATTAACCCATCTTGTTTTGGGGGATGCATTTCTTAGTCAACTGAAAATACCAGTATGCTTTCCCTCTAATAATTTGAGATGATTGAACTGGAGTTCAGTATTTGTTTATAGTTTCAGTATTTGTTTAATATAAAATTTGCATACAGTGAAACACTTAAGTTTTAAGTGCATTCACTGAGGTTTGACAAATGCGTATGTAAGTAATTCAAACCCCAGTTCTTATATGCATAAATAAATAAAAATAAATCTTTAAAAAAAAAATCTAAAGTGGGCCTCCCTGGTGGCGCAAGGGGTTAGGATGCACGCAGCCTGTGAAGCTGTCCACAGCCTCTGCAGCATGAGTTCAATCCCCAGCTGGCCAGGGAGCAACCCACATGGTGCAGCAGACCTCTCCAAACTTGCCCGCTGCTCCCCTCAGCAGTGTACTTTGGTCAGTCTGCCTATTCTGTTCCCCATTTTGTCTCTAGTGAATCCTCTCACCACCACCCCGCATGCCTCCAGCCTGTACCCCAGCTCTTGTATGCATAGATAAATATTTTTTAAAAATAAAATATAATAATTAAAATATAGAGTTCTGCTTTAAAAAAAAAGTCTAGGGCCTCCCCGGTGGCGCAGCGGTTGAGCGCTGGGTTGCGAAGCTGCCCGCAGCCTCTGCGGTGCCGGTTCAATCCCCGGCTGCTCCCTGGCCGCTCCCTGGCCACCGGAGGAGGGTCCCACATGGCGCGCAGACCTCTCCTGCCGCCCGCTGCTCCCCTCAGCAGTGTACTTCAGTCCTTCTGCCTGCTCTGCTCCCTGCTCTGGCTCTGGTGAATTCTCTCACCCTCCCGCGCTTCTGACTGTACCCAGTGCATGTATAAACAAACAAACAAAATAAATAAATAAAATAAAAAAACATGCCTCTATTAAAAAAATTTAAAAATTAAAAAAAAAAATAAAAAATAAAAAAAAGTCTAAAGAATAACACCATGAATACTCATATACTTTTTACCCAGAATGACAAGTTGTCTACATTTTTCATGTTTATTTTCATGTATGTGTGTGTACATTTAAATACATATAAACTTGTTGTTCTGAGCCATGTATAAATGTTTAAGACATCATGACTCTTAACTACTAAATAAGATGTGTTTTCCCGGAATAAGGGTAGTCTCCTACATTAACACAACACCGGTATCTAATATTGTTATATTATCTAACATAGTCTATGTTCAGATTTTCCAGTCATGTTCTCTACAGCTTTTGCTGTTTTTTATTCCTGAATCTCGTATTGAGTTTAGTTGTTAGTCCCTCTAATCTAAAATGCTCCCCCTATAACTTATTCTCTATCTCATGACACTGATGTTTTTGAAGAGTCCAGGTCAAAAGAAGAGTTACTGAGAATAAGAGGCTACCAATGGATAGCCCACAGACCAGGTTTAACCAGGTAGAGATTGTATGTGCTTGCTCCGTAATGTACATGAAAATTTGAATCTGTTGTTAGTATTTAAACAGGAGGTTTCTGGCAACACAGGGCACTCATTCCACATAAATGTGAATGGCACATGAATAGCAGGTCTTCTTCCTTAGTATCTGTCAGCTTGTGTAGTATGTAACACATATGGAACTGTACAACTGATGAAATGCTTTTTGGTATTACTTATTTTAGGTAGCACAGTCACACTGACAGAACATGGAATTATGCGACAATAAAATTATTTTCTTGCCAGGTCTTCTACTCACATTCTTCCAAAGAAAAGGTCTGAGTTGAAACTGCCCTTCTAACAGTTACTGATTCCTCTGCCTGATGGAGAAATACAGGCCCAAGACTGAGCCCACTGCTCTGTTGGAATTTATTAGTATTTTTTTGAATGTTCATTATACTTACAATTATCTTCTGGTTATGGCAGGTAATACTGGTTAATAATTGTATGTGTTATATGTAAGTGACTGAAGCCATTGGCTGTCTGATAATAGATCTTATTTACTGTCTTTTTTTTAATGATTTTTTTTAAGATTTATTTATTTATTTATTTATACAAGCACTGGGTACAGTCAGAAGCGCGGGAGGTTGAGAGAATTCACCAGAGCCAGAGCAAGGAGCAGAACAGGCAGAAGGACTGAAGTACACTGCTGAGGGGAACAGCAGGCACAGCAGGAGAGGTCTGTCGTGCCATGTGGGACCCTTGCTGGTGGCCGGGGAGCGAACCTGTGCTTCAGAGGCTGCCGCAGTCTCCCAGCCCAGCGCTCAACCGCTGCGCCACCAGGGGAGGCCCTTTATTTACTGTCTTAACAATAGATCTCACTTACTTAAAAAAAGGCTAAAACAAAAAGCTGAAAGTAAAAAGAAAATTTATTAAACTTTTTTATACAATAAAGAAATTGGGTCTCAGGTAAAGTGATATATCTAAATAGTTAAAAGCAGTTGTGTTGCTTCATGAACGAACCTTTGAAGCCATCCCAGCCCTTTCAGTTAGATGAACCTGTTAAAATCATATGTAGGAAGATAGCATCTTGTGACTATATATAACATAGTGGAGCCATCTAAGCAGGTGACAATCATATGGTTGTGACTGGGAAAATGGGCACCATGATTTAGATAGCCCATATTTCCTTCCTGGTGACGCAAGGGGTTAAGCACAGCACTATGAAGCTGTCTTCAGCCTCTACAGCATGATTTCGATCCCAGACCCGCCAGGGAGTTACTCACATGGCGCAGCAGACCTCTCCTGACTCCCCCACTGCTCCCCTCAGCAGTGTATTTCAGTCAGTCTGCCTGTTCTGTTCCCCACTCTATCTCTTGTGAATCCTCTCACCCCCTGCACCTCTGGTCTGTATCCCAGTTCTTGTATGCATAAATAAATCTTTAAAAAAAAAAAAATAGCCCATTTTTACATAAATAAGGGGAAAAAAAATTTTCCCCCAATAATAACAATGCTACATCAAAAGACCTGGCAATTGTGCTGGATTTATGGAAGGAAAAAGCTGTAGTCTCAGGAAAACACTTGTTTCAAACAACCCTTAGGTTTCTACTTGAATATGGGAACAGTCTATTGTGAGTGAGGCTTTCTATGTAGTCACAGACTGAGATAATGATAGTCATTTTCCCCCCAGGAAATATAAAAGCCATTTTTTCTCCTTGTGTGTACCCTGCAGGAACAACTTTCTCAAGTCCTTGATGCCATGTTTGAAAGGACAGTCAAAGTTGATGAGCATGTCATTGACCAAGGAGATGATGGAGACAACTTTTATGTCATAGAACGGTAGGAGATGGAACTTTGCAATTGTGTGTCCACACTTAATAAGATTCATGATTAGGGCAAATGTTTCATCCTATGCTTTGTTCAACTGAGAGAGAATTTAGGCTAGGTAAACAAGTTTCTTAAAGCTTGCCTCTGTCTACAACCTTCCACTCTCCAGCTATAGCTTTCCCGAGTCCTCAGTATATCGTATCTGCAGTAAGAAGTCTCCTTTATAGTTAGTTGAAATTTGCAAGATGTACTTTATAAGCATGTTATTTACAAGTATTCAAGTGAATTGATTACCTAACAATAGCCATATGCTATATTGTCATCTAGATCTTTCAATCCCAGCCTAATTTTACACATGAATACTCTACTTAAACCTCTGTGCCCCTGGCCCCAGGCAGAAAGAGAAGGCGAACCAGAGTGATAGAGCTTGAAAGTAATTAGCAATCAAACATCAAAAATGTAGTCAAATATTATATTTACATATATGTATTTTTTATGTTGGCCATACATTGTTGTATGACCTAATCTTTGAAATCTATTTTAGGTAGTTTGCCATGGGATACAATATTACTATATATCATTATTCACTGCCTAATATGCATATTGACATATATTTGACCTATCCCCATTGTAATTTTTGCTGTTACAAATGTTATCTGGAGCCTCCCTGGTGGCGCAAAGGGTTAAGTCAGCACAGTGAAGCTATCAGCAGCCCCGTAGCACAAGTTCAATCCCTGGCCAGGGAGCTAACCCACATAGAGCAGCAGACCTCTCCTGTCTCACCCTCTGCTCCCCTCAGCAGTGTATTTCAGTCAGTCCACATGTTCTGCTTCCCACTCTGTCTCTGGTGAATCCTCTTATCACCCTGCATCTTTGGCCTACACCCCAGCTCTTGCATGCAAAAATAAATAAATTTTTAAAAAAAATGTTATCCGGTGTACATGTCTGCAGTTAAATCTTTTCCAGTATCTTTATTATCAGCTTTAGAATGCCTCAAAATTGAATTGCTGTGTCAGAGGCTCTCTTTGTAGCATTTGCTACATGTTGTTAATTATCTTGCAGAAACTTAGAAAAGTTTAGGTTTGCCTCAGTGGTGTTTTGAGAGTGTCTTTCTCCTCATAATTGTTAGTTCTGAACATTATTCTTTAGCAACCATTACCAATAAATGGACAGAAAATCATTTCTTTTAATCAGTCATACATATTTCTTTTCAATAGACTACAAAAAACAACCAAAACCCCATGCCATCATTTCAAAACCTTGAGGAATAGCACTTGATAGAATTCTATACCTTTTCATGATAAAAACACTCAGCAAACCAAGAATAGAAGAGGGCCTCCCTGGTGGTGCAGGCAGTTGAGCACAGTGCTGTGAAGCTGTCCACAGCCTCTGCAGCACCGGTTCGATCCCCACTGACCTCAGAGCAACCCACATGGTGAGCAGACCTGGCACTTGTATAAATAAAATAAATCTTTAAAAAAACAAACAAACTAGGAATAGAAGAAACTTTTCTTCAACCTGATGAAAGACATTTATAAAAACCCACAGCTAACATCATATTTAATGGTGAAAGGGCCTCCCTGGTGGTGCAGGTGGTTGAGCGCTGCGCTGTGAAGCTGTCTGCAGCCTCTGCAACATGGGTTCGATCCCAGCCAGCCATTGATAATCCCACATGGCGAAGCAGACCTCTCCTGTCTCACCCGCTGCCCCCCTCAGCATTGTATTTCATCAGTCTGCCTGTTCTGTTCCCCGCTCTGTCTCTGGTGAATCCTCTCACCCTCCCGCGCATCTGGCCTGTACCCCGGTTCTTGTATAAATAAATCTTTAAAAAAAAAAAAAAGGCGAAAGATTGGATTTCTCCCTATCAGCTCGAGAGCAAGACAAAGGTGTATGTCTCTCTCACCACTTCTACTCATGTCTACTTGTGCGAGAGGTCCTAGTTAATGCAATATGGCAAAGAAAGCAAAAGAAAAGGAGAGAGGGGCAGAGGAAGGGCATATAGATTGGAAAGGAGGCTGTGAAAAACTTTGTAGATGACATGATCCTCCAGAAAATATCGAGTGCTACAAAGCTGGGCCTCCCTTAGCAACCATTACCAATAAATGGACAGAAAATCATTTCTTTTAATCAGTCATACACACAGGGTTAAACACCACACTATGAAGCAATCCGCAGCCTCTGCAGCACAAGTTCGATCCCTGGCCAGCCAGGGAGAAACCCACATGGCACAGCAGACCTCTCCTGTCTTGCCCGCTGCTCCCTCAGCAGTGTATTTCAGCCAGTCTGCCTGTGTTCTGTTTCCCACTCTGTCTCTGGTGAATCCTCTCACTCCCCTGCATCTCTGGCCTGTACCCCAGCTCTTATATGCATAAATAAATAAACCTTAAAAAAAAAAAAGAGTGCTACAAAAGTAAAAACTAATAAGTGAGTTTAGCAATGTCATAGAATACAAAATCAGAATCTAAAAACCTATTTTATTTCTATGGACTAGCAAAAATCTACTGGAAAATCTTCTATAGCAACATTTTATCTTAGGAATATTCTATTTATGTACCACCTGACAGTTCGTAGATTTATTACTAAAAATAATTAAATGCAATAAATGAAATTGTTTTTTGTTGTTTTCAGGGGAACCTATGACATTTTAGTAACAAAAGATAGTCAAATCCGCTCTGTTGGTCAGTATGACAACCATGGCAGTTTTGGAGAACTCGCTCTGATGTACAACACCCCGAGAGCTGCTACCATTGTCGCCACTTCAGAAGGCTCCCTTTGGGGACTGGTGAGTTAGTGAAGTGGTTCTTGCATGACACAGTGTTAATTCCTCTTACCTGGGTCTCTATACTTGTGCTGTTGATTCACACTGTATTTTATAACTAGTTTATAAAGACATTGTGGAAGTTCTTGTACCAGTGTGTTTTTCCATTTCTCTAAAATTATTTGCCAAAGTATTTACAACAAATTATAGGGAAAAACTGGGTCTTAGGCCTTGCAGTCATGTCAGCTTTTACCACATTTTCTGTTTCTGAAAAAAAAAGGCGATAACTCTATACACAAGAGACAACCTAGAAAAATGAATGTCATTGAAAACTCTGCCAATAGGGCCTCCCCTGGTGGCACAGCGGTTGAGTGCTGGGCTGCCAAGCTGCCCGTAGCCTCTGCAGCACTGGTTCGATCCCCGGCCGCCGGCAAGGGTCCCACATGGCGCGACAGACCTCTCCTGCCGCACCTGCTGCTCCCCTCAGCAGTATATTTCATCAGTCTGCCTGTTCTGTTCCCGCTCTGGCTCTGGTGAATTCTCTCACCCTCCCACTCTTCCGACTGTACCCAGTGCTTGTATAAATAA